>NC_141879.1:740259132-740884132 GCF_056163025.1 Triticum urartu | reverse complement strand
CGCGTTGAGGTAATCTTAATAGTTTATCACTAATTAAGATATACATTCCTGATCCACCCATCCATTCATAGTTAGTGCAATGACTCACTGTCAAGTACTATATATGGTGGACTTAGATTACATGGTAAAGAAAAGGGAAAAGATAAAGTGTTAGAAAGTACCGTCTTTCAACACCAACCCCTTGCTTCATAGGATGGGAGGGATCTTATATCTAAAGAGAAAACTTGATTAGTTGTTCCCAGCTCCCACAAGGAAGAAAAGTTAACTAATTTGCATAATTCCATTGTGGTACACATATGCGTAGTTTGACCACCTGGATTGGTGAGTAAAGTTCCCCCTGATTGGCCGACCGCTTTTAATTTGAACTTTTCCGCTCCCTATTTCCAGCGCTAGACGGCAATAAATAGCTAATGTAGAGGAACATGCATATGCGAGTTTCCAAGTTCTTTTCACTCATGCTAGATTATGCATGATACTACTAGCTCTTGTCTTTTTTGTATTGGCAGTGAGCTTGCTTTCATGATATGAACAAAATAATCTTTTTTTCATTAATTTGTTTATGCTATATAGATTGAAAAAGGGGGGAAGTGAAATCACAGTGAGATAGTATGGGCCTTAAATTTTCCTTGATATTTGTGTCAAGGAAGTAAATGCAAATAACCATGACAAAGATGGATGTTTCACCAACCTTGGGTATGCGAATTTGATAAAGATTTTTTTAGCTCTTTGACTGCACGAAGAAATATTATGAGTGCAGGCAATTTCATTATTATTGAAATGTACTAAAATAGATTACATTTGTTGGAAGACTTTGAATGAAAACGCAACCGGATCAAGGCTAAGTGACCGCGTTAGTAGGGACTAATTGGAGAAATGCTTTAAATCTCATTTTCTAGGTGTGCTTCTATCCAAAGTGGAAGTGAAATGCAAAAGAGCTATCGATACACATATTTCCAAATTGGAGACATGCTTTAAATCTCATTTTCTAGGTGAGATTTAAAGCATGTCTCCACCTCCAAGAGCAAAACGATACAAAGTGCATGTACCCACTTAGGTATAGCCTACTATAGATCTTATTATGCGTGTTGAGGTAATCTAAATATTTATCACTCAGATATACATGATCTAACCAGAGTTAGTGCGACATCAAGGATTGCCTATCTACCTATCTAGAGCATTGTCTAATCCTCATTGTTAAATTTTTTTGGCTGGTCACCATTTTCGGCATTAGATGAGAAAGAGAAGAAGATGGAGGGAGAGGAACATATGCAAGTTGCAATAAAGACCTTTTTGACTCAAATGGCCATTGATGATACTAGTAGCTTGTCTTAATTAATCAGTCGATCAACTTGACAATGTATATATAGTGCAGTTTAAAGAAAGCTTCTATCTCTCTATCTATCTATGGTGCGGCATCTCGTCGTGTTATATATGATTGATCCCCTATTATCGGTTAGGTTGTCTCTCCATGCGTGCTTGATTAGTTAGTCAACAAACTGAGTCCATTCCTCTGCTCTAGCCGCCGGCCTGCATGCTACTCTCACTATGAGTACCTCTCATGCACCAACTTTCACTAGTGTGGCTACATGTGATCAGACATGCACGTACCTCACATGGGATTATTTTGGTTCGAACAGACTGCAGACACCTAATCCATGGACACAATTTGGTGTCAAAAATCAGAATGATCACAAGATTGTTAATCTGGCCATGTGATACTTCCATTTTGCATCATGCTTTTATATTGATATTTATTGCATTATGGGCTGTTATTTCACATTATGTCACAATACTTATGGCTATTCTCTCTTATTTTATAAGGTTTACATAAGGAGGGCGAATGCCGGCAGCTGGAATTCTGGGCTGGAAAAGGAGCAAATATTAGAGACCTATTCTGAACAACTCCAAAAGTCCTAAAACTCCACGGAATACCTTATAATAAATAATGAAAAATCCTCGCCAAAGATGAAGACCAGGGGGCCCACACCCTGTCCACGAGGGTGGGGGGCGCCCCCCCCTAGGGTGCGCCCTACCTCGTGGGCCCCCTGGTGGCTCTCCGACGACCATCTTCTGCTATATGAAGTCTTTCGTCGAGAAAAAACCCAGAAGCAACCTTTCGGGATGAAACTCCGCCGCCACGAGGCGGAACCAATCTAGGGCTCCGGCAGAGCTGTTCTGCCGGGGAAACTTCTCTCCTGGAGGGGGAAATCATCGCCATCGTCATCACCAACGCTCCTCTCATCGGGAGAGGGCAATCTCCATCAACATCTTCATCAGCACCATCTCATCTCAAAACCCTAGTTCATCTCTTGTATCCAATTCTTGTCTCCAAGTCCGGGATTGGTGCTAGTAGTGTTAATTACTCCTTGTAGTTGATGCTAGTTGGTTTAATTGGTGGAAGATCATATGTTCAGATCCTTTATGCATATTATTATTCCTCTGATTATGAACATGAATATGCTTTTTGAGTAGTTATGTTTGTTCCTGAGGACAAGGGAGAAGTCTTGCTATTAGTAGTCATGTGAATTTGGTATTCGTTCGATATTTTGATGATATGTATGTTGTCTAGCCTCTAGTGGTGTTATGTGAACGTCGACTACATAACACTTCACCATTATTTGGGCCTAGAGGAAGGCATTGGGAAGTAATAAGTAGATGATGGGTTGCTAGAGTGACAGAAGCTTAAACCCTAGTTTATGCGTTGCTTCGTAAGGGGTTGATTTAGATCCATATGTTTCATGCTATGGTTAGCTTTACCTTAATACTTTTGTTGTAGTTGCGGATGCTTGCAATAGAGGTTAATCATAAGTGGTATGCTTGTTCAAGTAAGAACAACACCCAAGCACCGGTCCACCCACATGTCAAATTATCAAAGTACCGAATGCGAATCATATGAACGTGATGAAAACTTGCTTGACGATATTCCCATGTGTCCTCGGGAGCGCTTTTCCTTATATAAGAGTTTGTCCAGGCTTGTCCTTTGCTACAAAAAGGATTGGGCCACCTTGCTGCACTTTATTTACTTTTGTTACTTGTTGCTCGTTACAAATTATCTTATCACAAAACTATCTGTTACCACTTATTTCAGTACTTGCAGAGAATACCTTGCTGAAAACCGCTTATCATTTCCTTCTGCTCCTCGTTGGGTTCGACACTCTTACTTATCGAAAGGACTACGATAGATCCCCTATACTTGTGGGTCATCAAGACTCTTTTCTGGCGCCGTTGCCGGGGAGTGAAGCGCCTTTGGTAGGTGGAATTTGGTAAGGAAAAATTTATATAGTGTGCTAAAATTTACTGTCACTTGTTACTATGGAAAGTAATCTTCTGAGGGGCTTGTTCGGGGTATCTTCACCCCGAATAGTAGAGCAAAGAGTTGCTCCTCAACCTACTGAACCTATTGAAAATGAAACTCCTTATGAGTATCCTTCGGGTATGATAGAAAAACTGCTAGCTAATCCTTTTACACGAGATGGAACAAAGCATCCTGATGAACACCTAATATATGTGGATGAAGTTTGCAGATTATTTAAGCTTGCAGGTATACCCGATGATGTTGCTAAGAAGAAGGTCTTCCCTTTATCTTTGAAGGGAGACGCATTGACATGGTATAAGCTATGTGATGATACGAGATCATGGAACTATAGAAGATTGAAATTGGAATTTCATCAAAAGTATTACCCTATGCATCTTGTTCATCGTGACCGCAATTATATATATAATTTTTGGCCTCGCGAAGGCGAAAGCATTGCTCAAGCTTGGGGGAGGCTTAAATCAATGTTATATTCATGACCCAATCATGAGCTCCCAAGAGAAACAATTCTTCAAAAAAATTATGCTCGGCTCTCTGAAAATAATCGCACCATGCTCGATACTTCTTGTGCTAGCTCTTTTATGATGAAGACTATTGGATTTAGATGGGATTTATTGGATAGAATTAAACGCAACTCTGAAGATTGGGATCTCGATGAAGGTAAGGAGTTAGGTATGACACCTAAGTTTGATTGTGTTAAATCTTTTATGGATACCGATATTTTCCGTAAGTTTAGCACTAAATATGGACTTGATTCTGAGATAGTAGCTTCTTTCTGTGAATCTTTTGCTACTTATGTTGATCTCCCTAAGGAGAAGTGGTTTAAATATCATCCTCCCATAGAAGTAAAAGTAGCTACACGTATTAAAGTTGAAGAAAAGACTGTCACTTATAATGATCCTATTGTTCCTACTTGTTATGTTGAGAAACCACCTTTCCCTGTTAGGATAAAGGATCATGCTAAAGCTTCAACTGTGGTTCGTAAAAGCAATATTAAAACATATACACCTCCTGAGCAAGTTAAAGTTGAACCTAATATTGCTATTGTTAAAGATCTCTTGTCTGATAATACAGATGGGCATGTTATTTACTTCTGTAATGAAACTGCTAGAATTGCTAAACCCCGTGATACAGATAAACCTAGACCTGTGGTAGGCATGCCTGTTATTTCTGTTAAAATAGGAAATCATTGTTATCATGGCTTATGTGATATGGGTGCTAGTGCTAGTGCAATACCTATTGACTTATACAAAGAAATTATGCATGACATTGCACCTGTTGAGTTAGAAGGAATTGATGTCAATATTGAACTTGCTAATAGAGATACTATTTCACCAATGGGAATTGTTAAATATGTTGAAGTCTTGTGTGGGAAAACTAAATATCCTGCTAATTTTCTTGTTCTTGGTTCCCCACAAGATAGCTTTTGTCCCATTATAGTTGGTAGACCCTTCTTGAATATTGTTAATGCTACCATAGATTGCACAAGTGATGTTGTTATTGTCGGCTTAGATGATATGACTCATGAGTTTAATTTCTCTAAATTTAGTAAACAGCACCGTGAAGAAGAATTGCCTAGTAAGGATGAAATTATTGGTCTTGCTTCTATTGCCGTACCTCCTAGTGATCCTTTAGAACAATATTTGCTAGACCATGAGAATGATATGTTTATGAATGAAAGAAGGGAAATAGATGAAGTATTCTTTAAACAGGAACCTATTCTGAAACACAATTTGCCTGTTGAAATCCTAGGGGATCCCCCTCCACCTAAGGGTGATCCCGTGTTTGAGCTTAAACCGTTGCCAGATAATCTTAAATATGCTTATCTTGATGAAAAGGAGATATATCCTGTTATTATTAGTGCTAACCTTTCAGAGCATGAATAAGAAAGATTATTGAAAACTCTGAAGAAGCACCGTGCTGCTATTTTGGATATACTCTTGATGATCTTAAGGGCATTAGTCCCACTCTATGTCAACATAAAATAAATTTGGAAGCAGATGCCAAACCAGTTTGTGATCCTCAACGACGTCTGAATCCTAAAATGAAAGAAGTGGTAAGAAAAGAAATACTAAAGCTTCTGGAGGCAGGTATAATGTATCCCGTTGCTGATAGTCAGTGGGTAAGTCATGTTCATTGTGTCCCTAAGAAGGGAGGTATTACTGTTGTTCCTAATGATAAAGATGAATTGATTCCATAGAGAATTATTACAGGTTATAGGATGGTAATTGATTTCCGCAAATTAAATAAGGCTACTAAGAAAGATCATTACCCCTTACCTTTTATCGATCAAATGCTAGAAAGATTATGCAAACATACACATTACTGCTTTCTAGATGGTTATTCTGGTTTCTCTCAAATACCTGTGTCGGCTAAAGATCAATCAAAGACTACTTTTACATGCCCTTTTGGTACTTTTGCTTATAGACGTATGCCTTTTGGTTTATGTAATGCACCTGCTACCTTTCAAAGATGCATGATGGCTATATTCTCTGACTTTTGTGAAAAGATTTGTGAGGTTTTCATGGACGACTTTTCCGTCTATGGATCTTCTTTTGATGATTGCTTGAGCAATCTTGATCGAGTTTTGCAGAGATGTGAAGAAACTAATCTTGTCTTGAATTGGGAAAAGTGCCACTTTATGGGTAATGAAGGTATTGTCTTGGGGCATAAAGTTTCTGAAAGAGGTATTGAAGTTGATAAAGCCAAGGTTGATGCTATTGAAAAGATGCCGTGTCCCAAGGACATCAAAGGTATAAGAAGTTTCCTTGGTCACGCCGGATTTTATAGGAGGTTCATTAAGGACTTCTACAAAATTTCTCGGCCTCTGACTAATTTATTACAAAAAGATATACCATTTGTCTTTGATGATGATTGTGTAGATGCATTTGAAATACTTATGAAAGCATTAGTCTCTGCACCTATTGTCCAGCCACCTGATTGGAATTTACCCTTTGAAATTATGTGTGATGCTAGCGATTATGCTGTAGGTGTTGTTCTAGGGAAAAGAGTTGATAAGAAATTAAATGTTATCCATTATGCTAGTAAGACTCTAGACAATGCTCAAAGAAATTATACTACTACTGAAAAAGAACTTTTAGCAGTTGTATTTGCTTGTGATAAGTTCAGACCTTATATTGTTGATTCTAAAGTAACTATCCACACTGATCATGCTGCTATTAAATATCTTATGGAGAAGAAAGATGCTAAACCTAGACTTATTAGATGGGTTTTCTTGCTACAAGAATTTGATTTGCATATTGTTGATAGAAGAGGAGCTGAGAACCCTGTTGCAGACAACTTATCTAGGTTAGAGAATGTTCTTGACGACCCAGTACCTATTGATGATAGCTTTCCTGATGAACAATTAAATGTCATAAGTACTTCTCGTAGTACTCCTTGGTATGCTGATTATGCTAATTACATTGTTGCTAAATTCATACCACCTAGCTTCACATACCAACAAAAGAAAAAGTTCTTCTATGATTTGAGACATTACTTTTGGGATGACCGACATCTTTATAAAGAAGGAGTAGATGGTGTTATTAGACGTTGTGTACCTGAGCATGAACAGGAACAGATCCTACGCAAGTGCCACTCCGAAACTTATGGAGGACACCACGCGGGAGATAGAACTGCACATAAGGTATTGCAATCCGGTTTTTATTGGCCTACTCTCTTCAAGGATGCCCGTAAGTTTGTCCTATCTTGTGATGAATGTCAAAGAATTGGTAATATTAGTAGACGTCAAGAACTGCCTATGAATTATTCACTTGTTATTGAACCGTTTGATGTTTGGGGCTTTGATTATATGGGACATTTTCCTGCCTCTAATGGATATACACATATTTTAGTTGCTGTTGATTACGTTACTAAGTGGGTAGAAGCTATTCCAACTAGTAGTGCTGATCATAACACTTCTATTAAAATGCTTAAAGAAGTTATTTTTCCGAGGTTTGGAGTCCCTAGATATTTAATGACTGATGGTGGTTCACATTTTATTCATGGTGATTTCCGTAAAATGCTTGCTAAATATGACGTCAATCATAGAATTGCATCTCCATATCACCCACAGTCTAGTGGTCAAGTAGAATTGAGTAATAGGGAACTCAAATTAATTTTGCAAAAGACTGTCAATAGGTCTAGAAAGAATTGGTCCAAGAAACTTGATGATGCATTATGGGCCTATAGAACTGCATATAAAAATCCTATGGGTATGTCTCCGTATAAAATGGTATATGGAAAAGCATGTCACTTACCTCTCGAACTAGAACATAGGGCATAGTGGGCTATTAAAGAGCTCAACTATGATTTCAAACTTGCCGGTGAAAAGAGGTTATTTGATATTAGCTCTCTTTATGAATGGAGAACCCAAGTGTCGGTGTCAAAACCGGCGGATCTCGGGTAGGGGGTCCCGAACTGTGCGTCTAGGCCGGATGGTAACAGGAGGCAAGGGACACGAAGTTTTACCCAGGTTCGGGCCCTCTCGATGGATGTAAAACCCTACGTCCTGCTTGATTAATATTGATGATATGGGTAGTACAAGAGTAGATCTACCACGAGATCGGAGAGGCTAAACCCTAGAAGCTAGCCTATGGTATGATTGTTGTTGTCTATGTTGTCCTATGGACTAAAACCCTCCGGTTTATATAGACACCGGAGAGGGCTAGGGTTACACAAAGTCGGTTACAATGGTAGGAGATCTGAATATCCGTATCGCCAAGCTTGCCTTCCACGCCAAGGAAAGTCCCTTCCGGACACGGGACGAAGTCTTCAATCTTGTATCTTCATAGTCCAGGAGTCCGGCCGAAGGTATAGTCCGGCTATCCGGACACCCCCTAATCCAGGACTCCCTCAGTAGCCCCTGAACCAGGCTTCAATGACGACGAGTCCGGCGCGCAGATTGTCTTCGGCATTGCAAGGCGGGTTCCTCCTCCAAGTACTTCATAGAAGATTTTGAACACGAAGATAGTGTCCGGCTCTGCAAAATAAGTTTCCACATATTACCAAAGAGAGAATAATATTTACAGAAATCTAATCTGCTGACGTATTCCGTTGTGTGATATCGCACCACGGCCAAGCCTTTCTCCGAATCGTTTTATTACCCCACCTCAGCGTGTTATGCGAGGCGGTTTCCTTGGCACGTCTTATTAAAGCAGAGATCATGTCCCCTTATTCTCTCATCAATACGGGCGTGGGTAACCCAACCGCTTCTGGGACTCCTAGATTATAGGCAAGTCCAAACGGACACGGAGAGGACGCTTGATATTCACCCTCTTTATAAAGGGGCAAGGCTTTTTATTTTTCCTCCCGTGCTCAATCGAATCCTTCCCCCGCCTCAAGCTCAAACGCCCAAAGCCCAGGTCAGGTGCTCCGAACCTTCAGTTATGTCCGGATCTAACCTTCAAGGCCGATGGGTACCTTCCTCCGTCAAGGAAGAAGACATCAAAAAGTTGAGGGAGGCCAGATATCTGACCGCCGAGATTTTGCATCGGCTGCCTCCCCAGGGGCAGGCCGTCCCTTCCCCCGAACCCAACGAGAGCGTCGTGTTCGTCTCCCACTTCCTCCGAGGTCTAGGCCTCGCTTTGGATCCTTTCGTCAGGGGCTTGATGTTTTACTACGGGCTAGATTTCCATGATCTAGCTCCGGACTCCTTTCTTCATATCACGACATTTATCGTTGTGTGCGAGGCCTTCCTCCGGGTTACCCCTCACTTTGGCCTATGGCTCAAGACCTTTGAAGTAAAGCCGAAGATGATCGAGGGGCAACATGCGGCGTGTGGAGGTGCCTCAATACGCAAGATGAAGGGAGCTTCATGGCCCAAAGGATCCATCCCAGAGGTATCTGAATTGTGGCAACATGAGTGGTTCTATATCACGGCTCCTAGAAGTGCCAAGTGGGCGGCCGCCCCCGTTTTCCGCTTGGGCCCTCCACCACAACTGATGTCGTGGATTAGCAGAGGACTGAGCTGGCATCCAGCAAAGGACGTGCCTATACTGCAAAGCCGCATTCGAGATCTCTTCAATGGAGATCTCAGTTTGATTGTGGTGATACAAGTCATGCTGGTCCGTCAAGTCCAGCCTTGCAAACGCCGGCCCCTTCGCTTGTGGGAGTTCAATCCCGAGGGACCGCTTGTCATTCAAAATTTCCTCGGCCTGACGCACGAGGAGACGTACAAGTCATTCTTCGGACCTCAAGTGGATTGTCCGGAAATCACCGAGGACGTGGGCCTGAGTTGTAACCGCGCCGCCGAACAGGTAAGGCATCTTCCGGCCGAACATACTATCTCTCCTTTGCTACAAAGTTATTTCAGAGAGTTCGCTTTTTGACCAGGACTGGCTAACAAAGGCGAAGTTGATTCGGTGTTCGGCCCCCCTCCCCGAGGGTTTGGAAAATCCGGTATTGGAAAAGATGCTCCAAGCCGCACCTTGCCCGGAGCCCTTGAAGGAAGATACTGCGGAGGGTAATACGGGCGGGCGCGGCCCCCAACGCTGCCCATTGTAACCGAGGGAGCGAGCATCTTCATGAAGGAAGACGGCCAGAAGAGGAAAAGGACTGCGCCCGGGGATTCGGAAGCCGAGGCTCCCAAACGGGAGAAGAAATCTCCCACAGGGGGTCCTACCTTGGGGGGTGCTGTTGCCGCACAAAGTCCGCAGGGGGGATCAATTCTCCTGCGAGTCATAAGTGACCCGAAATACTTTAACAGTATAGATATGCCATCTTTTTCTTCTGAGAAAATAACCACCGCCTATATTTTTGCAGTTCGGGCCTTAGCCCCTCTCAAATGAGCTCGTCTTCGGGGGATCTTCTTCCAGAGATGATGGAGAGCGAAACGCCTCCTCCAGACTCCTCCGCTCCAGAAGCGGGCGACCCTGAAGTGTCGTCGCGGAGGGCCTCTCCGAACCGGGTGAGGCCAGAAGATAATCCCATTGACCCCCGAAGCTCCCAGTGTCCGGCTCCAGAAGAGAGCAGGAAAAAGAGTCCGGCACCGTCTAGTGTGTGATCGGATGTTTTGAGGGAGTTGGTGGGCGAGCGGCCATCTCAGATGAACGCCGTATGCTGATGGATACGGTGGTGGAGAGAATCGCGTCCGCTGAAAGAGGATTGCATGAAGCTTTTATGAGTCTACTGACAGGCTTTGAGGTATGTAAAATAATGTATGATAGTCCTGCACATGCTAGGCGTGCCCTGTGTAGATAGTAGCCCCTAAGACTCTGGTTGTCGTCGAAAACGATGATGAACAGAGGATCGTATTCTCAGGTAATAACCATACTGCCTTTATGTGCAAGTGATGGAAACTCCGGTGGCTGGCCGGACTGGCAATTTTGCTCATTTAAAACGGCAGTTAGATGCGGCAGACGCCGACATCGAGCTTGTTAACAAAAGGCTTGACGAGGCACAGGGTAAGTGTCATTATTTGGTAAACGCCGCATAGTAAGAGCAGCATGAAGCCAGTATCTTTAATATGTTATGACTGCAGATGGAGCTGCCACTGTTGAAGCCTTGCGGGCGGAACTTGCCCGAGCCAAGGAACAAGCGAGATTGGGTAATGCGGCTGCTTTGAAGGCGGCCGAAGATTTGCGAGCTGAGAAGGCCACGCATGGCGAGAGCCGAGACAAGATGGCCAAGATGGCCATAGAATTGAAAGCCACCGCCGACCGTTGCCGGGTCCTTGAAAAGGAAAACCAAGCGAAGGCATCGGACCTTGAGAAGGATGCTGCGACGAAAAAAGACCTCCGCTCTGCTATGAGGGCAAAGAAGGAGGAGCTGAGGGAAGTCGGGGATATTGTGGCTGGGAAATCCTTTATGTTGCAGAGGAAGTTCGGAGATCCACGGTATGCCCCTCTGGATCGGCTATGGAGTTCGGAGGATGTGTATATGGATTTGGCAGCGAGCGTTGCCGATGCGGCCAAGTACTTCCAGAGTCAAACGAACCATGAAGTAGACCAACTGTTTTGGAAACAATTCCATTCTCCCGAGCGTCCGCTTTCATTGACTGATCAATTAGCTGAATGGGCCGAACTAAATAGGTTGTCCGGACTCTCCATGAGGTCTGTTGTGGATCAGCTATGGCCGGAAAGGTCAAAACCGAACAGCTATTTCAGCTTGGTGCAGCAGTTCCTTGACGTGGTGCCGCGCATTAATGCGATGAAGAGGTCGGCGTGCATAGAGGGCGCACGAATGGCCTTTGCCCGTGTTAAAGCATACTGGGCGGAGATGGATGCTACCACTATTGCAGCGCGGGATTCGACCATAGGTCGAAGGGCTGCTGAGCACTACTTTGAGGAAGTTATTGAGGGTGCTCGTTTGATAGAGACACAATGCTCAAAAAATATTATGTTTGAGTGATATGTAATCTCATTGTAAGCGAAATGCTTTTATAAATTTTCATAAGGCTATTTTTATACTTTTGCCTGAAAGTAATATGATGCCTCCTGGGCGGCCGTTTATGTATACATGTGTATAACCTGAAAGATTGCAGTCGTTGGCTTCAACCCCCATGCATATAATACGGAGGTGCTCGCAAAAACACGCATTCACACTTAACCCAACGTCTTGGTCCTATAAAGGAGGTGATAGCGGAGCAAGCGAGGCAACCGGACTATAACGCTTTAACACTTTCACTTAGCCATAGGAGTTTGATAGTGGGGCTACTAGATAGCCCCTGGTGGCTCCGCACTCTCCCGATCCCGGGGTGCGTACATGCCTGGCCGGAAGAAGGCCCTTCGTTAAGGTGGAGGAATTCTAACATTCCCATAGGTCATCGAGTGGTTGACCAGTCTCACGCTATATCATGACAGTCAGTTTTCGGCTTTCTCTACTGAGGTGCTCGTCCGGATGAATGAGGGCACAATCGCAGTAGTTCTCCTGGTGCTACCTTAGCCGGTAAAGCGGAACATAAGGCACCAAAACACAGGAGCCGGGCAAACCCAACATTTGACCGAAGACAATGATTCGGAGCTGATGCATATAGGGCCAAACTCGCGACGCCGAACACTCCCTAAGGTATTCGGTCTTTGTGGTATAAACCGGGCCTAAAGAATTGCCTTTGTAAGAATCCCCTTGTGTCCAGGTACGTGCATTGTTCTGGCGTGGCCACATGCCAAGACGTCAGCATCCTTCTCAATGGTGGATATGTATCAACAAGAGATAGTAAAAAAGGTTTACGCAGGGTCTTAATCTAAAAAGAATCCTTGGGGCGGGTCCCTGTTGCACGTCTGCGCCTGTGTCTCCGTTGTGCCATATCCCGGACGGGTGTAGCACGATGATTATCTGTAAAAGAGAGGAATTTAGGTGAAAAAGGTTGTCGTGAAAAAAGATAGTTTTCTAAAGAAACCACGTGTAATTCAAGATGAGAAGAAATTGCCACTTGTCTGCGCGCGTTGAGCCCCTTGTATTGAAAAATAGGGGTGTGACCATTTATTCGGTATAAGTAGTGACGCCGAACTTGATTAGTTGTGTCTGAGGTCTTGACGACCTGTTGGATGCTTTCGCTGGTCCGGGCGCCTTTAGTGTGCGGCTGCCAAGGCAGCCTCACTCTCTTCAGCACGCAGAGATCGCTCGATATTTCCGTGCACTGAAATGATGCCACGTGGACCGGGCATCTTGAGTGTGAGGGAGGCGTAGTGTGGTATTGCATTAAAGCGAGCGAAAGCTTCGCGTCCGAGCAGTGCTTGATGGCCGCTTTGAAACGGAGCGATGTGGAAAGTTAAATGCTCGTGATGGAAGTTATCGGGGGAGCCGAATATAACTTGTAGTAGGAGGGAGCCCGTGCAACGAGCCCCTGGGCCTGGCGTTACTCCTTTAAAGGTAGTATTGCTATGGCGAATATGTGTTGGGTCTAACCCCATCCCACGGATTGTATCCTGATATATTAGGTTTAGGCTGCTGCCGCCGTCCATCAAGACTCGTGTGAAGTGATGTCCGCCAATTACTGGGTCTAATACCAGGGCAGCCCATCCTGCGTGTCGGATACTTGCTGAGTAATCGCGATGGTCGAAAGTGATCGGTTGAAATGGCCAGTGGCAGGACTTCATGGTGATAGGCGCTTGGGTATATTTTTCTGGGAGTGCCGCATTGTTTTTTCTCTTGATCACGTGTAACACGTTTACTGTTTTGACTTCGGGTGGAAATTTCTTTTGTTCCCCCTTGTCTTGCTAGGGAGGTTCGTCCTCGTCTTCACTTGGTGTATCCTCCCCCTTGTGTACGGCATTGAGCTTGCCGGACTGCTTGAAGACCCAACATTCTCTGTGGGTATGATTAGCAGGTTTGCCAGGGGTACTATGGATCTGACATACTTGGTCCAGAATTTTGTTGAGGATGGACTGTTCATCCCTGGTGCCTTTGGGGGCGGCTTTTGACCTGGCCGAGAGGCTTTGAATCCGGCATTTACTGTCGTGCCCTTCGTGCTATCTTCTTTATTCCGGCGTTTGTTATTGCTGTTGCGCCATGATTTCCCGTTTCCATCTCTAACTTCAGATGTACTGGGGTCACTGGTGCTGCATCTGGCTAGCCAGTTGTCCTCACCCGCGCAAAAGCGGGTCATGAGGTTTGTTAATGCGGCCATCGTTCTCGGCTTATTTTGGCCGAGGTGTCTGGCGAGCCATTCGTCACGGACGCTATGCTTGAAAGCCGCTAAGGCTTCGGCGTCCGGACAGTCGACAATCTGGTTCTTTTTAGTAAGAAACCTATTCCAAAGCTTTCAGGCTGACTCTCCATGCTGTTGAGTTATATGACTCAGATCATCCGCATCCGGAGGTCGGACATAAGTCCCTTGAAAATTTGCCTGAAAGGCGTCTTCGAGCTCTTCCCAACTTCCAATGGAGCTTTCGGGGAGGCCTTTGAGCCAGTGACGAGCTGGCCCTTTGAGTTTGAGGGGTAAGTACTTGATGGTGTGGAGATCATCTCCTCGAGCCATATGGATATGAAGGATGTAGTCCTCAATCCAGACCCCAGGGTCTGTTGTTCCGTCGTATGCCTCTATGTTTACGGGCTTGAATCCCTCTAGAAATTCATGGTCCAGCACCTCATCGGTGAAACATAGGGGGTGTACAGCACCCCTGTAGCTGGGTGTGCCGCGTTGTTCGGATGTTTGTTGTGTTGCGTTTTATGCTAGGGCGCGCTTGCGTGGTCCATAGATGGATCTTGTTGCACCGTCCTTTGGGTGCGAGCCCTCGCCTAGGTCACGTGTTGTATAGTGAGCGGCGTCGAATGCCGTTCTGTGTTGGTAGAGGGGTCGTCTATCCGACCAGGTGACTGCTTTGATATTTGGTTGTGGGGGTCTGAGACCTCCTCATCGAATTCGTGTAGCAGCTTCCACTTTGGGTAGCTCTTGGAGGGGCGATTGTCGCCGTACTTTGCTGCAGTGTGGATTATTTTGCTCCATCTGAATTGGAGTGTGTTTTGCGCGGCCTTGAGCCTTCGCTTCTGCTTTTTAAGTCTCCTCGCGGTGGCAACGAGCCTTTTACGGGCATTCTGCTGCTCCGAGTGCCTGTCCGGCGTTATGTCGTCCGGACCATTATCCTTGGTAGGATTTGTTTGTTCGGTTTGATTATCCGGATTGCCGTTGTCCGGCAGTGGTTCGCCCTGCTCCAGCGCTGGGTCTGTGTGATCGCTATTTCTGTCGAGGTGGGATTTGGGGCGGCGCTTGCGTCGCCGCTTTGACTGCTTTTCGAGGGAACAATCCTTCGGTGCGTCCTTCCGCTCCTCGTCGTCATCTTTTGGTGCGTCCACCATGTATACGTCGTATGACGAGGTGGCGCTCCAGGGCTCAATAAGCGCTGGTTCTTTATCGTCTCCTTCATCGGCGTCCATACCATCGATGTCGTCGGAGTCGAAGTCGAGCATGTCGGTTAAATCATCGATAGTGGCTACCAAGTGGGTGGTGGGTGGGCTTTGAATTTCTCCATCGCCCGAATCCCAACCTTGCTGGCCATAGTCCGGCCAGGGCTCTCCTGATAAAGAGAGAGACTTCAGTGTCTTCAGAATATCGCCGAAAGGCGAGTGCTGAAAGAAGTCCGCGGTAGTAAACTCCATGATCGGCGCCCAATCGGATTCGATCGGCAGAGGCGCGGGGGGTTCGGAGTCCAGAGAGGAGTCCGGCTCCTTGGAATCACGAGTCTCGCGGAGTGCGGGGCTGGTATTCGGCTCAATCGCCGTTGGGATCGCAGCCCCCGAGGTGGCGTCCAACCGCCCATCCTCGATCGGCGCAGTTGGCTCCGACTTAAGGTCGAAGCTGATGCGGGTGCGGCCTCCAGGGCACTGTTCGGCGGCAGAGCTAGATCATGCTCGTCGGGACAGTGCGGCGCGCTCGGCAGTGGCTCGAATCCGTCGAAGATCAAGTCTCCGCGGAGGTCAGCCGTGTAGTTTGAACTTCCGAATCTGACCTGACGGCCAGGGGCGTAGCTTTCGATCTGCTCTAGACGGCCAAGTGAATTGGCCCGCAGAGCGAAGCCGCCGAAGACGAAGATCTGTCCAGGGATGAAGGTCTCACCCTAGACTGCATCGCTATCGATGATCGTAGGAGCCATCAAGCCTGACGGCGACGACACAGAGGAACTCTTAATGAAAGCACCAATGTCCACTACAAGAAAATTGACATACTGTGACGAAAAACCTTGTGACGATGGCTGGCAACGTCACACAAATACCTAATGTGTGACGTCTTGGAGGCTGTGTCACTAATTACCACAAATGGATGACGATTAATGTCATTGAATCGACTGGGGTAGTGAGCGCCACGTGGATGCCAATTTCTATGACATTCTGCTAATTTTCGTGATGAACCTACTAGTGTCACATATTATTACGTGTGACGCTCTTTTTCATCATATAAAGACTAGCAATAGCACCCATCATAGCAAGTTAGTAATTTGTTTAAGAGGCGTGCATGGCCCAATATGTTCCACGAGCTATATGGCGATTTGGAAATATTCAAAAAACAACAATGTTTTACTGGTAAACCATCTTAAAATGGAAATATATAGATGCCGTGTATGCACCATAAGATCGTATTTTGGTGTTTCTCAACATGACCTACTGCAATATAACCCACTTTACTCTTGACTATGTGAAAATCTCAACATGACCTAGAATATATTTTGGTGTTTCTCATATTGTTCGATTGATGTTTTGAAAGCGAATTTGTGCACTCGATGTTAACCGTGTGGTTGGTGAGGTGGTCGATTCCTGATGTTGGTGAGGTAGTCGATTTGTAAGGCTGGCGCCTAGCGTCCCCCTAATGGTTTTCTACATATTGTATTTTTTATAATTTGCTATTTCTGTTAAATTATGCTAATTATAAGAAATTGCATTCATATTTGACTCTGAAAATAAAACCTCGACCACCGACCTTAGTCAGAACCTCGCACTCCATCTCCAGTAAAATACTTTGACCTCCATTTTTCTAAAATTTAGCCCATTGCCTCTGTGTCCCCACGTGTCAGTCCCCACGCAATTATTTCTCCTTTATTTTTTTAGCGGTGTGAAACTACCTCGCCCGATATCTACCTTATCACCCAACCCCCTCTCCGCCACAACCGCATCCAGAGGCGAGGCGAGATTGGAGAGTATCCCGGTGGCGCACTTTGCCTGTAGCCGCTGCCGCGCTCTCGAGCGCCCTGCGCCTTCTCCCTCACGGCTGCTCGCCCGCGCTCCCTCAATCCTCAAACCCCGACCGCCGTGTTCGCACTCCGCAAGGACCAGCCGCCCCGCTTGGCAGGCTGACATCGGAGCCGCCAGCCTGTACAGGCGACATTAATATCTCGCCTCATCCTCGCCGGCCGTGGTCATCGGGTCCCGTGTCGACCCGACCGTAGCGCTGCACCGCCATAATTTCCTCCAAGTCCGGCTCCCATGACCATGCGAGCTTCTTCTGGTTGCCAATGGCGCTGGGAGGCTATGACTGATGACCCTAATTATGGTGGCATGGAGTCGTATGCACGCGACTTGTTGTTTGGGCAGCCCGCTGTCGCATTGGAGGTGGAGCGCGAGGCTCTGCCTAAGGGCGGTGGTGGTCGTAGATTCTTTCCTTTCTGCTCCGTACAACCTTCTCTGTTTTGTTAGGTAATTTCTGAAAATTCCATTTGTTGTGCCCAAAACTGATTAGTACAGCTTAATTTCTGGGTGTCGTTTTACTCTTTCCCATGTTAATAGTGGAGGTCCTCTTTGCAGCTTGGGAGACATATACTCAGAAGATCTAGGTACGCTAGATCAAAGATGAAGACGTGAATACGTGATTAATTGCGAGTGTGGAAATAACTTAACATTGCCTTTTTTAGAAGACCTTTGCTTTTTTGTTAGTCCCCTATTATAACCCAAATTGGACTTTGGCTGACTATTTTTACTACTCAGTATTCACATTATAGACCTGTTTCTGTTTTGCCAATCTAACATGATCACAATTACTGCATTCATTTGGACAGATTATGCTAAGTGCGTCCTAATGCACATGACCATAAATTATCTAAGTGAGATTAAATTCAGAAGGTCTTTTCCTAAAAGTCAAGGTTAGGCTCTGTTTCTTTGTTGATATGTTTTGAGATAGCTTACTGCTTACGTCAAGCGGTATCATGAAGATTAGTCTGAACATTAAATATTTGTTAGGCATCAAATCATACAATTGGTGAACATTTGTGCAGATATATATATAGAGAGTGGCCTTGTCATATAGGCTTCTACGAACTATACATGGATTTTACCTTTCCTTCCAATGATGTTTACCTTTGGCTCGTGAACAATTAAACTCAAATTTGATCTTTTTGTCATCCATATTATTTGTTATTTATTGAGCCATTATCTATCATTACAGTAAAAACGCCATATAGGTTTTATAGTACTGTTCTCCTGGAAAACTACAAGCAATCACTTTGTACAAGCTAAAAAAAATCTTATTTCCTGATTAAATATATATTTGAGAGATGAAGAGGAGGTTTCTCTTGCTATGTCCAAGACAATGGTAATATATTGTGCGAACCTACGTCTTAAATAGCATGTACATAAGTGTGGATTCATTGAATTTAATTTTGTCTTCTTGTATCATAATAAGTATTATAAATATTTGACTAATTACCTGCAGACTGATTCACAATTTCTGCCCCTCCACTCTTTTACTTGTACTAATAAATCTCGCTGATGCTTTCTCTGGGCGGTACCTTCCTATTTGAACTAGTGTCGGCTTGCATAAGTCATTGTTGATTCACTGCCTTCTTTTTCTCTGACTTGTTTGACCTAGGCACCTGAAGGTTCTACCATGTCAAATACACAAATCCGAGAGGTCTAGGAGGTCTGTTTCATGTATTCAATCTAGAAGAAAGAATTGGACAGAAGGGTACAGAGGCAAGAAATGTGAATGACATTTACTTCTATGTATTTCTCTTTATGTTCTTGTTGTTTCTTATTTTCCTCTGTGTGCATAGTGCACTCGTGACGGTGAAATTGAAAACACAGTTGAGTTACCGACTTGTCGTCTTATCGATGAAACTGATGCTGCCTTTCAAGACTGATAGTTGAAATCTTACTCTTCCGTATGCATGTTCTTTAACCACTATAACTTGTTATTGCATTTACCATTTCATTGGCCCATTTGCATGTTTGCATATACATTTAATAAGTTACTTCTCATTTTCGATTCATAATTTAATAGATTGTAAGCTTCTTAGTGTTACTCGTGTACCATGGTGTCTTGTCTGTTTTCATCTAATGAGCATGCAAACCTACTGTGTTTCGTCAATTTATAAGCACCGGGAGGAGTGAGCTACAAGACTTGAATCACAAGATAGAGCAGTTGAAGAGATGGAGTCGGTACACAACAGTGAAGCCCAAAAAAGAAGCATCAAGAAATGGAGAACCTGATTGTCCTTCTCCAAACCTGGTGGTGCGTGAAGGTCATCCTTTTGTGATGGAAAATAGTTGTTGAATGATACACAACAATCATCAGGCAAACACTTTTGTGGTCTTTAGTTATCCAAATATTAGTTTCCAACTTGTATATTGTCATGATTGTCAAACTTCTGAATCAATTTTGTATTTATTGTTATTTAGAGAATGATTTGTCTGAGATGATTGAATTTATAATATGACTAAAGTTGTCAACTACGTTTTGTAGCCATGGGATAGTTTGGTTGGTGCTGACATGGCATCAAGTCATGACATTGCATCATCACTGAATATGGTAGATTATGCCATACTTGCTCCTAACATGTGACATTTAGTCGCCCGTCATAGAAATGGCAAGTTTTTGACGTTCTAGAAAACGCCACCGAAGGTACAATTTCAGTGACATTCATTTGTGCACGCCGTCACTGGGAGTAATCTATGACGGGGATTCTGTGACGATGCTGAAAACGTCACTCAGCGGTAATTTGTGACGTTATTAGCTATGCGATGACATTTTTTGGCTCGTCATAGTAGGCCTGATCTCTTGTAGTGGTCGGTGTCAAAACCTGCGGATCTTGGGTAGGGGGTCCCGAACTGTGCGTCTAGGCCGGATGGTAACAGGAGGCAAGGGACACGAAGTTTTACCCAGGTTCGGGCCCTCTCGATGGAGGTAAAACCCTATGTCCTGCTTGATTAATATTGATGATATGGGTAGTACAAGAGTAGATCTACCACGAGATCGGAGAGGCTAAACCCTAGAAGCTAGCCTATGGTATGATTGTTGTTGTCTATGTTGTCCTACGGACAAAAACCCTCTGGTTTATATAGACACCGGAGAGGGCTAGGGTTACACAAAGTCGGTTACAATGGTAGGAGATCTGAATATCCGTATCGCCAAGCTTACCTTCCACGCCAAGGAAAGTCCCTTCCGGACATGGGACGAAGTCTTCAATCTTGTATCTTCATAGTCCAGGAGTCCGGCCGAAGGTATAGTCCGGCTATCCGGACACCCCCTAATCCAGGACTCCCTCACCAAGCTTATGAAAATGCCGAGTTGTTTAAAGAAAAGGTTAAAAGATGGCATGACAAAAGGATACAAAAGCGTGAGTTTAATGTAGGTGATTATGAATTGCTATACAACTCTCGTTTAAGATTTTTTGCAGGAAAACTTCTCTCTAAATGGGAATGCCCCTATGTTATCGAGGAGGTCTATCGTTCCGGTGCCATAAAAATCAACAACTTCGAAGGCACAAATCTGAAGGTGGTAAACGGTCAAAGAATCAAACATTATATCTCAGGTAATCCCATAAATGTTGAAACCAATATTATTGAAACTGTAACCCCAGAGGAATACATAAGGGACACTTTCCAGAACGTTTCAGACTCCGAAAAGGAATAGGTATGTGGTACGGTAAGTAAACCGATTCCAAAACAATTTTAAGGCAATATTTCTCCGTTTTGGAATATTTAGAAAAATAGAGAATTAAGTAGCAGTCCGGGAAGGACACGAGGGCCCCACGAGGGTGGAGGGCGGGCCCTACCCCCCTGGGCGCGCCCCCCTACCTCGTGAGCACCCCGTGTGCCTTACGGACTCCGTTTTCCTGCACGATACGTATTTTGGTCGGTAAAAATTCACTATATATTCTCCTGAAGGTTTTGACTCCCGTATCACGCAAATATTCTCTGTTCTTGTTTCGAGCTGTTTTTCTGACAGATCTAGATTATCATGACGTCCCCAAGTGCTTCCAAGGACAAGTTCTTCGAGAAGGTCATCAACCCTTACCTCACGGAGGTGCTTCGACACCCTCAAACCATTGAGATGCGTGATGGGTTGCTTCACATCCGTGATGCTGAGGGACCAAAGGGAACCGGAAGCGTGGAGACGAGGCTCGAAGCAATGGAGCAACAAGTTTTCAAGTGCCAGGGGATGGTGGAGCGTGGGATCAACGCTAGCCACACGATGCTCGCGGAGTTCACTAACAACTACAAGCTGGATGCCAAGAACACCGAGGAGGCCATCTTCAAGCTACATGAGAAGATCGAGCACCTCCAAGCCCAAATCTATGACCTGCAAAACCAAAACTGTGAGTATGAATATAGATTCAAAAGAATGAGTTTGGCTGTAGATTCGAGGATTCTGGAGACTCGATCATCCTTCTATGATGGTGAACCCATGCCTTGGAAGATGGATGACAAGCCCGCATCATCAACAACACCCCCACCTTCTTCACCAACCAAGGAGATATAATCACATGGATATGGGCACTCCCCTTGGCAACAGCCAAGCTTGGGGGAGGTGCCCCAGTATCGTATCACAATCACAACTCCTATCTTTACCGTTTTCCTTAGTTCGATCCTATTAGTGGTATTTTGATCTAGTAGAATAAAGTTTATGGCATGATCTAGTTTTGAGTTTTGCCTTATGATCTCTCTATGTAATTGAGTCCGTGAGCTATATAATAAAGATTAGTGTTGAGTCAAGGGCTTGATTTTCTTGCTATGATCTTGGGTGAATAAAAGAAAAGAGAAAAAGAATAAGAAGAAACAAAGAGATCATATTGATCTTATTGATAGTAATGACTTCACATAGAAAGAGTGTGACGATTAAAAGTTGTTGGGAATTGGTAGACATAGCTTTGGTCATCGTTGCAATTAATAGGAAGTAATAAGGAAAGAGAGGTTTCACATATAAATATACTATTGTTGACATCTTTTATGATTGGGAGCACTCATCAAAATATGACATGCTAAAGAGTTGATGTTGGACAAGGAAGACAACGTAATGGGTTATGTTTTCTTATATCTGAGATAAAGTATGTTGTCATGGATCATCCAACATGTTGAGCTTGCCTTTCCCCCTCATGCTAGCCAAATTCTCAGCACCAAGTAGAGATACTACTTGTACTTCCAAATACCCTTAAACCAGTTTTGCCATGAGAGTCCACCATATCTACCTATGGATTGAGTAAGATCCTTCAAGTAAGTTGTCATCGGTGCAAAGCAATAAAAATTGCTCTAAATATGTATGATTAGTGTGGGAGAAATAAGCTTTATACATTCTTGTGATGTGGAAGTAATAAAAGCGACGGACTGCATAATAAAGGTTCATATCACAAGGGGCAATATAAAGTGACGTTCTTTCGCATTAAGATTTTGTGCATCCAACCATAAAAGCGCATGGCAACCTCTGCTTCCCTCTGCGAAGGGGCTATCTTTTATTATTATCTTCTACCTTATGCAAGTGTCATGGTGATCTTCACCTCTCCCTTTTTCATTTTATCCTTTGGCAAGCCCAGCATGTTGGAAAGAACCTGATATATATATATATATATATATATATATATATATATATATATATATATATATATCTAATTGGATGTAGGGGGGGGCATGAGTTATTACTGTTGACCTTACCCTCGAGGTAAAAGGTTGTGGGGAGAAACTATAAGACCCTATCTTTCTCTGTGTCCGATTAAAACTCCGTAACCACAAGTATTGCGTGAGTGTTAGCAATTATGAAGGACTAGATGATAGTTGAGTATGTGGACTTGCTTTTTAGCTCTGACATAGACTCTTTCCGATGTTATGATAAATTGCAATTGCTTCAATGACTGAGGTTATAGTTTGTTGGTTCTCAATAAGGTTTCTGATTCATACTTTTGCATTGTGAATAGATCATCACTTGAACATAAGTAATCATATGACAATATCTATATATGTTGCTGTTATGAGAATAATCGTGATGCCTTCATGTCCGTATTTTATTTTTATCGATGCCTCTACCTCTAAACATGGGGACATATTTATTGTTATCGGCTTTCGCTTGAGGACAAACGAGGTCTAAGCTTGGGGGAGTTGATACGTCCATTTTGCATCATGCTTTTATATCGATATTTATTGCATTATGGACTATTATTTCACATTATGTAACAATACTTATGGCTATTCTCTCTTATTTTATAAGGTTTACATAAGGAGGGAGAATGCCGGCAGCTGGAATTCTGGGCTGGAAAAGGAGCAAATATTAGAGACCTATTCTGCACAACACCAAAAGTCCTGAAACTCCATGGAATACCTTATAATAAATAATGAAAAATCCTCACCAAAGATGAAGACCAGGGGGCCCACCCTGTCCACGAGGGTGGGGGGTGCCCCCCCTAGGGCGGGCCCCCCAACCTCGTGGGCCCCCTGGTGGCTCTCCGATGACCATCTTCTGCTATATGAAGTCTTTCATCGAGAAAAAAACCAGAAGCAACCTTTCGGGACGAAACTCCGCCGCCACGAGGCGGAACCTTGGCGGAACCAATCTAGGGCTCCGGCAGAGCTGTTCTGCCAGGGAAACTTCTCTCCCGGAGGGGGAAATCATCGCCATCGTCATCACCAACACTCCTCTCATCGGGAGAGGGCAATCTCCATCAACATCTTCATCAGCACCATCTCATCTCAAAACCCTAGTTCATCTCTTGTATCCAATTCTTGTCTCCAAGTCCTGGATTGGTGCTAGTAGTGTTAATTACTCCTTGTAGTTGATGCTAGTTGGTTTAATTGGTGGAAGATCATATGTTCAGATCCTTTATGAATATTATTATTCCTCTGATTATGAACATGAATATGCTTTGTGAGTAGTTACGTTTGTTCCTGAGGACAAGGGAGAAGTCTTGCTATTAGTAGTCATGTGAATTTGGTATTCCTTCGATATTTTGATGAGATGTATGTTGTCTAGCATCTAGTGGTGTTATGTGAACGTCGACTACATAACACTTCACCATTATTTGGGCCTAGAGGAAGGCATTGGGAAGTAATAAGTAGATGATGGGTTGCTAGAGTGACAGAAGCTTAAACCCTAGTTTATGCGTTGCTTCATACGGGGCTGATTTGGATCCATATGTTTCATGTTATGGTTAGGTTTACCTTAATACTTTTGTTGTAGTTGCGGATGCTTGCAATAGAGGTTAATCATAAGTGGGATGCTTGTTCAAGTAAGAACAGCACCCAAGCACCGGTCCACCCACATGTCAAATTATCAAAGTACCGAACACGAATCATATGAACGTGATGAAAACTAGCTTGACGATATTCCCATGTGTCCTCGGGAGCGCTTTTCCTTATATAAGAGTTTGTCCAGGCTTGTCCTTTGCTACAAAAAGGATTGGGCCACCTTGCTGCACTTTATTTACTTTTGTTACTTGTTGCTCGTTACAAATTATCTTATCACAAAACTATCTGTTACCACTTACTTCAGTACTTGTAGAGAATACCTTGCTGAAAACCGCTTATCATTTCCTTCCGCTCCTCGTTGGGTTCGACACTCTTACCTATCAAAAGGACTACGATAGATCCCCTATACTTGTGGGTCATCACCATGACCCGCTGCACCTCCACCATACAAACATGCGTACATGCTCTGGTCCCCAAAACTCAAAACCATGGATGTTTCAATCATGAGGTAGCTGATAAACCTTTGGCCACAGAAAAGGTGAATCTTTGAGACTAGACGGTACACATAAAGGGCATCCACCCATCATGAAAGTAGGCGGAAGTGCACAGATATTTAGATCGAGATGCAGAGTATATATAATATCTTCTTCTCATATGATATTATCCCAACCCTTAGCTAGCCTGTCACCTTTGCCAGAAGTTAAAGTTTCCATGTTTCTCTCGCATATCATCCCACTCTACACCTAGTAGACATGCCAAAAAAATTGACATGCCAATCCTACTGCAAGCACCCTGTTTTTTTGTTCGGGCACATGAGGAAGAAGATTTACTGCTTCGTCGGTTCTCCTCGTCTCCAATGGCTTTTCTAGCATCAATACACGCTAAGGCAGAACACCATGGACCAATGAGTGTTTTGGCGCCAACATTTTGATGCTCTTCTGGGGAATAAAAGTCAGGCGGGTCCATCAAGGTTCAACAACTCGCACAATCAACCACGATTTGGTGAAACAATCACTTAAATTATAGTGCACGTATTACAGACGGACCCATAAGTCCTTGATTAGACCAATTGTGCGTCAAGAGAAATGCAAATAAGCATATACAGAGAATCATCACTTTTTGTCTTCACTAAAAACAGTCCACGTACATCTTCCGCATCGTGTGGCAAAAGTAGATGATCAACTGTTAAATTTCAACAAGTGTCATGAAAGTGGGCTCTTGATCAACAAACCCAATCATATCGGCTACAAATCACATTGTGGTTCTCCAAAGAAAAAGCTAGACATCACATTATGGCGACCAACGTACCCTTATGATGAATTGTCTTAACACCCGCGCTCCATCTCTATCACTTGAGCTCCTATCATGTCGTGCTTCGATCAATGGCGACTTGATTCCATTTCAAACTAAAAGCTGCATTAGATGCGTATGACAGTATACTGGAGCACACAAAACAAATCAAAAACGATAATAGATTCCCTGTTGATGTTCATATAAGCAAAATAAAAAGAAACCATTCTTCTACCAACCCTCAATGATCTGTTAGAGGACGATCATGAAGAAGGAGCTCTCATTTTCTATATCTAAATAGCTAGCCCCCACTAGCGTATTTCTCTCAACATGCAAGTATGCACCTCATCATTCACAACATGCATGGCGAAATATCCACCACAACATGCAATCATGCATAATAAAAAGCCACCTCAACATGCAAACATGCATGAGAATTTACATTATACAATAATCAAATACGAAAAATCATCCTATATACCTAAGAGATTCATCCCCACTATCCTATTATTTCTAAATAGCTAGCCCCCACTAGCGTATTTCTCTCAACATGCAAGTATGCACCTCATCATTCACAACATGTATGGAGAAATGTCCACCACAACATGCAATGATGCATAATAAAAAGGCACCTCAACATGCAAACATGCATGAGAATTTACATTCTATTACGATATTTACATTCTATTACGATATTTACATTATACAATAATAAAATACCACAAATCATATTTATTTTCAACTTTAGTTCTCATATTATTACTCTAAATATTCGAGTTTCATACAACCAATACTAACTGGATATATTGCAAAATGTTTCCGCAACAACGTGCAAAGTATCATCTAGTTTGTTAACTGTAGGGGTACCATCTGCAGAGCTTGCATCAGAGGCAAAGTAAAATCTTAAACATTGCAAGTCTTATTCCATAGAGGGGCCACAAAAATTAACGTGACCAAATACATTGGATTGACAATGACCTAGATAAAAATGAAAGGTGGAACCGTGGAAGAGTATTGAAGGTGCAATAACAGTACATAATTTTCCTCTTTTGCAAGAAAAACATTTCAAGACTGATTAATCAATTGATTACAAGCTGACCAACTGCTAAGTAATTAACACTGCTACCTGACAGGCACACTAGAAAATGGGTAAAATAAAGCTAATGCAAGAACGCAATCCCCGCCACCAGCCAGCACTTCCAGCTCGCCGCACCTCCCACACCTGTTGTTCGCCGCTGCCACCACCACCACTACCGTTGGCGCCACCGGCGACAGAGCCGTTGTGGCGACGATGGGGGCGCTGTAGGAGGGGCAAGTAGCGCACGTCCGGTGGGGCAGGTGACACACAAACAAGAGCAAAAGTGTTTGGAAAAGTAGATATGTTGGATACCTATCAGTAAGTGGGTGGGTAAATATAGGAGCCTTAGGCCGATAGAAATGAATGTTGATCTTTGAACTTCGTGTTGTTTGTAATGCGGATCAACACGAAGGTTATACAGACATTGGACAAGGGCAAGGAGGTCGTATCGCCATTGGCCAGGGCAAGGAGGTTGTGCTGCCCTTGGAGGACAATGTGGTGGTGCAGGATCCCCCCAGCAACAAGCGGAGGAACTACGAGCACTACGAGGAGACAGGGCTAACCCACTTCTACAAGGTTATCCTTGCTCCGCAACTGGAGAGCCTACCTTTGCCTGTGGATTTCACGAAGGACTTCCCCGCCATCCCTACGGAGTTCTGGCTCAAGACGAACACTGGCTGCACAAGGAGGGTCATGGTCCGGGTGATTGATGGTAGGGTCACCCTTGATTAGGGTTGGGCCCTCTTCGTCGCCATTCACCAGATCAGGATCAGGTACATGGTAACCTTCAAGTTGCTAACTCCCGGCACCCTGAAGGTTATCGTCTTTAACGACGGTGGCATGGAGGTGGTCACCAAGTGCAAGAAGCAGGACGACGCTTTTGTCATGACCGCCTAGAGAGCTCATGTTGCCTGTTGCCTCGTTAGGTTTAACACTACATTATGTGGTGTGTTTTGGTTTTAAACTTATCCTACTATGTTAAACTTGTTCTAATGTGCGGTTAAGACTATTATGTGTAATTATATTATGTTCTGCTTGTTGTAGTTTGTTGTTAGCTATCTATGTGTGCCTCTAGTAACCTTACCACATCAAGGAGGAGGTTATCAGACAATTGTCCTGCATGTAACCAAACAACCGGACTTGTGTTTCCCCGAAAACATGCCCGCAATCAAACAACAGGCCTTCCCTTTTGGCACATGTAGGCTAGAGGGGATGCAAGCAATCAATCAACATGCAGGTGTTGATTTTTTGCCTGCAATACCTCAACCAGGCCCAACTGAGACAAGTATGCAAAGTGCCTAAAAATGATGCAGGTAACCGAACGTGTCCTTGTAGTACATGAAAGCGGGGAAGTAGAAGAATCTAGGGACACTGTTACTGAGTGGTAGTGATCAGCGGTGAAGATAGTAACTAAAAGTCTAATTATAGAGCAACAACTGAACCATAGTATGTGTGAAAAGATGAGACGCTTTAGCACTTTCAGATCGTGCTATGCTCCTAAAGAAGAAAATTTGGGTGCTAAGAGCATCTCTGACCACAGACTTCAAATTCTTCGAATATGTTCGGAAGGACAACCATGAAAATTCATGGACACCAGAAGAAAAAAAGCTACCCATCCAGACTCTCATATCGTCTATTCATCTTCATATGTTCAGGGTGTCCGTGAACCGTCAAATCCATCCATATCTTTGGAGGAAATAGGGGCATTGGGTCAAGTCCGGACAGCTCGCCACGTCAAATTTGGACCAACATGGACCACTTTTCCTCCTTTTTTTCTTTCTTTTATCTATCTCTTCCCATCTCCATTAATAATATGTATGTGTCCGGACAATTTGAGGAACACAACAGCATGAACAGACAAATGAGGGTTCGAAGCGTGCATGCCAGACACTGTCTTGATGTGTCCGTGGACATGCAAGAAAGGTGTTAGATTAGGCACGTCTGATTGGAGGTGTTGTGTGTACTTTCCTTATTGTAAAGTGAGGCAGAAAAACTGGTAGATTCCAGGGAAGTGGCTACACCGAGCCCGACCTCATATGAGCTTAGTGAACAGTAAAATGCGAAGAAAAAATTGAAAACAAATTGAAACAATTCTGAATTTTTTTTCATGGCAACATTTGACAAATGTTTTACCTGCTTGCAAAATTTCATCACAAATAATATTCATGGAAGTCGTGGTAAAAAAAACAAATTCGATGCTTCACTAGTAGAAAAAGGGTCAAACGTGAAGCACATTAGTGCCGGTTCCAACGGCTAGCCGGGCCGCTTTCATTAGTACCGGTTCGTGGCGAACCTTTAGCATCGGTTCGTGCCACGAACTGGTACTAATGAGAGTGGTGGCAGGATGTTGTTAGACTGGAGCCCCTCCAGCCCCTTTAGTACCGGTTCTTGGCACGAACCGGTACTAAAGGTCGTCCTACATAAACCCTTCGTCCACCCGAGCTCACTCTGTTCTTCCCCTTTCCCCTCTCCTCTCTCTGTTCTTCCCCTCTTCCTCTCGAGCTCATCACACATTTTGCCCAAAATTTGTCAAGATTTGAAGGCCCCCATCCATTCAAATGATCACAAAGGTTAGCAACTTTGTCCTTTCATCTCTCATTGCTAGATTAGCTCTTGCAATGCTTTATATAGTGATTAATTTGTGAGTTTAGTAATTTGGGAGGATATATATATATATGTGTGTGTGTGTGTGTGTGTGTGCGTGCGTGCTAGTATTTGATTTATATGCAATTTGAGGTCAAAAATAACACTTAGTTTGCATATGTAGGTGTGGTTTACTTAGTGCCTTCTAAATCTCCGTCGTAACCACCGTCGATTGCCCGCACCGTCCCGTCGCCGGCACCACCTTGTGGTGAGCCTCTTGTTCATGAAATTTTATATAAAAATTGATGTTTGTGTGATTTGGATATATAGTTACTCGTATAATTATCTTACCCGTACGTTGTTTGTTATACATATAGTGCCATGGTTTTGATATCCGTCCCCGTTGGCCCTCGTCCTTGTTATGATTCGGATGTGGTATATATATTCTCTTTTAAAACTAGTTGCATTTCGTGTTTATGACAAATTATGCCCATCAAGTTGACATAGAAATTTTTTCTAGGAGGTATGTGAACCGGAAATTCCAACCGACCCTATTGTCGAGAGGTTAAATTTAGTTGAAAGAGAAAACGAGTACTTGAAAGAAAAATTGAAAAGAATTGAGGGGGAGAAGATGGAATTGGAGTCGCATGTTGCCGATGTCATCGATGATCACAAGATCAAGATGGAGAAAATGCGCTTGAAGATTAGAAAGATTAGAAAATATGCCATCGATAGTGAGGCTTGGTATCATTATGCTGTTGGATCCATTGTTACCTTAGTTGCGATCTTGATCGCATTTGTTGTTGCATTTAAATGCTTTAGCTAGAGAGTTATTTGTTTGTTGCATTTAAGTGTTGTATGAACTTTATGTATGAACTTGTATTAATTTGGTCTATTCGGTGGTGTATAATGAAGATGAGCCGGCAATGGATGTACGATGACCGATGCTCTCCCCAGTTCGTTGAGGGCGTGCATACTTTTCTGCTTGCGGCTGAGGCAAACAAGCGAGCGGATGGTTTTATGCCTTGTCCATGTGCTGGCTGTAAGAATGGTCAGAATTACTCTACGTCAAGAACCATTCACGTCTACCTGTTTAAGTCCGGTTTCATGCCCCACTATAATGTTTGGACCAAGCACGGAGAAAGAGGGGTTATGATGGAAGACAATGAAGAAGAAGAGGACGACGACAGCTATCCTGGCCATGGGTTCCCTGAATATGATGATACAACAATGGGGGAAGAAGCTGAGCCGGTAATGCGGGAAGAAGCTGAGCCGGCAATGCAGGAAGAAGCTGAAGAAGAGGCATCAGATGAGCCCGTTGATGATCTAGGTCGGGCCATTGCCGATGCAAAGAGAAACTGCGCAAGTGATTTGGAGAAGAAGAAGTTGCAGCGCATGTTAGAGGATCACAAAAAATTGTTGTACCCGAATTGCGTAGGTGACAAGAAAAAGCTGGGCACCACACTGGAATTGCTGCAATGGAAGGCAGAGAATGGTGTATCTGACAAGGGATTTGGAATGTTGCTGGTAATGATAAAGGATATGCTTCCAAAGGACAACGAATTGCCCGAGAGTACGTACGATGCAAAGAAGGCTGTCTGCCCTCTAGGGTTAGAGGTGCAGAAGATACATGCATTCCCTAATGATTGCATCCTCTACCGCGGTGAGTACGAGGATTTGAACGCTTGCCCGGTATGTGGTGCATTGCGCTATAAGATCAGCCGCGATGACCCTGGTGATGTCGAGGGCGAGCGCCCCAGGAAGAAGATTCCTGCCAAGGTGATGTGGTATGCTCCTATAATACCACGGTTGAAACGTTTGTTCCAAAACAAAGAGCATGCCAAGGCGATGCGATGGCACAGAGAAGACCGTAAGAAAGACGGAAAGTTGAGAGTACCCGCTGACGGGTCGCAGTGGAGGAAAATCGAAAGAAAGTACGGGAAGGAGTTTGCAGATGACGCAAGGAGCGTATGGTTTGGTCTAAGCGCAGATGGCATTAATCCTTTTGGGGAGCAGAGCAGCAACCATAGCACCTGGCCTGTGACTCTATGTTTGTATAACCTTCCTCCTTGGTTGTGCATGAAGCGGAAGTTCATTATGATGTCAGTGCTCATCCAAGGCCCTAAGCAACCCCTCAACGACATTGATGTGTACCTAAGGCCATTAGTTGAAGAACTCTTACAACTGTGGAATGGAACAGGTGTACGTGCGTGGGATGAGCACATGGGGGAAGAATTTGACCTAAAGGCATTGCTATTCGTGACCATCAATGATTGGCCTGCTCTCAGTAACCTTTCAGGACATACAAACAAGGGATACCGCGCATGCACGCACTGTTTGGACGATACCGACAGTATATATTTGGCTAATTGTAAGAAGAATGTGTACCTGGGACATCGTCGATTTCTTCCGAGCAGGCATCCCGTAAGAAAGAAAGGCAAGCATTTCAATGGTGAGGCGGATCACCGGACGAAGCCTCGCCATCGTACTGGTGCTGATGTACATGATATGGTCAAGGATTTGAAGGTGGTCTTTGGAAAGGGTCCTGGTGGACAACCTGTTCCGAATGACGCTGACGGACGCGCACCCATGTGGAAGAAGAAATCTATATTTTGGGACCTGCCCTATTGGAAAGACCTAGAGGTCCGCTCCGCAATCGACGTGATGCACGTGACAAAGAATCTTTGTGTGACCCTACTTGGCTTCTTGGGCGTGTATGGGAGGACAAAAGATACACCTGAGGCACGAGAGGACCAGCAATGTATGCACGGAAAAGACGGCATACATCAGGGTCATGCAAGCTATGCTCTTACCAAAGAAGAGAAGGAAATCTTCTTTGAATGCCTACTCAGTATTAAGGTACCATCTGGCTTCTCGTCGAATATAAAGGGAATAATAAACATGGCAGAGAAAAAGTTCTAGAACCTAAAGTCTCATGACTGCCACGTGATTATGACGCAACTGCTTCCGGTTGCATTGAGGGGACTTCTACCGAAAAACGTTCGATTAGCCATTGTGAAGCTATGTGCATTTCTCAATGCAATCTCTCAGAAGGTAATCGATCCAGAAATCATACCAAGGTTAGAGAATGATTTGGTGCAATGTCTTGTCAGTTTCGAGTTGGTGTTCCCACCATCCTTCTTCAACATCATGACGCACGTCCTAGTTCACCTATGCGAAGAGATTAACGTTTTGGGTCCTGTATTTCTACACAATATGTTCCCCTTTGAGAGGTTCATGGGAGTCTTAAAGAAATATGTTCATAATCGTGCTAGGCCAGAAGGAAGCATCTCCAAGGGCCGTCAAAATGAGGAGGTCATTGAGTTTTGTATTGACTTTATTCCTGACCTTAAGCCGATTGGTGTTCCTGAATCGCAGCATAAGGGCAGACTGGATGGAAAAGGCACGCTAGGAGGGGAACAAATAATATGTATGGACGAACATTCTCTCACTGAAGCACACTACACAGTTCTACGGAATTCCACCTTGGTGGCTCCGTATATGGATGAACACAAGAATTTGCTACGCTCCAAACACCCGGAGCGGTCTGATGACTGGATTACACGTGAACAAACCAGGAGTTTCGCCAACTGGTTGCATACCAAGGTTGCAGACATGATATTCGATCGCGACGACCGAATTGATGAAGTCATGACCGGCGAGGTATATATATTTATATAAGCAGGCATCTGGTGATCATCACATGTTTTAAATGAGTTGAAGATATATTAACGAATTGATCTTTCTTCTTTCAGCCATCTGGATCGAGCAAATCTTCAGGCAACAGGACGAAACGAGGCCCGAACAAAAAGTTGAAGGAGGGCGTAAAGTATAATATCGAGGCAATCAAACCTAATGGCGAACCATTAGCGCCTAAGAAGATTGCGGACAAGTTCGTTCGTCAGTGCGGAGTTCTTGTGAAGGACCAACTCCCGATCTTCCTTCAAGAATGGAGAGAGCCAGCAAAGCCACGTCCAGATCTTACTTTTGTCGACGACAGACAAAAAAGTCTGCTTTGGGATACTCTCATGGAACATTTCACCCTACCAGATCATTTCACAGAAGCAGATGTGCAGAAAGTCAAGGACGCTGCTCTTAGGAAGATGGCGGTTGCATTCAAGAACCACAAGAATCGTGAATGGGACAAGTACGTCAAGGGAGGAAGGAAGACTCCAGTATTCGAGGGAACACTAGAGAATCAAAGTGCTCATTGGGACGATTTCGTGAAATTCAAGGATTCAGAATTAGCTAAGGAAGGGTCGAGAATAAACAAGAAGAATGCCGAAAAAAAGGATAAGTTCCATAAGCTGGGGCCAGGTGGCTACGCGGTGGCAATGCCTAAGTGGGATAAGTCTGAGAAAGAGATGGAGGATGCAGGTGTCACTCCGGTTACTAAGAGCTGGCCCCCAGGTGCAGGACTTGGTTCTATGCGCATGGGGGGGAGTTGGACCCGAAGACAGGCAAAGTTTCGACGAAGGCATGTCTGAACGGAGCCGACGATAATATACTTGTTGCAATAGAAGAGGCTCGAACGGGGGTGTTCCAGCCCAACAGAGAGAACAACGAGCTTACGCGTGCCCTGGGAAATCCTGAACACCCGGGAAGAACATGAGGCAAGGGCGCTATTCCGTGGTATGAGGGGTTTTCGTACTGGAACGCCGACTATAGAACCCGTGCGAGAAGGAAGATTGCAGAGGAGAAGCAGAGGAAGATGGAGGAGGAGAAGAGGAAGCTGGACTATGAACGCCTTCAAGGCCTAGAATCAGCGCACGCGGACTTGGTAGTCAAATTCCAGCGGCAGCAGGAGCAGATCGACTCACTTAGCCAGCAAAGGGGGTCTCAGCAGCTGCAGCAGCTAGCGGATGATCCAGCATTGGATACCACCGCCCCATCCATGCCGAGAAGCAGCGTGGGTTCCGCCCCATTTGACGCAATGCTGGATAGATACCCCGTGGATGACATCGCGGAGAACACTAACTACGAGCTACACTTCAAAATTAAGAACATATCCTTGAAGGTGGCGGACGGCGTTGCTTATACAAATTCCCCCGATGCAACCTTCCATTGCAACCCGATTCCAGCAGGCTATGCTCATGTCGTGGTTGATGAGGTGGTGGACCAATATTCGGGGCTAGAGCTTGACATTCCTGGAGGTGACGAGGAGCACACACTCGGAGATGCCAAACATCGTATCAACCTATGGAGAAAGGATTGCATCATCTTTCAAAGGCCACCGACACCGCGTCACCCGACTCCTCGTCGAAGTCCGGCACCGAGTCAGCAGACTCCCGCTCCTCCAAGTCCACCAACGCGTGAGGCCACTCCTCCTCCTCCAAGTTCGGCAAAGTGTCAGGCCACTCCTCCTCCAAGTCCGACACAGCGTCAGACGTCCACTCCTCCTCCAAGTCCGGCACAACCTCAGGCCACTCCTCCTCCAAGTCCGGCACAGCTTCAGGCCACTCCTCCTCGTCCAACTCAGCCCCGTCAGCCGTCTCCGCCGCCTCAGCAATCGCAGAAGAGACACCCCGCAGCTATGGTGCGTAGCGGTACGAGTCAAGGTCATAGTACAGGAAGTACAGGCGGAGGCAAGCGATATAAATATGGTCCAAACCTCACTACTCCTCTTCCTGTGAGGGCTTACGACAGGACCGAGGAGCAAACCAATGCCATAGTGCGGGTAGAAGTCGATGCCCATTTTGGACCGAAACCGCCACCGCCGCCAAGGGAGAAAGTGCCTGTGGAAGTAGTTGACCACTTCATTCGTATGGCTCAACCACCAGCTCCTAAGCCTGTTGACACAGACTATGAGCGCCACATCAAGAAGTTACATCGACAACGTCTACAGAAGGAGGCGAGCTCGAGCTCGAGCAAACAACAAGCAGCTGTCAAAAAATGCGGGAAAACCGTTGCCCAGCTGGGAGAACAGGCGGCGCAATCGATCCCCCTGTTTGTTGTGCCGCCAACAACACGTGACAGTACGCGCGCCCAATATTATTGTGGGCAAACAGTTTACGTTCCCGAGGTGGGCGATGTGGTAATAACCCAGGAGCATATAATGCAGGCTGAAACTCTCAACATCACTGTTGGACAACTCCTCGAGATCGAGGACATGCCTGTGCTTACAGAGGAGGAAATAAAACGGAAATATGTCCGGGGCCAACCTTTGGTCAAGCCAAAAGAGGTCAAGAAGCTCCCAGCGAGAATGTATGAATTGCATCAATGGTACATGGACATTACCAAGAGATCCGACCGAGAGTCCCTCATGGTGCAAGTCAAGAAGGATCATTACTACCATCAGAAACCTGTGACCGTTGAGTATTTTGAACCGTTTCAGTTATACAATCAAGACGCACTCGACAAATCTATCGTCAGTTGCTATTGTCTGTAAGTGATTTCTTTCTGTAATTTAAGTCTCAAGCTAGCTGTAGTGATCCTTTTGATCAATCATTACCTGTAATTATCCTCACTATATTCTTTTCTGTGGTATTATGTAGGATGAAGATGTATGAAATGAGAAAAGGTGGACGCTATGGCATTGGGTTCATTGACCCAAACACCGTTAATGAATACACATGGAAAATAAACAAGCATCATGAAAAGAAGGTAGAGGACAGCATGCTAGAGTTCTTGAAGCGCCTCAAATACAATGAAGATATACTACTTTCTTACAACTTTCAGTGAGTCACACTTTCTTGTACTACAAATTCTCTGTTTTTGCCTACTAGCTAGCTACATGTTTTTGCTTACATATGCCCGCTTAATTAAGACATGCAAACGTGTGTGCATGCAGATTTCACTGGATCTTGTGTATCATTAAAGTTGACGCCGGAACAGTAGAAATACTGGACTCACTACTCAAAGCAAATAGTGACTATAACATCTTGTTTGGGATAGTCAACAGGTAATTTCAATCATTATTAACTATATATCTCGGCCTATTTAGTTCGTCATTTCATGATATGAACTATTTAATAACCCCTTTATTCATTTTCTTTGTCGGCGGACAGGGCTTGGGCAAGGTTCATCAGCGTCATGGAAGGCGAATAGAAACGACAGCTGAAATGGTTTCGACCCAAGGTAAGTAATTAAGTAGTACTAGCTAGCTAGCTAGCTGCCATCTCTTTAATTATCATGCTTGATTAATTATTATCTGATCAAATTAAATTCCATTCTCGTAATAAAGGCCCTGAAGCAGGCGCAGGGGATTGATCTGTGTGCATTCTGCGTTTGCGAGAACATTCGCATGATGGCGTCCGAAAAGAGCAGATCTCAAAGACAGGAATGGGTACGCTTGTCAGAACACTATTCACAATTTTTACACCATTATAGATATCTAGTCACACAACTAATACACATGCATATTGATCTCCTTCTTAACAGTTCACAGAGGTGCGGGACAAGCTCCTAGAAACGGAGCGCGTAGAAGCACTTCAAGAGGAAATAGCGGGATTTTTGCTCGACCAGGTCATAAATCCGAAGGGAGAATACTATTACCCGCTACCGCCCCATCGACCAGGTCATGAACCACTTCCAATTGTCATCGTGCTCCGAAGGCACCAATTAGGCTAATGCCACTGGCTCCGAAGGCAACATGCATATGTAGGAGAAATTGTATATAGCTATACATGTGTGTATGTGTGAATTAATATGGTGGTTTGTGAGACATTGATGATATATATATGATTGGTTCTACTAGAAATTCTATAACGTGTACAATGTGTAGTATCGTAAAATACCAACAAACGAAAAAGAATTAAAATGGAAAACACAAAATTAAATGAAAAAGAAATCATAAAACCAAAAACCCCCGGCTCCCGGCCCTCGGAGCTGGCTCGTGCCACGTGGTTGCCCTTTAGCACCGGTTCGTGCTGAACCGGTACTAAAGGGGGGAGGCTTTAGTGCCCACACTTTAGTGCCGGTTATGGAACCGGCACTAAAGGGCCTTACGAACCGGTGCTATTGCCCGGTTCTGCACTAGTGCTTCATAAAAGTTATTTTTTGAGTGCTGATTTTGCATTTGTTTTTTTTTTGCCACAAATTCCACGAATGTCGTTTCATGATTGATTGGTAAGCCATTTTTTATTTTAACTTTTCCGGTTTCCATTTTCGGCGCTAGACCGTGATAAATAGCTAAAGAAGATGGAGAGAAACATAACTGTGAGTTGCAAAAACCTTTTGACTCATACAAGTTTATGCATATATGATACTACTAGCTACTAGTCTTAATTAATTAGTCAATTCACTTAACAACTTACATATAGTGTGTGCATGTCATTGAAAGCATCTATCTAGATAGATAGATCGAGCCCGTGCTAGCTGTTAGGTTGCCCCCCATACGCATTACAAAATTAGTAAAAACTAGTTGCAATTAGAGCCATCTATGAGATGATGGTCACATATTATTGCATATGATCTATTCTATGTGTATTGTCATGATGAAACATAGTTTATCTTGTCAGTGATATTGCTTTCATGCATATGAACAAATTCTCTGTTTTCCATTGATTTATGTTCAATATAGATTGAAGAAGGGGAAAAAGATGAAATCACAGTGGGATAGTATGGGCCTTAGAATTTTCCTTAATATTTGTGTGGAAGACGTGAATGCAAATAACCATGATAAAGATGGATGTTTCACCAATCTTGGGTACGCGAATTTGATAAGTATTTTTTTGAGCTTTTTTACCGCACCATGAGAAATTACGAGCTCACGCAATTCCATTATAACTGAGATGTACTACAAATAGATAATAGGTTTGCACCAGAATGCCTTCTGTAATGTTTGTACGACACCTAACATCAGCCTTATATAATGTTCTTTTTTTAGTTTATTAAGCCAGATAGTCCAATTGCATATCGTGTCAGCATCGGACTCATTCATCGTACCTGTAGTACTTCCATTTAAAAATGGGATGTGGATAAGAACGGCCGGGGCACATGGCAGTGACAGATTAGGCCGCTTAAAATTGTTTGGTATACTAGTTCTACGTGGAAAGCATTGTGGAATCTAGCTAGTGACACTGTAGGAGTAAGTGGCATGAAGCTAGTAACTAAACAAGTGCGTGCATTTATGCACGATGAGACACGTCCGCTTTTCGTTGTGCTTGTTGACACTGTGTTAAGGCTAAGTGACCGCGCTAGTAGAAACTAATTAGAGAAATGCCATAAATCTCATTTTCTAAATGTGCTTTCATCTAAATTCAAAAGAGCCACTGAGCTCGTTTCACCTCCAAGAGCAAGACAACGCATGGGGAAAACGATACAAAGTGCATGTACCCACCTAGGTATAGCCTACCGGAGATCTTATTATGCTTGTTGAGGTAATCTAAATATTTATCACTATGATATACATGATATATCCAGAGTTAGTGGGATGGACTCACTGCCAAAGATTACATAGCTAACTATCCAGAGAATTTTTTAATCCTCATTGTTAAATTTTGGTAGGGATAGTAGCTTGATTAAGCCACAAATATGTGCCTAAAGTTACCGCTTTTAATTCAAACTTTTTTTCGGCTCGTAACCATATTCATATGCGACGAGAAAGAGCTAAGAAGATGGAGGGAGAGGAACATGTGTAAATTACAATAAAGACCTTTTTGATTCAATTGGACATTAATGATACTAGTAGCTACTCTTAATTGATCAGTCGATCCTCTTAAAAATGTATATATAGTGCAGGATATAGAAAGTTTCTATCTCTCTACCTATCTACGGTGTGGCTAGCTCAATTGGTTGGGATGGCTAGCTCAACTGGTTGGAAGAGTGGATATACAAACCCAGCACCTGAGTTCAAATCCTCATGGATAAAAGTTCTGGTACTCATCTGTAATCGTTGTAAGCATCGTTAGTTGGCGCAGAGGCTGGGGAAGTGAAATTCTCCCCATTTTAAGATACGGTTAGAGCAATCGGAACAATAATAATTAAGTTGGACGCAGCTGTGACGTACCCCCTCACGTCGCTCCCGCGAGCGACCAAGGGGGCGAACCCTAGCCGCCGGGGCTAGGCCTCTTCCTCCAGCCTCCTTCCCTCGCCGCCACAGGTACGCTCTGCCGAGCAAAGTACGGTCAGCGTAGACGGACATGGGGATCTTTCTTTTCCTTGCTAAATGTCGTGGGACGATGGCTTCAGCTATGGCGTTATGCTGATCCAGGGCATGGCGGCACCTTGCCGGGTCGAGCGGCTACGTCGTGGGATCCTTAGCGCAATCTCGGTGGCATGGCTGTGGTGGTTGGCGGCTCGGCGGTTCAGCGGCGGCGGGACATGGCCGGTGGCAGTGTCGTCGTCTAGCATGGATCCTGGGGCGACAGCCCTAAAAGGTGGCGGTGGATGAAGCTCAGGCGACCCGCGGCGGCATGGCGTGGTGATATCCCTGGCCAAGGAGGAACTTCATGGGCGATCTGGTGGCTTTGGCTCCAGATTAGATCGGATCAGTGACGGTGACGAGCACGCGCGTGATCCTTCCCGGCAGCTATCGCGGTTTGGCAAGGTGGGTGGCAGCCCTCCCTTCGGACTCCAGTGGTGGCACATGTAGGAAGTGGGCGGTGTGCCAGGGCTCCCATTGTGGCAGTGCTTCTGCGGGTGGTCGCCGGGTCTGGGAGGCCAAATCTAGGGCTTTGAAGGTGGTCTGGCCGATGCACAAGATGTCGGATGGATGCTCGTGGGACAAGATCCGGGTGAAAACCTTGTCTTCGGTCGGTGGCTGGAGCCGGTGATGGTGACGCCCTTGGCGTCGTTTCCTTCATGGAGGCATCGTCGAGGCGAAGTTCCCATCTCCTCCCCCTACCTCCGGGGGAAACCCATGATCAGTTGATCGGATGATGGTGGCGGTCTTGTGTGTAATTCCCTCCTTAAGGGCGTCATTTTTGGAGGTGTGCATTGGCTCGAGGGACCAGTGGATGGTTTTAGCAATGGAGCGGCGTTTCATTTCACGCATCGACGTTGTGGAGTCTCGGCGGCGTGGCGTAATAGGGTCTTGGCAGCGTGGTGTAGCAGGGTCTCGACAATGGATGTGTGATGATAGATGCGTGTAGGGAGGTAGTGTTGTCTGGTGCCGTGGTCGCGTCGACGGCAAGCCTGGCAAACTCAATGCATCAGTACCCGCTCTGAAGATGAATCGGTGGAAGACGGCAGCGGCGGCCTCTGGGAGTGCACCGGACCGGTGTGTGCCCCAGACCCGGCAATGGGGCTTTGGTGCAAGGTCTCTTTTGTATTTGCCTCGGACAATCGGCGCCCCTTCATTAAATGGATAGGAGTCGTGACAGATGTTGGCAAGATGGTGACTTTAGACTTACTGATGTATTACTTTATAAGTCCTTTGTAAATAATTAATAAATGGTTTCATGTGTCGCCCGGAATTAGACGCCAGAGGTCATCCTTCTTTTTAAAAAAATCTACCACGCGGCAACTGGCTGTTTTATATATGATGATTGATCTCCTTCTAACTGGTTGTTTTATATATGACGATTGATCCCCTTGTATCGGTAAGGTTGTCTCTCCATGCATGCTTGATTAGTTAGTCAACTAAAGGTATCTCCAACAGCGACCCTTAAATCTCCCGCATATGTCCGGACTGCGTTATTCGGACTGTGAAAACCATTCAACACGGTCCTATATCGGTCCGTGGCGCGATTCAGACGCGTTTTTCTCTTGCAAATTGGAGACAAACGGGGGAGGGGTGGGGTTGCGGAGTCTGGACTGTTGTCACGCCCGCTTCTGACCGCCCTGACACACCCAAAACCCTTCCCCGCTGGTGTGCGCTTCCCGCATGTCGCCCAACTTCTTGCATTCACGCTGTTCTAGAGCGCACCTCTCCACATTGAAGGCGGCTCAGCGCGGACACAATCTCTCATTGCCTCTGCCATTGAAGCGGCACATCGGCCGAGGGCGCCGCCCACTGCACGCCTAGCTGAACACGCCTCCTTGCTTCATTCAAACGCCTCCACAAACTCGCGTGGAAGCCGAGAAACCTACTCCGGCCACATTGTCCGTTCATGAGTGGACCTCATTAAACGTAACGTCGGGCAAGCTCCTCCCGTCTATCCTCTATTTAAACGAGGCCAGGAACCGGGCAAGAATCGCACCACTCCATCCCTCCCCATGTCCTCCTTCACCATTTTCTCCACTCTTTCGATCGCATCCGACGAGCTTGAAGAGCAGTTCTTCGGCGTAAAAGCCGGCTGGGTGGCCCCCGAGCCCGCCAGATACGAGCGAGGCAGCTCGCTGCTCCACCTCCCTCGCCTAGCCCAACAGAGCCATTTACCACCCTAAGCTGGCGCGTGGTTCAGCAACTCGTCGCTCGAAGCCAGCTCGTGGAGGAGTGGCAAGTTGATCCATCCCGGCACAACGGAGAGCACGATGGCACATGCATCGCCGCCTCCAGTGCCTGCGATCGTATCATCCGCCGTCGACGCGCGCGTAGCCGCGCCATGCACGCAGAGAAAGAATCCGGCTACGTGGATGTCAACGAGGTCGCGGCCAGCATGTCCACACCTGCCGCCATCATCGAGGAGAAGTAGAACACGGGTGGCTACCGCCGCTTGTATCCCATGAAGGCCAATGTCGGTGCATCGCCGGCCTGTACAGCCGGTGACATGTCCAGTCTTCATCTCAGACCATGCTGGACACCCGTTTGGGGTTCACGGAAGCACCTTTCCCTCCGGCTGAAGCACCCTCTTTGCCACTCCAATGAACGAAGTAGCCAGACATAGGAAAATATGGGGAAAGAATATTCCTCCGGGCCGGGGCTCCCCGCAGTCCAGTTAGCGGACTGCCGAACATGAGAAAGACAAAGGGATCTGATGCGGCCGGCCGTAGACTAATGTAGTGTATCCGTGTCATGGGAGTGGAGTTCCGTGCGACTATACATACACATATTTTCACCTTTTTAGGTAAAATATGTCTAATGTGTAACCATTTTCATCGGATTTGTATGAAATTCGTCATGTTTATATGAAATCCGGCCGAGTTCGCATGAATTTCATCCGATTTGTTAAAAAAAAGTTTGAAATGTTTCCGGCTATGGTTGGACGGCGTCTTTCTGCATCCGGCTCTGCGGACTGGTTCCTGCCCGCAGACGAATGCGGGAGGAAATTTACAGATTGCTGTTGGAGATGCCCTTTGCGGATTGCCGTTGGAGATGGATTGAGTCCATTCGTGTGCTTTAGCCGGCCGGCCTGCATGCTACTCTCAATATGAGTAACATTCATGCTCTAACTTTCGCTAGTGCGGCATGTACCTCACATGGGATTATTTTGGTTCGAACAAGACTGCTGACACCAAATCCATGGACACAATTTGGTGCAAAAAATCCGAATGATCACAAGATTGTTAATTTGACCATGACCCGTTGCACCTGCACCACACTAACATGCGTACATGCTCTGGTCCCCAAACTCAAAACCATGGACGTTTCAATCACCAGGTAGCTGATGAACTCTTCGCTACAGAAAAGGTGAATCTTCGAGACTAGACGGTACACATAAAGGGCATCCCACCCATCATGAAAGCCAGCGGAAGTGCAGAGATCTTATAATATCTTCTTCTCATATGATCTTATCACAAACGTAGCTAGTCTGTCACATTTGCCAAAAACTTTAATGTTTCCATGTTTCCCCCGCATACATGCACATTATCCCACTCTACACCTGTGTAGACATGCCAATCCTACTGCAAGCACCTTGTTTTTTGTTCGGGACAATCTACGAACCGTTTTTTACTATTTTACATAAAATCCCCTCTTTTTTGGTAAATAACCTGATATTCCATCATTAAGTGACGGAAAATGAATCTTTTTTGTATTTTAGCGGAAAACCCCCTATCATTTCTATAATTAACCTTCAGTCCATTTAGAAGAAATAATAATTTTCTAAATACCCATATCTTGTATACCCTAACTTCAATTTTAACATATTACATATGAAATTTGATTAGAAAAATATGTACAATATGAATATGATGTTATTTTACCTGTTAAATATTTTTTAAATGTTATTTAGGATGCAACCTTGATAATAGCGCGCGATCTATCTTTCTTTCGTACAGACACAGACCTGAATTGCAATGAACACCTCAAAGTCAAATTGGAGACGAAATAAACAGTTGATAATCGTGCATGTACGCTCAGTAAAATCTTCCATGGAAAAAAGCAGATTTGCCATCTTATACCGAGAGAGACGCCTCGGCAAGACCTATTGGGGTCTTAGTCATGGTTATTGGGTTAGAACTGTGCGGTATTTTCTTCTCCCGTTGTAATGCACGGGCTTTTTTGCTGGTAGATAAAAACGAAAGGTAGAAGAGTACTCAAGGTACAACAACAGTACAGACTTTTTTCCCTGAAAAAAGAGCGGACTTTTTCTCTTTTGCAGGGAAAACATTTCAAGTCTGACTCCTTTCCAAGAGCATACCAATAGCATGCCTTAACTTTATAGAAGGCAGATTTGAAATTACACGAAGCCCACATGAGATGCGTACATCCAATATGTCTCACAAAAGATTCAGTTCCTCCGGCTCCCTGACAAACTGCCAAGCAATTAATACTAGTATACTAGTACCTAACAGTAACACTCGAAAAAGAGTAAGATAAAAGCTAAGGCAAGAACGTGCTATCCGCACCACCAGCCGGCGCTTCCAGCTCGCCGCACCTCCTGCACCTGTTGTTCGCCGTTGCCACCACCACGACCACCGTTGGCCCCACCGGCGGCTGAGCCGGTGTGACAACGATGGGGGCGCGGCAGGAGGGGCAGGTGGCGCACGTCCGAAGCCAGGCGTCGACGCAGGTCATGTGGAAGTTGTGGCCGCAGCGCGGGAGCACGCGCACGCTCTCTCCGTCCGTAAACTCTGCAAGGCATATCGCGCACTCCAATGACGACGAGCATGCCGCCGCTGATGACGATGACTGCGGTGAGGCACCGGCCACGGTGAAGGAGACGGTGGGGAGCGCGTCGATGGCCTTCTTCTTGAGGCCTTTCGGGGGAAGAGGCACGGAGGATGAAGTAGAGTTAGAGCGTCGTCGCCCACACACGCACCGGGAGACGAGGCCGAGGCCGAGGACACAGACTAGCGCACACAGCAGCGACGCCAGTATCACCACCATGTCCGAGTCCATCGCCATGACCGGCGCCGTCTGCTGCTGCTCCGGATGAGGCGGCGGCAGCGAGGAAGGAGACGGAGACGGCTCGCTGGGGCCGGCTGTGACGGCCGTGCTGCGGTGCAGGAGGTTCGCCGGAGCCCGCATAGTGTTGCTGTGGTCTGGAATACTCCGGTGGCTAAGGGCTTTGACTGAGCGGATGTGTGTGTGTGAGTTCTGACCGTGCGTCGTGAGCTTGTGAGTTTTTATAGCGTAGATGAATCGTTGGATGTCACGGCAGTGGAAGGAGTAGTGGGCCCAGGACAGGTAGAAACGGGCCCATGTGGTAGTGGCAGACGCCAGAACGGGTCCATGCATGGCAATGGGATATTTGTGCATGCACGCGTGGCAACTTCGCTTGTATTATTATTGTATCCTTTTGTGTTTTTAACACAGTATAGACATAAGCACTCATATATACATGCATACACTCATTTTTATGAACGCGCGCGCACACGCACTATCCTTATAAGTACTTCCAAGAGACTGAATCGGTATTATCCTTTTGCTTTGGAAAGGAAGCGGGGTAGGAGAAGAATCTAGTGACACTGTTGTACGGAGTGGTAGTGATCAGTGGTAATAATAGCAACTAAACGTCTAATTAGAGACCAATCACAGTATGTGTAAAAGGATGAGACATGCTTTAGCTCTTTTGGCTTGTGCTTTGCTCCCAAAGGAAAAATGTTATGGTACGAAGCACTTTCATTATTGTAAAGTGAAGCAGGAAAAGAGGTCGATTCGAGGGCCCTTCTGACTAAAATCATTTGGTGATCTTTTTCTTATATATATTCTTCTTTTCTTATTCACCGTTGGTTATCGTACCTCAAACATAAGCGAAAAAACTGGATGAAAATTTTGTTTTATTATAGGGTTGTGCAAAAATGGCTTACAGGTCTATTCGTAGTCCAAAATGATGGATCATATGCACGAAATTCTTTGTTCATCAACAAAAATTTGGAGAAAATAGCATTGACAAAGGTACATACAATTCATAGGCCAAAATGGTGAAGAAATGACAAATGTGATTTTGTTTCATGAAACTTTGCAACCAAAAAAAGACAAATAATTATCAGAAACATGAAAATAGCCATGTAAGCAAAATCAGCAAAACAATTGACTAAGGTGTAAGTAATGCATGGAATTTCTAGTGTTTGTTTTATGAATAATAAATGTGTGGATAGAAAGGGCGGGCCAACATGACAGTGAAAGGCACCAGCAGGCCTGCATGCATGCTTTAAGTGCTTGTTCGACATAGTATGGATAGGAGGAACGGAGGGGGGATTGGTACGGAACTTGGCACAATTCCTGCTATTCCCCTTCAATCCCTGTTGATCCATTGCAATTTGCAAACCGAGCCTGTCCTAAATTGGTTTGGAATATTGTATTAGGTGGAAAGGTACCTTGTACTAGAATCTAGCTAGTGCTGGCACTGTCGTAGGAGTGAGTGGAATGGCTCCAGTAACTAAACAAGTGCACACATGTATGCAAGACGAGAGACACATACTTTCAATCGTGCTTTTGACGCTACTGTATGAGGAGGAGGAGGAGGAGGAGGGGGGGGGGGGGGGGGGGGGGGGGGGGCGGAGGCCAAGTGACAGATAGCGCTAGGTAACGATTAACTAAACCAGGCGCAAGCATGCGTGTGGAAGATTAGAGATAAAGAGGTGCGCCTTGAAACCCCTTTTGGATCGTGCTTTTGTACAAAGTGGAAGTGAGATATGAAAGAGTTGTGGAGCTCAACTATTTCACCCACATGAGCAACACAACAAACGGGGGGATGACACAAAATAAGTGTGTGTACCACCTAGCTATTGCCTATACCGGAGATCCATATATCATGTGTGCCTGTTGAGATAATTTATATGGTATATCACTTATTAAGATATACATGCATGATGCATCCATCAATCCAGAGTTAGTGTGACGACAAATCTTGTCATGGGTTGTATATCATGGACATAGTTTAGATGGTGAAGAAAAGTGAAAAAAGGGAGATATAACACCTTACTCTTGCTTTTACTTGTTCTATCTTAACAGAACACTTTGAATTATCCCACAATTAATTCCCAGCTCGCACAATGAAGGCAAGCTTAATTAATTGACCGAACAATCTACTTTGTCGTACATATATGTGTATATCCACAATTTTTCTATGTGAAGCTTCGGTTCAATGGGTATCCCAGGTTTGGTGTCTAGAAAAGAAGATCCATGTTTGGAGTTGCCTTTGGCTATGGACCTTTGATTATAATTTTGAAACTTGAAGTGAGGTACACAGCCAATTAAATTTTTCTTTACCAGTTCTTTAACAAAAATAGGTTGTAACACCATAGTTTTTGACAAGTTGAGTGCTACTTAAGGGAGGACCCAGAGGACTCCTTCTGCATCTAGCTAAATAGTTTGGCTCCCAAAGGGATTGAACAATGTGCCTACTTTTCTAATGCTACTATGGTACTAGATAATTACTGAACACCTCCAACATTCTTTTTGTTGCAGTGGAGTATAATGGCATTTCACTACCTCGTCCATGAGAAGAGCTATCTATTGTGAATCTATTTTATGGGAGTCCAAATAAGTTTAAATCATTATAGTCTCGTGTTTCCTGTAAAAAGATTTGTGGCGGCATCAGTACTAAGTCATGAAGAACACTTGAATGCAAGCACCCATGTTCCTGAGATACACATATGTTGTACATTTCAGCTCTTCTATCTTTATGCTTTTGCTAACACCTCTCAAGCATACGATCTTTTTTTGTGCAAGTAAAACTTACAACTGGATGCCCATACTTCAATAGTGATAGACGATATAGCAGCAGAAGAACAAGATGTATTGGATAAATTTGGCTATTAACTTGTCAGTTCATTAGCACTTCGACTTACCGAGCGCGACATAGCAGAGTGCTTTATACTGCCCTCATTTTATGTGTCAAAATCCCTCTATGGATCTACCATTCTTAAAAAGTTCCTCCCCACTACTTTCTATTCTCTCATCATGCACACTGTCCACATCAGCGATGTGCCATGTCATCATTCAGTTTCCAAAAGCAGTCAATCTGTCTTATTCCCCTGCGTTCACGGTGGTGAAAAAAAACCCTGTTTTTCCCTCACCCATAGCTGGATCCGATCCCACCCAACCTCTCACCGATGGAGCTCCGCCTACCCCCTGCCCTTCCTGCTTTCGTTCCTCGGCTCTTCTCCTCCCCACGCTGATGAGGCTATGTACCTAGGGTAGGGTCATAGGCCTGACCTAGACACCTTCCTCTAGGACATCACCCTAAAGCCAGAATCGTTCAAAGGGTACCATCATCCACTCGACCAGAGACGTTCCACTCGGAAGAATCAATGTCACTCGACCGTCGCAGAAGCCACTCGACGAGCAGAAGATCTAAAGCCACTCTGCACCAACAACGGTCGAGCATTTACTTATAGGCTTAATTGTCATTTATAGCACTTAATGGCTAGCGTTACCAGTAACATTCCTCTCTTAATGTACATTGAACCCTGTGTAACGGAGGGGAGCAGGGGTCCTGGCGCACTCTAAATAAGCCACCCCCCTCCTCTGGGACAAGGGTTCGCATCTTTTGTAAACACACACACACATATAATCCAGTCGACCGCCTCAGGGCACCGAGACGTAGGGTTGTTACTTGTTCCGAGAAAGGCCTGAACTCATAAAACTCGTTTGTACAACTAGTCCATAGCTAGGATCTTGCCTCCTCATAACTACTCCCTATTCTACTGTCAGTCTTAGATCCACGACAGTTGGCGCCCACCGTGGGGCAGGTGTCTTAGCAGTTGATTCCTCCGATTCCCATCATCATGGTTTCCGGCGGAGGATTGGCTGAAGGCCGTGAGATCCGTCTCGGCGCGCTCGTCTTCATCGCCGACGACTCCGCTTGGCTCCATGAGGCTCCACTCGACGTCGAGGCGCTCCCCGTCCGTGGGGCGACGCACTTCCGTGCGTGCGTTCACGGCGTCCTTCTTCGGCAACCGTCGACTCCGTATCAGTCGGCTCTTGTGGCAACCTCAATCTCCGTTGTTCGCCGGCGCCAGCGATCCGGTCGGTCGCAGCTTCAGCGGTGGGCGAGGCACGCGGTGGCCCGCCAACCGGCCACCCCACAAATCGCGGCAATCGAGCCCGATGAAACTCTCCACGGCATGTTCGATCTGTCGACTGGCTCCGTCGAGACTGCGTCCGAATGCGACAGCAGCGACCCCGCGGCGGAAGTCTTGATGGTCAATGGACCACGCAGTCCTCCTGGCTTCACCCGTGAAGGCAGTGACGATGGCGGTGGTGATCCGTTGCGTGATCACGAGGAGTACCGCCCCGAACCCCTCTCTTCGCAGCGGAGGGAAGATCTTCGTCGCCGCAATATGGATGCACTTCACACTCCTATCGTTGGAGAAACCCCCGAGGCCCATGCCTTGGAGGAGGCGCGCCTGGCCAACTTGGCTGAGCGCACTCGACTGGAGAACCTCCAGCGCGCACTCGACGTGCATGCTCGGCAGGGGATCCCCGAGTCCAGTCGATGACAACTTTTTTCGCCTCCGACTCAGGTATATCGAACTCCGATCCAAAATCTCACAGCTGCAGCTAGAATAGCAGAGTCAATTCAACCTTCCTAGTCAGAAGCTGGCCGAGGTTTGATGCAGATTCGAGCTTTACTCCGGGCAGCGGGGGAGCAAAATACAGCAGTATCTCAGTCGCGGAATAGGATTCACAACAGGTCTGTGGTGGCGGATACTGTCCAATCTGCCCATAGCCCGAGATCGCCTCCGCGGCGTGAGGGACGTGGCTACCAGCAAGATTAGTACAGGAACTCGGAGCAGTATGATCATCGACTCGACCACGACGACCGTCGTCGAGTGCCCACGCCTCCTCCGAGGAGTGGGTCATACGTGCCTCGGCGGCAAGACGACAGGCGCCCTTGCAGCAGCGAACGAAGAATTCCAGTCGACCCCAGAGAGCCAGGTTTTGATGCAAGGTCTATCCTCGTTCAAGGTCTGGTTGATAGGAACAGAGCTCACAGAGAAGGCCACGATAGAGATCATCCGACTGGATGCAAGGTGCACGTTTCAGGACCCCGAGTGTTTCAGCAGAGCCATCAGAGCAGCAGTGATTCCTCCCAACTTCAGGTTGGCGACTGGAGTCAGCAAATTCACCGGCGAATCCAAGCCAAACACTTGGCTTGAGGATTACCGAGTGGCTGTGCAGATTGGTGGTGGCAATGATGATGTAGCCATGAAGCACCTCCCCTTGATGTTGGAGGGCTCTGCTAGAGCATGGTTGAATCAGTTGGCTCCTGGCAGCATATACAGTTGGGAGGAACTTGCTCGAGTGTTTGTTAGGACCTTTGAAGGCACTTGCAAAAGGCCGGCAGGGTTGACAGAATTGCAATGTTGTGTCCAGAAACCGAATGAAACTTTGAGAGATTATATCCAGAGATGGATCACGTTACACCATACTGTAGAGAATGTGTCAGATCACCAAGCAATTTGTGCCTTCAAGGAAGGCGTTAAGTATCGGGAGTTGAACCTAAAATTCGGTCGGACAGGAGATATGACTCTGACTCGGATGATGGAGATTGCCACCAAATATGCCAATGATGAAGAGGAAGACCGACTCCGGAGTGGCAAACACAAAACAGTCGCCCAAGAAACCGGAGGAGGGAATTCCAGTCAGAAACAGAAGCGAAAGGCCAAACCAGCTGCTCCTAGTGAAGCTTTAGCTGTTGCCCAAGGAAAGTTCAAAGGGAAGCCCAAAGGGCCCTGGGCTCCCAGAAAAGTTAAGGATAAAGATGGGAATGATGTGTTGGATTTATCGTGCCAGATTCATACCAAGAAAGATGAAGAGGGGAACATCATTTACCCTAAACACACCACTCGACAGTGTCATTTCCTGATCCAGCAGTTCCGAGAGAAACAACCCAAGGAAAAGGAAAAGGAGTCGGACGGAGGTGAGGATAGGGAAGAAGATGATGACGGCTTTCCCAATGTCAATTCCACGCTGATGATTTTTGCTGATGTTGAAAGCAAAAGTCGATTGAAGATTATTAACAGGGAAATGAACATGGTTGCTCCGACAACACCCAGTTATCTGAAGTGGTCCCAGACTGCCATCACATTCGACCAGTCAGACCTCCCAGCACATGTAGCCACCCCTGGGAGGCAAGCACCGGTGGTCGACCCAGTAGTCGAAGGCACTCGACTGACTAAAGTACTGATGGATGGTGGCATTGGCCTGAATATCCTTTATGCTGAAACCTTAAAGGGAATGGGCATTCCGATGTCCAAGCTTAGTGAAAGCAACATGAGTTTCCACGGTGTTATACCCGACAAGAAGGCTCAGTCACTCGGCCAGATCACACTTGATGTGGTTTTCGGTGATTCCAAGAATTACCGCAAGGAAAAGTTGATGTTTGAGGTAGTGAATTTCAAGAGTGCTTACCATGCCATTCTGGGAAGACCCGCTTATGCACGTTTTATGGCTCGGCCATGTTACGTGTATCTCAAATTGAAGATGCCTGGTCCCAAGGGAGTAATCACTGTCACCGGCAATCGGCAGAGGCATAAGAGTGTTTCCAGAAGGGCTCAAAAATTGCCGATGCACAGATGGCAGTAGTGGAACTACAAGAGTACTAGAAAAATGCAGATCCGAGTGATTTGCTGCGAGCCAAGAAGCCTGTCACAGAGTCCGCATTTCAGTCATCAGGAGAAATGAAGCTGATTCATATCCACCCGACCGATCCCAATGCTGCTCCGACCCATATCTCGTCAACACTCGACAGCAAATAGGAAGAAGCGCTCATCCAGTTCCTCCGTGAGAACTGGGACATCTTTGCATGGAAACCTTCTGACATGCCGGGTGTACCCAGGGGACTGGCTGAGCATCATTTGCGAGTCGACCCGAAAGTAAAACCAGTCAAGGAACATCTCCGACAGTCCACCGTCCAGAAGAGAAAAGCAATTGGCGAGGAAGTGGCTCGGCTCCTGGCAGCTGAGTTCATTCGAGAGATTTACCACTCCGAGCGGCTCGCCAATGTTGTCATGGTCCCCAAGAAGGATGATTCACTTCGCATGTGCATTGACTTCAAGCATATCAATCGGACCTGCCTGAAAGATCATTTTCCTCTTCCTCGCATCGACCAAATTGTTGACTCAACTGCGGGGTGTGAGCGTTTGTCCTTCTTGGACGCCTATTCCGGGTACCATCAGATCCGACTGTATGGACCCGATGAGATAAAAACGGCTTTCATCACTCCATTCGGATGTTTCTATTATGTCACTATGCCATTCGGCCTGAAGAACGCCGGAGCCACATTCATGAGGATGATCCAGAAGTGTCTGCTCACCCAAATCAGTCAGAATGTGGAAGCATACATGGATGACATTGTAGTCAAGTCACGTAAAGGCTCCGACCTGCTGGCTGACCTTGCCGAAACCTTTGCCAACCTCAGAAGGTATGATATCAAGCTTAATCCATCAAAGTGCACATTCGGAGTTCCCGGCGGAAAGTTACTCGGTTTCCTCGTTTCTGAACGAGGGGTCAACGCTAACCCTAAGAAAGTTGGTGCCATTCTTCGGATGAAACGCCCTGTGCGTGTGCACGATGTCCAAAAGCTTACTGGTTGTTTGGCCGCTCTGAGTCGATTCATTTCTCGTCTCAGTGAAAAGGCACTGCCTCTTTACCGACTGATGAAGAAGTCTGATAAGTTCAAGTGGACTCCCGAAGCATGCAGTGTTTGTAGAGCTCAAAGCCCTGCTTTCCACCCAGCCGGTGCTTGCTGCACCAATCAACAAAGAGCCTTTACTGCTTTACATTGCAGCCACTCGACAAGTTTTCAGTACAGTACTGACGGTCGAGTGGGAAGAAGAAGGAAAAACTTATAAAGTTCAGCGCCCAGTATATTACGTTTCTCAAGTCCTGACTCCATTAAAGCAAAGATATCCCCATTATCAGAAGCTTGTTTATGGAATCTACATGACCACAAAGAAGGTTGCACACTATTTCTCTGATCACTCCACTACAGTCGTCAGCGACGCTCCATTATCGAAGATTCTGAACAACAGAGAGGCAACTGGTCGAGTGGCAAAGTGGGCGATTGAACTCCTTCCACTGGATATCAAGTTTGAAGCAAAGAAGGCTATTAAGTCCCAAGCAATAGCTGATTTCCTAGCCGAGTGGATCGAACAGCAACTTCCAGCCCAAATTCACTCGGGGCATTGGACCATGTTCTTTGATGGATCCAAGATGCTAAATGGTTCCGGTGCTGGAGTAGTATTGGTCTCCCCCTGTGGTGACAAACTCAGTTATGTTCTCCAGATTCACTTTGACTCCTCCAACAATGAGGCTGAATACGAGGCACTTCTGTATGGGTTGCGTATGGCTATTTCACTCGGCGTCCGTCGCCTCATGGTCTATGGCGACTCGGATTTAGTGGTCAATCGGGTGATGAAGGAGTGGGACGTCAGAAGCCCAGCCATGACCGGTTATTGCAATGCAGTAAGAAAGTTAGAAAAGAGGTTCGAGGGGTTAGAGCTCCATCACATCCCCCGACTGAGAAATCAAGCAGCCGATGATCTGGCAAAGATAGGCTCCAAGAGAGAAGCCATTCCCAGTAATGTGCTCCTGGAGCATATTCATGCACCTTTAGTTCAAGAAGATCCCTTCACTGAAGAGCCCCCACAGCCGAAGAGTGCCACCGATCCGACTGAAATCGAGATTCCAGTCGTGGTCGACTTGATCATGGAAGTTTTGGTCATCACCCCCGATTGGACAGTACCATATATCTAATACATTCTTAGAAGAGAACTCCCAAAAGATGAAGAACAGGCTCGACGGATCGTCCGTCGATCTAAGGCCTTCACCGTGATAAGAGGACAGTTGTTCAGAGAAAGTGTGACTGGAGTTTGCCAGAAATGCATAACACCTGAAGAAGGTCGAGTGATCCTGAATGATATCCACTCGGGGACCTGTGGTCACCATGCGTCCTCTCAGACCATTGTGGCCAAAGCATACCGAGCGGGATTTTACTGGCCTCAAGCAAATGAGATGGCACAAGAAATAGTCGACAAATGTGAAGGTTGCCAGCTCTACTCCAACATGTCTCACAAGCCTGCGTCGGCCTTGAAAACCATTCCGCTCGTATGGCCTTTTGCTGTTTGGGGATTGGATATGGTTGGACCTTTGAGGACTGGCAGGAGTGGATTCACTCATGTGCTTGTAGTAGTCGACAAGTTCACCAAGTGGATTGAAGCCAAGCCTATCAAGAACCTTGATGCCAGTACTGCTGTCAGCTTCATCAGAGAGATAACATTCAGATATGGTGTTCCCCACAGCATCATCACTGACAACGGATCAAATTTTGATTCTGATGAGTTCAGGACTTTTTGTGCTTCACAAGGTACTCGAGTCGACTATGCCTCGGTCGCTCACCCCCAGTCGAATGGACAGGCCGAAAGGGCAAATGGATTGATTCTCAAAGGACTGAAACCTCGACTGATGCGTGACCTCAAACACACAGCAGGAGCCTAGGTCGACGAACTTCCATCAGTATTATGGGGATTGAGGACAACTCCCAATCGGTCGACTGGTAGAACCCCGTTTTTCTTGGTTTATGGAGCCGAAGCCGTACTTCCGAGTGACTTGCTCCACAGTGCACCCCGAGTCGAGCTTTTCACAGAGGAAGAAGCAGAACAAGCGCGACAGGATGCAGTTGACCTCCTTGAAGAAGAAAGAGAGATGGCCTTGATCCAATCAACCATCTATTAGCAAGATCTGCGTCGATTCCATGGCAGAAATGTGAGGGGTTGAGCATTTCAAGAGGGAGACTTAGTTCTCCGAGTGGATCAGCAGAAACCACACAAGCTTGCTCCCTCTTGGGAAGGCCCCTTCATGGTCACCAGAGTCACTACTAGGAAAAGGCCTACTAATGGCGCACCTAATTTGGCCATTAATGGTGCATTAGTGGTGCGTCATTAGTGCCACGCCATTAGTATATTTTACTAATGGCGCACCTCAGATGCGCCATTAGTATATACAACAGTGCGCCATTAGTATGCCTCCCAGGGGGCCATGTATACCTAGGTGCTTTGGCATACTAATGACGCACAACAACAAGATGCGCCATTAGTAACTTCGGCATACTAATGGCGCACTGTTTAATGATACGCCATTAGTATCCTTTGGCATACTAATGGCGCATTGTGATGTGATGCGCCATTAGTATGAATATTAGGGTTTTTTTATTTTTTAATTTTCTGTTTTTTGCACAGGTTACAAAATGTATAATTGGACAAAATATAGACAGCACACATCAACAACAGATTCATCGAATACAATAGAAGATTAGTCTCTAAATACAATTCATCATATTAGTCTCCGAATACAATTCATCATATTAGTCTCCGAATTGAAAAGACCGAACAAAGATAGAACATTATATTACAAGTCTCGAGACCGCGAGTAGTGAGTTTGTCTTCACATTACAAGTCGATATCGATCATCTAAACTACCATCACATAGAAGAGAGCTGCGGTCATCACGATGAAACTCGTCTTCATCCGGTTCCTCCAGCGCTCCCTCCCCTCTCCCGCTAGATAGCGGGCGTATCTAGATTCGGCCTTGGCCCTAGTGGTGTACCCTTTGTAACTGTTACCGCTGAATCAGTGAACCTGTCTCCGACACTCCTCCCAGTCGTCGTAGACTCCGGGAACCATACCCTTGTACACGACATACGACGACATCGCTATGCAGTAGCCAAACGAAACGTTAGTACCAATTCACAGACAATACATAAGCAATATATAAGTATGCAACAGAACGATCGGAAGAGAAAAGCAAGACATTAATAGCATCGATTACATCTAAGTTGAACGACTCTTGAAACCAAAGAGACATACTACAAGTTCATTAAAGTTTAATTACAACATGAGCCGAATCGATGTTTCAGAACTAGACACAGCATCACTGCTTTCGACTCGACTCAAGGGACCGGAGCGTGGATGAAGCCGTCGTCTATCGTCGGAGTCATGAAATAACGGTCGTTGTCAGCCTGCATTTGTAGCATTGTGTCGATGTCACTGTTGGACGGTTGATTTCTGAGGTAGAACTGCCCCGAGGTACGAAGGACATATTGATGGATGATTTCCGCAAACTCCGACTGGATGCGAAAGAATTCTTGTCTGATGTCCGCGTCCTGGATTGCCGACACGCTCGCGGCCCAATCTTTGAGTTTACTTGGTAGCAGAAGTTGATGATGGTCCCGTACGATCGCCCGCATGTGATGGATGGCGTAGTAGGCACCCTTCTGACCGCCAGGCGGCTGCTTGACGCAGCAGAACGTCGTATTGTGGGAGAACACGTGCTTGCCGTACTTACGAATAGGCCTGGTGAAGGTGCCTCCAGATTTGACGTAGTCGGGGAGAACATCATCAAGAACCTTCTTGACATTTGTGTAGTCTACGTTCGACTGACGGTCCGGGTCGAAATACGTGGCCATGGAATATTTGGGGCTTAGGAGGATGAGCGTGCAATGTGTGTCACTGCAGAAAACATGGAATGTTAAAAGAAAAACGATCGAAATCTAAGAATTCATATGTTACGGGGCGGTTGAGGGGAGGACTTACTCGGGAAAGTAAGGCACGAGGAAGTTATCCTTATCTTGGTTTGCCAGAATGACGCCTTCGAGGTAAGAAGTCGCGACTTGCCGGTCCCCAGCGCTGGCCAAGATCTTGGCACGCATGTAGAAGGGGTCGACTATCACGATGTCCGGGGTCTTGTCGTGAATGATCCGCATCTCCATACTCAGCAAAAATAGCCGAACGAAGGTGTAGTGCAGCAGATGAAGGTTCAACATAGCGTGGATGTCATCAAACCGCAGGACGATCGTACCCCCGATGGAGTTATCCACAAAGCCCTTGCCCTCTGGCACCTTGGCCGCGAAAACCGGGTATGCCACATCCTTCTCTCCGAGACGCCACTTCTCCAAAGAAAGAACACTGTCATGCAGACTCCGCATAGCACTGGTTGCAGCATCGAGCATATTTCTTGGTAGCATCGGCCTACCCGCCACATGCACCTTCCTCGAGATATCCTTAGGTGAAGGTGGCCCGTCCTGAGCACGTATCGTACTCGGTGCCGGCTGGCCCGCACCCTTGTTAGTCTTTCTTTTGCGTGCCTTCTTCTTCTCCTGTAATGGGACCGAGTTCTGCTCACAGACCGCCTTCTTGAGTGTGTTGGGGCTGATAATATTTCGCACCTCGCCTATCTGAGGCTCGGTGAAGTCGGCAGCTGGAGGCGTCTCCTGAGAGCTGAACGGCAGACAACGCCTGTTGCAACTTGGCTTCTCCGCGGTACCAGCTAGATCACGCACGTCTTTTGTTGGGTTGGGTTCTTGAGAAGGAGGCCCCATGAAGTCGCCACCGTACCCATGATCGGCAAAGTACTGATCGACGTTGGCAAATGTATCGTCGTCGTCGTCGTTCTGATCCTGTGCCATATGCATGTTTGGATCTAGTGGCATAGGGATGTCCGGCACCGTTGCGGCGGTCTTGCCATGGGGCCGACTTGGCGCCGGCACGACTGGCGGTGTTGTCTTTGGGGTGGTGTCCCCCGCCCCCAAACGAATCTGGCTCTTCGGCCAAAGCAGGGGCCAGCTCAGGCAGGCGCTGAGGGTCATCACGTCATCATCGTCGGCCCCGACGGGTCGAATCGGAGGTAACAACTCGTCGCAGCCTGGCAGCACCCGAACCAGTTGAACCCTAAACAAGTTGGGTGGCATCTGGGTACCGTGGAACAAGGGGTTGCCCGGTTGAACGATTTTGCCCTTGGCGACATCGACCAACTCGTTGTTCACGAAGTGCAGGAGAGTGCACGGAACGTCGGTGGCGCCCTGCGAAAACATGTAGGGCGTCAGGGATGCCCAGTCAAAGGCAAGGAGATGAAGTCCTCGGCCGAGAGAGGCTTAATTAGTTACCGTGATGATGGCGTCGAGCTCGGCTAATGTCGAGGCATCGCCAACGGCGGGCGTGCAGTTGACGGAGGGGCCACTTGCTGCAGAGGTGCCGGCCGGCGTACACCCGGGTGCATTAAGCTCCCGTGCCGGCGCCGGAGACACCAATGGCCCCGCCATCGCGTTCTGCGAGTTGCTGGCCGTGAAGCTAGGAATCGGGGGCGGCCCCTGTTGGCCGCCCGCAATCCACGCACTAATCCCCTGGATCAAGGTAGGCACAATGGCGGTGATTGTCGCTCCGAGTTGTTGTTGCACTTGCTCTTGGACAATCTCCGGAATCCGCGCCACCTGTGCCCTGAGTTCTTGAACCTCGCGCGCCTGGCTTTCCGAGCTGGTCTTTTTCTCCTTTCGCCCACCAGTGTTATAATATGACGACCATTTTGTCGACAAGCCTTTGCCGGCCACACGACCAGCTGACGTCGGCTTACTGAGCTTATCCTTGTTCTTCATTACATTCAACGCCCTATTTAGAGTGGTGTCCCAAGGGTTGCTCTTAGTCGACCCCGCGCTACTGCTTTCAGTCGCCTGCGGAAGGAATGTGAACCATTTAGAAATTTGGCTTCATTAATTAGAATGCGACCATATGGAGCTAATTACGCGGGGGTGTATTCCTTACCAGAACAAGCTCAAGCGCCCTGGTCTTCGGATCCGTGGTAAGCTCCTTTGTTTTCGGGTCCTTGTACCGGGCCCTGACAAAGTTCCTGGTCTGCTTGTCACCGTATTTATCGAAGAGGGGCAGTAGGCCTTGCTCGGCACGGTCCGCCTCCTCCTTGTCCCATATAGGCTCCGCCACTCTGTAACCGCCAGGACCGAGTGTGTGTTCCCCTAAGTTCAGATCCCGCATTTCTTTCCCCCACTTACTTGATTCGGAGTTTGCGGTGCTCGAGCAATTGATCTTGAAGTTGTTGTAGTCATCTTCGGTGATTGAAGGATTTTTGTCCTTGATCTTCTCATAACTCTCACCTTTCTCGATCATTCTCTTCACATTGCTTTTCCAAGTAGACAGGGCCTTGCTCATCTTCGTGAGGGCAGCATTGTTCACTTTATTCCCTTTGAGGCTTGTGTTTTCAAATTCAGCGGGGAACTTGTATCGTTCGTGCAGCTTCGTGAAGAGGAGGTTGCGCAAATTCCCTCGGTCAGGATGCCTCAGGTTCTCGGTGTTGATCGAGACGGTGCTCCGGAGAATGCACCCGAGCTGAAGCGAGTACCCCTTGACTATTCGTTCGGGCGCCGTTGGATTCCCGTCGGAGTCCACTTCAGTAACTTCCTCCTTGAGGGTGCGGAGCACGGTCGGGCGCCGGTCCTTCCGTTGCCTCTTCGGTTGGCTGCCATCTGTGCGTGCGCCGCCATCATCAGTGGTGGCATCCTCCGCGGCACCATTAGTGGTGGCATCAGTGGGGTCATCCTTGGCGGTACCATCAGTGGTCTCAGGATCGGTGGGGAAGGCGGCGTCCTCATACAAGTGAGGTTGTTCCTCCATCTCCTGGGACAGCTTTCAGAATGCCTTGACGCCCGAACCCCCGGCCTCATCGTTGTTGGCCATGTTTCTCTCTAAATAGGAACAAAGTTTGGTCAAAAAGTTGGTTATTGTCAAGGAACAAGATCATGGTCTCATCATTTATGGTTTGTCGACACCGAGGCATCCTAAAAGCTAAGCTTTTATCATTGAGGGTTTTTTGACGCCAAGGCACCCTAAAATCCTAAGCTTTCATCATTTCGGTTTTTATTGACACCGAGGCACCCTAAAAGCCATGCATTAGTCACAAGTACGCCAGGGCACTTGATCCTACTTAATTAACTACTAAGATACCCCGGCCCATGCATTAGTCACAAGTACCCCATATGTCCTATTTTTAGCAAAGTCATGCTAAAATTCACGGAAAATTTCAGCATGACCTTTGCTGAAAATAGGACATATGGAGTACCCGAATTTGCCGGAACGGAAGTTAATCGACATTCCGGCAAACTCAAGGGCCTCTCGGGTGGACAAGCCAAAAAAGGCCTCCATCACAACATGGAAAATACATTGGCATGTGAAGAGGTGAAACAATATATGCATCTCCAAGCAGTATCATTCAACATTTTGGACAAAACACTACAAGCAACATGAGACACTGAAAACAATTGCTACCAATGAATCTGCACTTCTATAACAAAATAAATCAGAAACTTAGTCTGTCATCATTAGGCAGCCACCATTAGTTATTCCGTTATGTTAAAGCAGAAATAGAAAAATAGACTGGAAACACTAAAATCAGAAACAAATCCAACTGTACAGGCCAATGCATATAGGAAAAGTGAGGGGTTGAACTTCATTTTTTTTCAGGTTTTCTTGGGTGTATGAGGTCTGCTCTAATTTGTTTTGAAAAGTGAACCTGCTGTACTGGCCAATGCATATAGGAAAAGTGAACCTGCTGTACAGGCCAATGCATATAGGAAAATTAAGTCATGGAGAGTTGTTCATGATGTTCCTTGCCTTTTTTTGTCGAACAAACTTGATGCTTAAATTTTGGGTCTGAACATCAAGGATTACTTTGTACTAGTTTACAGAGACGGGGCAGAACAGTTACTTGTTGTATATATATTGCAATGTTTCTCCAATTTATCAGCTCTCAGTCATAGTAGTACAATATACTTGGTGTATTTATGGGTCCACTTAGCATGAAGGAGCTTCATCAAATTGAGAATCAAACAGAAATATTGTCAAGCATATCAGGTCAAAGAAGGCAAAAAACTTGTTACATAAGGTAAGGTTCAACAGCTTCAGAACTTTTTCTGTGATACAAATACTGCTTCAGTTTAAGAACATGTCTTAGTTTTGAATTCTCTTAGTGAAAACCTACTTCAGAGCATCAACACAAGTTGGGATACACAGCCAGACAGACGCACATGAACATAAATGAATTCAAATCTAAAAAACTCATACAAAATTCGTTTTGCAGGAATTCGTTTACTCCCTACGCACACTCTATCAGTATAACAAACTTCCAACTAAACAAAGAAAGAAACTACGGGTGTTGGTAGCAAGAAACAATGCAACCACCTGAAAACTTCTTATGTTTCATTCAATCATCACAACCAATATGATTTTCTTGGAGATTCAGAGCACAACCATGATACTGAGGATATCAGAGTGGTGGAGACATTGACTGCAATAAAGAACAATTTCAGTTGCCCGTGCTGATAAGCACTCCCTTCCATCGCATGAGGTTGATTCAGATAAAACAACATCACCGGATAAAATCTCAGTTGCCTGTGAGAACAAGCTCTTCTTATTTAGAGCAGTGACTCAAGATCTCAATTGTGACCATTCCAGCTATGCAGGTTTATCTCAAAACAACACTAAAGGGCATCCCCAGTGCATGTAGCTCCTGCTTGCGCAGGGTCTTTGGTATCTCAAAACAACACTGCAAGATAACATTATACATCTGAAGATGACTAAAAGAGAACTTTTCTGCCTCCTTAGATCTATCAAACGAAAAAGTGTACAAAATGGGCTGTCTTTGAGTGGAATGCATTTTCTCAAGGTAAAACAATCCAAGGTAAACCAGATATAAAGTTGTATTCCTTTATGCTGATCTTGACCATCAAAACTACTCCTCGAAAACAATTATAATGACCTGGTGTTTATAGTGATTCCATCAGGACTCATGCATAAGCTACTCATAGTGTACAAGCTGATTTCTCTTGCTAACCCCATTCTCTTTAAAAGGCAACCGAAACAAACAAGACAAGAAACACAATTATGTTCCTGAGCTTTCTTAGTTTTCCCATGAGCACAAGAAATGAGACGCTACTAAATCAAACAAGAATTAGCAATTGTCATAATGAACATGAAGCAATAGACAAGTCCGGGTGGTGGTGGAGCTCACGGGGGCGGTGGTGTGGACGGGGCGACGAGGTGGGGCGACGAGGTCCGGGTGGTGGTGGTGCGACGAGGTCCGGGAGGCGATGAGGTCCGGGTGGTGGTGGTGCTCCGAGGAGACGAGGAGAGCGGCGCCGAGGAGACGAGGACGACGGGGCGGCGGGGCGGCGGCGTCGGGAGAGGAGAGGGCGGCGTCGCGGCGTCAGGGCATCGGGGCAGAGACGAGGACGACGGGGCGGCGTCGAGGCGGCGGGGCAGCGGCGTCGGGAGAGGAGAGGGGAAGGGGATCGAGGGCGAGGGCGAGGGCGAGGGAGAGAGAGGGGATAGGTTTGGGCCGGGGATAGGAGAGGGGAAGGGGATCGAGGGCGAGGGCACAATACTAATGGCGCACCACCCCTCGGTGCGCCATAAGTACATCCATACTAATGGCGCACCTCACCCTGGTGCGCCATTAGTATTTTTTGATTTCTGCTCGAGCCAACAGGTTATCTTCCACCTGACCTGATCCACACCAAGTTTCCTCTACTAGCTCGATTGGTCAGCAGCCAATTCTCACACCAGGAGGTCCTGGGTTCGATTCCCAGGCTCCACAATTTTTTTATGCATTTAAAATGCTGTTTGATATTTATTTGTGTTTAAATATGTTCAAACTTGTTTAAATCATAACAGTAATATTTTTTTTATAAGACAGTAATAATTTTTTAAAAATATCATCAAACAGTAATGTCGGTGGAGCGGGGGAGGGTGCGCGGGGTGCGGGGGGTCGGCGGCGGCGGTTGAGTAGGGGAGGGGTGCGGGGGGTCGGCGACGGCGGTTGAGTAGGGGAATCGAGGGTGCGGGGGGTCGGCGGCGAGGTGGACCGGATCTGGCGAGGTGGGATAGCGATCGAGATGGAGGGGGATCGAGATCGAGTGTCCATGAAATTTAAAAATATTCATGATAGTTCAAAAAGTGCCCATGAAATACAATCGAGAAATGAAGGCTATGATTTAAATACAATCGATTTTAGCTAGCTATCTGTTCACAATCTTCTTGCCCTTCTTTTTCGCAAATGGAGTTCTTCTGTGGAACGGACGTCCTTTAGGTAGGGTGGTCCTGCTTCTTCTTATGGTGTATGCTGCTACTTCATCATCGTCGTCATGTTCGATCCTCGGGTCGCCGTACTTGTCGAAGTCTTGCTCATTGGCTACTCCATCCATTCCGATGATCTTCATTTTGCCTCTCCTCACGACAACACGACTGGGCTTTGACGGGTCGGTAATGAAGAAGCATTGGTCCACTTGGGAAGCCAGTACCCATGGCTCATTTTTCGCGGTGACGTTTGCGCCCGCGGTCTTGGATTTGGCTTCGGGTATAACCATGGTGGTGAAATATCGGTCTTCTTTTAGGATGCTCTTGGCCCATCTGACACGGAACATCGGGACCTTCTCTCCAGCGTAGCTCAGCTCCCAGATCTCCTCGATCCTTCCGTAGTATCTGTCCTTGTCGTTACCGGTGTAGGATTCCATCGTTACCCCGGAGTTCTGATAACCATCGCTCTTCATGTCCTTGGCCTCGGTGTAGAATGTGTAGCCGTTGATATCGTACGCCTCATAGTTCATCAGGTTGTGCTCGGCGCCCTGTGACAAGGCGAATATGAGTTGTTCTTCCGCGGAAGAATCCTCATGTAAAGGGTACGACAGAAGCTTCTGCTTGAACCAACGCGTGAAACATGAGTTGTGCTCTTTGAGTATATCTCCGTCCGTCCTCTGTTGGCCTCGGTCATTGTACGTCTTCTTAATAAAGGTTTTGTGCTCTACCACCCAAGGATCGACCACGTCTATGTGTTGTAGCGCGACTAGGTTTGCTCTTTCAAAGTCGGCGAGTCGACCCTCGAAGTCGACATGCATTTCGCGGCGACCCTCACGGTGACCCCATCCAGCGAGCCTGCCGAGGTGCCTGTTGACGGGCAGACCAACGGGGTTCTCGATGCCTAAATAATTCGTGCAGTAGGAGATGCACTCTTCGGTCAGAAAGCCCCTGGCTATGCTTCCCTCTGGACGTGACATGTTGCGAACGTATCCTTTGATGACACCATTCATCCTTTCGAACGGCATCATGCTGTGCAGGAACGTCGGCCCGAGTTGGCTGATATCGTCCACGATATGGACCAGCAGATGCACCATAACGTCGAAGAATGCGGGCGGGAAGTACATCTCAAGCTCGCATAGTATCACCACGATCTCTTCCTGTAGCCTTCTGAGTTGCCTCACGCCAACAGACTTCCGAGAGATGACGTCGAAAAAGTTGCATAGGCCAAATAGGGTTTCACGGACGTGCGCGTCCATGATCCCATGGATTGCAACTGGAAGTATCTGCGTCATCAGCACGTGACAGTCGTGAGACTTCATCCCGGTGAACTTCAGCTTCGCTGGGTCTAGGTATCTGCTTATCTTCCCCGCGTAACCGTAAGGAAGTTTTACTCCTACGAGGCAGGTGAAAAACTGCTCGATCTCCTCCTGACTTAGAGTGAAGCACGCGGGAGGGTAGTCATTTCCGGTCTTCTTGGCCTTTTTGCCTTTGCGACGACTTTCCGTGTCCTGCTTCGCCTCATCATCATCATCATCATCATCATCATCATCATCATCATCATATATAGCGTGAAGCTCCTGCCTGATGCCCATTGATTTCAAGTCTGCCCTTGCTTTCGGCCCATCTTTGGTCCTCTCTGGCATGTTGAGCAGGGTACCAAGCAGACTCTCGCACACGTTCTTCGTGATATGCATGACATCAAGGCTGTGAGGCACACGGTGGATCTTCCAGTACGGCAAGTCCCAGAAAACAGACCTCGTTTTCCATACCTTCAGCAGCGGCTCTGGCGCCTTTCGCTTCTTTCCCGGCTCTGGCGCCTTTTGCTTCTTTCCCAGCAGTGGGCAGTCTTTCCAATTTTTCAACAGCTCGTCTATTTCCTCGCCGCTCCTCGTACGCGGGCGTCCTCGGGGTTCGGTTTCACCATCGAACAGATCCTTGCGTTTTCTCCACGGGTCATCGTCACGAAGCCATCTTCGATGTCCCATGAACACGGTTTTCGAAGACCCAGGATCTCTATCTAGCTGGCGATACGTTGTGTCATCCATGCACCTGACGCATCCAGAAAATCCGTGGACCACCTGCCCCGCGACATATCCGTAACCGAGATAGTCGTGCACCGTCGTGAGCAGCGCGGCTCTCATAGGGAATATTCTTTCTCTGCGGCGTCCCACGTATTGGCTGGCGTTTTCCACAGCGTGTCAAGCTCCTCTTTCAGCAGCCCCAGATACAGATTGATGTCGTTCCCTGGTTGTTTCGGTCCTTCAATTAGCATACTCATGTGAATGTACTTCCTCTTCATGCACAACCAGGGGGGAAGGTTGTACATCCACACAAACACAGGCCAGGTGCTATGTGTGCTTCTCTGGCTGCCAAATGGATTGACTCCATCGGTGCTCGCGCCCAGCACGATGTTCCTTGGATCGTTCCCAAATTCTGGGTCTTCGAAGTTCAACGCTTGCCACTGGCTCGCATCCTTAGGGTGACTCGGCATCTTGTCTTTTTTATCTATCTCTGGATCATTTGCGTCATCTTCTCGCTTCTTCTCCTCCCTATCCGCATGCCAACACAGGAGCTTTGCTACCTTAGGGTCCGCGAAATACCGCTGCAGACGAGGAGTGATCGGAAAGTACCACACCACTTTTCGAGGAGCTTTCTTCCTCTTCTTGTATCGAGTGATGCCGCACACCGGACATATGGTAGACTCCGCGTGCTCGTCCCGATAAATGATGTAATTGTTCATGCACACATGGTATTTCACGTGCGGTAAATCCAGAGGACACACGATTTTCTTCGCCTCCTCCAAACTGGTCGGGCACTTGTTCCCCTTGGGAAGACGTTCGTGCCAGAATGACATATTCTCGTCGAAGCATGCGTCGGTCATTTTGTGTTTTACCTTCATCTCCAGAGCCATGAGCGTTACTTTCAGGCGGGTATCCTCGGGCCTGCATCCTTCATACAATGGAGTAACCGCGTCTAACTCAAGTTGATCCATCTTGGCTTTCTCTCGGGCGGCAGCTCTTGCGTTATCCGTCTGCTTGAGAAGCAGCTCTTGAATATGAGGGTCCTGCACCCAACCCATCGATGGTCCAGCGTCGTCTGCTCCGCCGGCATCATCATCTTCATGATCATGCCCGTCGTCTGCTCCGGCATCTTCCTCATCATCATGTCCTGCATCTTCTACATGATGACTGTGTACAACATCACCGTCATGATCATCTCCTGGGGATTCTTCGTCTTCTCGCCCGCCCGAGCCGCGGTGGTTGTCTTGCTGCCCTTCCTCATTTCTTGCCCGGCCCCCATGAACGACTTCGTAGTCATCTTCATCACCTTGCCACCGATAGCCATCCATGAAACCACGCAAGAGCAGGTGGTCCCGCACCTGCCCGGATTCCGGGTCCGCAATAAGGCTCTTTAGCTTGCATCTTCGACACGGACATCTTATCTCCGTCTCGTTCTTTTGAAGCATCTCGGCCTTCGCGGACCTCAAAAACCTATTCACGATGCCTTCGGTCATCGTGCGGACCATGGTCGCCTGCGGGGTAGAGCAAAACGATATTTTAGAACCAAGAAAAAATTTGGCATGACTTTCTGTAAAAATAGGACCAAAAAGAATGCTTAATGCCAAAATTCTCGCCGAAACGGAAATGAATCAACATTCCGGCAAAATATTGGCAACTATCGCATTTCAAATACCGGTACACCTCCAAACACAAACACATATGCAACACCACAAACATATGCAACACCACGAATATACATAGATCTAGCTAGGCCATAAAAAGTGCATGTGCACATTGTTGTAGGGAGAACAACATAAATATAGCTTCCCCCTTACTTACCTATCAAAACAAGGTAATTTAACCACTTAAATTGAATGAATCTATGGTGGAAATGAGGTGAAAAAGAGGAGGCACCCGAGACAAGGAGGAGGTGGAGAGAATGAAGTGGGGAGAAAGTGAGTGTGGGTAGGAGAGGCTGTCCAAAATATCTTGTTGCTGCCCACTTACTAATGGCGCACCAAATCTAAATGTGCCATTAGTAATCCAGGTTACTAATGGCGCACCTTCTGGTGGTGCGCCATTAGTAGTTTTGCGAAAAAACATACTAATGGCGCACTGTTCCACAGTGCGCCATTAGTAGTTTTGCAAAAAAACGAATAAAAAATATAATAAGAAAACAACATTAGTGGCGCACTTTCCGACAGGTGCGCCATTACTAGTTACAACTAGTAATGGCGCACTGTGTCTGGATGCGCCATTAGTATGTTTGGACAGGCGCACTAGTTCAAAAGAAAAATTGGATACTAATGGCGCGCCCAGGGCCAGGTGCGCCATTAGTAGTTTCGGCTCTAATGGCGTATCAGAAGGTGGTGCGCCATTAGTATATACTAATGGCGCACCGCTTGTCTGGTGCGCCATTAGTGTCAATCCCATCTATAGCCCTTTTTCTAGTAGTGAGTGCTCCACAATGGAGCGTACCACCTTTACGACGTCGAGTACAAGAAAACCGAGCCGCGCGCCTGGAATGCAGAGCTGCTCCGCCCCTTTTATACTTAAACACTCAGTCTGCTGAGATGTAACAAAAACACCTTTGTGTTTTGTTTATCAAAGACAAGAGTTTTACAGTCTTCTAAAAAGATTGTCGATTACTTACGTATGTTTCTGAAATCCCCCAGTGGGTGGCTTAGCTGCGAACCCGTTTCGCCTAAGATAAAAAAATCCTACCGAGTGATGAGCAAGCCTCTCACTCGGGGGCTTAGCTGCAGTCCAGTACTCGCCTAAGTTTCAAAAATCCTACCGAGTGATTAGCAAGTCTCTCACTCGGGGGATTAGCTGCAGTCCAGTACTCGCCTAAGTTGAAAAAATTCTACCGAGTGATGAGCAAGCCTCTCACTCGGGGGCTTAGCTGCAGTCCAGTACTCGCCTAAGTTTTAAAAATACTACCGAGTGATGAGCAAGCCTCTCACTCGGGGGCTTAGCTGCAGTCCAGTACTCAACTAAGTTTCAAAAATCCTACCGAGTGATGAGCAAGCCTCTCACTCGGGGGCTTAGCTATAGTCCAATACTCGACTAAGTTTCAAAAATCCTACCGAGTGATGAGCAAACCTCACACTCGGAGGCTTAGCTGTAGTCCAGTACTCGCCTAAGTTTCAAAAATCCTACCGAGTGATGAGCAAACGTCACACTCGGGGGCTTAGCTGCAGTCCAGTACTCGCCTAAGTTTCAAAAATCCTACCGAGTGATGAGCAAACCTCTCACTTGGGGGCTTAGCTGCAGTCCAGTACTCGCCTAAGTTTCAAAAATCCTACCGAGTGATGAGCAAGTCTCTCACTCGGGGGCTTAGCTGCAGTCCAGTACTCGCCTAAGTTGAAAAAATCCTACCAAGTGATGAGCAAGTCTCTCACTCGGGGGCTTAGCTGCAGTCCAGTACTCGCCTAAGTTTCAAAAATCTTACCGAGTGATGAGCAAACCTCACACTCGGAGGCTTAGCTGCAGTCCAGTACTCACCTAAGTTTGAAAAATCCTACCGAGTGATGAGCAAACCTCACACTCGGGGGCTTAGCTGCAGTCCAGTACTCTCCTAAGTTTCAAAAATCCTACCGAGTGATGAGCAAACCTCACACTCAGAGGCTTAGCTGCAGTCCAGTACTCGCCTAAGTTTAAAAAATCCTACCGAGTGATGAGCAAACCTCACACTCAGGGGCTTAGCTGCAGTCCAGTACTCGCCTAAGTTGAAAAAATCCTACCGAGTGATGAGCAAACCTCACACTCAGAGGCTTAGCTGCAGTCCGGTACTCGCCTAAGTTTCAAAAATCCTACCGAGTGATGAGCAAACCTCACACTCGGAGGCTTAGCTGCAGTCCAGTACTCGCCTAAGTTTCAAAAATCCTACCAAGTGATGAGCAAACCTCACACTTGGAGGCTTAGCTGCGGTTCAGTACTCGCCTAAGTTCCAAAACCATCCCTATCCGCAAGGATGACGAAGTGCAAGTCGACTGCAATTCTCTCACGGAGCTGTGCTACAAGTACAACGTCCGCTACATCCCTGTCCGCAAGGATGACGAGGTGCAGGTCGAACTGCAATCCTCTCACAGAGCTGCGCTACAAGTACAATGTCCGCTCCATCCCTATCCTCAAGGATGACGAGGTGCAGGTCGACTGCAATACTCTCACGGAGCTACGCTACAAGTACAATGTCCGCTCCATCCCTATCCGCAAGGATGACGAGGTGCGGGTCGACCGCAACCCTCTCCTCGGAGCTGCGCCACAAATACAATGTGCGCTCCATCCTTGTCCACAAGGACGGCGAGGTGCAGGTCGACTGGGGTATCCCCTTCGGAGTTGCATTTCGAAGGAGAGTCTGAGTGAAGAACAAGTTCTACTCGAAGATGAACGCAAGCATATGTAGAAGATAAACCAAGATCGGATAAAATCTCAAGAGTTTCAAAACGAAGATAAAAGTACTCGGGCATCAGGCCCGAATGAGTTTAATGGTTACAGAAACCACTCGGCATTCCGAGGCAAATTTAAGGCAAGTTTAAATCTCAAGTTTGTTCATTCGGCAGGAGGAGGGCTTGCAGGCTCGACGAATTCGTCCAAGTCAATTCCATCAGCGATCCGAGTGGCAGCAGCGATGAAAGTCTCCATGAAGGACTGGAAGTCATGCCTTTTGGTGTTAGCGACCTTGATCACCGCCAGCTTATCTTCGCGGGCTTCCTTGCAGTGGACTCTTACCAGCGACAGAGCCACGTCAGCACCGCATCGGGCAGAGGACTTCTTCCATTCTTGCACCCGACCGGGGACCTCGTTGAGTCGAGCCATCAGAGACTCGAGATCATTTTTAAGCGTTGCCCTTGGCCAGAGCGATGAGTCGATGCGCGAAACTGCCACCTTCAGACGGCCAAGATAACTTGTAACACTGGTGATGCGGGATTCCAGTCGAAGCACATTCATGGCAGCCTCGTCACTGACTAGAGAAACGATAGGGTCCAAACCCGTCTCGATCCGTCCAGTCTCTTCTTCAAAGTTTTCGCAGAATTCTGCAGTCAAGGAGTTAGTGAGTCGACTGGACAGGACTAACTTACAAACAGTAAAGCAGTCGGATTAAAAGGAGTACCTTCGAGCATAAGAAAGAGCTTCTTGGTGAGGGTTCCCAGATAAGCTCCCAAGTCATTTCTCTTACGAGCCATGTCTTCCAGCTTCTCGTTCAGAGCCACCTTATCCTTCTTCAGACGAGTTGCCTCTCGGTTGGATTCAGTGAGAGAGGACTTCAGCTTGCTTACTTCCTCTTCCAGCGCTCCGACTGAAGCCAACTTCTTGTCAGCGAGGGTAGTCTTCTCTTGAGCCTCCTTCTATGCAGCTGCAAGGTCCAAGTCCTTCTTTTCCAGAGCCAACCTCATTTTCTCTGCAAATAAGCAGTTAGATCAAACAAAAGATCGAAGGGATAATTTAAAGGACGATCGACATGAGCAGCCGACAGGCAGTTACCTTCCATACCAGCAACTTCATCTTGAGCCTTCTTCAAATTTTGTCGGGCCAGCTCCAGGTCAAGATTGAGTTGCCTCTGCTTCTCCTTAAACTTGGAGAACTTGGAAATGAGAGTACAAGATTTCTGCAGAGAGTAAAAGACATATCAATCGACAAGATCAAAGATTATTTACTTTCGAGTGAATAAAACTTCAAAGTTTACTCAGACCCCAACCAACTGCCAGCAGTCGATTGCGGTCTCGGGGACTACACCCGGTGGGTGCACTTGGCGTGCCCCCACTGGTTCAGTTTCCACTCGACCGATCCGCCCAGGTCGAGTACAAAAAAGAAGAAGAAGAAGAAGAAGAAGTACTCAGACCCCGGCCGACTGCCAGCAGTCAACCGCGGTCTCGGGGACTACACCCAGTGGGTGCACTTGGCGTGCCCCCACTGGTTCAGTTCCCACTCGGCCGGCTCGCCCAGACCGAGTGGGAGAAAGGAAAGAGAAAGAAGTGCTCAGACCCCAGCCGACTGCCAGCAGTCGACTGCGGTCTCGGGGACTACACCCAGTGGGTGCACTTGTCGTGCCCCCACTGGTTCATATCTCACTCGACCAGACCGAGTGGAAGAGTGCAAATACTAAAGACAACAAAACACCTAGTGGGTGTATAGATTCGAAGCAGACAACAAGAGATTGTTCGAAGGGAAATATCCAGGTAGCATATCCTAATAGAACAAGTTCAGTCGGAAGTCAATTGACCTGGACATTGGCTCGAAGAGCCGCGCTGCCGTCGTAAGCAGCCTGCCTATTGTCGTGAACCACCTTCATCGGCTCCATCATTACGCCAGCCTGACGGATAGCCTCCGCAGTGGCGTCCGACTGGCTTTCCGGAACATGAGAGGTGGTGAAGAAGGGGACAGACGGTCCAGGCGCAGCAGCTTGGAGCTCCGAGGCATGAGGTTGGATGGCCGAAGAAAACACTGGTACAGTCGACGGTGTGAGGCGTTCACTCGACACTGGGACAACAAAAGTTACAGAGGCTCTACCTGCATCTTCGGGCTGTTGGACTGTTGGTTCTGTCGCCAGTTCCGACTGAGATATCTTGCCAGCTGCCGCTTTCTTGCTCCTTCTGGGCCTCAGTATCACGTCTTCGTCGTCATCTGGATGCTCGATAACATTGGACGGGGCTGCAAAGAAATCAGTCGACCCCAAATGAATCCCCAGAATTTAATCGACCAAATAATTAAGAACAAGATCACGAGAATTGTACCTGGGTTGGAGGTAACCGCATCTTCCATCTCCTCGTCTCGGTACTGGTGGGTGTAAGTCCCAGAGGTGGCAGCACTTCAAACGTCAACATCCAGTCGGTCACGTTCGGTTACACAAGTCAATCAAAGGATCATGTTAGATTGTAACCCAGAGATAGTGGGAATGACGACTTTGATTTTGGGCAAAGCCTTCGGCGGTTTGGAATATGTGGCCTTCGGTGGTTTTGGCACTAGAGGCGGCGTGGTCTTGGGCTTCTTCGGTGCCTTCACGGTCAGCACTGGAGAAGACGTCCGAGTGCGCTTTGAAGACTGCCCAGTTGGCACGGCCACCAGGTCGCGGGTGTTTGCCGGGTCGTGAACGTGCTTGGACCTTCTTTCTCTGCGAGGAGGCGAGTAGACCTCTTCTTCATCACTCGGATCGTCGCTCTCCTCGTCCTCCTCTGCATCTGAGTGCCACTCGCCACTCTCTCCTCCGCTCGCCTCTCCCTCGAGATCTTGCTCCTGCACTCCATTGGGCATTGAGTACATATCAACAAGAGCCTAAAAGACAACGAACAAAAGAAAGGCAGTCGACCATCAACAAGATGTTACATGGTTAATCAAGAAAACACTCGACAATGCAGAATCGTACATGTTCCGGCCGGCGCAAATGGTCGAATGGAACCACCCTCCTGGACCCCCGGGGGTTATCCTTGTTGCCGGTAATGCCTCTCAGCCACTGCTCCACCGTGTCCTCACTGACATCCTCCGGGTGGATCCGAGTGGAATCCTCGATTCCCGAATACATCCACATCGGATGGTCACGAGCTTGGAGTGGTTGGATTCGTCGATTGAGGAAGACCTCCAGCAGGTCCATACCGGTCACTCCCTCGCGGACGAGTTGGACCACCCGCTCGACCAACACCTTCACCTGCGCCTTCTCCTCTGGGATCACTCTCAAGGTGGAGGGCATCTCTACTTGGGCCATGGTAAAGGGGGGAAGTCCAGTCGACTGCCCCGGGTTCGGTTGGTCCTTGCAGTAGAACCAGGTCGACTGCCAACCCCGAACCGAGTCGGGAAGGATCATATTTGGGAAAGTGCTCTTGTTCCTCATCTGAATTACAAGGCCCCCGCACATCTGTATCACTTGCGTCCTCTCGTCACTCGGGTTGGCCTTCTTGACCGTCTGAGAACGACACGTGAATATGTGCTTGAAGAAACCCTAGTGTGGTCGACAGCCCAAGAAGTTCTCGCACATGGACACGAAAGCGGCAAGGTACACGATGGTGTTCGGGGAAAAGTGGTGGAGTTGAGCCCCAAAGAAGTTCAGGAAACCTCGGAAAAAAGGATGGGGAGGCAAAGAAAACCCGCGGTCGACATGAGTGGCAAGGAGAACGCACTCATCCTCCTGCGGCTGCGGCTCGGTCTCGTTCCCCGGGAGCCACGCCGATTCGTGGGGGATCAGCCCCCCCTCAACCAAGTCATCGATATCATCTTGGCTGATTGTCGAGCGGATCCAGTTGCCCTGGATCCAGCCAGACGGCAGGCCGGACCTCGACGAAGACCCGCCCCGGCTGGTCCTCTTCCCTTTCGCCTTCGCCGTCGCCTTCTTCGCATGCTCCAACGCCACCGTCTTCTCCTTCCCCATGGCAGCGGATCGAGTTCAAGCAGGGCGACGACGCTGAGAGCAGAAACAGATGCGGTGGAGAAAACAGAGGAGGAAGGGGAACCATGAGAACGCACTGTGCGAAAATCCCCGTCCAACGCCTTATATGAGGGCATTTCCGAGTGGCTGACTCGTGGGCCCAGGCGATCCGATCAAATCCCACAACAGTCGCACGCACGATACGTGGCGAAAAAGGTGGCGTGGAGATCGAGGCGGCCTGCCTAATCCGTCCCGATTACTGCGGCCTCCCCCGCCCGGCGCGCTTCCCAAAATTCGAATCCCGTGAAATCCGCAGACAGCAGAGCAACCCGTCAGACGGAAGATTTTTTCCATATCAACACTCAAAGCTCAACAATGAAAGTTCACTCGACAAAACCAAGAATGGATCAAGGCGACTGAACAATCAGTTGAAGTCATCATGAATGTTCATTCGACCTCTGGACAAGACATTTCCAAAGCACAAAAGCTGAATCGGAGAGGTTATCAACTCCTTCTCCACTCGGACCCTGAACCATTCGGGGGCTAATGATGAGGCTATGTACCTAGGGTAGGGTCATAGGCCTGACCTAGACACCTTCCCCTAGGACATCACCCTAAAGCCAGAATCATTCAAAGGGTACCATCATCCACTCGACCAGAGACATTCCACTCGGAAGAATCAATGTCACTCGACCGTCGCAGAAGCCACTCGACGAGCAGAAGATCTAAAGCCACTCTGCACCAACAACGGTCGAGCATTTACTTATAGGCTTAATTATCATTTATAGCACTTAATGGCTAGCGTTACCAGTAACATTCCTCCCTTAATGTACATTGAACCCTGTGTAACGGAGGGGAGCAGGGGTCCTGGCGCACTCTATATAAGCCACCCCCTCCTCTGGGACAAGGGTTTGCATCTTTTGTAAACACACACACACACACACACATATAATCCAGTCGGCCGCCTCAGGGCACTGAGACGTAGGGTTGTTACTTCTTCCGAGAAGGGCCTGAACTCGTAAAACTCGTGTGTGCAACTACTCCATAGCTAGGATCTTGCCTCCTCATACCTACCCCCATTCTACTGTCAGTCTTAGATCCACGACGTACGCTGCGCCCACGTCTGACCGTGCCTCTTCCTTTCTCCGATGGACCCCCCATCAATTCTCCAATTCAGTTTCCTCACCACCGTAGAAAGCTTCCGAGGGCGCCCATCCTTCTCTTACCACTGGTATGATCGCCTCACGTTTGCCAGTGTTACTCTTCTTGGACGCCTTTCTGGCCGATGGGTCGTGGGCAGAGCCGTGGTTCCATTGCTGCCCAACTAGAACACTGAGTAGCCTAGCCGAATCAGCCTGTGCGCACGTCATCTCTCTGCCCCGGCCCTCCTCGCGTCGGCGGCCTCAGACCCATCAGAAGCAGCCATCCCCGCCACGACCCCCGATCTGGACAAGGAGTTCGGGTTCCAGTGGGAGGATCTCAGCAAGGAGAAGCTCGCGGGATGGCAGGCATCCACGAGCGTCGCGTGTTCCTCTACTACAAGGTCTCTATGCGTTTCTTCTCCGTCTCCATGTCTCCCGAATTGATATATGATTTTCTTAATTTGATGCTACGATGTTACGTTCATATCCCCTTCCTCTCCTCTAGGTAGGATCAGCCAAACTCAGCACTGCTCCAGGTTGACGTTTCCTCTTACTATCGCCGTTGTCTTGGTTGACGGAGCAGTAGGAGTACAGCTGGCCACCGCACATCTTCCTACGCGAGTCCTAGGCCTAGCGAGTCCCATGTGTACTTCTGTCGATGTATATTCTGTGTGTGGCATGTGGTAGATGCATGTCCACTAGCATCATCGATTCATCATCAGGTTTCCTTAGTTGTTCAATGGATTAAGTTCCATGGTATATTCAAAAGTAGCTAGCATTGTGAATGTGATGCCATCTCTTTTTATCAATGAAAAAAATAGCGCTCTATAGCATTTTGAGAAATTTCTTGCTAAAAAAATCTATGTATAATGTCTCGCTAATAGCACGCTATAGCGCGATATAGCACGCTTATAGCATATTTTTAGGGTGACGCTATTTTTTCATTGCTTTTTATATGAGCTGTTATTTTATTTCATAGTGTGTTTTCCCACAATGTCTAATCGGAACAACTTTGTTTACTTAAAATCTCTTCTTGACCTACATAGCTCTTGAGTATATAATTACTAGATCAGTGGCCAAAGTTGTACTATGTACCAGCTTCCGGTATGCCCATTTGAACTGTCATGCCATTTTATTTTCAGTACAAGGGCCATCCTGCTGGTGCTACTGCTTCTGGTCAGGCTGAGGGGAACTATCATGTACAAGTACTTTTCAGACTCTCAAATAGATATTGGGTTATTTGCGCCTTAAGCTCTCAACCTAGTTGACACTGGATGGTAATTATTCTTCATATTTAACACTTCTTTATGTATTAGATTAAATAAATTGAATTTAATTGTTTTTATGGGTATATGATAGCTTTAGAATTACCAGTTCTGTTTAGGATTAAACAATTGGTCCAGTTTTATGTGGTTCAGATGTGATTGCCCTTTGATGATTCTTCTGCACTACTGTTCCTATTGGACGTTATGTGGTTTTAGTTTTGTTTTGTTTACATGCATGGCCATTCTAATAGACATTAACTATTCAGGTTTGGACCTTCTTGCTTGATGCAACTCCGTTTTATTATAGCTCTTCTGCTTTCACATTTGTTGCAAATATGAGGGTTTTTGGTTGTTTCTTCATGTATGTTTTGTGTTGCAAGATTTCAGTTAGAGGAGTATAGCAATTTCTTTGTGTCGTCACTAATTTCAAATATTGAAACTCTGTACCCTGTCGGCGCCACATTTCTATATTAGCACTGTAGATTCATGAAGTCCATTTACATATGAAGAACATGGAATGTTCTAAAAGTTAATCTCAAAGATGCATACAATCATATAGTTCCTAGATCAATCAAGTCAATAAATTTCATCAGAGTAGATATTTTAGTAAAATTGCCTTTAGGTTAATCCTTTTATGCATGTGAGCAGATGTTGTAGCACCAAATAGCTAACATTTATTTCCCTTAATGTGCATCTGTCAATGAGTTGATTGGCATGCTAACGTCCCGCATCAACGCACGGTGAATCATCTAGTTTTCAATGTAATTGGTGTGTCTGTCCATGCTTTTGGAAGTGCCTTATAATGCCCTCAGTTGACAATCCAGGCTGGGTGTATTGATCATGGTCCTTAATAAATAAGTTTTTCATCTTTGTGAATCCCCTGTTTTCGTAAGTGTGTGTAATGAGTAGGTTCAGGTGGTGATCTTGGGGCTGTTGGCATGGTGTGTCAAGTAGAGATGTTGGCACGCGGGCATCTTTGCAAAGAAATGTGACTACGGTACTTTCATGGTAGAAATTAGGACTGGTGACCACCAAATGAGCAAGAAAAACTAGACAATGCAAATTCAAATGATATTACAGTTGTTGTGTGTGTTATCTATTTGTTTCTCATGCTACTCATATGAGATTAAGGTAATAACAATGTGCAGTTAAAACAGGTATGAAATGTGCAATTGTTTTTCTGTGGCATAATATATTGTTTGATTTATTTGTTTAATCAAAGAACGTGATGGGATATGGGTCACGACATGAAATATTCTTAGTAGTTTAGGTTGTACTTGTTTAAGTTGCTTGCGTATTCCACGGCTCGTTGGTCGTCGGCGCTTGTGCTGGAGACCCTTATGTCGTCTGTCGTGGTTTAGGTTTGTAGTTTTACTTCCGAATTATGTCATCTTTGGTGTTGTACCGGTTATGCCACTTAGGCGTTGTACTCTTCTTCTATCTAATGAATACATGCAGCTCTTCATGCATGGTTCGAAGGGGAAAAAAATTAGTAGTTTAAATATATGCTTTCAATAGACATGAATTTCATGTCCATGCTTACTAGTGACCAAGTGATGCATGGAATTTCTTGTATGTGTTTTCTTATAATACTTGGGGCATGTACAGTAATATAAGGATTATCTCTTAGTATTATATGTATGTATGTATGTATGTATGTATGTATGTATGTATGTATGATTATTATGTCTTTGCCACTCGAGGGCATTGCCGCCCCTCTAGCATCCGACTGATCTGACTTTGATATCAGTGCAGCATCTTTTAGGTCTGACATTGATTGGTCTTATCTTCCTTACTAGGAGACTATTTCTCAGTTATGGGAATGCAAGGCTTTTTTTATCATCCTAGACATCATTGCTAAGATTATACCATTGTACACGACATAATAAGAGAATCAGTAAGCCGAGCCCACGCGGCACTAGAAAGGTTCCAGTCACTAAACAAGTGCATGATGTACCTATTCAAGATGAGAGGCACACTTTTAAACGTCTTTTGACGCTACCGTATGAGGAGGAGGAGGCAAAGTGCCATATAGAGCTAGGTAACCAGTAACTAAACCGGGCACATGCATGTGTCTAAAAGATTAGAGATAAAGAGGCGACTTTGAATACTCTTTTGGATTGAGCTTCTGTAGAAAGTGAAACTGAGATACGAAAGAGTTGTGGAGCTTGATGGTTTCACCCATATGAGCAAGAAACACAAGGGGAAAACGATGGATACAATGTGCACACACACCTAGCTATCGCCTACAAAAGATCCAGATATATCATGCATGCTGAGGTAGTGCATGCATCGCTAATTAAGATATGCATGCATGATCCATCCATCCATCCATCCATCAAGTGTTAGTGCAACGACTCACTCTCAAGGATTATATATCACGATTACCTTGAATGGCGAAGGAAAGTGGAAAGGAAAAGGGGATAAAAGTGCAATATTATAACTCCTTCATCTTGCTCCTACTTTTGGTATCTTAAAGACTACACTTTCATACTTATGATATCTTAACGAGAACACTTTGACTTATCCCACTATTAATTCACTATATGCGGCTATACATACTCTCAGATCCTAAGTAAAATCTTAAACATTACAAGTCTTATTTTATAGAGGTGCCATAATTTTCATTTTTATTTTGAAAGATGAGCAATAAAAATTAACGTGACTGGTGCCAAATGATGGTCTTTTTCTTATAAATGGTGCCAAATGATGGTCTTTTTCTTATAAATGGTGCCGAATGATGGAACAATTGTTCCTCGTTGATGATAAAAGGCTATATATACAATTTCAAAGGGTGTGTTGTATGAAGTTCATTGTTACAGCGGAAGGAAACCAATGACGATTGATACACTTAACACTACCATGTGATGTGAAGTTGTCTATTTTAATTTGAAAAACGTATTTGAATTATTTGTTTAGGCTCACTTTGACACTGTTATGTGTATTGGATGCTAATTTATCTCAATAGAATTGAAAACAAAATGTTTGTAAGATCAGGAGGATTGTAGTGTCGGCTTATTTCAGAATGCCATGGTTTTCCAGGCTCTTATTGCGCTGAAATTTTGTGACTCCTGTGGCAGTGCACGGGCACATACTTAGTAATGGATAAAAATTATCTTATCTAGTTTACTAAGAGCCTCTACATGCGGTTCCCTCAAATCCTCCTCAAACGTCCGTGGACGCGCCCGGTCAATGACCGGATAGAACAAAGAAGGAAAAAGATGACCCAACCAGACCCGTCATTCATCCCTGTACGTCCGGGCTATCCAGAAAATCTCATATTGTGACCAAATATCGGATCACGGCACACGGACGTGTCCAGTCCGTCCACCACGTAGGACGCCGCCCACCTCCGACCAGTTCTATTCTTTCTTTTCTTTCTCTCTTTTCATCTCCACTAGTCACATGCAAATGAGCACACATATAAGAGAGAAAATGAGCTGCATGGTTGCATGCACGGATAAAAAAGGGATCAAAACGGACATGCCCGGACACTGAACAGGTGCGTTCATGTGCGTTTAGGGGTACACCTGTTCAAACCCCGGGTCGGGCTGGGTTTCGGGCTAGGCTTTGTAAAGCCCGAAGCAAAAATCCCAAGCCCAGGCCTGGCCCGGCCCGAAGCACATGAATAGTGTCATTTTTAATTAAAATAATATACTATTAAGGATGGCAATTTTACCCATGGGTACAGGTACCCGCGGGTACCGTACCCGCATGGATAGGGTATGGGCACACTTTTATACCCACGGGTAGTACCCATATCCTACCCATTAAGTCATGGGTAGGGTATGGGTATAGTCTTGTACCCACGGGTATACCCATACCTTGCCCGTTGGTGAACTAATGTTAAGTTGTCCTCAATTAGTCTTTAATTTGTCATGTGACTCGTCTACTCCTATTGACTTAAGAGTATGTTGTGGTTTCTCAATTTTGATATTGGTCAATTACTCATCTACCTATTATTGAGCTGACATAATTGGTTTTTTTGTCAATTGTGCTATTAATGAGCGTAAAATTGTGAACAACTTGTGTACTATTTGTTCTGCCCCCTGGGTACCCAATGGGTACGGGTACCCGTCGGGTATGGGTATGGGTAAAGTTTCGTGCCCATGGGTACGGGTATGGGTGGAATTTTGTGCGCACTGACTATACGGGTATGGGTATGGTATTGCTCTACCCTGCCCATACCCTACCCATTGCCATCCTTATATACTATACCTATATTTTAAATAAAAAATACATTTGTTGCCATTTCTGGCTTTTCTGGCTTTTCGGGCTTCCGGGCGGGAAAATGAAGCCCGGACCCAGTCCAGATGCAGGGCTTTCAGGCTCGGGCCGGGCTGCCCATGCACATGTCTATTTAGGGGGGTGGTTTTGCTAAGTCCAGTTGTAGATGCTCTAAGAGGCCATCTCTCAACTAAGGGAAGGCAACATTTTCTTTCCATTTTTCTGTCCTAGATGACATTGCTAAGATTATACCATTTCGTGCGCCATAATTGGTGGATAGGGACAGTGAGCCCACGCGGTACTCGACAGGCACACGGGGGAAACGATTGAATCGAGCTAGTGATGGTACCGTAGGAGGAGTGAGTGGCATGGCTTAGGTGACTAAACAAGTGCATACATGTATACAATATGAGAGACACAAACTTTTAATCGTGCTTTTAACGCTACCATATGAGGAGGAGGAGGCCAAGTGGCAGATAGCGTCAGGTAACTAACAAAACCAGGCGCATTTGTATGTCAAAGATTAGAGGTAGAGATTCGCGCTTTAAATCCCCTTTTAGATCGTGCTTTTATCAAAAGTGAAAGTTGTGGAGCTCGATGTCGTTTCACCCACATGAGCCAGACAACGCACGGAGGAAACATACAGAGTGTGTGTATACCACCTACTATCATACATGCTGAGGTAATACATAAATCGCTAATTAAGATATACATGCATGATCCATCCATCCATCCAGAGTTGGCTAGTGCCACGACTCACTGTCAAGGATTATATACCGTGTTACCTTAGAGCATCTCCAACACGCGGATAAAAATTTTGCACGCTAAAATAGTTTTAGCGCGCCACTGTAGCACTTTTAGCGCGTCGGGCCAAATATTGGTTTAGCAGATGCCCAAAAACGTGCGTCCAAAAAGACACGCAGTGCAAATTATGAAGGGCGCGCAATCCGGCGTCCCAAATTTGCAGCTTCTGATTGCGCTTTTTAGCGCGTGCCCAATACTTTTTTGCGCGTGCACTATTTTACAGCTTCTGATTGCGCTGTCCGGCCCCCAAAAAACTAGAATTTTAACGCGTGGAGCAGTTTTTGTGCGCCTGTTGAAGATGCTCTTACATGGCAAAGAAAAGCGAAAAGGAAAAGGGGATAAAAGTGCAATATGTTTACTCCTTCCTCTTGCTCTTAACTTATGTTATCATAGCAAAAACACTTTAACTTATCCCACGATTAATTCCCAATTCTCACAAGGAAAGAACGCTTAATTTAATTGCCGAACAATGGTATGCACACCCCAAGACTTTGGTGCCTAAAGCCACCCCTGTTGATCGGCCGCTTTAATCCAAGCTTTTTCCGGGTTGTCCGGTCGCCATTCCCGGCGCAAGCATGCATGCAAGTTGCAAGACCTTTTGACTCGATTGGTCATGTTGCCACTTCATGCACGTGTAATATTAGCAACTAGGCATAATTAATCTGCCGTTTAACTTAACAACGCACATATCGTGCAGATCGTGCGAAGCTGCTATCTAACCTAACCACGGCGAGTAATCGTTTATACTATCTGAATCGAGCCCGTGCTATGAGTTAGGCTGTCTCTGCCTGCCTGCTTTAGCTAATTAGTGGAGTGCATGAACGACTTTCAGTAGTGCATGCAAGTGTCAGACACCTCCGACTCTGACCATGAACCCGGTTTGCTGCACTGCAAATGCACCACACGACACGAACATGCATGCTCTGGTCCCCAACATCCTACCAGCCACGGACACATTTCAATCACCAGATGAGATGATGAATCTTGAGAAAAAATTAAGGTGAATCTTTGAGACAAGACGGTACACATAAAGCACATCCACCATGGAAAAGTGCACACATATTCAGATAGGAGATTCAGAGTGTATATACACATCTTTTTCATGATCTTATCTCCAGCATTAGCTGGCCAGCCACCTTTGCTAAAAGGGCTCCCCGTGCCCATACTCTTCCACATATATGCCCATCGGTATACAGGTTCTCTTGAATATATGTGGGCGAATCAGTGGTGCAAGCACATGGTTTTCTTGTTCGGATCATAACAGTTTGCCATCGCGTCATTCTGATTCATCCCGATCGAATTGAAACCTTACCTGGTTGCCGAGAGAGTTTTTCGCGGGTGTTTCATTGGTTTTCCCTTCATGTCCGACAACCTTTCTGGTACCGAGAGGTGAGGGGACCATGGATGAATGTTCGATTTCAAATTGTTTATGTGTTCTCAACACGCTTCCTTTAATTTCTCTGCGGAACTCAAGAAAGCACCACACGAGAGGGGAATAGTGTATGTGACTGGAATTAACATGAGGAGAGATAGTCACATCAGAGCCCCAGAGCATAGCGTGTACCGTTGTTTAAACCACGGCCTCCGTACGACCGTGTGACTAATGGTTGAACATTTGGTAACAAATTGTTGGCGCCAAATTCGAGCAATCCAACAGGGTTCTCCATCTGCTTCCGTCTGATTTATTTTTTCGAGAGAAAAGAAACTAGGAGGAATTTTTTTAGGGAAGCTAGGAGGAGCTAAGTACGGAAATCCTTATTCACCGCCTTCTGCGGCAGATCGCATAAGCAACGAGCAAGCAGTGCCAAAATGAGTCAGCCCATTTTCGCGGTAACATCATACACATAGTGCCAGTTCTGGAAACCTCCTAGACGGTTCCTGAACCGGTTTCCTTTTTCTATTTGTTTCATAACTTATTTTTCTAGTTTTCTTTCATTTTTTCATTTTTTATTTTCATTTCTTTCCCTGTTTACTTTTTTCTTTTGTTCGTTTCTAAAAAATCATAAATTTTAAAAAATGTTGGTGATTTTATAGAAAAAATATGAATTCAAATTTTGTACATGTTTCCCGAAACATATTTGGAAAATTTAAATAATGTTTGTGTTTTAATAATATTATCATGTTTGTTAAAATATTTCAGACAACAACAACAACAAAGCCTTTAGTCTCAAACAAGTTGGGGTAGGCTAGAGGTGAAACCCATAAGATCTCGCAACCAACTCATGGCTCTGGCACATGGATAGCAAGCTTCCACGCACCCTTGTCCATAGCTAGCTCTTTGGTGATACTCCAATCCTTCAGGTCTCTCTTAACGGACTCCTCCCATGTCAAATTCGGTCTATCCCGCCCTCTCTTGACATTCTCCGCACGCTTTAGCCGTCCACTATGCATCGGAGCTTCTGGAGGCCTGCGCTGAATATGCCCAAACCATCTCAGACGATGTTGGACAAGCTTCTCTTCAATTGGTGCTACCCCAACTCTATCTCGTATATCATCATTCCGGACTCGATCCTTCCTCGTGTGGCCACACATCCATCTCAACATACGCATCTCCGCCACACCTAACTGTTGAACATGTCGCCTTTTAGTCGGCCAACACTCAGCGCCATACAACATTGCGGGTTGAACCGCCGTCCTGTAGAACTTGCCTTTTAGCTTTTGTGGCACTCTATTGTCACAGAGAATGCCAGAAACTTGGCGCCACTTCATCCATCCGGCTTTGATTCGATGGTTCACATCTTCATCAATACCCCCATCCTCCTGCAGCATTTACCCCAAATACCGAAAGGTGTCCTTCTGAGGTACCACCTGGCCATCAAGGCTAACCTCCTCCTCACACCTAGTAGTACTGAAACCGCACATCATGTACTCGGTTTTAGTTCTACTAAGCCTAAACCCTTTCGATTCCAAGGTTTGTCTCCATAACTCTAACTTCCTATGGAGACAAACCTTGGAATCGAAAGGGTTTAGGCTTAGTAGAACTAAAACCGAGTACATGATGTTCAGAGTTTTCAAAAAATTCACAAATTCAAAAGATGTTCTTGTTTAAAAAACACATTTTCCCTAATTGTTTTAGAATTTCGAAAATGTTCTTATTTTCAAAATTTGTTCATAAGTTCTAAAAATAATTTTTTTGAAACTAGTAGAGGATTTCAAAAAATGTTCGTGTTTTTCAAAATTTCTCCTATTTTTAAAAAAGTGTTCATAATTCAAAATATGTTTGTAATATATTCCGAAAAATGTGCAACGTGAGTGAGGAAAGTAGTCATCAAACATATTTTTTTAAAATGTTAATCATGTATTCGAACAATGTTAAACAAATATAAAAAATGTTCTTGATGCATAGATAAAATATACAAATGTGTATGAAAAATTGTAAACATGTGTTGTAGTAACAAAAATAAAGAAAAAGCGGTGACACCGAAGAAACAAAAGAAACACCTCAGAAACGAAGAAAAATGAAAACCCCAAAGAAACCCGTGAAAACCAATGAGAAAACAAAGAAAAACCAGGAAGAAGAAAACAAATAACAAAGAAAGAAAGAAAGAAGGAAAAAAACAGTGAAAGCCGAGAAAAGAAACAAAGAAACCAAAAAAGACATCATAGAAAAGGAGGAAGAAACAAACATAGGGTAAACATAGAAAAGAAACAAACAAAATTGATGAAAAAATCAAAGTAAACAGAAGAATAGACAAAAAAATAGTCAGAAAAACAAAGAATACCGAAAGAAGAAACAAAATAATACTAAAACAATAAAAATGGAAAAAAAATACAGCAAGCGACCGAACCAGTTGGAAAACGCGTTAAATGGACCGGCCGCGAGTATATAGCTCTTGCGGTGTTCCTGGGATCGATCCATCCTCCCTCATGGATTCATTTCGTTTCAACTTTAAGACTAGGGTTCTCTATTTCCCTAAACAAAAGAATGAGTTGCGCTACAGCGCAGCTCTGCCATACTCCCCTGGGAAAAAGGTAGACGCTCACACGACAGGAAGGTTATGTTTCGGCGCCCTAAGCGACCGAACAGGTTCCTAGCACTCACGCACCCTCGATCATGGGCCGGTCAAAGAAGAAGACACGTGCTCGACTGGGATCCCTGGTCGCTAAATTGTGTTTGACCGGTTGTAGTTAACTAGCTGACTGTTAAGCTATTGACTTTTGGATAAAAATTAAAAAAATCATGAATTCAAAAATGTCGTGGATTTTGTAAAAAAGTTCACGAATTTGAAAAAAGATAAAAATTAAAAATGTTAATTTTGAAAAAACAAAGTTCACCAAATTTGAAAAATAGTTCATCAAATTTGGATAAATATCAAACTTGAAAAAATTCATTGATTTTTTAAAAAATTCATCGAACATCAAAAAATTTCATCAAACTTGAAACAATGTTCCCTGATTTTGAAAAACAGTTTCATCATGCATTTTGACAATAAGAAGAAGAAGAAAAAGGAAAAACATTAAAGAAAAAAAGAAGAAGAGAGGAAAAAAGGATATAAGCTCACAACAAGTTAGTTTAATCTATAGTGTTAGTAGAAGTACTCACAACAAGTTAGTTGTCCCTGGTGGTTAGTGTAGTTTAGACAGAAAGAGGAGTTCGCGAGTTTGAATCACTTCACATGCGACTTTGCTCCAGGGGAGCAGAAAAGGAGAAAACCGGGAAAATGTGTCGGCCCAACACGGTGGGGGTTGTCCCTGTTTGCGAGAACCGAAGTAACAGACGTTTAAGGCGTTGTATAGGAAATGCCCACGCAACAGTGGTGAGTAGCTCAGTTGCGCTCGCGCCTTAAGAGCATCTCCAACCACGTCCCTATTTTATGGCACGAAAAGCTAGTGGCTAAAAGGTTTGGGCATGAGAACGTGCTTTTTGGGCAAGAGAAGGCGCCGTCTCCAACAGCAGCCCTAAAATAGGGCTCACAGATGAATCAAATCAAAAAAATGAACTAACATTTGAATTACTTCGACCAAATTTCATATTTCGAACAAAGTTGGATCGAAGTAAAACATGCAAACTACAAACATAGTTCAAAAACCACAGGCCAGTTTATACTACCAACTTAAACTATGATAAGCACTTCAATAAACACTACAGATTATCACAGTCGATATCATCGGTCATCGCTCTCGACGTCAACCACACTGGAGCCTCCTACATTCTTCTTCTTTCCCTGTGACGATGAAGGCCCTGCCTCGTCGTCTTTCTTGGGCAGCCAAAAAAAAGGCTGTTGTTGGAGACGCTCTCTAAGAATGTGCATCATGCATTGGCGCGTTGCATTACGATTCCCATTTAGAAGAATGGGCTTGGATTGGACACGTATGGTACGATGTAGATCATGTAACTGACACAAACCCTCTAACTTTGCACGCCACGGAGATTGAACAGCGGTTACGTTCATTTGGAGGCCTTGTAGGGATCCATGCTGACAGTGGCTATGCCAGGCCTCAGGCAGGCCGGGCTGCCACCTGGGGTGTGGCCTTGAACCTCTGTGTACACTGTAGGAAGAAGTACAATGTTTCGCATTATAGCAAGCTGCCTGCTTGGGGCTTGCCTGGCTCATAGCTAAATCTTGGTGCCACCACTGCATGCTGCACATGTGGATGTATCTTTCCCGCCTCACCGACCAACTTACTACAACAAATTAAGCCCAAACCGTCAGAGTCCAAAGCCTCTTTTGGGTGTTGCACTTCCATCCATCGCTAGATTAGATTAGATTCGGTGTTGTTCATCATGCCTTGTCTTGCGCAATGTGCAAATGTGCATCCAACACCCACTCCAACAGACGAACGTGCCATCTACTGCTACATGTAGTACTACTACTGTGCAGTTTGGATCGTGTCCAAGCCGCTAGACGCCTCACATGGAGCTCTCCTAAAAATTGCCTAACAATTGTTTGAATGGAATCTTGAAAGTTTTAGACCTGGCTTGCCCTGGATTGCTCATGCAAAAAAATTAGCTTGCTAGGCGTCCCATTCGGTCGCCTGGACCGCAGGCAGCAGCATCCTGGTTTTTTTGTGAATCAAGAGCTTCATTAATTAAATAGCAATAATTATGTAGGAAAATCAACTAAAAAACTAGGAACATAGATGATCCATAAACATCTACATCTACTAACAGATGCCTGCTTAGCACAAAGATGTGCCCCAATATTAGCTTCACGCCCAACAAAATTCAACTGGAAAGAAGCTAGATTGTTGCTAAGCTCTTCAATGTCGTCAAGAATTGATGCTATCTCTGATGTTCCATCCATCCTTGCCCTCCACAGCTTGACAAGTTCAATAGCATCCATATCAAAAATGATGTTTCTGATGCCAAGATCACATCCAAATTTGACCCCATCTCTAGCAGCAAAAGCCTCCGTGATCAACGCATTTGCAGCTCTGACATACCAAATAGCTTGTCCTCTGATCAAGGCATATGTTTAGTCATGGAGAAAAAGGCATCTAGCACCATCATCCGATCTGAGAATAAAACTAGCATCTACATTCATCTTCAAACTTCCTTCTTGAGGAAGCTACCACTTCGGTTTCTCTTTAGGGTCACCAAAATGGTTCCTGCCAATCAACTGAGAGGTCTGATGTAATAGCAATTGTCCACTTCACCGATTCAGTCACCATACGCACATGCTCATCGTGGTTTCTAGCATTTCTCTCAGACCACACTACCCATCCGCCACACAAGATGACCACTGCATCCTGAGAATGAACCTTGTCACTGTCAATTATATCCATTCCCCAAGTGTTTGCATGAAGAACAGGTTGCTTGAGGGCTGTTGCAGACTTAAGCTCTTGCCAAAATTTGTTTGCCTAGGTATAGTCAATCAAAGCATGTTAATCCTGCTACCTATACGTGGGTTGTGGGGTGGTTTGCAGCATCATATATTGCTTAAGTCCTTAAATAATCTGCCAAGCCAGACACGATACAAACAAGTCCCTCTCTAGGCTGCCTGACCAGGCTAAAAATTACAGAGGGCTAGTTTGGTTGGCATCCACACCACTCCACGTCTGGCCTGAACAATGCCTGAAGTGTGCGTGGGAGCTGTTTTGTTCATGTCCTGAGAAAGAAAAAGTATGCCTGGCATGTCTGACCCATCAGCGTCGTTAGCCTGGTCAAGTAAAAACCAAACAAAAAAAAGGTTTAGGTCACATGCCTGGGCATGTCTGAACAAAGGATCAACAAGACCTACCTTGGCATGTACACAACAGGTATAGGTATATTGGTTGGAGTAACTTGGTGCCTATGGGTTTAATCATGTGTCAGCGCATCTTCAATGCCAACCCGCAAATCGGACACCGCATTTGTCTGCGGACTAAGGGACCAGTCCACGGACACTAATGCTGAAGCCAGCCATCTAAATATATATGCATACATTTCAAAACGGTTTCAACTAACCAGGCAAATTTCGTCAAACACGATGGAATTCATCAACGTTCTGATAGAAAATAGTCCAAATCATTCATACATAGCATGCAAATAAGTCGAGTACAATAGATTCAATTCAACGATAACTAGTTCAAGTTCAACAAGATTAATAGGATGTTGAACAAGTTTTTCATGGATGGGTCATGTTGTCCCGCACATACTACCTCTTCAGCTTCATCCAGCAAATTAAGCCCAAACTATAAGAGTCCAAAGCCACTTTTGCATGTTTCACTTCCATCCATCGCTAGATTAGATTAGATCCCGTGTTGTCCATCATGCCTTGTCCTGCGCAATGTGCAAATGTGCATCCAACACCCACTCTAACAGATGAACGTGCCATCTACTGCTACATGTAGTACTACTACTGTGCAGTTTGGATCATGTCCAAACCGCTAGACGCCTCGCCTGGAGCTCTCCTAAAAACTGCCTAACACTTATTTGAATGGAGTCCTGAAAGTTTTAAACCTGGCTTGCCCTGGATTGCTTAGGAAAAAAAAATTAGCTTGCTAGGCGTCCCGTTCAGTTGCTTGGACCGCAGGCAGCAGCATCCTGGGTTTTTTTCTGAATCAAGAGCTTCATTAATTAAATAGCAATATTTATGTAGGAAAATCAACTAAAAAGCTAGGAACATAACTGATCCATAAACATCTGCGCCTACTAACAGATGCCTGCTTAGCACAAAGATGTGCCCCAATATTAGCTTCATGCCCAACAAAATTCAACTGGAAAGAAGCTAGATTGTTGCTAAGCTCTTCAATGTTGTGAAGAATTGATGCTATCTCTGATGTTCCATCCATCCTCGCCCTCCACAGCTTGACAAGTTCAATAGCATCCATATCAAAAATGATGTTTCTGATGCCAAGATCACATGCAAGTTTGACCCCATCTCTGACAGCAAAAGCCTCCATGATCAACGCATTTGCAGCTCTGACATACCAAATAGCCTGTCCTCTGATCAAGGCACATGTATAGTCACGGAGAAAAAGGCATGTAGCACCCTCATCCGATCTGAGAAGAAAACTAGCATCTACATTCATCTTCAGACTTCCTTCTTGAGGAAGCTACCACTTTGGTTTCTCTTTAGGGTCACCAAAATGGTTCCTGCCAATCAACTGAGAGGTCTAATCCAGCATCAATTATCCACTTCACCGATTCAGTCACCATACACACATGCACATCATGGTGTCTATCATTTCTCTCATACCACACTACCCATCCGCCACATAAGATGACAGCTGCATCCTGAGAAGGAACCTTGTCACTGTCAATTATATCCATTCCCCAAGTGTTTGCATGAAGAATAGGTTGCTTGAGGGCTGTTGCAGACTTAAGCTCTTGCCAGAATTTGTTTGCCTAGGTACAGTCAAACAAAGCATGTTAATCCTGTTACCTATACGTGGGTTGTGGGGTGGTTTGCAGCATCATATATTGCTTAAGTCCTTAAATAATCTGCCAAGCCAGACACGATACAAACAAGTCCCTCTCTAGGCTGCCTGACCAGGCTAAAAATTACAAAGGGCTAGTTTGGTTGGCATCCACACCACTCCACGTCTGGCCTGAACAATGCCTGAAGTGTGCATGGGAGCTGTTTTGTTCATGTCCTGAGAAAGAAAAAGTATGCCTGGCATGTCTGACCCATCAGTATCGTTAGCCTGGGCAAGTAAAAACCAAACAAAAAAGGGTTTAGGTCACATGCCTGGGCATGTCTGAATGAAGGATCAACAAGACCTACCTTGGCATGTACACAACAGGTATAGGTATATCGGTCGGAGTACCTTGGTGCCTATGGGTTTAATCATGTGTCAGCACATCTTCAATGCCAACTCGCAAATCGGACACTGCATTTGTCCGCGGACTAAGGAACCAGTCCACGGACACTGATGCTGAAGCCAGCCATCTAAATCTATATGCATACATTTCAAACAGGGTTTCAACTAACCGGGCAAATTTTGTCAAACACGATGGAATTCATCAAAGTTCTGATAGAAAATAGTCCAAATCATTCATACATAGCATGCAAATAAGTCTAGTACAATAGATTCAATTCAACAATAACTAGTTCAAGTTCAACAAGATTAATAGGATGTTGAACAAGTTTTTCATGGATGGATCATGTTGTCCCACACATACTACCTCTTCAGCTTCATCCAACAAATTAAGCCCAAGCCATCAGAGTCCAAAGCCGCTTTTGGGTGTTGCACTTTGATACGTCTCCGTTGTATCTACTTTTCCAAACACTTTTGCCCTTGTTTTGGACTCTAACTTGCATGATTTGAATGGAACTAACTCGGACTGACGCTATTTTCAGCAGAATTGCCATGGTGTTATTTTTGTGCAGAAATAGAAGTTCTCGGAATGACCTGAAAATCAACGGAGAATGTTTTTGAATATATAATAAATACTGGAAGGAAGATCCACGTCAGGGGGGCACCACTTCTCCACGAGGGTGGGGGCGCGCCTTACCCCCCTAGGCGCACCCCCTGCCTCGTGGGCCCCCTGACACTCCACCGACCTCAACCTTGACTCCATATATTCACTTTCGGGGAGAAAAAACCAAGGAGAAGGATTCATCGCGTTTTAGGATACAGAGCCACCGCCAAACTCTAAACTCTCTTGGGAGGGCTGATCTGGACTCCGTTCGGGGCTCCGGAGAGGGGAATCCATCGCCATCATCATCATCAACCATCCTCCATCACCAATTTCATGATGCTCACCGCCGTGCGTGAGTAATTCCATCGTAGGATTGCTGGACGGTGATGGGTTGGATGAGATTTATCATGTAATCGAGTTAGTTTTGTTAGGGTTTGATCCCTAGTATCCACTATGTTCTGAGATTGATGTTGCTATGACTTTGCTATGCTTAATGCTTGTCACTAGGGCCCGAGTGCCATGATTTCAGATCTGGACCTATTATGTTTTCATCAATATATGAGAGTTCTTGATCCTATCTTGCAAGTATATAGTCGCCTATTATGTGTTATGATCCGTTAACCCAGAAGTGACAATAATCGGGATACTTACCGGTGATGACCGTAGTTTGAGGAGTTCATGTATTCACTATGTGTTAATGCTTTGGTCCGGTACTCTATTAAAAGGAGGCCTTAATATCCCTTAGTTTCCAATAGGACCCCGCTGCCACGGGAGGGTAGGGCAAAAGATGGCATGCAAGTTATTTTCCATAAGCACGTATGACTATATTCGCAATACATGCCTACATTACATTGATGAATTGGAGCTAGTTGTGTGTCACCCTATGTTATGACTGTTTCAAGATGAACCGCATCCGACATAATTCTCTATCACCGATCCATTGCCTACGAGCTTTCCATATATTGTTCTTCGCTTAGTTACTTTTCCGTTGCTATTGTTACAATCACTACAAAACCCAGAAATATTACTTTTGCTACTGTTACTTTTGCTATCTTTACCACTACTATCATATTACTTTGCTACTAAATACTTTGCTGCAGATATTAAGTTTCCAGGTGTGGTTGAATTGACAACTCAGCTGCTAATACTTGAGAATATTCTTTGGCTCTCCTTGTGACGAATCAATAAATTTGGGTTGAATCTCTACCCTCGAAAGCTGTTGTGATCCCCTATACTTGTGGGTTATCAAGACTATTTTCTGGCGCTGTTGCCAGGGAGCATAGCTCTATTCTTTGAGTCACTTGGGATTTATATCTGCTTATCAATTATGAAGAACTTGAAAGATCCAAGAACTAAGATTTATCCCTCAACTACGAGGGGAGGTAAGGAACTGACATCTAGCTCTGCACTTGATTCACCTTCTATTTTGAGTAAGCTTGCGACACCTAAACCTGCTTCTGCTATTAATTTTGATATGTCGCATGTTATTGATGATGTCACTTCTTCTATGCATGATACTTATGATGAAACTACTTCCATGCTTGATACTACTGTGCCACTTGGTGAATTTCTTGATGAACAACTTGCTAGGGTTGGAGAGAATGAAATTATTGAAACTGATAATATTGATGAAAGTGATGATGAAGACTCTCCCCCTAGATATGAATTACTTGTTATGCCTGAGGGCTATGTTATGAATGAAGAAACTGCTAGAGATTTTCTTACTTGCAATGATAGGAGTGATCTTAAGAAATTATTAGCTAAGCTGAAACAAAAAAACTCTTAATGCTAGAATGAAATATGATCCTGCTTATGCTTCACCTATCTTTGTTACTGATAAGGATTATGAATTCTCGGTCGACCCTGATATAATTACTTTAGTTGAATCTGATCCTTTCTATGGTTATGAATCTGAAACTGTTGTGGCACATCTTACTAAATTAAATGATATAGCTGCCCTGTTCACTAATGATGAGAAAACTCACTATTATTATATCCTTAAATTGTTTCCGTTCTCATTAAAGGGTGATGCTAAGACATGGTTTAATTCTCTTGATCCTGGTTGTGTGTGTAGTCCCCAGGATATGATTTATTACTTCTCTGCTAAATATTTCCCTGCTCATAAGAAACAAGCTGCTTTAAGGGAAATATATAATTTTGTGCAAATTGAAGAAGAGAGTCTCCCACAAGCTTGGGGGAGGCTTCTCCAATTACTTAATGCTTTGCCTAATCATCCTCTTAAGAAAAATGAAATACTTGATATCTTTTATAATGGACTAACCGTTGTTTTCATAGACCACCTGGATAGTTGTGCTGGTTGTGTTTTCAGGGAAAGAACACCAGATGAAGCTGAAATTTTATTGAATAATATGTTGACTAATGAAAATAATTGGACACTTCCTGGACCAACTCCTGAGCCAACTCCGAAGAAAAGGGGTATTCTATTTATCAGTCCTGAAGATATGCAAGAGGCAAAGAAATCTATGAAAGAAAAAGGTATTAAAACTGAGGATGTTAAGAATTTACCTCCTATTGAAGAAATACATGGTCTTAATTTACCGCTTGTTGAAGAAATACATGGTCTTGATAACCTGACACAGGTTGTAAAGGTAAATTCTCTCTATAGATATGATAAAGCTGAAATCCCATTTACTAAGTTTGCTAGCTCATGCTTGGATGAGTTTGATGACTTTATGGTTAAACAAGAAAACTTCAATGCTTATGTTGGCAGACAATTGAAACACAATGCTTATATGATTGAACACTTGAGTGATTATATGGCTAATGTTAAAGGTGAACTAAAACTTATTAGTAAACACGCTTCTATGGTTACCACTCAAGTAGAATAAGTACTTAAAGCTCAGAATGATTTGCTGAATGAATTGGATAGAGGTTGTAAAATGACTCAGGAACCTTTGTAAGAAAAATGATAATGTTGTTAGAGTTATGGATAGAGGTGGTAAAATGACTCAGGAACCTTTGTATCCTGGGGGCAATCCTAAGAGAATTGAGCAAGATTCTCAGAGAAATAATATTGACGCACCTAGTCCTTCTAAGAAGAAGAAAAAGAAAAATGATAGGACTTTGCATGCTTCTAGTGAACCTGTTGTTGACACACTTGAGAATCCCAATGATATTTCTATTTCTGATGCTGAAACCCAATCTGGTAATGAACATGAACCTAGTGATGTTCATGTTGATGCTCAACCTAGCAACAATAATGATGTAGAAATTGAACCTGCTGTTAATCTTGATAACCCACAATCAAAGAATCAACGTTATGATAAGAGAGACTTTGTTGCTAGGAAGCACGGTAAAGAAAGAGAACCATGGGTTCAGAAACCCATGCCTTTTCCTCCTAAACCATCCAAGAAAAAGGATGATGAGGATTTTGAGCGTTTTGCTCAAATGATTAGACCTATCTTTTTTCGTATGCGATTAACTGATATGCTCAAAATGAATCCTTATGCTAAGTATATGAAAGAAATTGTGACAAATAAAATAAAGATACCGGAAGCTGAAATTTCCACCATGCTTGCTAATTACACTTTTAAGGGTGGAATACCTAAAAACTAGGAGATCCAGGAGTACCAACTATACCATGCTCCATTAAAAGAAACTATGTTAAAACTGCTTTATGTGATCTTGGAGCCGGTGTTAGTGTTATGCCTCTCTCTTTATATCATAGACTTGATTTGAATGAGTTGACACCTACTGAAATATCTCTGAAAATGGCTGATAAATCAACTCCTATACCTGTCGGTATTTGTGAGGATGGGCCTGTTATGGTTGCAAAAGTTACTATTTTAACGGACTTTGTTATTCTTGATATTCCCGAGGACGATAGTATGTCTATTATTCTTGGAAGACCCTTTTTGAATACTGCAGGGGCTGTTATTGATTGCACCAAAGGCAATGTCACTCTTCATGTTAATGGTAATAAGCATACGGTACACTTTCCGAGGAAACAACCTCAAGTCCACAGTATCAATTCTATTGGAAAAATTTCATCGATTATTTTTGGAGGTTTTGAATTTCCTCTTCCTACTGTCAAGAAGAAATATGATATTCTTATTGTTGGGGACATGCATATCCCCGTTGAGGTAACCTAGTGTTATTCGAAAATTTTCCGGTTCCATGTTCGGAATGAGTTTGTTAACAAGACCTGATCAACCTTGTTAGTGGATTCCTTTATATGAGCATGAGATGGATGAATTTAGAAAACACAACTCTCTGTACCCTCTTTTTACTTTCTGTTATTTATATTAAATAAAGCAAAAATAGTAATTCATATCTGTTTCCTGAATTATCAATGCAATAAAAAATTACCCTGAAACTAAAAGTTCTCCAAATGCCCTGAAATTTAAATATGATTTTTTCTAGAATATTTGAGAATATCTGGCACTGAAAACACAGCAGGGGGAGCAAGCACCTGGCCACGAGGGTGGAGGGCGCGCCCCCCTTCCTCGTGGGCCCACGGTGGCTCACCTCCACTTATTCCAGCTACCACACACTCCTTCGTCCCACAAACATCACTAACCAGCTCAATCCCGAGTCCAAGCTCATCTTGCTGCCATTTTCGATCTCCTTGCTCAAAGCTCCATTTACAAAACTGCTTTGGGGGATTGTTCCTTGGTATGTGACTCCTCCAATGGTCCAATTAGTTTTTATTCTAGTGCTTTATTCATTGCATATTTTTGCTGCTTAGGTGACCCTGTTCTTGAGCTTGCATGTCAAATTTATGTGGTCAAAAGTAGTTTTGATGCATCATATTGCCTCTAGGCACTTGTAGGAGTAGTTGCTATCAATTTTGTTGAGTTTGGTTCACTTTTATTTTGAAGTTACTAAAAATTTCAGATATTTTCAGAAAAATATGAAGAGATTTTTGAGGGGCTCATCGAGCCGAAGCTCGAAGGATAAGAAAAATGAGGAGGATAAGAGGCCCAAGTATAATCTCCCTCGCACCGCGGAGGTCCGACCGTGTGAATGGCCTAGTGATGATTTCTTGAGAGCGGTCGGGATTTATGATGATTTCTATGAATTGGCTGAGAATGCAGGCCTCACCGCCTTCCTCCACGACCAACGCGAACAGTATCTCTTACTCACCAATATCTTTGTGCAAAACTTTCATTTCCATGCTAGGAGCTCACCACCTGCGGTGGAATTTTATTTATATGATGAGCATAAGGAGATGTCACTTCGTGATTTTTGTCGGGTTTGTTTGATCCCTTTTGAGGGCAGTGTAGAGGAAACACATCGTGACGATGTGGATGGGTTTATTGATACCATTGCTGTAGGGGAAACGAGGAAGGTTTCAGACGCACGAATTACTAGCATACACTTTCCTGTTCAACGTTACTTTACTATATTTGCTAGTAGATGCTTAATTGGGCGCGAAAACTGTGGAAACCTGAGTGCCCCTGATATTGTTATTTTGTGCCATGCCTTATTTCGTGATGACACATTCAGTATGGGCGCTATTGTTTCAAAACGGTTAAATCTTAACCGTACTAAGGGTCCCGTCCTTGGAGGCATCTTCGCCTTGCGCCTTGCTGCACACTTTAACATACAAGGCATTATGAGAAGGAAGAGAAGTTGTTGCCTCCTGTTTATCTAGACGAGTATGGTAGCACATGACTTTATTCTTAAGAATAGGGAAAAGGAGCTTAAGTACAAATTAATATTTGGTAAAAATCATCCTGAGACTATTACCTTGCCTGCTCCTTCCTTGTTTGATTTATCTGCAGGCAAGTACCTTGTTTCGTTGGAGGCCATTCATGCCTACCGGAGCCCTACATCAGCTACAGAGCCAAAGCCAGAACCACAATTTGATCCTCCATGACAGTCTGATTATCAGTGGGCTCTGGAGGCGATTGCCAACTAGTGGCAATCTGAGGCTTCTTCACAGCACGACCCCAACTATTACTATGGATATCCGCCAGGCCAGCCGTGGCCATAGACCAACTTAAGCCAAAAGCCTAAACTTGGGGGAGTATGTATTTCTCACCGACATTACATTCATGTTCACACACTCATTGCTAGTTGTCGGTGCTCATACTTTTTCATTGTATCATCCATGTTAGTTTAGTTTCCTTTTTATGCTTTCTTCTTGTGTGTTTAATAAACCTTAAGAAAAACAAAAAAATTAGTTGTAGCCTTTAACTAGTTTACTTTCCATGTTTGTAGTAGTAACTAAAAAGAAAACCCAAAAATATTTCTCGTTCTTCTTTTGCTTGTTGGGAGCTTTCCCGTGTAAATAGTTTTATTTTTTTATTTTTCTTTGGGGGTCGATAGGAGAAGACCATAACGAAAATGTTAAAGTGGCTCTCATATGCATTATCGTTGATCTGACGAAGAGCCCATATTACCTTGTCTTCTCTCTTGAATTGAATGCTTGCAGATTCCAGCTTAGTCCAATGCACGTGCACTATTATTATTATCCACACTATTCGGTCGTGCAAGTGAAAGGCAATAATGATGATTATATGATGAACTCATTGAGATGAGAAAAGATGGTATGAACTCGACCTCTCTTGTTTTTGTAAATATGATTAGTTCATCGTTCCTGATTCAGCCTATTATGAATAAACATGTTTGCAATGACAATTAGAGATTATAGTTGCTTATGTCATGCTTAATTAGCTAGGAGCTTATAATGGTTTACCTTGCGTGCCAACATGCTATTAAAATGGCTGTGATGTGGTATGATAGGGTGGTATCCTCTTTTGAACGATTTGAGTGGCTTGACTTGGCACATGTTCACGCATGTAGTTGAAACAAAATTAACATAGCCTCTATGATATTTATGTTCATGGTGCATTATATCCTACTCATGCTTGCATTCGGTGTTGATTAATTTTAATGCATGTTCATGACTGTTGTCGCTCTCTAGCTGGTCGCTTCCTAGTCTTTTGCTAGCCTTCACTTGTACTAAGCGGGAATACTGCTTGTGCATCCAATTCCATAAACCCCAAAGTTGTTCCATATGAGTCCACCATACCTACCTATATACGGTATCTACCTGTCATTCCAAGTAAATTTGTATGTGACAAACTCTAAACCTTCAAATAAACATTCTGTTTTGTATGCTCGAATAGCTCATGTATCAACTAGGGCTATCCGTATCTTCCATGTTAGGCAGGTTATTCTCAAGAGGAGTGGACTCCGCTCCTCACTCACGAGAAAATGGCTGGTCACCAGGATGCCCAGTCCCATGCTTTATGCAAATCAAATCAAAATAATTGCCGTATGCATCTTTCCAATGCAGAGGCCGGGGTGATGTCTACTACACAACCTTCTTCTTGTAGACGTTGTTGGGCCTCCAAGTGCAGAGGTTTGTAGGACAGTAGCAAATTTCCCTCAAGTGGATGACCTAAGGTTTATCAATCCGTAGGAGGCGTAGGATGAAGATGGTCTCTCTCAAGCAACCCTGCAACCAAATAACAAAGAGTCTCTTGTGTCCCCAACACACCCAATACAATGGTAAATTGTATAGGTGCACTAGTTCGGCCAAGAGATGGTGATACAAGTGCAATATGGATGGTAGATAAAGGTATTTGTAATCTGAAAATATAAAAACAGCAATGTAACTAATGATAAAAGTGAGCGTAAACGGTATTGCAATGATAGGAAATAAGGCCTAGGGTTCATACTTTCACTAGTGTAAGTCCTCTCAACAATACTAACATAATTGGATCATAAAATTATCCCTCAACATGCAACAAAGAGTCACTCCAAAGTCACTAATAGCAGAGAACGAACGAAGAGATTATGGTAGGGTACGAAACCACCTCAAAGTTATTTTTTCCAATCAATCCGTTGGGCTATTCTTATAAGTGTCACAAACAGCCCTAGAGTTCGTACTAGAATAACACCTTAAGATAAAAATCAACCAAAACCCTAATGTCACCTAGATACTTCAATGTCACCTCAAGTATCCGTGGGCATGATTATACGATATGCATCACACAATCTCAATTCATCTATTCAACCAACACAAAGAACCTCAAAGAGTGCCCCAAAGTTTCTACCGGAGAATCATGACGAAAACGTGTGCCAACCCCTATGCATAGGTTCCCAATGTCACGAAACCCGCAAGTTGGTCACCAAAACGTACATCAGGCACGTGGTATCCCATTGTCACCACAGATATCCACGGCAAGACATACATCAAGTGTTCTCAAGTCTTTAAAGACTCGATCCGATAAGATTACTTCAAAGGGGAAACTCAATTCATTACAAGAGAGAAGAGGGGGGAAGAAACATCATAGGATCCAAATATAATAGCAAAGCTCGCGATACATCAAGATCTTATCATCTCAAGAACACGAGAGAGAGAGAGAGAGAGAGAGACCAAACACATAGCTACTGGTACATACCCTCAGCCCCGAGGGAGAACTACTCCCTCCTCGTCATGGAGAGCACCGGGATGATGAAGATGGCCACCGGAGAAGGATTGCCCCCTCCGGTAGGGTGCCGGAACGGGTCTCAAGATGGGATCTCGTGGATACAGGAAGTTGCGACGGTGGAATTAGGTTTTTGGATCCATCTTTGGTCTAATGGGGGTACGTAGGTATATATAGGAGGAAGGAGCACGTCGGTGGAGCTCCGAGGGGCCCACGATGCAGGGGGGCGCGCCAGGGGGGGCGCGCACTCCACCCTCGTGACCTCCCCGGAAACTTCTTGGAGTAGGGTCCAAGTCTCCTGGATCACGTTCGGTGAGAAGATCACGTTCCCGAAGGTTTCATTCCGTTTGGACTCCGTTTGATATTCTGCTTCCTCGAAATACTGAAATAGGCAAAAAAACAGCAACTCTGGGCTGGGCCTCCGGTTAATAGGTTAGTCCCAAAAATAATATAAAAGTGGAAAATAAAGCCCAATATAGTCCAAAACAGTAGATAAAGTAGCATGGAGCAATCAAAAATTATAGATACGTTGGAGACGTATCAGGCATCCCCAAGCTTAATTCCTGCTCGTCCTCGAGTAGGTAAATGATAAAAAGAGAATTTTTGATGCGGAGTGATACTTTGGCATAATTTCAATGTAAATCTTCTTAATCATGGTATGAATATCCAGATCCGAAAGGTTCAAGACAAAAGTTCATATTGACATAAAAATGATAATACTTCAAGCATACTAATCAAACAATTATGTCATCTCAAAATAACATGGCCAAAGGAAGTTCATCCCTACAAAATCATATAGTTAGGCTATGCTTCATTTTCGTCACACAAAGATGTTCCCAACTTCTATACCCCCGATGACAAGCCAAGCAATTGTTTCATACTCAAATAATCTCAAACTTTTTCAACCTTCACGCAATACATGAGCGCGAGCCATGGACATAGCACTATGGGTGGTATAGAATATGATGATGGGGATTGTGTGGAGAAGACAAAAAAGGAGAAAGTCTCACATCAACGAGGCTAATCAAAAATCTATGGAGATGCCCATCAATTGATGTTAATGCAAGGAGTAGGGATTGCCTTGCAACGTATGCACTAGAGCTAAGAATGCTCAACAAAAGAAAACTAGTGGGTGTGCATCCAACTTGCTTGCTCATGAAGACCTAGGGCATTTTGAGGAAGCCCATCGTTGGAATATACAAGACAAGTTCTATAATGAAAAATTCCCACTAGTATGAACAAGACAACTTATGAGACTCACTATATGAAAATCATGGTGCTACTTTGAAGCACAATATATGAGACTCACTACATGAAGAACAAGGTGCTACTTTGAAGCACAAGTGTGGAAAAAGAGATAGTAGCATTGCCCTTTTTATTTTATCTTTTTTTTGGGCCTTTCTTTTTTTCTTTTTGGCCTTTCTCTTTTTTTTGATTGGGCAATGCTCTAATAATGATGATCATCACACTTCTATTGATTACAACATAATGATTACAACTCGATACTAGAACAAGATATGACTCTATATGAATGCCTCCGGCGGTGTACCGGGATGGTGCAATGAATCAAGAGTGACATGTATGAAAAATAATGCATGGTGGCTTTGCCACAAATACGATGTCAACTACAAGATCATGCAATGGCAATATGACAAAAGTAAAGCATGTCATGATGATGATGATGATGATGATGGTGGAAGTTGCATGGCAATATATCTCGGAATGGCTATGGAAATGCCATGATAGGTAGGTATGGTGGCTGTTTTGAGGAAGATATAGGGAGGTTTATGTGTGAAAGAGCGTATCATATCACGGGGTTTGGATGCACCGGTGAAGTTTGCACCAACTCTCAATGTGAGAAAGGGCAATGCACGGTACCGAAGAGGCTAGCAAATGGCGGAAAGGTAAAAGTGTGTATAATCCATGGACTCAACATTAGTCAAAAGAACTCATATACTTATTGCAAAAATTTAGAAGTCATAAAAAATCAAGTACTACGTGCATGCTCCTAGGGGGATAGATTGGTAGGAAAAGACCATCGCTCGTCCCCGACCGCCACTCATAAGGATGCACAAGCCAGGTACACTTCATGCTTCAAATTTGTTACACAACTTTAACCATACGTGCATGCTACGGGACTTTCTAACTTCAACACAAGTATTTCTCAAATTCACAACTACTCAACTAGCACGACTATGATATTATCACCTCCATATCTCAAAACAATTATCAAGCATCAAACTTATCTTAGTATTCAACCCACTAAAAAGAAAGTTTCACATATCTTGAATACCAAGTATATTAACATTAAGCAAATTACCATGCTATTAACGACTCTCAAAATAATCTAAGTGAAGAATGAGAGATCAAGTTTCTTTAAAACAAACCACCACCGTGCTCTAAAATATCTAAGTGAAGCACTAGAGCAAAAATTATCACGCTCAAAAAGATATAAGTGAAGCACATAGAGTAAACTATTAAGCTCAAAAGATATAAGTGAAGCACATAGAGTATTCTAACAAATTTCAATCCATACATGGCTCTATCAAAAGGTGTTTACAGCAAGGATGATTGTGGTAGACTAAAAAGCAAAGACACAAATAATACAAGACGCTCCAAGCAAAACACATATCATGTGGTGAATAAAAATATAGCTCCAAGTAAATTACCGATGGAAGTGGACGAAAGAGGGGATGCCTTCCGGGGCATCCCCAAGCTTTGACTTTTTGGTGTCCTTGGATTATCTTGGGGGTGCCATGGGCATCCCCAAGCTTAGGCTCTTGCCACTCCTTGTTCCATAATCCATCAAAAGAATTCACCCAAAACTTGAAAACTTCACAACACAAAACTCAATAGAAATCTCATGAGCTCCGTTAGAGAAAGAAAACAAAAGACTACTTTAAGGTACTGTAGTGAACTTGTTATTTATTTGTATTGGTGTTAAACCTACTGTATTCCAACTTCTCTATGGTTTGTAAACTATTTTACTAGCCATGGATTCATCAAAATAAGCAAACAACACACGCAAAAACAGAATCTGTCAAAAACAGAACAGTCTGTAGTAATCTGTTACTAACGCAAACTTCTAGAACCCAAAAAATTCTACCAAAATTAGAAGACCTGGGAAATTTGTTTATTGATCAGAAGCAATTGGAATCACTATTTTATCACGTTCTGGTGATTTTTGACAATTCGGGCACTGAGCGCAAAGATTCTGGAAATTACAGCAAGATCAAATAACTATCTTCCAAGAAGATCTAATAGGTTTAACTTGGCACAAACACTAATTAAAAGATAAAACCACATCTAAAAAGAATCTAGATGGATTATTTATTACTAAAGAGGAACAAAAGTCAAGGAACAAAAATAAAATTGGGTTGCCTCCCAACAAGCGCTATCGTTTAACGCCCCTAGCTAGGCATGATGATTTCAATGATGCTCACATAAAAGATAAGAATTGTAACATAAAGAGAGCATCATGAAGAATATGACTAGCACATTTAAGTCTAACCCACTTCCTATGCATAGGTATTTTGTGAGAAAAAATTTGTGGGGACAAGAATCAACTTGCATAGGAAGGTAAAACAAGCATAACTTCAAAATTTTAAGCACATAGAGAGGAAACTTGATATTATTGCAATTCCTACAAGCATATGTTCCTCCCTCATAATAATTTTCAGTAGCATCATGAATGAATTCAACAATATAACCAGCACCTAAAGCATTCTTTTAATGATCTACAAGCATAGAAAATTTATTACTCTCCACATAGGCAAAATTCTTCTCATTCTGAATAGTGGGAGTATCATAGGAAAGTCGAATACTATAAATTGTTTCCATATTAAAAGAGTAAAGTTCAGAGAAGGGGTAATCATAATCATGACAAGTTTTATAAATATAATCATCACTACTTTTTATAGCATAAGTTTCATCACAATAATCATCATAAGTAGCAACTTTGTTCTCATCATAATCACTTTGCATATCAAAACATGGAAGGCTAAAAATATCATCATTATTAAACATAGAATCCCCAAGCTTGGGACAGACATTAATTGCAGCAAATATATTCTCAAATATGTCATCCTCATCAAACATAGCTTCCACAAGCTTGGGCCTTTTCGTATCATAAGCATAATCACTCTCATCATTAATAGCATGGATAGCACCAATAGTATAGCAATTATTATATTCTTCCAAGCATGTGCCAAAAAGATTTTCAAGATCATAAGAAGTATCATTATCTTCCCAATCATAATCATCACAACAAGCAATAGGCATAACGAGATCATCATCAAGTGTATCATCTTCATTTTCATGAGGCACAGCAATAATAGGAGCAACTTTATTTAGGAGAGATACCTTTTTACCTCTCTTCCTTTTTCTTTTCTTCTTCTTTACCACATCGTGTGTGGGTTCAATCCTCTTTTTGGAGCTCCTTATTAATGAGATTGGTTGAATAGGAGGCTCCTCCTCGTTGCCTGATTCATCATAAGAGATAATAGGAGGATATTGGGAAGTCTCTTCCCTTTCATTAGTATTCTCTTCATCTTCTATTTGTTTCCTTTTCTTTATGTAGTTGGCAATATAAGGATTTTCAATGCAATTCACCGCACAATACATATAAATATTCTCTAGATCAAAATCAAGAACTCTATCGAGATTAAACTTTGGAATACCCTCAGTTATACGTTTCATTTCTTCATAACCCAAAAGAAGGCTAAGCTCTTTATGATGCTCAAGGGCAATCAAATTATCACAATGTTTGGACACGACTTGATCATGAAACAAATAGCATTGGAGCTTTAAATGACCATGTTCATTGCAAAGTTCACAAGGGGCACGAAAAATATTGAATCTTTCAGCACATTCATCTAGACTTTCTTGCAACAATTTAGTTTCTAAGTACTTATGCCTCTTACAATATCTATCTTCCCTATTCGGTGTGTACTTGCAAACCCAATCTACTCCACAAAAATTGACATGTTTATAGGAGGTATTTTCATCATAACTAGTGCAATCATCATTAGCATCATGGATATTCAAAGAATTCGTACTAACAACATTGCAATCATGCTCATCATTCAAAGATTTAGTGCCAAACATTTTGTAGGTTTCTTCTTCTAGCACTTGAGCACAATTATCCTTTCCATCATACTCACGAAAGATATTAAAAAGGTGAAGCGTATGAGACAAACTCAATTCCATTTTTTTGTAATTTTCTTTTATAAACTAAACTAGTGATAAAACAAGAAACTAAAAGACTCGATTGAAAGATCTAAAGATATACCTTCAAGCACTCACCTCCCCGGCAACGGCACCAGAAAAGAGCTTGATGTCTACTACACAACCTTCTTCTTGTAGACGTTGTTGGGCCTCCAAGTGCAGAGGTTTGTAGGACAGTAGCAAATTTCCCTCAAGTGGATGACCTAAGGTTTATCAATCCGTAGGAGGCGTAGGATGAAGATGGTCTCTCTCAAGCAACCCTGCAACCAAATAACAAAGAGTCTCTTGTGTCCCCAACACACCCAATACAATGGTAAATTGTATAGGTACACTAGTTCGGCGAAGAGATGGTGATACAAGTGCAATATGGATGGTAGATAAAGGTATTTGTAATCTGAAAATATAAAAACAGCAAGGTAACTAATGATAAAAGTGAGCGTAAACGGTATTGCAATGATAGGAAATAAGGCCTAGGGTTCATACTTTCACTAGTGTAAGTCCTCTCAACAATACTAACATAATTGGATCATAAAATTATCCCTCAACATGCAACAAAGAGTCACTCCAAAGTCACTAATAGCGGAGAACGAAAGAAGAGATTATGGTAGGGTATGAAACCACCTCAAAGTTATTTTTTCCAATCAATCTGTTGGGCTATTCCTATAAGTGTCACAAACAGCCCTAGAGTTCGTACTAGAATAACACCTTAGGATACAAATCAACCAAAACCCTAATGTCACCTAGATACTTCAATGTCACCTCAAGTATTCGTGGGCATGATTATACGATATGCATCACACAATCTCAATTCATCTATTCAACCAACACAAAGAACCTCAAAGAGTGCCCCAAAGTTTCATCACGACGAAAACGTGTGCCAACCCCTATGCATAGGTTCCCAATGTCACGAAACCCGCAAGTTGGTCACCAAAACGTACATCAAGTGGCACGTGGTATCCCATTGTCACCACAGATATCCACGGTAAGACATACATCAAGTGTTCTCAACTCTTTAAAGATTCAATCCGATAAGATTACTTCAAAGGGGAAACTTGATTCATTACAAGAGAGAAGAGGGGGGAAGAAACATCATAGGATCCAAATATAATAGCAAAGCTCGCGATACATCAAGATCTTATCATCTCAAGAACACGAGAGAGAGAGAGAGAGAGAGAGAGAGAGATCAAACACATAGCTACTGGTACATACCCTCAGCCCCGAGGGAGAACTACTCCCTCCTCGTCATGGAGAGCACCGGGATGATGAAGATGGCCACCGGAGAAGGATTGCCCCCTCCGGTAGGGTGCCGGAACGGGTCTCAAGATGGGATCTCGTGGATACAGGAAGTTGCGGCGGTGGAATTAGGTTTTTGGATCCATCTTTGGTCTAATGGGGGTACGTAGGTATATATAGGAGGAAGGAGCATGTCGGTGGAGCTCCGAGGGGCCCACGAGGCAGGGGGCGCGCCCAGGGGGGGCGCCCTCCACCCTCGTGACCTCCCCGGAAACTTCTTGGAGTAGGGTCCAAGTCTCCTGGATCACGTTCGGTGAGAAGATCACGTTCCCGAAGGTTTCATTCCGTTTGGACTCCGTTTGATATTCTGTTTCCTCGAAATACTGAAATAGGCAAAAAACAGCAATTCTGGGCTGGGCCTCCGGTTAATAGGTTAGTCCCAAAAATAATATAAAAGTGGAAAATAAAGCCCAATATAGTCCAAAACAGTAGATAAAGTAGCATGGAGCAATCAAAAATTATAGATACGTTGGAGACGTATCACGGGGTTGTCCCCATTTTCAAAAAAAAATCAAAATAATTGCAAACAAAACTCTCCTGGGACTGTTGTTAGTTGGAGGCACTTGTTGTTTCGAGCAAGCCATGGATTAATGCTTGTTGGTGGAGGGGGAGTATAAACTTTACCATTCTGTTTGGGAACCGCCTATAATGTGTGTAGCATGGAAGATATCGCCATCTCTCAGTTGTTATGTTGACAATGAAAGTATATCGCTCAAAATATTATTCATATCTATTTCAAAACCGAGCTCTAGCACCTCTACAAATCCCTGCTTCCCTCTGCGAAGGGCCTATCTATTTACTTTTATGTTGAGTCATCATCCTCTTATTAAAAAGCACCAGTTGGAGAGCACCACTGTCATTTCCATCCATTACTGTTAGTTTACATTGAGTATGACTTGACTGGATCTCTTTTACCATGAATTACAATGTCTAGTCAGTCCTTGATCTTTAAAGGTACTCTGCATTTATGTTTTGCGGTCTCAGAAAGGGCTAGCGAGATACCATCTTGTTATATCATATCATGATTGTTTTGAGAAAGTGTTATCATCCGAGATTTATTATTATTGCTCGCTAGTTGATTATGTCATTGATAGGAGTAAACATGAGACCTAAACGTTATTGTGAATATGGTTAGTTCATAATCTTTGCTGAAAACTTGAATCTTGGCTTTACATATTTACAACAACAAGAGCAAATAGAGTTTGTAAAAGTTTTTCTTTATCACTTTCAGTTTATCAACTAAATTGCTTGAGGACAAGCAAAGGTTTAAGTTTGGGGGAGTTGATACGTCTCCGTCGTATCTACTTTTCCAAACACTTTTGTCCTTGTTTTGGACTCTAACTTGCATGATTTGAATGGAACTAACCCGGACTGACGCTGTTTTCAGCAGAATTTCCATGGTGTTATTTTTGTGCAGAAATAAAAGTTCTCGGAATGACCAAAAAATCAATGGATAATTATTTTGGAATATATAATAAATACTGGAAGAAAGATCCACGTTAGGGGGGCCTCCACTTGTCCACGAGGGTGGGGGCGCGCCCTACCCCTTGGGCGCGCCCCCTGCCTCGTGGGCCCCTTGACGCTCCACCGACCTCAACCTTGACTCCATATATTCACTATAGGGGAGAAAAAAACCAAGGAGATGGATTCATCGCGTTTTACGATACGAAGCCGCCGCCAAGCCCTAAACTCTCTCGGGAGGGCTGATCTAGAGTCCGTTCGGGGCTTCGGAGAGGGGAATCCGTCGCCATCGTCATCATCAACCATCCTCCATCACCAATTTCATGATGCTCACCGTCGTGCGTGAGTAATTCCATCATAGGCTTGCTGGACGGTGATGGTTTGGATGAGATTTATCATGTAATCGAGTTAGTTTTGTTAGGGTTTGATCCCTTGTATCCACTATGTTCTGAGATTGATGTTGCTATGACTTTGCCATGCTTTATGCTTGTCACTAGGGCCCGAGTGCCAAGATTTCAGATCTGAATCTATTATGTTTTCATCAATATATGAGAGTTCTTGATCCTATCTTGCAAGTCTATAGTCACCTATTATGTGTTATGATCCGTTAACCCCGAAGTGACAATAATCGGGATACTTACCGGTGATGACCGTAGTTTGAGGAGTTCATGTATTCACTATGTGTTAATGCTTTGGTCCGGTACTCTATTAAAAGGAGGCCTTAATATCCTTTAGTTTCCAATAGGACCCCGCTGCCACGGGAGGGTAGGACAAAAGATGTCATGCAAGTTCTTTTCCATAACCATGTATGACTATATTCGGAATACATGCCTACATTACATTGGTGAAGTGGAGCTAGTTCTGTGTCACCCTGTGTTATGACTGTTACATGATGAACCGCATCCGACATAATTCTCTATCACCAATCCATTGCCTACGAGCTTTCCATATATTGTTCTTTGCTTAGTTAATTTTCTGTTGCTATTGTTACAATCACTAAAAAACCCAAAAAAATTACTTTTTCTACCGTTATGTTTTCTATCGTTACCACTACTATCATATTACTTTGCTACTAAATACTTTGCTGCAGATATTAAGTTTCCAGGTGTGGTTGAATTGACAACTCAGATACTAATACTTGAGAATATTCTTTGGCTCCCCTTGTATCGAATCAATAAATTTGGGTTGAATACTCTACCCTCGAAAACTGTTGTGATCCCCTATACTTGTGGGTTATCACACTTCCATCCATCGCTAGATTAGATTAGATCCCGTGTTGTCCATCATGCCTCGTCCTGCGCAATGCGCAAATGCGCATCCAACACCCACTCTAGCAGACGAACGTGCCATCTACTGCTACATGTAGTACTACTACTGTGCAGTTTGGATCATGTCCAAACCATGAGACGCCTCGCCTGGAGCTCTCCTAAAAATTGTCTAACACTTATTTCAATGGAGTCCTTAAAGTTTTAGACCTGGCTTACCCTGGATTGCTCAGGCAAAAAAAATTAGCTTGCTAGGTGTCCCGTTCGGTCGCCTGGACCGTAGGCAGCAGCATCCTGGTTTTTTTTGAATCAAGAGCTTCATTAATTAAATAGCAATATTTATGTAGAAAATCAACTAAAAAATTAGGAACATAACTGATCCATAAACATCTGTGCCTACTAACAGATGCCTGCTTAGCACAAAGATGTGCCCCAATATTAGCTTCACGCCCAACAAAATTCAACTGGAAAGAAGCTAGATTGTTGCTAAGCTCTTCAATGTCGTGAAGAATTGATGCTAGCTCTGATGTTCCATCCATCCTCGCCCTCCATGGCTTGACAAGTTCAGTGGCATCCATATCAAAAATGATGTTTCTGATGCCAAGATCACATGTAAGTTTGACCCCATCTTTGGCAGCAAAAGCCTCCATGATCAACACATTTGCAGCTCTGACATACCAAATAGCTTGTCCTCTGATCAAGGCACATGTATAGTCACGGAGAAAAAGGCATGTAGCACCCTCATCTGATTGTTGGGGAACGTTGCAGAAAACAAAAAAATTCCTACGTTTCACCAAGATCCATCTATGAGTTCATCTAGCAACGAGTGATCGGATTGCATCTACATACCTTTGTAGATCAGGCGCGAAAGCGTTCAAATAACGGGGATGAGGAAGTCGTACTCGACGTGATCCAAATCACTAGAGATCCTAGCGTCGAACGGACGGCACCTCCGTGTTCAACACACGTACGGTCAACGTGACGTCTCCTCCTTCTTGATCCAGCAAGGGGGGAGGAGAGGTTGATGAAGATCCAGCAGCACGACGGTGTGGTGGTGGATGCAGGGGTCACCGCAGCAGGGCTTCGCCGTTCTACTGCGAGAGGGAGAGGTGTAGCAGGGGAGAGGGAGGCGCCAAGACTCAAGGGTGCGGCTGCCCCTCCCTCTCCCCCCCTTTATATAGGCTCCCCTAGGGGGAGCGCCGGCCCTAGGAGATGGGATCTCCTAGGGGGGCGCCGGCCAAGGGGTGGAGTGCCCCCCAAGCTAGGTGGGGCGCCCCCACCCTAGGGTTCCCAACCCTAGGCGCATGGGATGGGCCAAGGGGGGCGCACCAGCCCACTATGGGCTGGTTACCCTCCCCACTTTGGCCCATGGGGCCCTCCGGGATGGGTGGACCCCCGGGACCCTTCCGGTGGTCCCGGTACAATACCGGTGACCCCGAAACTCTCCCGATGGCCGAAACTGCACTTCCTATATATAATTCTTCACCTCTGGACCATTCCGGAACTCCTCGTGACGTCCGGAATCTCATCCGGGACTCCGAACAACTTTCGGGTTACTGCATATTATATCTCTACAACCCTAGCGTCACCGAACCTTAAGTGTGTAGACCCTACGGGTTCGGGAGACATGTAGACATGACCGAGATGGCTCTCCGGTCAATAACCAGCAGCGGGATCTGGATACCCATGTTGGCTCCCACATGCTCCTCGATGATCTCATCGGATGAACCACGATGTCGAGGATTCAAGCAACCCCGTATACAATTCCCTTTGTCAATCGGTACGTTACTTGCCCGAGATTCGATTGTCGGTATCCCAATACCTCGTTCAATCTCGTTACCGGCAAGTCACTTTACTCGTACCATAATGCATGATCCCGTGACCAGACACTTGGTCACTTTGAGCTCATTATGATGATGCATTACCGAGTGGGCCCAGAGATACCTCTCCGTCATACGGAGTGACAAATCCCAGTCTTGATCCGTGTCAACCCAACAGACACTTTCGGAGATACCCGTAGTATACCTTTATAGTCACCCAGTTACGTTGTGATGTTTGGTACACCCAAAGCACTCCTACGGTATCCGGGAGTTACACGATCTCATGGTCTAAGGAAAAGATACTTGACATTGGAAAAACTCTAGCAAACGAACTATACGATCTTGTGCTAAGTTTAGGATTGGGTCTTGTCCATCACATCATTCTCCTAATGATGTGATCTCGTTATCAATGACATCCAATGTCCATAGTCAGGAAACCATGACTATCTGTTGATCAACGAGCTAGTCAACTACAGGCTTACTAAGGACATGTTGGTGTCTATGTATTCACACATGTATTACGATTTCCGGATAACACAATTATAGCATGAATAAAAGACAATTATCATGAACAAGGAAATATAATAATAATCCTTTTATTATTGCCTCTAGGGCATATTTCCAACAGTCTCCCACTTGCACTAGAGTCAATAATCTAGTTACATTGTGATGAATCGAACACCCATGGAATTCTGGTGTTGATCATGTTTTGCTCTAGGGAGAGGTTTAGTCAACGGATCTGCTACATTCAGGTCCGTATGTACTTTACAAATATCTATGTCTCCATCTTGAACATTTTCACGAATGGAGTTGAAGCGACGCTTGATGTGCCTGGTCTTCTTGTGAAACCTGGGCTCCTTGGCAAGTGCAATAGCTCCAGTGTTGTCACCGAAGAGTTTGATCGGCCCCGACGCATTGGGTATGACTCCTAGGTCGGTGATGAACTCCTTCACCCAAATTGCTTCATGCGCTGCCTCCGAGGCTGCCATGTACTCCGCTTCACATGTAGATCCCGCCACGACGCTCTGCTTGCAACTGCACCAGCTTACTGCCCCACCATTCAAAATATACACGTATCCGGTTTGTGACTTAGAGTCATCCAGATCTGTGTCGAAGCTAGCGTCGACGTAACCCTTTACGACGAGCTCTTCGTCACCTCCATAAACGAGAAACATTTCCTTAGTCCTTTTCAGGTACTTCAGGATATTCTTGACCGCTGTCCAGTGTTCCTTGTCGGAATTACTTTGGTACCTACCTACCAAACTTACGGCAAGGTTTACATCAGGTCTGGTACACAGCATGGCATACATAATAGACCCTACGGCTGAGGCATAGGGGATGACACTCATCTCTTCTATATATTCTGCCGTGGTCGGACACTGAGCTGAGCTCAATTTCACACCTTGCAACACAGGCAAGAACCCCTTCTTAGACTGATCCATATTGAACTTCTTCAATATCTTATCAAGGTATGTGCTTTATGAAAGACCTATGAGGCGTCTTGATCTATCTCTATAGATCTTGATGCCTAATATATAAGCAGCTTCTCCAAGGTCCTTCATTGAAAAACTCTTATTCAAGTAGGCCTTAATGCTGTCCAAAAGCTCTATATCATTTCCCATCAAAAGTATGTCATCTACATATAATATGAGAAATGCTACAGAGCTCCCACTCACTTTCTTGTAAACGCAGGCTTCTCCATAAGTCTGCATAAACCCAAACGCTTTGATCATCTCATCAAAGCGAATGTTCCAACTCCGAGATGCTTGCACCAGCCCATAAATCGAGCGTTGGAGCTTGCACACCTTGTCAGCATTCTTAGGATCGACAAAACCTTCCGGCTGTATCATATACAATTCTTCCTTAAGGAAACCATTAAGGAATGCCGTTTTGACGTCCATTTGCCATATCTCATAATCATAGTATGCGGCAATTGCTAACATAATTCGGACGGACTTCAGCTTCGCTACCGGTGAGAAAGTCTCATCGTAGTCAACCCCTTGAACTTGTCGATAACAGTTAGCGACAAGCCGAGCTTTATAGATGGTCACATTACCATCCGCGTCTGTCTTCTTCTTAAAGATCCATTTATTTTCTATGGCTCGCCGCTCAACGGGCAAGTCAGTCGAAGTCCACACTTCGTTTTCATACATGGATCCTATCTCGGATTTCATGGCTTCCAGCCATTTGTCGGAATTCGGGCCCGCCATCGCTTCTTCATAGTTCGAAGGTTCACCGTTGTCTAACAACATGATTTCCAAGACAGGGTTGCCGTACCACTCTGGTGCGGAACGTGTCCTTGTGGACCTACAAAGTTCGGTAGCAACTTGATCTGAAGTTTCATGATCATCATCATTAACTTCCTCTCTAGTTGGTGCAGGCACCTCAGGAACATTTTCTTGAGTTGCGCCATTTTCCGGTTCAAGAGGTAATACTTCATCAAGTTCTACTTTCCTCCCACTTACTTCTTTCGACAGAAACTCCTTCTCTAGAAAGGATCCATTCTTGGCAACAAAGATCTTGCCTTCGGATCTGAGGTAGAAGGTATACCCAATAGTTTCTTTAGGGTATCCTATGAAGACGCATTTTTCCGACTTGGGTTCGAGCTTTTCAGGTTGAAGTTTCTTGACATAAGCATCGCATCCCCAAACTTTTAGAAACGACAGCTTAGGTTTCTTCCCAAACCATAATTCATACGGTGTCGTCTTAACGGATTTCGACGGAGCCCTATTTAAAGTGAATGCGGCAGTCTCTAAAGCATAGCCCCAAAATGATAGCGGTAAATCGGTAAGAGACATCATAGATCGCACCATATCTAATAGAGTGCGATTACGACGTTCGGACACACCATTACGCTGAGGTGTTCCAGGCGGCGTGAGTTGTGAAACTATTCCACATTTTCTTAAGTGTGTGCCAAATTCGTGACTCAAGTATTCTCCTCCACGATCTGATCGCAGGAACTTGATTTTCCTATCACGTTGATTCTCAACCTCACTCTGAAACTCCTTGAACCTTTCAAAGGTCTCAGACTTGTGTTTCATTAAGTAGACATACCCGTATCTACTCAAGTCATCAGTGAGGGTGAGAACATAACGATAACCACCGCGAGCCTCAACACTCATTAGACCGCACACATCAGTATGTATGATTTCCAATAAGTTGGTTGCTCGCTCCATTGTTCCTGAGAACGGAGTCTTGGTCATTTTACCCATGAGGCATGGTTCGCATGTGTCAAATGATTCGTAATCAAGAGACTCTAAAAGTCCATCTGCATGGAGCTTCTTCATGCGTTTGACACCTATGTGACCAAGGCGGCAGTGCCACAAGTATGTGGGACTATCATTATCAACCTTACAACTTTTGATACTCACACTATGGATATGTGTAGCATTACGCTCGAGATTCATTAAGAATAAACCATTCACCATCGGAGCATGACCATAAATCATATCTCTCATATAAATAGAACAACCATTATTCTCGGATTTAAATGAGTAGCCATCTCGTATTAAACGAGATCCTGATACAATGTTCATGCTCAAACTTGGCACTAAATAACAATTATTGAGGTTCAAAACTAATCCCATAGGTAAATGTAGAGGTAGCGTGCCGACGGCGATCACATCGACCTTGGAACCATTCCCGACGCGCATCGTCACCTCGTCCTTCGCCAGTCTCCGCTTATTCCGCAGCTCCTGCTTTGAGTTACAAATGTGAGCAACTGCACCGGTATCAAATACCCAGGAGATACTACGAGTACTGGTAAGGTACACATCAATTACATGTATATCACATATACCTTTCGTTTTGCCGGCTTTCTTGTCCGCTAAGTATTTTGGGCAGTTCCGCTTCCAGTGACCACTTTCCTTGCAATAAAAGCACTCAGTCTCGGGCTTGGGTCCATTCTTTGGCTTCTTCCTGGCAGCTTGCTTGCCGGGCGCGGCAATTCCCTTGCCGTCCTTCTTGAAGTTCTTCTTACCCTTGCCCTTTTTGAACTTAGTGGTTTTATTCACCATCAACACTTGATGTTCCTTTTTGACTTCTACCTCTGCTGATTTCAGCATTGCAAATACTTCAAGAATGGTCTTTTCATCCCCTGCATATTGAAGTTCATCACAAAGCTCTTGTAGCTCGGTGGAAGCGACTGAAGGATTCTGTCAATGACCGCGTCATCCGGGAGATTAACTCCCAGCTGAGTCAAGCGGTTATGTAACCCAGACATAGTGAGTATGTGCTCACTGACAGAACTGTTTTCCTCCATCTTATAGCTGAAGAACTTGTCGGAGAATTCATATCTCTCGACCCGGGCATGAGCTTGAAAAACCATTTTCAGCTCTTCAAACATCTCATATGCTCCGTGTCTCTCAAAACGCTTTTGGAGCCCCGGTTCTAAGCTATAAAGCATGCCGCACTGAACAAGGGAGTAATCATCGGTACGTGTCTGCCAAGCGTTCATAATGTCTTGTTCTGCAGGGAGAACAGGTGCTTCACCTAGCAGTGCTTGTAGGACATAATCTTTCTTGGCAGCTATGAGGATGATCCTCAGGTTCCGGACCCAGTCCGTATAGTTGCTGCCATCGTTTTTCAGCTTGGTTTTCTCTAGTAACGCGTTGAATTTGAGGACAACATTGGCCATTTGATCTACAATACATGTTGTAAAGATTTTAGACTAAGTTCATGATAATTAAGTTCATCTAAATCAATTTATTCAATGAACTCCCACTTAGATAGACATCCCTCTAGTCATCTAAGTATAACATGATCCGAGTTAACTAGGCCGTGTCCGATCATCACGTGAGACGGACTAGTCAACATCGGTGAACATCTTCATGTTGATTGTATCTTCTATACGACTCATGCTCGACCTTTCGGTCTTCTGTGTTCCGAGGTCATGTCTGTACATGCTAGGCTCGTCAAGTCAACCTAAGTGTTTGCATGTGTAAATCTGTCTTACACCCGTTGTATGTGAACGTTGGAATCTATCACACCCGATCATCACGTGGTGCTTCGAAACAACGAACTGTCGCAACGGTGCACAGTTAGGTGGAACACTTTCTTGAAATTATTATGAGGGATCATCTTATTTACTACCGTCGTTCTAAGTAAACAAGATGCAAAAACATGATAAACATCACATGCAATCAAATAATAATAGTGACATGATATGGCCAATATCACATAGCTCCTTTGATCTCCATCTTGGGGCTCCATGATCATCTTGTCACCGGCATGACACCATGATTTCCATCATCATGATCTCCATCATCGTGTCTCCATGAAGTTGCTCGCCAACCATTACTTCTAGTACTATGGCTAACACGTTTAGCAATAAAGTAAAGTAATTTACATGGCGTTTCTCAATGACACGCAGGTCATACAAAAAAAATAAAGACAACTCATATGGCTCCTGCCGGTTGTCATACTCATCGACATGCAAGTCGTGATTCCTATTACAATAGCATGAACATCTCATACATCACATATATATCATTCATCATTCATCACAACTTTGGCCATATCACATCACAAAACACTTGCTGCAAAAACAAGTTAGACGTCCTCTAATTGTTGTTGCAAGTTTTACGTGGCTGCAATAGGGTTCTAGCAAGAACGTTTTCTTACCTACGTGAAAGCCACAACGTGATTTGTCAACTTCTATTTACCCTTCATTAGGACCCTTTTCATCGAATCCGCTCCAACTAAAGTGGGAGAGACAGACACCCGCCAGCCACCTTATGCAACTAGTGCATGTTAGTCGGTGGAACCGGTCTCACGTAAGCGTACGTGTAAGGTTGGTCCGGGCCGCTTCATCCCACGATACTGCTGAAGCAAAATAAGACTAGTAGCGGCAAGAAAGTTGACAACATCTACGCCCACAACAAATTGTGTTCTACTCGTGCAAAGAGATCTACGCATAGACCTAGCTCATGATGCCACTGTTGGGGAACGTTGCAGAAAACAAAAAATTTCCTACGTTTCATCAAGATCCATCTATGAGTTCATCTAGCAACGAGTGATCGGATTGCATCTACATACCTTTGTAGATCACGCGCAGAAGCGTTCAAAGAACGGGGATGAGGAAGTCGTACTCGACGTGATCCAAATCACCGAAGATCCTAGCGCCGAACGGACGGCACCTCCGTGTTCAACACACGTACGGTCAGCGTGACGTCTCCTCCTTCTTGATCCAGCAAGGGGGAGGAGAGGTTGATGAAGATCCAGCAGCACGACGGCGTGGTGGTGGATGCAGGGGTCACCGCAGCAGGGCTTCGCCGTTCTACTGCGAGAGGGAGAGGTATAGCAGGGGAGAGGGAGGCGCCAAGACTCAAGGGTGCGGCTGCCCCTCCCTCTCCCCCCCTTTATATAGGCTCCCCTAGGGGGGCGCCGGCCCTAGGAGATGGGATCTCCTAGGGGGGGCAAGGGGTGGAGTGCCCCCCAAGCCAGGTGGGGCGCCCCCCCCCCCACACCCTACGGTTCCCAACCCTAGGCGCATGGGGTGGGCCAAGGGGGGCGCACCAGCCCACTATGGGCTGGTTCCCCTCCCCACTTTGGCCCATGGGGCCCTCCGGGATGGGTGGCCCCACCCGGTGGACCCCCGGGACCCTTCCGGTGGTCCCGGTACAATACCGGTGACCCCGAAACTCTCCCGATGGCCGAAACTGCACTTCCTATATATAATTCTTCACCTCCGGACCATTCCGGAACTCCTCGTGACATCCGGGATCTCATCCGGGACTCCGAACAACTTTCGGGTTACTGCATATTATATCTCTACAACCCTAGCGTCACCGAACCTTAAGTGTGTAGACCCTACGGGTTCGGGAGACATGTAGACACGACACGAACATGCATGCTCTGGTCCCCAACATCCTACCAGCCACGGACACATTTCAATCACCAGATGAGATGATGAATCTTGAGAAAAAATTAAGGTGAATCTTTGAGACAAGACGGTACACATAAAGCACATCCACCATGGAAAAGTGCACACATATTCAGATAGGAGATTCAGAGTGTATATACACATCTTTTTCATGATCTTATCTCCAGCATTAGCTGGCCAGCCACCTTTGCTAAAAGGGCTCCCCGTGCCCATACTCTTCCACATATATGCCCATCGGTATACAGGTTCTCTTGAATATATGTGGGCGAATCAGTGGTGCAAGCACATGGTTTTCTTGTTCGGATCATAACAGTTTGCCATCGCGTCATTCTGATTCATCCCGATCGAATTGAAACCTTACCTGGTTGCCGAGAGAGTTTTTCGCGGGTGTTTCATTGGTTTTCCCTTCATGTCCGACAACCTTTCTGGTACCGAGAGGTGAGGGGACCATGGATGAATGTTCGATTTCAAATTGTTTATGTGTTCTCAACACGCTTCCTTTAATTTCTCTGCGGAACTCAAGAAAGCACCACACGAGAGGGGAATAGTGTATGTGACTGGAATTAACATGAGGAGAGATAGTCACATCAGAGCCCCAGAGCATAGCGTGTACCGTTGTTTAAACCACGGCCTCCGTACGACCGTGTGACTAATGGTTGAACATTTGGTAACAAATTGTTGGCGCCAAATTCGAGCAATCCAACAGGGTTCTCCATCTGCTTCCGTCTGATTTATTTTTTCGAGAGAAAAGAAACTAGGAGGAATTTTTTTAGGGAAGCTAGGAGGAGCTAAGTACGGAAATCCTTATTCACCGCCTTCTGCGGCAGATCGCATAAGCAACGAGCAAGCAGTGCCAAAATGAGTCAGCCCATTTTCGCGGTAACATCATACACATAGTGCCAGTTCTGGAAACCTCCTAGACGGTTCCTGAACCGGTTTCCTTTTTCTATTTGTTTCATAACTTATTTTTCTAGTTTTCTTTCATTTTTTCATTTTTTATTTTCATTTCTTTCCCTGTTTACTTTTTTCTTTTGTTCGTTTCTAAAAAATCATAAATTTTAAAAAATGTTGGTGATTTTATAGAAAAAATATGAATTCAAATTTTGTACATGTTTCCCGAAACATATTTGGAAAATTTAAATAATGTTTGTGTTTTAATAATATTATCATGTTTGTTAAAATATTTCAGACAACAACAACAACAAAGCCTTTAGTCTCAAACAAGTTGGGGTAGGCTAGAGGTGAAACCCATAAGATCTCGCAACCAACTCATGGCTCTGGCACATGGATAGCAAGCTTCCACGCACCCTTGTCCATAGCTAGCTCTTTGGTGATACTCCAATCCTTCAGGTCTCTCTTAACGGACTCCTCCCATGTCAAATTCGGTCTATCCCGCCCTCTCTTGACATTCTCCGCACGCTTTAGCCGTCCACTATGCATCGGAGCTTCTGGAGGCCTGCGCTGAATATGCCCAAACCATCTCAGACGATGTTGGACAAGCTTCTCTTCAATTGGTGCTACCCCAACTCTATCTCGTATATCATCATTCCGGACTCGATCCTTCCTCGTGTGGCCACACATCCATCTCAACATACGCATCTCCGCCACACCTAACTGTTGAACATGTCGCCTTTTAGTCGGCCAACACTCAGCGCCATACAACATTGCGGGTTGAACCGCCGTCCTGTAGAACTTGCCTTTTAGCTTTTGTGGCACTCTATTGTCACAGAGAATGCCAGAAACTTGGCGCCACTTCATCCATCCGGCTTTGATTCGATGGTTCACATCTTCATCAATACCCCCATCCTCCTGCAGCATTTACCCCAAATACCGAAAGGTGTCCTTCTGAGGTACCACCTGGCCATCAAGGCTAACCTCCTCCTCACACCTAGTAGTACTGAAACCGCACATCATGTACTCGGTTTTAGTTCTACTAAGCCTAAACCCTTTCGATTCCAAGGTTTGTCTCCATAACTCTAACTTCCTATGGAGACAAACCTTGGAATCGAAAGGGTTTAGGCTTAGTAGAACTAAAACCGAGTACATGATGTTCAGAGTTTTCAAAAAATTCACAAATTCAAAAGATGTTCTTGTTTAAAAAACACATTTTCCCTAATTGTTTTAGAATTTCGAAAATGTTCTTATTTTCAAAATTTGTTCATAAGTTCTAAAAATAATTTTTTTGAAACTAGTAGAGGATTTCAAAAAATGTTCGTGTTTTTCAAAATTTCTCCTATTTTTAAAAAAGTGTTCATAATTCAAAATATGTTTGTAATATATTCCGAAAAATGTGCAACGTGAGTGAGGAAAGTAGTCATCAAACATATTTTTTTAAAATGTTAATCATGTATTCGAACAATGTTAAACAAATATAAAAAATGTTCTTGATGCATAGATAAAATATACAAATGTGTATGAAAAATTGTAAACATGTGTTGTAGTAACAAAAATAAAGAAAAAGCGGTGACACCGAAGAAACAAAAGAAACACCTCAGAAACGAAGAAAAATGAAAACCCCAAAGAAACCCGTGAAAACCAATGAGAAAACAAAGAAAAACCAGGAAGAAGAAAACAAATAACAAAGAAAGAAAGAAAGAAGGAAAAAAACAGTGAAAGCCGAGAAAAGAAACAAAGAAACCAAAAAAGACATCATAGAAAAGGAGGAAGAAACAAACATAGGGTAAACATAGAAAAGAAACAAACAAAATTGATGAAAAAATCAAAGTAAACAGAAGAATAGACAAAAAAATAGTCAGAAAAACAAAGAATACCGAAAGAAGAAACAAAATAATACTAAAACAATAAAAATGGAAAAAAAATACAGCAAGCGACCGAACCAGTTGGAAAACGCGTTAAATGGACCGGCCGCGAGTATATAGCTCTTGCGGTGTTCCTGGGATCGATCCATCCTCCCTCATGGATTCATTTCGTTTCAACTTTAAGACTAGGGTTCTCTATTTCCCTAAACAAAAGAATGAGTTGCGCTACAGCGCAGCTCTGCCATACTCCCCTGGGAAAAAGGTAGACGCTCACACGACAGGAAGGTTATGTTTCGGCGCCCTAAGCGACCGAACAGGTTCCTAGCACTCACGCACCCTCGATCATGGGCCGGTCAAAGAAGAAGACACGTGCTCGACTGGGATCCCTGGTCGCTAAATTGTGTTTGACCGGTTGTAGTTAACTAGCTGACTGTTAAGCTATTGACTTTTGGATAAAAATTAAAAAAATCATGAATTCAAAAATGTCGTGGATTTTGTAAAAAAGTTCATGAATTTGAAAAAAGATAAAAATTAAAAATGTTAATTTTGAAAAAACAAAGTTCACCAAATTTGAAAAATAGTTCATCAAATTTGGATAAATATCAAACTTGAAAAAATTCATTGATTTTTTAAAAAATTCATCGAACATCAAAAAATTTCATCAAACTTGAAACAATGTTCCCTGATTTTGAAAAACAGTTTCATCATGCATTTTGACAATAAGAAGAAGAAGAAAAAGGAAAAACATTAAAGAAAAAAAGAAGAAGAGAGGAAAAAAGGATATAAGCTCACAACAAGTTAGTTTAATCTATAGTGTTAGTAGAAGTACTCACAACAAGTTAGTTGTCCCTGGTGGTTAGTGTAGTTTAGACAGAAAGAGGAGTTCGCGAGTTTGAATCACTTCACATGCGACTTTGCTCCAGGGGAGCAGAAAAGGAGAAAACCGGGAAAATGTGTCGGCCCAACACGGTGGGGGTTGTCCCTGTTTGCGAGAACCGAAGTAACAGACGTTTAAGGCGTTGTATAGGAAATGCCCACGCAACAGTGGTGAGTAGCTCAGTTGCGCTCGCGCCTTAAGAGCATCTCCAACCACGTCCCTATTTTATGGCACGAAAAGCTAGTGGCTAAAAGGTTTGGGCATGAGAACGTGCTTTTTGGGCAAGAGAAGGCGCCGTCTCCAACAGCAGCCCTAAAATAGGGCTCACAGATGAATCAAATCAAAAAAATGAACTAACATTTGAATTACTTCGACCAAATTTCATATTTCGAACAAAGTTGGATCGAAGTAAAACATGCAAACTACAAACATAGTTCAAAAACCACAGGCCAGTTTATACTACCAACTTAAACTATGATAAGCACTTCAATAAACACTACAGATTATCACAGTCGATATCATCGGTCATCGCTCTCGACGTCAACCACACTGGAGCCTCCTACATTCTTCTTCTTTCCCTGTGACGATGAAGGCCCTGCCTCGTCGTCTTTCTTGGGCAGCCAAAAAAAAGGCTGTTGTTGGAGACGCTCTCTAAGAATGTGCATCATGCATTGGCGCGTTGCATTACGATTCCCATTTAGAAGAATGGGCTTGGATTGGACACGTATGGTACGATGTAGATCATGTAACTGACACAAACCCTCTAACTTTGCACGCCACGGAGATTGAACAGCGGTTACGTTCATTTGGAGGCCTTGTAGGGATCCATGCTGACAGTGGCTATGCCAGGCCTCAGGCAGGCCGGGCTGCCACCTGGGGTGTGGCCTTGAACCTCTGTGTACACTGTAGGAAGAAGTACAATGTTTCGCATTATAGCAAGCTGCCTGCTTGGGGCTTGCCTGGCTCATAGCTAAATCTTGGTGCCACCACTGCATGCTGCACATGTGGATGTATCTTTCCCGCCTCACCGACCAACTTACTACAACAAATTAAGCCCAAACCGTCAGAGTCCAAAGCCTCTTTTGGGTGTTGCACTTCCATCCATCGCTAGATTAGATTAGATCCGGTGTTGTTCATCATGCCTTGTCTTGCGCAATGTGCAAATGTGCATCCAACACCCACTCCAACAGACGAACGTGCCATCTACTGCTACATGTAGTACTACTACTGTGCAGTTTGGATCGTGTCCAAGCCGCTAGACGCCTCACATGGAGCTCTCCTAAAAATTTCCTAACAATTGTTTGAATGGAATCTTGAAAGTTTTAGACCTGGCTTGCCCTGGATTGCTCATGCAAAAAAATTAGCTTGCTAGGCGTCCCATTCGGTCGCCTGGACCGCAGGCAGCAGCATCCTGGTTTTTTTGTGAATCAAGAGCTTCATTAATTAAATAGCAATAATTATGTAGGAAAATCAACTAAAAAACTAGGAACATAGATGATCCATAAACATCTACATCTACTAACAGATGCCTGCTTAGCACAAAGATGTGCCCCAATATTAGCTTCACGCCCAACAAAATTCAACTGGAAAGAAGCTAGATTGTTGCTAAGCTCTCCAATGTCGTCAAGAATTGATGCTATCTCTGATGTTCCATCCATCCTTGCCCTCCACAGCTTGACAAGTTCAATAGCATCCATATCAAAAATGATGTTTCTGATGCCAAGATCACATCCAAATTTGACCCCATCTCTAGCAGCAAAAGCCTCCGTGATCAACGCATTTGCAGCTCTGACATACCAAATAGCTTGTCCTCTGATCAAGGCATATGTTTAGTCATGGAGAAAAAGGCATCTAGCACCATCATCCGATCTGAGAATAAAACTAGCATCTACATTCATCTTCAAACTTCCTTCTTGAGGAAGCTACCACTTCGGTTTCTCTTTAGGGTCACCAAAATGGTTCCTGCCAATCAACTGAGAGGTCTGATGTAATAGCAATTGTCCACTTCACCGATTCAGTCACCATACGCACATGCTCATCGTGGTTTCTAGCATTTCTCTCAGACCACACTACCCATCCGCCACACAAGATGACCACTGCATCCTGAGAATGAACCTTGTCACTGTCAATTATATCCATTCCCCAAGTGTTTGCATGAAGAACAGGTTGCTTGAGGGCTGTTGCAGACTTAAGCTCTTGCCAAAATTTGTTTGCCTAGGTATAGTCAATCAAAGCATGTTAATCCTGCTACCTATACGTGGGTTGTGGGGTGGTTTGCAGCATCATATATTGCTTAAGTCCTTAAATAATCTGCCAAGCCAGACACGATACAAACAAGTCCCTCTCTAGGCTGCCTGACCAGGCTAAAAATTACAGAGGGCTAGTTTGGTTGGCATCCACACCACTCCACGTCTGGCCTGAACAATGCCTGAAGTGTGCGTGGGAGCTGTTTTGTTCATGTCCTGAGAAAGAAAAAGTATGCCTGGCATGTCTGACCCATCAGCGTCGTTAGCCTGGTCAAGTAAAAACCAAACAAAAAAAAGGTTTAGGTCACATGCCTGGGCATGTCTGAACAAAGGATCAACAAGACCTACCTTGGCATGTACACAACAGGTATAGGTATATTGGTTGGAGTAACTTGGTGCCTATGGGTTTAATCATGTGTCAGCGCATCTTCAATGCCAACCCGCAAATCGGACACCGCATTTGTATGCGGACTAAGGGACCAGTCCACGGACACTAATGCTGAAGCCAGCCATCTAAATATATATGCATACATTTCAAAACGGTTTCAACTAACCAGGCAAATTTCGTCAAACACGATGGAATTCATCAACGTTCTGATAGAAAATAGTCCAAATCATTCATACATAGCATGCAAATAAGTCGAGTACAATAGATTCAATTCAACGATAACTAGTTCAAGTTCAACAAGATTAATAGGATGTTGAACAAGTTTTTCATGGATGGGTCATGTTGTCCCGCACATACTACCTCTTCAGCTTCATCCAGCAAATTAAGCCCAAACTATAAGAGTCCAAAGCCACTTTTGCATGTTTCACTTCCATCCATCGCTAGATTAGATTAGATCCCGTGTTGTCCATCATGCCTTGTCCTGCGCAATGTGCAAATGTGCATCCAACACCCACTCTAACAGATGAACGTGCCATCTACTGCTACATGTAGTACTACTACTGTGCAGTTTGGATCATGTCCAAACCGCTAGACGCCTCGCCTGGAGCTCTCCTAAAAACTGCCTAACACTTATTTGAATGGAGTCCTGAAAGTTTTAAACCTGGCTTGCCCTGGATTGCTTAGGAAAAAAAAATTAGCTTGCTAGGCGTCCCGTTCAGTTGCTTGGACCGCAGGCAGCAGCATCCTGGGTTTTTTTCTGAATCAAGAGCTTCATTAATTAAATAGCAATATTTATGTAGGAAAATCAACTAAAAAGCTAGGAACATAACTGATCCATAAACATCTGCGCCTACTAACAGATGCCTGCTTAGCACAAAGATGTGCCCCAATATTAGCTTCATGCCCAACAAAATTCAACTGGAAAGAAGCTAGATTGTTGCTAAGCTCTTCAATGTTGTGAAGAATTGATGCTATCTCTGATGTTCCATCCATCCTCGCCCTCCACAGCTTGACAAGTTCAATAGCATCCATATCAAAAATGATGTTTCTGATGCCAAGATCACATGCAAGTTTGACCCCATCTCTGACAGCAAAAGCCTCCATGATCAACGCATTTGCAGCTCTGACATACCAAATAGCCTGTCCTCTGATCAAGGCACATGTATAGTCACGGAGAAAAAGGCATGTAGCACCCTCATCCGATCTGAGAAGAAAACTAGCATCTACATTCATCTTCAGACTTCCTTCTTGAGGAAGCTACCACTTTGGTTTCTCTTTAGGGTCACCAAAATGGTTCCTGCCAATCAACTGAGAGGTCTAATCCAGCATCAATTATCCACTTCACCGATTCAGTCACCATACACACATGCACATCATGGTGTCTATCATTTCTCTCATACCACACTACCCATCCGCCACATAAGATGACAGCTGCATCCTGAGAAGGAACCTTGTCACTGTCAATTATATCCATTCCCCAAGTGTTTGCATGAAGAATAGGTTGCTTGAGGGCTGTTGCAGACTTAAGCTCTTGCCAGAATTTGTTTGCCTAGGTACAGTCAAACAAAGCATGTTAATCCTGTTACCTATACGTGGGTTGTGGGGTGGTTTGCAGCATCATATATTGCTTAAGTCCTTAAATAATCTGCCAAGCCAGACACGATACAAACAAGTCCCTCTCTAGGCTGCCTGACCAGGCTAAAAATTACAAAGGGCTAGTTTGGTTGGCATCCACACCACTCCACGTCTGGCCTGAACAATGCCTGAAGTGTGCATGGGAGCTGTTTTGTTCATGTCCTGAGAAAGAAAAAGTATGCCTGGCATGTCTGACCCATCAGTATCGTTAGCCTGGGCAAGTAAAAACCAAACAAAAAAGGGTTTAGGTCACATGCCTGGGCATGTCTGAATGAAGGATCAACAAGACCTACCTTGGCATGTACACAACAGGTATAGGTATATCGGTCGGAGTACCTTGGTGCCTATGGGTTTAATCATGTGTCAGCACATCTTCAATGCCAACTCGCAAATCGGACACTGCATTTGTCCGCGGACTAAGGAACCAGTCCACGGACACTGATGCTGAAGCCAGCCATCTAAATCTATATGCATACATTTCAAACAGGGTTTCAACTAACCGGGCAAATTTTGTCAAACACGATGGAATTCATCAAAGTTCTGATAGAAAATAGTCCAAATCATTCATACATAGCATGCAAATAAGTCTAGTACAATAGATTCAATTCAACAATAACTAGTTCAAGTTCAACAAGATTAATAGGATGTTGAACAAGTTTTTCATGGATGGATCATGTTGTCCCACACATACTACCTCTTCAGCTTCATCCAACAAATTAAGCCCAAGCCATCAGAGTCCAAAGCCGCTTTTGGGTGTTGCACTTTGATACGTCTCCGTTGTATCTACTTTTCCAAACACTTTTGCCCTTGTTTTGGACTCTAACTTGCATGATTTGAATGGAACTAACTCGGACTGACGCTATTTTCAGCAGAATTGCCATGGTGTTATTTTTGTGCAGAAATAAAAGTTCTCGGAATGACCTGAAAATCAACGGAGAATGTTTTTGAATATATAATAAATACTGGAAGGAAGATCCACGTCAGGGGGGCACCACTTCTCCACGAGGGTGGGGGCGCGCCTTACCCCCCTAGGCGCACCCCCTGCCTCGTGGGCCCCCTGACACTCCACCGACCTCAACCTTGACTCCATATATTCACTTTCGGGGAGAAAAAACCAAGGAGAAGGATTCATCGCGTTTTAGGATACAGAGCCACCGCCAAACTCTAAACTCTCTTGGGAGGGCTGATCTGGACTCCGTTCGGGGCTCCGGAGAGGGGAATCCATCGCCATCATCATCATCAACCATCCTCCATCACCAATTTCATGATGCTCACCGCCGTGCGTGAGTAATTCCATCGTAGGATTGCTGGACGGTGATGGGTTGGATGAGATTTATCATGTAATCGAGTTAGTTTTGTTAGGGTTTGATCCCTAGTATCCACTATGTTCTGAGATTGATGTTGCTATGACTTTGCTATGCTTAATGCTTGTCACTAGGGCCCGAGTGCCATGATTTCAGATCTGGACCTATTATGTTTTCATCAATATATGAGAGTTCTTGATCCTATCTTGCAAGTATATAGTCGCCTATTATGTGTTATGATCCGTTAACCCAGAAGTGACAATAATCGGGATACTTACCGGTGATGACCGTAGTTTGAGGAGTTCATGTATTCACTATGTGTTAATGCTTTGGTCCGGTACTCTATTAAAAGGAGGCCTTAATATCCCTTAGTTTCCAATAGGACCCCGCTGCCACGGGAGGGTAGGGCAAAAGATGGCATGCAAGTTATTTTCCATAAGCACGTATGACTATATTCGCAATACATGCCTACATTACATTGATGAATTGGAGCTAGTTGTGTGTCACCCTATGTTATGACTGTTTCAAGATGAACCGCATCCGACATAATTCTCTATCACCGATCCATTGCCTACGAGCTTTCCATATATTGTTCTTCGCTTAGTTACTTTTCCGTTGCTATTGTTACAATCACTACAAAACCCAGAAATATTACTTTTGCTACCGTTACTTTTGCTATCTTTACCACTACTATCATATTACTTTGCTACTAAATACTTTGCTGCAGATATTAAGTTTCCAGGTGTGGTTGAATTGACAACTCAGCTGCTAATACTTGAGAATATTCTTTGGCTCTCCTTGTGACGAATCAATAAATTTGGGTTGAATCTCTACCCTCGAAAGCTGTTGTGATCCCCTATACTTGTGGGTTATCAAGACTATTTTCTGGCGCTGTTGCCAGGGAGCATAGCTCTATTCCTTGAGTCACTTGGGATTTATATCTGCTTATCAATTATGAAGAACTTGAAAGATCCAAGAACTAAGATTTATCCCTCAACTACGAGGGGAGGTAAGGAACTGACATCTAGCTCTGCACTTGATTCACCTTCTATTTTGAGTAAGCTTGCGACACCTAAACCTGCTTCTGCTATTAATTTTGATATGTCGCATGTTATTGATGATGTCACTTCTTCTATGCATGATACTTATGATGAAACTACTTCCATGCTTGATACTACTATGCCACTTGGTGAATTTCTTGATGAACAACTTGCTAGGGTTGGAGAGAATGAAATTATTGAAACTGATAATATTGATGAAAGTGATGATGAAGACTCTCCCCCTAGATATGAATTACTTGTTATGCCTGAGGGCTATGTTATGAATGAAGAAACTGCTAGAGATTTTCTTACTTGCAATGATAGGAGTGATCTTAAGAAATTATTAGCTAAGCTGAAACAAAAAAACTCTTAATGCTAGAATGAAATATGATCCTGCTTATGCTTCACCTATCTTTGTTACTGATAAGGATTATGAATTCTCGGTCGACCCTGATATAATTACTTTAGTTGAATCTGATCCTTTCTATGGTTATGAATCTGAAACTGTTGTGGCACATCTTACTAAATTAAATGATATAGCTGCCCTGTTCACTAATGATGAGAAAACTCACTATTATTATATCCTTAAATTGTTTCCGTTCTCATTAAAGGGTGATGCTAAGACATGGTTTAATTCTCTTGATCCTGGTTGTGTGTGTAGTCCCCAGGATATGATTTATTACTTCTCTGCTAAATATTTCCCTGCTCATAAGAAACAAGCTGCTTTAAGGGAAATATATAATTTTGTGCAAATTGAAGAAGAGAGTCTCCCACAAGCTTGGGGGAGGCTTCTCCAATTACTTAATGCTTTGCCTAATCATCCTCTTAAGAAAAATGAAATACTTGATATCTTTTATAATGGACTAACCGTTGTTTTCATAGACCACCTGGATAGTTGTGCTGGTTGTGTTTTCAGGGAAAGAACACCAGATGAAGCTGAAATTTTATTGAATAATATGTTGACTAATGAAAATAATTGGACACTTCCTGGACCAACTCCTGAGCCAACTCCGAAGAAAAGGGGTATTCTATTTATCAGTCCTGAAGATATGCAAGAGGCAAAGAAATCTATGAAAGAAAAAGGTATTAAAACTGAGGATGTTAAGAATTTACCTCCTATTGAAGAAATACATGGTCTTAATTTACCGCTTGTTGAAGAAATACATGGTCTTGATAACCTGACACAGGTTGTAAAGGTAAATTCTCTCTATAGATATGATAAAGCTGAAATCCCATTTACTAAGTTTGCTAGCTCATGCTTGGATGAGTTTGATGACTTTATGGTTAAACAAGAAAACTTCAATGCTTATGTTGGCAGACAATTGAAACACAATGCTTATATGATTGAACACTTGAGTGATTATATGGCTAATGTTAAAGGTGAACTAAAACTTATTAGTAAACACGCTTCTATGGTTACCACTCAAGTAGAATAAGTACTTAAAGCTCAGAATGATTTGCTGAATGAATTGAATAGTAAGAAAAATGATAATGTTGTTAGAGTTATGGATAGAGGTGGTAAAATGACTCAGGAACCTTTGTATCCTGGGGGCAATCCTAAGAGAATTGAGCAAGATTCTCAGAGAAATAATATTGACGCACCTAGTCCTTCTAAGAAGAAGAAAAAGAAAAATGATAGGACTTTGCATGCTTCTAGTGAACCTATTGTTGACACACCTGAGAATCCCAATGATATTTCTATTTCTGATGCTGAAACCCAATCTGGTAATGAACATGAACCTAGTGATGTTCATGTTGATGCTCAACCTAGCAACAATAATGATGTAGAAATTGAACCTGCTGTTAATCTTGATAACCCACAATCAAAGAATCAACGTTATGATAAGAGAGACTTTGTTGCTAGGAAGCACGGTAAAGAAAGAGAACCATGGGTTCAGAAACCCATGCCTTTTCCTCCTAAACCATCCAAGAAAAAGGATGATGAGGATTTTGAGCGTTTTGCTCAAATGATTAGACCTATCTTTTTTCGTATGCGATTAACTGATATGCTCAAAATGAATCCTTATGCTAAGTATATGAAAGAAATTGTGACAAATAAAATAAAGATACCGGAAGCTGAAATTTCCACCATGCTTGCTAATTACACTTTTAAGGGTGGAATACCTAAAAACTAGGAGATCCAGGAGTACCAACTATACCATGCTCCATTAAAAGAAACTATGTTAAAACTGCTTTATGTGATCTTGGAGCCGGTGTTAGTGTTATGCCTCTCTCTTTATATCATAGACTTGATTTGAATGAGTTGACACCTACTGAAATATCTCTGAAAATGGCTGATAAATCAACTCCTATACCTGTCGGTATTTGTGAGGATGGGCCTGTTATGGTTGCAAAAGTTACTATTTTAACGGACTTTGTTATTCTTGATATTCCCGAGGACGATAGTATGTCTATTATTCTTGGAAGACCCTTTTTGAATACTGCAGGGGCTGTTATTGATTGCACCAAAGGCAATGTCACTCTTCATGTTAATGGTAATAAGCATACGGTACACTTTCCGAGGAAACAACCTCAAGTCCACAGTATCAATTCTATTGGAAAAATTTCATCGATTATTTTTGGAGGTTTTGAATTTCCTCTTCCTACTGTCAAGAAGAAATATGATATTCTTATTGTTGGGGACATGCATATCCCCGTTGAGGTAACCTAGTGTTATTCGAAAATTTTCCGGTTCCATGTTCGGAATGAGTTTGTTAACAAGACCTAATCAACCTTGTTAGTGGATTCCTTTATATGAGCATGAGATGGATGAATTTAGAAAACACAACTCTCTGTACCCTCTTTTTACTTTCTGTTATTTATATTAAATAAAGCAAAAATAGTAATTCATATCTGTTTCCTGAATTATCAATGCAATAAAAAATTACCCTGAAACTAAAAGTTCTCCAAATGCCCTGAAATTTAAATATGATTTTTTCTAGAATATTTGAGAATATCTGGCACTGAAAACACAGCAGGGGGAGCAAGCACCTGGCCACGAGGGTGGAGGGCGCGCCCCCCTTCCTCGTGGGCCCACGGTGGCTCACCTCCACTTATTCCAGCTACCACACACTCCTTCGTCCCACAAACATCACTAACCAGCTCAATCCCGAGTCCAAGCTCATCTTGCTGCCATTTTCGATCTCCTTGCTCAAAGCTCCATTTACAAAACTGCTTTGGGGGATTGTTCCTTGGTATGTGACTCCTCCAATGGTCCAATTAGTTTTTATTCTAGTGCTTTATTCATTGCATATTTTTGCTGCTTAGGTGACCCTGTTCTTGAGCTTGCATGTCAAATTTATGTGGTCAAAAGTAGTTTTGATGCATCATATTGCCTCTAGGCACTTGTAGGAGTAGTTGCTATCAATTTTGTTGAGTTTGGTTCACTTTTATTTTGAAGTTACTAAAAATTTCAGATATTTTCAGAAAAATATGAAGAGATTTTTGAGGGGCTCATCGAGCCGAAGCTCGAAGGATAAGAAAAATGAGGAGGATAAGAGGCCCAAGTATAATCTCCCTCGCACCGCGGAGGTCCGACCGTGTGAATGGCCTAGTGATGATTTCTTGAGAGCGGTCGGGATTTATGATGATTTCTATGAATTGGCTGAGAATGCAGGCCTCACCGCCTTCCTCCACGACCAACGCGAACAGTATCTCTTACTCACCAATATCTTTGTGCAAAACTTTCATTTCCATGCTAGGAGCTCACCACCTGCGGTGGAATTTTATTTATATGATGAGCATAAGGAGATGTCACTTCGTGATTTTTGTCGGGTTTGTTTGATCCCTTTTGAGGGCAGTGTAGAGGAAACACATCGTGACGATGTGGATGGGTTTATTGATACCATTGCTGTAGGGGAAACGAGGAAGGTTTCAGACGCACGAATTACTAGCATACACTTTCCTGTTCAACGTTACTTTACTATATTTGCTAGTAGATGCTTAATTGGGCGCGAAAACTGTGGAAACCTGAGTGCCCCTGATATTGTTATTTTGTGCCATGCCTTATTTCGTGATGACACATTCAGTATGGGCGCTATTGTTTCAAAACGGTTAAATCTTAACCGTACTAAGGGTCCCGTCCTTGGAGGCATCTTCGCCTTGCGCCTTGCTGCACACTTTAACATACAAGGCATTATGAGAAGGAAGAGAAGTTGTTGCCTCCTGTTTATCTAGACGAGTATGGTAGCACATGACTTTATTCTTAAGAATAGGGAAAAGGAGCTTAAGTACAAATTAATATTTGGTAAAAATCATCCTGAGACTATTACCTTGCCTGCTCCTTCCTTGTTTGATTTATCTGCAGGCAAGTACCTTGTTTCGTTGGAGGCCATTCATGCCTACCGGAGCCCTACATCAGCTACAGAGCCAAAGCCAGAACCACAATTTGATCCTCCATGACAGTCTGATTATCAGTGGGCTCTGGAGGCGATTGCCAACTAGTGGCAATCTGAGGCTTCTTCACAGCACGACCCCAACTATTACTATGGATATCCGCCAGGCCAGCCGTGGCCATAGACCAACTTAAGCCAAAAGCCTAAACTTGGGGGAGTATGTATTTCTCACCGACATTACATTCATGTTCACACACTCATTGCTAGTTGTCGGTGCTCATACTTTTTCATTGTATCATCCATGTTAGTTTAGTTTCCTTTTTATGCTTTCTTCTTGTGTGTTTAATAAACCTTAAGAAAAACAAAAAAATTAGTTGTAGCCTTTAACTAGTTTACTTTCCATGTTTGTAGTAGTAACTAAAAAGAAAACCCAAAAATATTTCTCGTTCTTCTTTTGCTTGTTGGGAGCTTTCCCGTGTAAATAGTTTTATTTTTTTATTTTTCTTTGGGGGTCGATAGGAGAAGACCATAACGAAAATGTTAAAGTGGCTCTCATATGCATTATCGTTGATCTGACGAAGAGCCCATATTACCTTGTCTTCTCTCTTGAATTGAATGCTTGCAGATTCCAGCTTAGTCCAATGCACGTGCACTATTATTATTATCCACACTATTCGGTCGTGCAAGTGAAAGGCAATAATGATGATTATATGATGAACTCATTGAGATGAGAAAAGATGGTATGAACTCGACCTCTCTTGTTTTTGTAAATATGATTAGTTCATCGTTCCTGATTCAGCCTATTATGAATAAACATGTTTGCAATGACAATTAGAGATTATAGTTGCTTATGTCATGCTTAATTAGCTAGGAGCTTATAATGGTTTACCTTGCGTGCCAACATGCTATTAAAATGGCTGTGATGTGGTATGATAGGGTGGTATCCTCTTTTGAACGATTTGAGTGGCTTGACTTGGCACATGTTCACGCATGTAGTTGAAACAAAATTAACATAGCCTCTATGATATTTATGTTCATGGTGCATTATATCCTACTCATGCTTGCATTCGGTGTTGATTAATTTTAATGCATGTTCATGACTGTTGTCGCTCTCTAGCTGGTCGCTTCCTAGTCTTTTGCTAGCCTTCACTTGTACTAAGCGGGAATACTGCTTGTGCATCCAATTCCATAAACCCCAAAGTTGTTCCATATGAGTCCACCATACCTACCTATATACGGTATCTACCTGTCATTCCAAGTAAATTTGTATGTGACAAACTCTAAACCTTCAAATAAACATTCTGTTTTGTATGCTCGAATAGCTCATGTATCAACTAGGGCTATCCGTATCTTCCATGTTAGGCAGGTTATTCTCAAGAGGAGTGGACTCCGCTCCTCACTCACGAGAAAATGGCTGGTCACCAGGATGCCCAGTCCCATGCTTTATGCAAATCAAATCAAAATAATTGCCGTATGCATCTTTCCAATGCAGAGGCCGGGGTGATGTCTACTACACAACCTTCTTCTTGTAGACGTTGTTGGGCCTCCAAGTGCAGAGGTTTGTAGGACAGTAGCAAATTTCCCTCAAGTGGATGACCTAAGGTTTATCAATCCGTAGGAGGCGTAGGATGAAGATGGTCTCTCTCAAGCAACCCTGCAACCAAATAACAAAGAGTCTCTTGTGTCCCCAACACACCCAATACAATGGTAAATTGTATAGGTGCACTAGTTCGGCCAAGAGATGGTGATACAAGTGCAATATGGATGGTAGATAAAGGTATTTGTAATCTGAAAATATAAAAACAGCAATGTAACTAATGATAAAAGTGAGCGTAAACGGTATTGCAATGATAGGAAATAAGGCCTAGGGTTCATACTTTCACTAGTGTAAGTCCTCTCAACAATACTAACATAATTGGATCATAAAATTATCCCTCAACATGCAACAAAGAGTCACTCCAAAGTCACTAATAGCAGAGAACGAACGAAGAGATTATGGTAGGGTACGAAACCACCTCAAAGTTATTTTTTCCAATCAATCCGTTGGGCTATTCTTATAAGTGTCACAAACAGCCCTAGAGTTCGTACTAGAATAACACCTTAAGATAAAAATCAACCAAAACCCTAATGTCACCTAGATACTTCAATGTCACCTCAAGTATCCGTGGGCATGATTATACGATATGCATCACACAATCTCAATTCATCTATTCAACCAACACAAAGAACCTCAAAGAGTGCCCCAAAGTTTCTACCGGAGAATCATGACGAAAACGTGTGCCAACCCCTATGCATAGGTTCCCAATGTCACGAAACCCGCAAGTTGGTCACCAAAACGTACATCAGGCACGTGGTATCCCATTGTCACCACAGATATCCACGGCAAGACATACATCAAGTGTTCTCAAGTCTTTAAAGACTCGATCCGATAAGATTACTTCAAAGGGGAAACTCAATTCATTACAAGAGAGAAGAGGGGGGAAGAAACATCATAGGATCCAAATATAATAGCAAAGCTCGCGATACATCAAGATCTTATCATCTCAAGAACACGAGAGAGAGAGAGAGAGAGATCAAACACATAGCTACTGGTACATACCCTCAGCCCCGAGGGAGAACTACTCCCTCCTCGTCATGGAGAGCACCGGGATGATGAAGATGGCCACCGGAGAAGGATTGCCCCCTCCGGTAGGGTGCCGGAACGGGTCTCAAGATGGGATCTCGTGGATACAGGAAGTTGCGACGGTGGAATTAGGTTTTTGGATCCATCTTTGGTCTAATGGGGGTACGTAGGTATATATAGGAGGAAGGAGCACGTCGGTGGAGCTCCGAGGGGCCCACGATGCAGGGGGGCGCGCCAGGGGGGGCGCGCACTCCACCCTCGTGACCTCCCCGGAAACTTCTTGGAGTAGGGTCCAAGTCTCCTGGATCACGTTCGGTGAGAAGATCACGTTCCCGAAGGTTTCATTCCGTTTGGACTCCGTTTGATATTCTGCTTCCTCGAAATACTGAAATAGGCAAAAAAACAGCAACTCTGGGCTGGGCCTCCGGTTAATAGGTTAGTCCCAAAAATAATATAAAAGTGGAAAATAAAGCCCAATATAGTCCAAAACAGTAGATAAAGTAGCATGGAGCAATCAAAAATTATAGATACGTTGGAGACGTATCAGGCATCCCCAAGCTTAATTCCTGCTCGTCCTCGAGTAGGTAAATGATAAAAAGAGAATTTTTGATGCGGAGTGATACTTTGGCATAATTTCAATGTAAATCTTCTTAATCATGGTATGAATATCCAGATCCGAAAGGTTCAAGACAAAAGTTCATATTGACATAAAAATGATAATACTTCAAGCATACTAATCAAACAATTATGTCATCTCAAAATAACATGGCCAAAGGAAGTTCATCCCTACAAAATCATATAGTTAGGCTATGCTTCATTTTCGTCACACAAAGATGTTCCCAACTTCTATACCCCCGATGACAAGCCAAGCAATTGTTTCATACTCAAATAATCTCAAACTTTTTCAACCTTCACGCAATACATGAGCGCGAGCCATGGACATAGCACTATGGGTGGTATAGAATATGATGATGGGGATTGTGTGGAGAAGACAAAAAAGGAGAAAGTCTCACATCAACGAGGCTAATCAAAAATCTATGGAGATGCCCATCAATTGATGTTAATGCAAGGAGTAGGGATTGCCATGCAACGTATGCACTAGAGCTAAGAATGCTCAACAAAAGAAAACTAGTGGGTGTGCATCCAACTTGCTTGCTCATGAAGACCTAGGGCATTTTGAGGAAGCCCATCGTTGGAATATACAAGACAAGTTCTATAATGAAAAATTCCCACTAGTATGAACAAGACAACTTATGAGACTCACTATATGAAAATCATGGTGCTACTTTGAAGCACAATATATGAGACTCACTACATGAAGAACAAGGTGCTACTTTGAAGCACAAGTGTGGAAAAAGAGATAGTAGCATTGCCCTTTTTATTTTATCTTTTTTTGGGGCCTTTCTTTTTTTCTTTTTGGCCTTTCTCTTTTTTTTTGATTGGGCAATGCTCTAATAATGATGATCATCACACTTCTATTGATTACAACATAATGATTACAACTCGATACTAGAACAAGATATGACTCTATATGAATGCCTCCGGCGGTGTACCGGGATGGTGCAATGAATCAAGAGTGACATGTATGAAAAATAATGCATGGTGGCTTTGCCACAAATACGATGTCAACTACAAGATCATGCAATGGCAATATGACAAAAGTAAAGCATGTCATGATGATGATGATGATGATGATGATGGTGGAAGTTGCATGGCAATATATCTCGGAATGGCTATGGAAATGCCATGATAGGTAGGTATGGTGGCTGTTTTGAGGAAGATATAGGGAGGTTTATGTGTGAAAGAGCGTATCATATCACGGGGTTTGGATGCACCGGTGAAGTTTGCACCAACTCTCAATGTGAGAAAGGGCAATGCACGGTACCGAAGAGGCTAGCAAATGGCGGAAAGGTAAAAGTGTGTATAATCCATGGACTCAACATTAGTCAAAAGAACTCATATACTTATTGCAAAAATTTAGAAGTCATAAAAAATCAAGTACTACGTGCATGCTCCTAGGGGGATAGATTGGTAGGAAAAGACCATCGCTCGTCCCCGACCGCCACTCATAAGGATGCACAAGCCAGGTACACTTCATGCTTCAAATTTGTTACACAACTTTAACCATACGTGCATGCTACGGGACTTTCTAACTTCAACACAAGTATTTCTCAAATTCACAACTACTCAACTAGCACGACTATGATATTATCACCTCCATATCTCAAAACAATTATCAAGCATCAAACTTATCTTAGTATTCAACCCACTAAAAAGAAAGTTTCACATATCTTGAATACCAAGTATATTAACATTAAGCAAATTACCATGCTATTAACGACTCTCAAAATAATCTAAGTGAAGAATGAGAGATCAAGTTTCTTTAAAACAAACCACCACCGTGCTCTAAAATATCTAAGTGAAGCACTAGAGCAAAAATTATCACGCTCAAAAAGATATAAGTGAAGCACATAGAGTAAACTATTAAGCTCAAAAGATATAAGTGAAGCACATAGAGTATTCTAACAAATTTCAATCCATACATGGCTCTATCAAAAGGTGTTTACAGCAAGGATGATTGTGGTAGACTAAAAAGAAAAGACACAAATAATACAAGACGCTCCAAGCAAAACACATATCATGTGGTGAATAAAAATATAGCTCCAAGTAAATTACCGATGGAAGTGGACGAAAGAGGGGATGCCTTCCGGGGCATCCCCAAGCTTTGACTTTTTGGTGTCCTTGGATTATCTTGGGGGTGCCATGGGCATCCCCAAGCTTAGGCTCTTGCCACTCCTTGTTCCATAATCCATCAAAAGAATTCACCCAAAACTTGAAAACTTCACAACACAAAACTCAATAGAAATCTCATGAGCTCCGTTAGAGAAAGAAAACAAAAGACTACTTTAAGGTACTGTAGTGAACTTGTTATTTATTTGTATTGGTGTTAAACCTACTGTATTCCAACTTCTCTATGGTTTGTAAACTATTTTACTAGCCATGGATTCATCAAAATAAGCAAACAACACACGCAAAAACAGAATCTGTCAAAAACAGAACAGTCTGTAGTAATCTGTTACTAACGCAAACTTCTAGAACCCAAAAAATTCTACCAAAATTAGAAGACCTGGGAAATTTGTTTATTGATCAGAAGCAATTGGAATCACTATTTTATCACGTTCTGGTGATTTTTGACAATTCGGGCACTGAGCGCAAAGATTCTGGAAATTACAGCAAGATCAAATAACTATCTTCCAAGAAGATCTAATAGGTTTAACTTGGCACAAACACTAATTAAAAGATAAAACCACATCTAAAAAGAATCTAGATGGATTATTTATTACTAAAGAGGAACAAAAGTCAAGGAACAAAAATAAAATTGGGTTGCCTCCCAACAAGCGCTATCGTTTAACGCCCCTAGCTAGGCATGATGATTTCAATGATGCTCACATAAAAGATAAGAATTGTAACATAAAGAGAGCATCATGAAGAATATGACTAGCACATTTAAGTCTAACCCACTTCCTATGCATAGGTATTTTGTGAGAAAAAATTTGTGGGGACAAGAATCAACTTGCATAGGAAGGTAAAACAAGCATAACTTCAAAATTTTAAGCACATAGAGAGGAAACTTGATATTATTGCAATTCCTACAAGCATATGTTCCTCCCTCATAATAATTTTCAGTAGCATCATGAATGAATTCAACAATATAACCAGCACCTAAAGCATTCTTTTAATGATCTACAAGCATAGAAAATTTATTACTCTCCACATAGGCAAAATTCTTCTCATTCTGAATAGTGGGAGTATCATAGGAAAGTCGAATACTATAAATTGTTTCCATATTAAAAGAGTAAAGTTCAGAGAAGGGGTAATCATAATCATGACAAGTTTTATAAATATAATCATCACTACTTTTTATAGCATAAGTTTCATCACAATAATCATCATAAGTAGCAACTTTGTTCTCATCATAATCACTTTGCATATCAAAACATGGAAGGCTAAAAATATCATCATTATTAAACATAGAATCCCCAAGCTTGGGACAGACATTAATTGCAGCAAATATATTCTCAAATATGTCATCCTCATCAAACATAGCTTCCACAAGCTTGGGCCTTTTCGTATCATAAGCATAATCACTCTCATCATTAATAGCATGGATAGCACCAATAGTATAGCAATTATTATATTCTTCCAAGCATGTGCCAAAAAGATTTTCAAGATCATAAGAAGTATCATTATCTTCCCAATCATAATCATCACAACAAGCAATAGGCATAACGAGATCATCATCAAGTGTATCATCTTCATTTTCATGAGGCACAGCAATAATAGGAGCAACTTTATTTAGGAGAGATACCTTTTTACCTCTCTTCCTTTTTCTTTTCTTCTTCTTTACCACATCGTGTGTGGGTTCAATCCTCTTTTTGGAGCTCCTTATTAATGAGATTGGTTGAATAGGAGGCTCCTCCTCGTTGCCTGATTCATCATAAGAGATAATAGGAGGATATTGGGAAGTCTCTTCCCTTTCATTAGTATTCTCTTCATCTTCTATTTGTTTCCTTTTCTTTATGTAGTTGGCAATATAAGGATTTTCAATGCAATTCACCGCACAATACATATAAATATTCTCTAGATCAAAATCAAGAACTCTATCGAGATTAAACTTTGGAATACCCTCAGTTATACGTTTCATTTCTTCATAACCCAAAAGAAGGCTAAGCTCTTTATGATGCTCAAGGGCAATCAAATTATCACAATGTTTGGACACGACTTGATCATGAAACAAATAGCATTGGAGCTTTAAATGACCATGTTCATTGCAAAGTTCACAAGGGGCACGAAAAATATTGAATCTTTCAGCACATTCATCTAGACTTTCTTGCAACAATTTAGTTTCTAAGTACTTATGCCTCTTACAATATCTATCTTCCCTATTCGGTGTGTACTTGCAAACCCAATCTACTCCACAAAAATTGACATGTTTATAGGAGGTATTTTCATCATAACTAGTGCAATCATCATTAGCATCATGGATATTCAAAGAATTCGTACTAACAACATTGCAATCATGCTCATCATTCAAAGATTTAGTGCCAAACATTTTGTAGGTTTCTTCTTCTAGCACTTGAGCACAATTATCCTTTCCATCATACTCACGAAAGATATTAAAAAGGTGAAGCGTATGAGACAAACTCAATTCCATTTTTTTGTAATTTTCTTTTATAAACTAAACTAGTGATAAAACAAGAAACTAAAAGACTCGATTGAAAGATCTAAAGATATACCTTCAAGCACTCACCTCCCCGGCAACGGCACCAGAAAAGAGCTTGATGTCTACTACACAACCTTCTTCTTGTAGACGTTGTTGGGCCTCCAAGTGCAGAGGTTTGTAGGACAGTAGCAAATTTCCCTCAAGTGGATGACCTAAGGTTTATCAATCCGTAGGAGGCGTAGGATGAAGATGGTCTCTCTCAAGCAACCCTGCAACCAAATAACAAAGAGTCTCTTGTGTCCCCAACACACCCAATACAATGGTAAATTGTATAGGTACACTAGTTCGGCGAAGAGATGGTGATACAAGTGCAATATGGATGGTAGATAAAGGTATTTGTAATCTGAAAATATAAAAACAGCAAGGTAACTAATGATAAAAGTGAGCGTAAACGGTATTGCAATGATAGGAAATAAGGCCTAGGGTTCATACTTTCACTAGTGTAAGTCCTCTCAACAATACTAACATAATTGGATCATAAAATTATCCCTCAACATGCAACAAAGAGTCACTCCAAAGTCACTAATAGCGGAGAACGAAAGAAGAGATTATGGTAGGGTATGAAACCACCTCAAAGTTATTTTTTCCAATCAATCTGTTGGGCTATTCCTATAAGTGTCACAAACAGCCCTAGAGTTCGTACTAGAATAACACCTTAGGATACAAATCAACCAAAACCCTAATGTCACCTAGATACTTCAATGTCACCTCAAGTATTCGTGGGCATGATTATACGATATGCATCACACAATCTCAATTCATCTATTCAACCAACACAAAGAACCTCAAAGAGTGCCCCAAAGTTTCATCACGACGAAAACGTGTGCCAACCCCTATGCATAGGTTCCCAATGTCACGAAACCCGCAAGTTGGTCACCAAAACGTACATCAAGTGGCACGTGGTATCCCATTGTCACCACAGATATCCACGGTAAGACATACATCAAGTGTTCTCAACTCTTTAAAGATTCAATCCGATAAGATTACTTCAAAGGGGAAACTTGATTCATTACAAGAGAGAAGAGGGGGGAAGAAACATCATAGGATCCAAATATAATAGCAAAGCTCGCGATACATCAAGATCTTATCATCTCAAGAACACGAGAGAGAGAGAGAGAGAGAGATCAAACACATAGCTACTGGTACATACCCTCAGCCCCGAGGGAGAACTACTCCCTCCTCGTCATGGAGAGCACCGGGATGATGAAGATGGCCACCGGAGAAGGATTGCCCCCTCCGGTAGGGTGCCGGAACGGGTCTCAAGATGGGATCTCGTGGATACAGGAAGTTGCGGCGGTGGAATTAGGTTTTTGGATCCATCTTTGGTCTAATGGGGGTACGTAGGTATATATAGGAGGAAGGAGCATGTCGGTGGAGCTCCGAGGGGCCCACGAGGCAGGGGGCGCGCCCTCCACCCTCGTGACCTCCCCGGAAACTTCTTGGAGTAGGGTCCAAGTCTCCTGGATCACGTTCGGTGAGAAGATCACGTTCCCGAAGGTTTCATTCCGTTTGGACTCCGTTTGATATTCTGTTTCCTCGAAATACTGAAATAGGCAAAAAACAGCAATTCTGGGCTGGGCCTCCGGTTAATAGGTTAGTCCCAAAAATAATATAAAAGTGGAAAATAAAGCCCAATATAGTCCAAAACAGTAGATAAAGTAGCATGGAGCAATCAAAAATTATAGATACGTTGGAGACGTATCACGGGGTTGTCCCCATTTTCAAAAAAAAATCAAAATAATTGCAAACAAAACTCTCCTGGGACTGTTGTTAGTTGGAGGCACTTGTTGTTTCGAGCAAGCCATGGATTAATGCTTGTTGGTGGAGGGGGAGTATAAACTTTACCATTCTGTTTGGGAACCGCCTATAATGTGTGTAGCATGGAAGATATCGCCATCTCTCAGTTGTTATGTTGACAATGAAAGTATATCGCTCAAAATATTATTCATATCTATTTCAAAACCGAGCTCTAGCACCTCTACAAATCCCTGCTTCCCTCTGCGAAGGGCCTATCTATTTACTTTTATGTTGAGTCATCATCCTCTTATTAAAAAGCACCAGTTGGAGAGCACCACTGTCATTTCCATCCATTACTGTTAGTTTACATTGAGTATGACTTGACTGGATCTCTTTTACCATGAATTACAATGTCTAGTCAGTCCTTGATCTTTAAAGGTACTCTGCATTTATGTTTTGCGGTCTCAGAAAGGGCTAGCGAGATACCATCTTGTTATATCATATCATGATTGTTTTGAGAAAGTGTTATCATCCGAGATTTATTATTATTGCTCGCTAGTTGATTATGTCATTGATAGGAGTAAACATGAGACCTAAACGTTATTGTGAATATGGTTAGTTCATAATCTTTGCTGAAAACTTGAATCTTGGCTTTACATATTTACAACAACAAGAGCAAATAGAGTTTGTAAAAGTTTTTCTTTATCACTTTCAGTTTATCAACTAAATTGCTTGAGGACAAGCAAAGGTTTAAGTTTGGGGGAGTTGATACGTCTCCGTCGTATCTACTTTTCCAAACACTTTTGTCCTTGTTTTGGACTCTAACTTGCATGATTTGAATGGAACTAACCCGGACTGACGCTGTTTTCAGCAGAATTTCCATGGTGTTATTTTTGTGCAGAAATAAAAGTTCTCGGAATGACCAAAAAATCAATGGATAATTATTTTGGAATATATAATAAATACTGGAAGAAAGATCCACGTTAGGGGGGCCTCCACTTGTCCACGAGGGTGGGGGCGCGCCCTACCCCTTGGGCGCGCCCCCTGCCTCGTGGGCCCCTTGACGCTCCACCGACCTCAACCTTGACTCCATATATTCACTATAGGGGAGAAAAAAACCAAGGAGATGGATTCATCGCGTTTTACGATACGAAGCCGCCGCCAAGCCCTAAACTCTCTCGGGAGGGCTGATCTAGAGTCCGTTCGGGGCTTCGGAGAGGGGAATCCGTCGCCATCGTCATCATCAACCATCCTCCATCACCAATTTCATGATGCTCACCGTCGTGCGTGAGTAATTCCATCATAGGCTTGCTGGACGGTGATGGTTTGGATGAGATTTATCATGTAATCGAGTTAGTTTTGTTAGGGTTTGATCCCTTGTATCCACTATGTTCTGAGATTGATGTTGCTATGACTTTGCCATGCTTTATGCTTGTCACTAGGGCCCGAGTGCCAAGATTTCAGATCTGAATCTATTATGTTTTCATCAATATATGAGAGTTCTTGATCCTATCTTGCAAGTCTATAGTCACCTATTATGTGTTATGATCCGTTAACCCCGAAGTGACAATAATCGGGATACTTACCGGTGATGACCGTAGTTTGAGGAGTTCATGTATTCACTATGTGTTAATGCTTTGGTCCGGTACTCTATTAAAAGGAGGCCTTAATATCCTTTAGTTTCCAATAGGACCCCGCTGCCACGGGAGGGTAGGACAAAAGATGTCATGCAAGTTCTTTTCCATAACCATGTATGACTATATTCGGAATACATGCCTACATTACATTGGTGAAGTGGAGCTAGTTCTGTGTCACCCTGTGTTATGACTGTTACATGATGAACCGCATCCGACATAATTCTCTATCACCAATCCATTGCCTACGAGCTTTCCATATATTGTTCTTTGCTTAGTTAATTTTCTGTTGCTATTGTTACAATCACTAAAAAACCCAAAAAAATTACTTTTTCTACCGTTATGTTTTCTATCGTTACCACTACTATCATATTACTTTGCTACTAAATACTTTGCTGCAGATATTAAGTTTCCAGGTGTGGTTGAATTGACAACTCAGATACTAATACTTGAGAATATTCTTTGGCTCCCCTTGTATCGAATCAATAAATTTGGGTTGAATACTCTACCCTCGAAAACTGTTGTGATCCCCTATACTTGTGGGTTATCACACTTCCATCCATCGCTAGATTAGATTAGATCCCGTGTTGTCCATCATGCCTCGTCCTGCGCAATGCGCAAATGCGCATCCAACACCCACTCTAGCAGACGAACGTGCCATCTACTGCTACATGTAGTACTACTACTGTGCAGTTTGGATCATGTCCAAACCATGAGACGCCTCGCCTGGAGCTCTCCTAAAAATTGTCTAACACTTATTTCAATGGAGTCCTTAAAGTTTTAGACCTGGCTTACCCTGGATTGCTCAGGCAAAAAAAATTAGCTTGCTAGGTGTCCCGTTCGGTCGCCTGGACCGTAGGCAGCAGCATCCTGGTTTTTTTTGAATCAAGAGCTTCATTAATTAAATAGCAATATTTATGTAGAAAATCAACTAAAAAATTAGGAACATAACTGATCCATAAACATCTGTGCCTACTAACAGATGCCTGCTTAGCACAAAGATGTGCCCCAATATTAGCTTCACGCCCAACAAAATTCAACTGGAAAGAAGCTAGATTGTTGCTAAGCTCTTCAATGTCGTGAAGAATTGATGCTAGCTCTGATGTTCCATCCATCCTCGCCCTCCATGGCTTGACAAGTTCAGTGGCATCCATATCAAAAATGATGTTTCTGATGCCAAGATCACATGTAAGTTTGACCCCATCTTTGGCAGCAAAAGCCTCCATGATCAACACATTTGCAGCTCTGACATACCAAATAGCTTGTCCTCTGATCAAGGCACATGTATAGTCACGGAGAAAAAGGCATGTAGCACCCTCATCTGATTGTTGGGGAACGTTGCAGAAAACAAAAAAATTCCTACGTTTCACCAAGATCCATCTATGAGTTCATCTAGCAACGAGTGATCGGATTGCATCTACATACCTTTGTAGATCACGCGCGAAAGCGTTCAAATAACGGGGATGAGGAAGTCGTACTCGACGTGATCCAAATCACTAGAGATCCTAGCGTCGAACGGACGGCACCTCCGTGTTCAACACACGTACGGTCAACGTGACGTCTCCTCCTTCTTGATCCAGCAAGGGGGGAGGAGAGGTTGATGAAGATCCAGCAGCACGACGGTGTGGTGGTGGATGCAGGGGTCACCGCAGCAGGGCTTCGCCGTTCTACTGCGAGAGGGAGAGGTGTAGCAGGGGAGAGGGAGGCGCCAAGACTCAAGGGTGCGGCTGCCCCTCCCTCTCCCCCCCTTTATATAGGCTCCCCTAGGGGGAGCGCCGGCCCTAGGAGATGGGATCTCCTAGGGGGGCGCCGGCCAAGGGGTGGAGTGCCCCCCAAGCTAGGTGGGGCGCCCCCACCCTAGGGTTCCCAACCCTAGGCGCATGGGATGGGCCAAGGGGGGCGCACCAGCCCACTATGGGCTGGTTACCCTCCCCACTTTGGCCCATGGGGCCCTCCGGGATGGGTGGACCCCCGGGACCCTTCCGGTGGTCCCGGTACAATACCGGTGACCCCGAAACTCTCCCGATGGCCGAAACTGCACTTCCTATATATAATTCTTCACCTCTGGACCATTCCGGAACTCCTCGTGACGTCCGGAATCTCATCCGGGACTCCGAACAACTTTCGGGTTACTGCATATTATATCTCTACAACCCTAGCGTCACCGAACCTTAAGTGTGTAGACCCTACGGGTTCGGGAGACATGTAGACATGACCGAGATGGCTCTCCGGTCAATAACCAGCAGCGGGATCTGGATACCCATGTTGGCTCCCACATGCTCCTCGATGATCTCATCGGATGAACCACGATGTCGAGGATTCAAGCAACCCCGTATACAATTCCCTTTGTCAATCGGTACGTTACTTGCCCGAGATTCGATTGTCGGTATCCCAATACCTCGTTCAATCTCGTTACCGGCAAGTCACTTTACTCGTACCATAATGCATGATCCCGTGACCAGACACTTGGTCACTTTGAGCTCATTATGATGATGCATTACCGAGTGGGCCCAGAGATACCTCTCCGTCATACGGAGTGACAAATCCCAGTCTTGATCCGTGTCAACCCAACAGACACTTTCGGAGATACCCGTAGTATACCTTTATAGTCACCCAGTTACGTTGTGATGTTTGGTACACCCAAAGCACTCCTACGGTATCCGGGAGTTACACGATCTCATGGTCTAAGGAAAAGATACTTGACATTGGAAAAACTCTAGCAAACGAACTATACGATCTTGTGCTAAGTTTAGGATTGGGTCTTGTCCATCACATCATTCTCCTAATGATGTGATCTCGTTATCAATGACATCCAATGTCCATAGTCAGGAAACCATGACTATCTGTTGATCAACGAGCTAGTCAACTACAGGCTTACTAAGGACATGTTGGTGTCTATGTATTCACACATGTATTACGATTTCCGGATAACACAATTATAGCATGAATAAAAGACAATTATCATGAACAAGGAAATATAATAATAATCCTTTTATTATTGCCTCTAGGGCATATTTCCAACAGTCTCCCACTTGCACTAGAGTCAATAATCTAGTTACATTGTGATGAATCGAACACCCATGGAATTCTGGTGTTGATCATGTTTTGCTCTAGGGAGAGGTTTAGTCAACGGATCTGCTACATTCAGGTCCGTATGTACTTTACAAATATCTATGTCTCCATCTTGAACATTTTCACGAATGGAGTTGAAGCGACGCTTGATGTGCCTGGTCTTCTTGTGAAACCTGGGCTCCTTGGCAAGTGCAATAGCTCCAGTGTTGTCACCGAAGAGTTTGATCGGCCCCGACGCATTGGGTATGACTCCTAGGTCGGTGATGAACTCCTTCACCCAAATTGCTTCATGCGCTGCCTCCGAGGCTGCCATGTACTCCGCTTCACATGTAGATCCCGCCACGACGCTCTGCTTGCAACTGCACCAGCTTACTGCCCCACCATTCAAAATATACACGTATCCGGTTTGTGACTTAGAGTCATCCAGATCTGTGTCGAAGCTAGCGTCGACGTAACCCTTTACGACGAGCTCTTCGTCACCTCCATAAACGAGAAACATTTCCTTAGTCCTTTTCAGGTACTTCAGGATATTCTTGACCGCTGTCCAGTGTTCCTTGTCGGAATTACTTTGGTACCTACCTACCAAACTTACGGCAAGGTTTACATCAGGTCTGGTACACAGCATGGCATACATAATAGACCCTACGGCTGAGGCATAGGGGATGACACTCATCTCTTCTATATATTCTGCCGTGGTCGGACACTGAGCTGAGCTCAATTTCACACCTTGCAACACAGGCAAGAACCCCTTCTTAGACTGATCCATATTGAACTTCTTCAATATCTTATCAAGGTATGTGCTTTATGAAAGACCTATGAGGCGTCTTGATCTATCTCTATAGATCTTGATGCCTAATATATAAGCAGCTTCTCCAAGGTCCTTCATTGAAAAACTCTTATTCAAGTAGGCCTTAATGCTGTCCAAAAGCTCTATATCATTTCCCATCAAAAGTATGTCATCTACATATAATATGAGAAATGCTACAGAGCTCCCACTCACTTTCTTGTAAACGCAGGCTTCTCCATAAGTCTGCATAAACCCAAACGCTTTGATCATCTCATCAAAGCGAATGTTCCAACTCCGAGATGCTTGCACCAGCCCATAAATCGAGCGTTGGAGCTTGCACACCTTGTCAGCATTCTTAGGATCGACAAAACCTTCCGGCTGTATCATATACAATTCTTCCTTAAGGAAACCATTAAGGAATGCCGTTTTGACGTCCATTTGCCATATCTCATAATCATAGTATGCGGCAATTGCTAACATAATTCGGACGGACTTCAGCTTCGCTACCGGTGAGAAAGTCTCATCGTAGTCAACCCCTTGAACTTGTCGATAACAGTTAGCGACAAGCCGAGCTTTATAGATGGTCACATTACCATCCGCGTCTGTCTTCTTCTTAAAGATCCATTTATTTTCTATGGCTCGCCGCTCAACGGGCAAGTCAGTCGAAGTCCACACTTCGTTTTCATACATGGATCCTATCTCGGATTTCATGGCTTCCAGCCATTTGTCGGAATTCGGGCCCGCCATCGCTTCTTCATAGTTCGAAGGTTCACCGTTGTCTAACAACATGATTTCCAAGACAGGGTTGCCGTACCACTCTGGTGCGGAACGTGTCCTTGTGGACCTACAAAGTTCGGTAGCAACTTGATCTGAAGTTTCATGATCATCATCATTAACTTCCTCTCTAGTTGGTGCAGGCACCTCAGGAACATTTTCTTGAGTTGCGCCATTTTCCGGTTCAAGAGGTAATACTTCATCAAGTTCTACTTTCCTCCCACTTACTTCTTTCGACAGAAACTCCTTCTCTAGAAAGGATCCATTCTTGGCAACAAAGATCTTGCCTTCGGATCTGAGGTAGAAGGTATACCCAATAGTTTCTTTAGGGTATCCTATGAAGACGCATTTTTCCGACTTGGGTTCGAGCTTTTCAGGTTGAAGTTTCTTGACATAAGCATCGCATCCCCAAACTTTTAGAAACGACAGCTTAGGTTTCTTCCCAAACCATAATTCATACGGTGTCGTCTTAACGGATTTCGACGGAGCCCTATTTAAAGTGAATGCGGCAGTCTCTAAAGCATAGCCCCAAAATGATAGCGGTAAATCGGTAAGAGACATCATAGATCGCACCATATCTAATAGAGTGCGATTACGACGTTCGGACACACCATTACGCTGAGGTGTTCCAGGCGGCGTGAGTTGTGAAACTATTCCACATTTTCTTAAGTGTGTGCCAAATTCGTGACTCAAGTATTCTCCTCCACGATCTGATCGCAGGAACTTGATTTTCCTATCACGTTGATTCTCAACCTCACTCTGAAACTCCTTGAACCTTTCAAAGGTCTCAGACTTGTGTTTCATTAAGTAGACATACCCGTATCTACTCAAGTCATCAGTGAGGGTGAGAACATAACGATAACCACCGCGAGCCTCAACACTCATTAGACCGCACACATCAGTATGTATGATTTCCAATAAGTTGGTTGCTCGCTCCATTGTTCCTGAGAACGGAGTCTTGGTCATTTTACCCATGAGGCATGGTTCGCATGTGTCAAATGATTCGTAATCAAGAGACTCTAAAAGTCCATCTGCATGGAGCTTCTTCATGCGTTTGACACCTATGTGACCAAGGCGGCAGTGCCACAAGTATGTGGGACTATCATTATCAACCTTACAACTTTTGATACTCACACTATGGATATGTGTAGCATTACGCTCGAGATTCATTAAGAATAAACCATTCACCATCGGAGCATGACCATAAATCATATCTCTCATATAAATAGAACAACCATTATTCTCGGATTTAAATGAGTAGCCATCTCGTATTAAACGAGATCCTGATACAATGTTCATGCTCAAACTTGGCACTAAATAACAATTATTGAGGTTCAAAACTAATCCCATAGGTAAATGTAGAGGTAGCGTGCCGACGGCGATCACATCGACCTTGGAACCATTCCCGACGCGCATCGTCACCTCGTCCTTCGCCAGTCTCCGCTTATTCCGCAGCTCCTGCTTTGAGTTACAAATGTGAGCAACTGCACCGGTATCAAATACCCAGGAGATACTACGAGTACTGGTAAGGTACACATCAATTACATGTATATCACATATACCTTTCGTTTTGCCGGCTTTCTTGTCCGCTAAGTATTTTGGGCAGTTCCGCTTCCAGTGACCACTTTCCTTGCAATAAAAGCACTCAGTCTCGGGCTTGGGTCCATTCTTTGGCTTCTTCCTGGCAGCTTGCTTGCCGGGCGCGGCAATTCCCTTGCCGTCCTTCTTGAAGTTCTTCTTACCCTTGCCCTTTTTGAACTTAGTGGTTTTATTCACCATCAACACTTGATGTTCCTTTTTGACTTCTACCTCTGCTGATTTCAGCATTGCAAATACTTCAAGAATGGTCTTTTCATCCCCTGCATATTGAAGTTCATCACAAAGCTCTTGTAGCTCGGTGGAAGCGACTGAAGGATTCTGTCAATGACCGCGTCATCCGGGAGATTAACTCCCAGCTGAGTCAAGCGGTTATGTAACCCAGACATAGTGAGTATGTGCTCACTGACAGAACTGTTTTCCTCCATCTTATAGCTGAAGAACTTGTCGGAGAATTCATATCTCTCGACCCGGGCATGAGCTTGAAAAACCATTTTCAGCTCTTCAAACATCTCATATGCTCCGTGTCTCTCAAAACGCTTTTGGAGCCCCGGTTCTAAGCTATAAAGCATGCCGCACTGAACAAGGGAGTAATCATCGGTACGTGTCTGCCAAGCGTTCATAATGTCTTGTTCTGCAGGGAGAACAGGTGCTTCACCTAGCAGTGCTTGTAGGACATAATCTTTCTTGGCAGCTATGAGGATGATCCTCAGGTTCCGGACCCAGTCTGTATAGTTGCTGCCATCGTTTTTCAGCTTGGTTTTCTCTAGTAACGCGTTGAATTTGAGGACAACATTGGCCATTTGATCTACAATACATGTTGTAAAGATTTTAGACTAAGTTCATGATAATTAAGTTCATCTAAATCAATTTATTCAATGAACTCCCACTTAGATAGACATCCCTCTAGTCATCTAAGTATAACATGATCCGAGTTAACTAGGCCGTGTCCGATCATCACGTGAGACGGACTAGTCAACATCGGTGAACATCTTCATGTTGATTGTATCTTCTATACGACTCATGCTCGACCTTTCGGTCTTCTGTGTTCCGAGGTCATGTCTGTACATGCTAGGCTTGTCAAGTCAACCTAAGTGTTTGCATGTGTAAATCTGTCTTACACCCGTTGTATGTGAACGTTGGAATCTATCACACCCGATCATCACGTGGTGCTTCGAAACAACGAACTGTCGCAACGGTGCACAGTTAGGTGGAACACTTTCTTGAAATTATTATGAGGGATCATCTTATTTACTACCGTCGTTCTAAGTAAACAAGATGCAAAAACATGATAAACATCACATGCAATCAAATAATAATAGTGACATGATATGGCCAATATCACATAGCTCCTTTGATCTCCATCTTGGGGCTCCATGATCATCTTGTCACCGGCATGACACCATGATTTCCATCATCATGATCTCCATCATCGTGTCTCCATGAAGTTGCTCGCCAACCATTACTTCTAGTACTATGGCTAACACGTTTAGCAATAAAGTAAAGTAATTTACATGGCGTTTCTCAATGACACGCAGGTCATACAAAAAAAATAAAGACAACTCATATGGCTCCTGCCGGTTGTCATACTCATCGACATGCAAGTCGTGATTCCTATTACAATAGCATGAACATCTCATACATCACATATATATCATTCATCATTCATCACAACTTTGGCCATATCACATCACAAAACACTTGCTGCAAAAACAAGTTAGACGTCCTCTAATTGTTGTTGCAAGTTTTACGTGGCTGCAATAGGGTTCTAGCAAGAACGTTTTCTTACCTACGTGAAAGCCACAACGTGATTTGTCAACTTCTATTTACCCTTCATTAGGACCCTTTTCATCGAATCCGCTCCAACTAAAGTGGGAGAGACAGACACCCGCCAGCCACCTTATGCAACTAGTGCATGTTAGTCGGTGGAACCGGTCTCACGTAAGCGTACGTGTAAGGTTGGTCCGGGCCGCTTCATCCCACGATACTGCTGAAGCAAAATAAGACTAGTAGCGGCAAGAAAGTTGACAACATCTACGCCCACAACAAATTGTGTTCTACTCGTGCAAAGAGATCTACGCATAGACCTAGCTCATGATGCCACTGTTGGGGAACGTTGCAGAAAACAAAAAATTTCCTACGTTTCATCAAGATCCATCTATGAGTTCATCTAGCAACGAGTGATCGGATTGCATCTACATACCTTTGTAGATCACGCGCAGAAGCGTTCAAAGAACGGGGATGAGGAAGTCGTACTCGACGTGATCCAAATCACCGAAGATCCTAGCGCCGAACGGACGGCACCTCCGTGTTCAACACACGTACGGTCAGCGTGACGTCTCCTCCTTCTTGATCCAGCAAGGGGGAGGAGAGGTTGATGAAGATCCAGCAGCACGACGGCGTGGTGGTGGATGCAGGGGTCACCGCAGCAGGGCTTCGCCGTTCTACTGCGAGAGGGAGAGGTATAGCAGGGGAGAGGGAGGCGCCAAGACTCAAGGGTGCGGCTGCCCCTCCCTCTCCCCCCCTTTATATAGGCTCCCCTAGGGGGGCGCCGGCCCTAGGAGATGGGATCTCCTAGGGGGGGCAAGGGGTGGAGTGCCCCCCAAGCCAGGTGGGGCGCCCCCCCCCACACCCTAGGGTTCCCAACCCTAGGCGCATGGGGTGGGCCAAGGGGGGCGCACCAGCCCACTATGGGCTGGTTCCCCTCCCCACTTTGGCCCATGGGGCCCTCCGGGATGGGTGGCCCCACCCGGTGGACCCCCGGGACCCTTCCGGTGGTCCCGGTACAATACCGGTGACCCCGAAACTCTCCCGATGGCCGAAACTGCACTTCCTATATATAATTCTTCACCTCCGGACCATTCCGGAACTCCTCGTGACATCCGGGATCTCATCCGGGACTCCGAACAACTTTCGGGTTACTGCATATTATATCTCTACAACCCTAGCGTCACCGAACCTTAAGTGTGTAGACCCTACGGGTTCGGGAGACATGTAGACACGACACGAACATGCATGCTCTGGTCCCCAACATCCTACCAGCCACGGACACATTTCAATCACCAGATGAGATGATGAATCTTGAGAAAAAATTAAGGTGAATCTTTGAGACAAGACGGTACACATAAAGCACATCCACCATGGAAAAGTGCACACATATTCAGATAGGAGATTCAGAGTGTATATACACATCTTTTTCATGATCTTATCTCCAGCATTAGCTGGCCAGCCACCTTTGCTAAAAGGGCTCCCCGTGCCCATACTCTTCCACATATATGCCCATCGGTATACAGGTTCTCTTGAATATATGTGGGCGAATCAGTGGTGCAAGCACATGGTTTTCTTGTTCGGATCATAACAGTTTGCCATCGCGTCATTCTGATTCATCCCGATCGAATTGAAACCTTACCTGGTTGCCGAGAGAGTTTTTCGCGGGTGTTTCATTGGTTTTCCCTTCATGTCCGACAACCTTTCTGGTACCGAGAGGTGAGGGGACCATGGATGAATGTTCGATTTCAAATTGTTTATGTGTTCTCAACACGCTTCCTTTAATTTCTCTGCGGAACTCAAGAAAGCACCACACGAGAGGGGAATAGTGTATGTGACTGGAATTAACATGAGGAGAGATAGTCACATCAGAGCCCCAGAGCATAGCGTGTACCGTTGTTTAAACCACGGCCTCCGTACGACCGTGTGACTAATGGTTGAACATTTGGTAACAAATTGTTGGCGCCAAATTCGAGCAATCCAACAGGGTTCTCCATCTGCTTCCGTCTGATTTATTTTTTCGAGAGAAAAGAAACTAGGAGGAATTTTTTTAGGGAAGCTAGGAGGAGCTAAGTACGGAAATCCTTATTCACCGCCTTCTGCGGCAGATCGCATAAGCAACGAGCAAGCAGTGCCAAAATGAGTCAGCCCATTTTCGCGGTAACATCATACACATAGTGCCAGTTCTGGAAACCTCCTAGACGGTTCCTGAACCGGTTTCCTTTTTCTATTTGTTTCATAACTTATTTTTCTAGTTTTCTTTCATTTTTTCATTTTTTATTTTCATTTCTTTCCCTGTTTACTTTTTTCTTTTGTTCGTTTCTAAAAAATCATAAATTTTAAAAAATGTTGGTGATTTTATAGAAAAAATATGAATTCAAATTTTGTACATGTTTCCCGAAACATATTTGGAAAATTTAAATAATGTTTGTGTTTTAATAATATTATCATGTTTGTTAAAATATTTCAGACAACAACAACAACAAAGCCTTTAGTCTCAAACAAGTTGGGGTAGGCTAGAGGTGAAACCCATAAGATCTCGCAACCAACTCATGGCTCTGGCACATGGATAGCAAGCTTCCACGCACCCTTGTCCATAGCTAGCTCTTTGGTGATACTCCAATCCTTCAGGTCTCTCTTAACGGACTCCTCCCATGTCAAATTCGGTCTATCCCGCCCTCTCTTGACATTCTCCGCACGCTTTAGCCGTCCACTATGCATCGGAGCTTCTGGAGGCCTGCGCTGAATATGCCCAAACCATCTCAGACGATGTTGGACAAGCTTCTCTTCAATTGGTGCTACCCCAACTCTATCTCGTATATCATCATTCCGGACTCGATCCTTCCTCGTGTGGCCACACATCCATCTCAACATACGCATCTCCGCCACACCTAACTGTTGAACATGTCGCCTTTTAGTCGGCCAACACTCAGCGCCATACAACATTGCGGGTTGAACCGCCGTCCTGTAGAACTTGCCTTTTAGCTTTTGTGGCACTCTATTGTCACAGAGAATGCCAGAAACTTGGCGCCACTTCATCCATCCGGCTTTGATTCGATGGTTCACATCTTCATCAATACCCCCATCCTCCTGCAGCATTTACCCCAAATACCGAAAGGTGTCCTTCTGAGGTACCACCTGGCCATCAAGGCTAACCTCCTCCTCACACCTAGTAGTACTGAAACCGCACATCATGTACTCGGTTTTAGTTCTACTAAGCCTAAACCCTTTCGATTCCAAGGTTTGTCTCCATAACTCTAACTTCCTATGGAGACAAACCTTGGAATCGAAAGGGTTTAGGCTTAGTAGAACTAAAACCGAGTACATGATGTTCAGAGTTTTCAAAAAATTCACAAATTCAAAAGATGTTCTTGTTTAAAAAACACATTTTCCCTAATTGTTTTAGAATTTCGAAAATGTTCTTATTTTCAAAATTTGTTCATAAGTTCTAAAAATAATTTTTTTGAAACTAGTAGAGGATTTCAAAAAATGTTCGTGTTTTTCAAAATTTCTCCTATTTTTAAAAAAGTGTTCATAATTCAAAATATGTTTGTAATATATTCCGAAAAATGTGCAACGTGAGTGAGGAAAGTAGTCATCAAACATATTTTTTTAAAATGTTAATCATGTATTCGAACAATGTTAAACAAATATAAAAAATGTTCTTGATGCATAGATAAAATATACAAATGTGTATGAAAAATTGTAAACATGTGTTGTAGTAACAAAAATAAAGAAAAAGCGGTGACACCGAAGAAACAAAAGAAACACCTCAGAAACGAAGAAAAATGAAAACCCCAAAGAAACCCGTGAAAACCAATGAGAAAACAAAGAAAAACCAGGAAGAAGAAAACAAATAACAAAGAAAGAAAGAAAGAAGGAAAAAAACAGTGAAAGCCGAGAAAAGAAACAAAGAAACCAAAAAAGACATCATAGAAAAGGAGGAAGAAACAAACATAGGGTAAACATAGAAAAGAAACAAACAAAATTGATGAAAAAATCAAAGTAAACAGAAGAATAGACAAAAAAATAGTCAGAAAAACAAAGAATACCGAAAGAAGAAACAAAATAATACTAAAACAATAAAAATGGAAAAAAAATACAGCAAGCGACCGAACCAGTTGGAAAACGCGTTAAATGGACCGGCCGCGAGTATATAGCTCTTGCGGTGTTCCTGGGATCGATCCATCCTCCCTCATGGATTCATTTCGTTTCAACTTTAAGACTAGGGTTCTCTATTTCCCTAAACAAAAGAATGAGTTGCGCTACAGCGCAGCTCTGCCATACTCCCCTGGGAAAAAGGTAGACGCTCACACGACAGGAAGGTTATGTTTCGGCGCCCTAAGCGACCGAACAGGTTCCTAGCACTCACGCACCCTCGATCATGGGCCGGTCAAAGAAGAAGACACGTGCTCGACTGGGATCCCTGGTCGCTAAATTGTGTTTGACCGGTTGTAGTTAACTAGCTGACTGTTAAGCTATTGACTTTTGGATAAAAATTAAAAAAATCATGAATTCAAAAATGTCGTGGATTTTGTAAAAAAGTTCACGAATTTGAAAAAAGATAAAAATTAAAAATGTTAATTTTGAAAAAACAAAGTTCACCAAATTTGAAAAATAGTTCATCAAATTTGGATAAATATCAAACTTGAAAAAATTCATTGATTTTTTAAAAAATTCATCGAACATCAAAAAATTTCATCAAACTTGAAACAATGTTCCCTGATTTTGAAAAACAGTTTCATCATGCATTTTGACAATAAGAAGAAGAAGAAAAAGGAAAAACATTAAAGAAAAAAAGAAGAAGAGAGGAAAAAAGGATATAAGCTCACAACAAGTTAGTTTAATCTATAGTGTTAGTAGAAGTACTCACAACAAGTTAGTTGTCCCTGGTGGTTAGTGTAGTTTAGACAGAAAGAGGAGTTCGCGAGTTTGAATCACTTCACATGCGACTTTGCTCCAGGGGAGCAGAAAAGGAGAAAACCGGGAAAATGTGTCGGCCCAACACGGTGGGGGTTGTCCCTGTTTGCGAGAACCGAAGTAACAGACGTTTAAGGCGTTGTATAGGAAATGCCCACGCAACAGTGGTGAGTAGCTCAGTTGCGCTCGCGCCTTAAGAGCATCTCCAACCACGTCCCTATTTTATGGCACGAAAAGCTAGTGGCTAAAAGGTTTGGGCATGAGAACGTGCTTTTTGGGCAAGAGAAGGCGCCGTCTCCAACAGCAGCCCTAAAATAGGGCTCACAGATGAATCAAATCAAAAAAATGAACTAACATTTGAATTACTTCGACCAAATTTCATATTTCGAACAAAGTTGGATCGAAGTAAAACATGCAAACTACAAACATAGTTCAAAAACCACAGGCCAGTTTATACTACCAACTTAAACTATGATAAGCACTTCAATAAACACTACAGATTATCACAGTCGATATCATCGGTCATCGCTCTCGACGTCAACCACACTGGAGCCTCCTACATTCTTCTTCTTTCCCTGTGACGACGAAGGCCCTGCCTCGTCGTCTTTCTTGGGCAGCCAAAAAAAAGGCTGTTGTTGGAGACGCTCTCTAAGAATGTGCATCATGCATTGGCGCGTTGCATTACGATTCCCATTTAGAAGAATGGGCTTGGATTGGACACGTATGGTACGATGTAGATCATGTAACTGACACAAACCCTCTAACTTTGCACGCCACGGAGATTGAACAGCGGTTACGTTCATTTGGAGGCCTTGTAGGGATCCATGCTGACAGTGGCTATGCCAGGCCTCAGGCAGGCCGGGCTGCCACCTGGGGTGTGGCCTTGAACCTCTGTGTACACTGTAGGAAGAAGTACAATGTTTCGCATTATAGCAAGCTGCCTGCTTGGGGCTTGCCTGGCTCATAGCTAAATCTTGGTGCCACCACTGCATGCTGCACATGTGGATGTATCTTTCCCGCCTCACCGACCAACTTACTACAACAAATTAAGCCCAAACCGTCAGAGTCCAAAGCCTCTTTTGGGTGTTGCACTTCCATCCATCGCTAGATTAGATTAGATCCGGTGTTGTTCATCATGCCTTGTCTTGCGCAATGTGCAAATGTGCATCCAACACCCACTCCAACAGACGAACGTGCCATCTACTGCTACATGTAGTACTACTACTGTGCAGTTTGGATCGTGTCCAAGCCGCTAGACGCCTCACATGGAGCTCTCCTAAAAATTGCCTAACAATTGTTTGAATGGAATCTTGAAAGTTTTAGACCTGGCTTGCCCTGGATTGCTCATGCAAAAAAATTAGCTTGCTAGGCGTCCCATTCGGTCGCCTGGACCGCAGGCAGCAGCATCCTGGTTTTTTTGTGAATCAAGAGCTTCATTAATTAAATAGCAATAATTATGTAGGAAAATCAACTAAAAAACTAGGAACATAGATGATCCATAAACATCTACATCTACTAACAGATGCCTGCTTAGCACAAAGATGTGCCCCAATATTAGCTTCACGCCCAACAAAATTCAACTGGAAAGAAGCTAGATTGTTGCTAAGCTCTCCAATGTCGTCAAGAATTGATGCTATCTCTGATGTTCCATCCATCCTTGCCCTCCACAGCTTGACAAGTTCAATAGCATCCATATCAAAAATGATGTTTCTGATGCCAAGATCACATCCAAATTTGACCCCATCTCTAGCAGCAAAAGCCTCCGTGATCAACGCATTTGCAGCTCTGACATACCAAATAGCTTGTCCTCTGATCAAGGCATATGTTTAGTCATGGAGAAAAAGGCATCTAGCACCATCATCCGATCTGAGAATAAAACTAGCATCTACATTCATCTTCAAACTTCCTTCTTGAGGAAGCTACCACTTCGGTTTCTCTTTAGGGTCACCAAAATGGTTCCTGCCAATCAACTGAGAGGTCTGATGTAATAGCAATTGTCCACTTCACCGATTCAGTCACCATACGCACATGCTCATCGTGGTTTCTAGCATTTCTCTCAGACCACACTACCCATCCGCCACACAAGATGACCACTGCATCCTGAGAATGAACCTTGTCACTGTCAATTATATCCATTCCCCAAGTGTTTGCATGAAGAACAGGTTGCTTGAGGGCTGTTGCAGACTTAAGCTCTTGCCAAAATTTGTTTGCCTAGGTATAGTCAATCAAAGCATGTTAATCCTGCTACCTATACGTGGGTTGTGGGGTGGTTTGCAGCATCATATATTGCTTAAGTCCTTAAATAATCTGCCAAGCCAGACACGATACAAACAAGTCCCTCTCTAGGCTGCCTGACCAGGCTAAAAATTACAGAGGGCTAGTTTGGTTGGCATCCACACCACTCCACGTCTGGCCTGAACAATGCCTGAAGTGTGCGTGGGAGCTGTTTTGTTCATGTCCTGAGAAAGAAAAAGTATGCCTGGCATGTCTGACCCATCAGCGTCGTTAGCCTGGTTAAGTAAAAACCAAACAAAAAAAAGGTTTAGGTCACATGCCTGGGCATGTCTGAACAAAGGATCAACAAGACCTACCTTGGCATGTACACAACAGGTATAGGTATATTGGTTGGAGTAACTTGGTGCCTATGGGTTTAATCATGTGTCAGCGCATCTTCAATGCCAACCCGCAAATCGGACACCGCATTTGTCTGCGGACTAAGGGACCAGTCCACGGACACTAATGCTGAAGCCAGCCATCTAAATATATATGCATACATTTCAAAACGGTTTCAACTAACCAGGCAAATTTCGTCAAACACGATGGAATTCATCAACGTTCTGATAGAAAATAGTCCAAATCATTCATACATAGCATGCAAATAAGTCGAGTACAATAGATTCAATTCAACGATAACTAGTTCAAGTTCAACAAGATTAATAGGATGTTGAACAAGTTTTTCATGGATGGGTCATGTTGTCCCGCACATACTACCTCTTCAGCTTCATCCAGCAAATTAAGCCCAAACTATAAGAGTCCAAAGCCACTTTTGCATGTTTCACTTCCATCCATCGCTAGATTAGATTAGATCCCGTGTTGTCCATCATGCCTTGTCCTGCGCAATGTGCAAATGTGCATCCAACACCCACTCTAACAGATGAACGTGCCATCTACTGCTACATGTAGTACTACTACTGTGCAGTTTGGATCATGTCCAAACCGCTAGACGCCTCGCCTGGAGCTCTCCTAAAAACTGCCTAACACTTATTTGAATGGAGTCCTGAAAGTTTTAAACCTGGCTTGCCCTGGATTGCTTAGGAAAAAAAATTAGCTTGCTAGGCGTCCCGTTCAGTTGCTTGGACCGCAGGCAGCAGCATCCTGGGTTTTTTTCTGAATCAAGAGCTTCATTAATTAAATAGCAATATTTATGTAGGAAAATCAACTAAAAAGCTAGGAACATAACTGATCCATAAACATCTGCGCCTACTAACAGATGCCTGCTTAGCACAAAGATGTGCCCCAATATTAGCTTCATGCCCAACAAAATTCAACTGGAAAGAAGCTAGATTGTTGCTAAGCTCTTCAATGTTGTGAAGAATTGATGCTATCTCTGATGTTCCATCCATCCTCGCCCTCCACAGCTTGACAAGTTCAATAGCATCCATATCAAAAATGATGTTTCTGATGCCAAGATCACATGCAAGTTTGACCCCATCTCTGACAGCAAAAGCCTCCATGATCAACGCATTTGCAGCTCTGACATACCAAATAGCCTGTCCTCTGATCAAGGCACATGTATAGTCACGGAGAAAAAGGCATGTAGCACCCTCATCCGATCTGAGAAGAAAACTAGCATCTACATTCATCTTCAGACTTCCTTCTTGAGGAAGCTACCACTTTGGTTTCTCTTTAGGGTCACCAAAATGGTTCCTGCCAATCAACTGAGAGGTCTAATCCAGCATCAATTATCCACTTCACCGATTCAGTCACCATACACACATGCACATCATGGTGTCTATCATTTCTCTCATACCACACTACCCATCCGCCACATAAGATGACAGCTGCATCCTGAGAAGGAACCTTGTCACTGTCAATTATATCCATTCCCCAAGTGTTTGCATGAAGAATAGGTTGCTTGAGGGCTGTTGCAGACTTAAGCTCTTGCCAGAATTTGTTTGCCTAGGTACAGTCAAACAAAGCATGTTAATCCTGTTACCTATACGTGGGTTGTGGGGTGGTTTGCAGCATCATATATTGCTTAAGTCCTTAAATAATCTGCCAAGCCAGACACGATACAAACAAGTCCCTCTCTAGGCTGCCTGACCAGGCTAAAAATTACAAAGGGCTAGTTTGGTTGGCATCCACACCACTCCACGTCTGGCCTAAACAATGCCTGAAGTGTGCATGGGAGCTGTTTTGTTCATGTCCTGAGAAAGAAAAAGTATGCCTGGCATGTCTGACCCATCAGTATCGTTAGCCTGGGCAAGTAAAAACCAAACAAAAAAGGGTTTAGGTCACATGCCTGGGCATGTCTGAATGAAGGATCAACAAGACCTACCTTGGCATGTACACAACAGGTATAGGTATATCGGTCGGAGTACCTTGGTGCCTATGGGTTTAATCATGTGTCAGCACATCTTCAATGCCAACTCACAAATCGGACACTGCATTTGTCCGCAGACTAAGGAACCAGTCCACGGACACTGATGCTGAAGCCAGCCATCTAAATCTATATGCATACATTTCAAACAGGGTTTCAACTAACCGGGCAAATTTTGTCAAACACGATGGAATTCATCAAAGTTCTGATAGAAAATAGTCCAAATCATTCATACATAGCATGCAAATAAGTCTAGTACAATAGATTCAATTCAACAATAACTAGTTCAAGTTCAACAAGATTAATAGGATGTTGAACAAGTTTTTCATGGATGGATCATGTTGTCCCACACATACTACCTCTTCAGCTTCATCCAACAAATTAAGCCCAAGCCATCAGAGTCCAAAGCCGCTTTTGGGTGTTGCACTTTGATACGTCTCCGTTGTATCTACTTTTCCAAACACTTTTGCCCTTGTTTTGGACTCTAACTTGCATGATTTGAATGGAACTAACTCGGACTGACGCTATTTTCAGCAGAATTGCCATGGTGTTATTTTTGTGCAGAAATAAAAGTTCTCGGAATGACCTGAAAATCAACGGAGAATGTTTTTGAATATATAATAAATACTGGAAGGAAGATCCACGTCAGGGGGGCACCACTTCTCCACGAGGGTGGGGGCGCGCCTTACCCCCCTAGGCGCACCCCCTGCCTCGTGGGCCCCCTGACACTCCACCAACCTCAACCTTGACTCCATATATTCACTTTCGGGGAGAAAAAACCAAGGAGAAGGATTCATCGCGTTTTAGGATACAGAGCCACCGCCAAACTCTAAACTCTCTTGGGAGGGCTGATCTGGACTCCGTTCGGGGCTCCGGAGAGGGGAATCCATCGCCATCATCATCATCAACCATCCTCCATCACCAATTTCATGATGCTCACCGCCGTGCGTGAGTAATTCCATCGTAGGATTGCTGGACGGTGATGGGTTGGATGAGATTTATCATGTAATCGAGTTAGTTTTGTTAGGGTTTGATCCCTAGTATCCACTATGTTCTGAGATTGATGTTGCTATGACTTTGCTATGCTTAATGCTTGTCACTAGGGCCCGAGTGCCATGATTTCAGATCTGGACCTATTATGTTTTCATCAATATATGAGAGTTCTTGATCCTATCTTGCAAGTATATAGTCGCCTATTATGTGTTATGATCCGTTAACCCAGAAGTGACAATAATCGGGATACTTACCGGTGATGACCGTAGTTTGAGGAGTTCATGTATTCACTATGTGTTAATGCTTTGGTCCGGTACTCTATTAAAAGGAGGCCTTAATATCCCTTAGTTTCCAATAGGACCCCGCTGCCACGGGAGGGTAGGACAAAAGATGGCATGCAAGTTATTTTCCATAAGCACGTATGACTATATTCGCAATACATGCCTACATTACATTGATGAATTGGAGCTAGTTGTGTGTCACCCTATGTTATGACTGTTTCAAGATGAACCGCATCCGACATAATTCTCTATCACCGATCCATTGCCTACGAGCTTTCCATATATTGTTCTTCGCTTAGTTACTTTTCCGTTGCTATTGTTACAATCACTACAAAACCCAGAAATATTACTTTTGCTACCGTTACTTTTGCTATCTTTACCACTACTATCATATTACTTTGCTACTAAATACTTTGCTGCAGATATTAAGTTTCCAGGTGTGGTTGAATTGACAACTCAGCTGCTAATACTTGAGAATATTCTTTGGCTCTCCTTGTGACGAATCAATAAATTTGGGTTGAATCTCTACCCTCGAAAGCTGTTGTGATCCCCTATACTTGTGGGTTATCAAGACTATTTTCTGGCGCTGTTGCCAGGGAGCATAGCTCTATTCCTTGAGTCACTTGGGATTTATATCTGCTTATCAATTATGAAGAACTTGAAAGATCCAAGAACTAAGATTTATCCCTCAACTACGAGGGGAGGTAAGGAACTGACATCTAGCTCTGCACTTGATTCACCTTCTATTTTGAGTAAGCTTGCGACACCTAAACCTGCTTCTGCTATTAATTTTGATATGTCGCATGTTATTGATGATGTCACTTCTTCTATGCATGATACTTATGATGAAACTACTTCCATGCTTGATACTACTGTGCCACTTGGTGAATTTCTTGATGAACAACTTGCTAGGGTTGGAGAGAATGAAATTATTGAAACTGATAATATTGATGAAAGTGATGATGAAGACTCTCCCCCTAGATATGAATTACTTGTTATGCCTGAGGGCTATGTTATGGATGAAGAAACTGCTAGAGATTTTCTTACTTGCAATGATAGGAGTGATCTTAAGAAATTATTAGCTAAGCTGAAACAAAAAAACTCTTAATGCTAGAATGAAATATGATCCTGCTTATGCTTCACCTATCTTTGTTACTGATAAGGATTATGAATTCTCGGTCGACCCTGATATAATTACTTTAGTTGAATCTGATCCTTTCTATGGTTATGAATCTGAAACTGTTGTGGCACATCTTACTAAATTAAATGATATAGCTGCCCTGTTCACTAATGATGAGAAAACTCACTATTATTATATCCTTAAATTGTTTCCGTTCTCATTAAAGGGTGATGCTAAGACATGGTTTAATTCTCTTGATCCTGGTTGTGTGTGTAGTCCCCAGGATATGATTTATTACTTCTCTGCTAAATATTTCCCTGCTCATAAGAAACAAGCTGCTTTAAGGGAAATATATAATTTTGTGCAAATTGAAGAAGAGAGTCTCCCACAAGCTTGGGGGAGGCTTCTCCAATTACTTAATGCTTTGCCTAATCATCCTCTTAAGAAAAATGAAATACTTGATATCTTTTATAATGGACTAACCGTTGTTTTCATAGACCACCTGGATAGTTGTGCTGGTTGTGTTTTCAGGGAAAGAACACCAGATGAAGCTGAAATTTTATTGAATAATATGTTGACTAATGAAAATAATTGGACACTTCCTGGACCAACTCCTGAGCCAACTCCGAAGAAAAGGGGTATTCTATTTATCAGTCCTGAAGATATGCAAGAGGCAAAGAAATCTATGAAAGAAAAAGGTATTAAAACTGAGGATGTTAAGAATTTACCTCCTATTGAAGAAATACATGGTCTTAATTTACCGCTTGTTGAAGAAATACATGGTCTTGATAACCTGACACAGGTTGTAAAGGTAAATTCTCTCTATAGATATGATAAAGCTGAAATCCCATTTACTAAGTTTGCTAGCTCATGCTTGGATGAGTTTGATGACTTTATGGTTAAACAAGAAAACTTCAATGCTTATGTTGGCAGACAATTGAAACACAATGCTTATATGATTGAACACTTGAGTGATTATATGGCTAATGTTAAAGGTGAACTAAAACTTATTAGTAAACACGCTTCTATGGTTACCACTCAAGTAGAATAAGTACTTAAAGCTCAGAATGATTTGCTGAATGAATTGAATAGTAAGAAAAATGATAATGTTGTTAGAGTTATGGATAGAGGTGGTAAAATGACTCAGGAACCTTTGTATCCTGGGGGCAATCCTAAGAGAATTGAGCAAGATTCTCAGAGAAATAATATTGACGCACCTAGTCCTTCTAAGAAGAAGAAAAAGAAAAATGATAGGACTTTGCATGCTTCTAGTGAACCTGTTGTTGACACACCTGAGAATCCCAATGATATTTCTATTTCTGATGCTGAAACCCAATCTGGTAATGAACATGAACCTAGTGATGTTCATGTTGATGCTCAACCTAGCAACAATAATGATGTAGAAATTGAACCTGCTGTTAATCTTGATAACCCACAATCAAAGAATCAACGTTATGATAAGAGAGACTTTGTTGCTAGGAAGCACGGTAAAGAAAGAGAACCATGGGTTCAGAAACCCATGCCTTTTCCTCCTAAACCATCCAAGAAAAAGGATGATGAGGATTTTGAGCGTTTTGCTCAAATGATTAGACCTATCTTTTTTCGTATGCGATTAACTGATATGCTCAAAATGAATCCTTATGCTAAGTATATGAAAGAAATTGTGACAAATAAAATAAAGATACCGGAAGCTGAAATTTCCACCATGCTTGCTAATTACACTTTTAAGGGTGGAATACCTAAAAACTAGGAGATCCAGGAGTACCAACTATACCATGCTCCATTAAAAGAAACTATGTTAAAACTGCTTTATGTGATCTTGGAGCCAGTGTTAGTGTTATGCCTCTCTCTTTATATCATAGACTTGATTTGAATGAGTTGACACCTACTGAAATATCTCTGAAAATGGCTGATAAATCAACTCCTATACCTGTCGGTATTTGTGAGGATGGGCCTGTTATGGTTGCAAAAGTTACTATTTTAACGGACTTTGTTATTCTTGATATTCCCGAGGACGATAGTATGTCTATTATTCTTGGAAGACCCTTTTTGAATACTGCAGGGGCTGTTATTGATTGCACCAAAGGCAATGTCACTCTTCATGTTAATGGTAATAAGCATACGGTACACTTTCCGAGGAAACAACCTCAAGTCCACAGTATCAATTCTATTGGAAAAATTTCATCGATTATTTTTGGAGGTTTTGAATTTCCTCTTCCTACTGTCAAGAAGAAATATGATATTCTTATTGTTGGGGACATGCATATCCCCGTTGAGGTAACCTAGTGTTATTCGAAAATTTTCCGGTTCCATGTTCGGAATGAGTTTGTTAACAAGACCTGATCAACCTTGTTAGTGGATTCCTTTATATGAGCATGAGATGGATGAATTTAGAAAACACAACTCTCTGTACCCTCTTTTTACTTTCTGTTATTTATATTAAATAAAGCAAAAATAGTAATTCATATCTGTTTCCTGAATTATCAATGCAATAAAAAATTACCCTGAAACTAAAAGTTCTCCAAATGCCCTGAAATTTAAATATGATTTTTTCTAGAATATTTGAGAATATCTGGCACTGAAAACACAGCAGGGGGAGCAAGCACCTGGCCACGAGGGTGGAGGGCGCGCCCCCCTTCCTCGTGGGCCCACGGTGGCTCACCTCCACTTATTCCAGCTACCACACACTCCTTCGTCCCACAAACATCACTAACCAGCTCAATCCCGAGTCCAAGCTCATCTTGCTGCCATTTTCGATCTCCTTGCTCAAAGCTCCATTTACAAAACTGCTTTGGGGGATTGTTCCTTGGTATGTGACTCCTCCAATGGTCCAATTAGTTTTTATTCTAGTGCTTTATTCATTGCATATTTTTGCTGCTTAGGTGACCCTGTTCTTGAGCTTGCATGTCAAATTTATGTGGTCAAAAGTAGTTTTGATGCATCATATTGCCTCTAGGCACTTGTAGGAGTAGTTGCTATCAATTTTGTTGAGTTTGGTTCACTTTTATTTTGAAGTTACTAAAAATTTCAGATATTTTCAGAAAAATATGAAGAGATTTTTGAGGGGCTCATCGAGCCGAAGCTCGAAGGATAAGAAAAATGAGGAGGATAAGAGGCCCAAGTATAATCTCCCTCGCACCGCGGAGGTCCGACCGTGTGAATGGCCTAGTGATGATTTCTTGAGAGCGGTCGGGATTTATGATGATTTCTATGAATTGGCTGAGAATGCAGGCCTCACCGCCTTCCTCCACGACCAACGCGAACAGTATCTCTTACTCACCAATATCTTTGTGCAAAACTTTCATTTCCATGCTAGGAGCTCACCACCTGCGGTGGAATTTTATTTATATGATGAGCATAAGGAGATGTCACTTCGTGATTTTTGTCGGGTTTGTTTGATCCCTTTTGAGGGCAGTGTAGAGGAAACACATCGTGACGATGTGGATGGGTTTATTGATACCATTGCTGTAGGGGAAACGAGGAAGGTTTCAGACGCACGAATTACTAGCATACACTTTCCTGTTCAACGTTACTTTACTATATTTGCTAGTAGATGCTTAATTGGGCGCGAAAACTGTGGAAACCTGAGTGCCCCTGATATTGTTATTTTGTGCCATGCCTTATTTCGTGATGACACATTCAGTATGGGCGCTATTGTTTCAAAACGGTTAAATCTTAACCGTACTAAGGGTCCCGTCCTTGGAGGCATCTTCGCCTTGCGCCTTGCTGCACACTTTAACATACAAGGCATTATGAGAAGGAAGAGAAGTTGTTGCCTCCTGTTTATCTAGACGAGTATGGTAGCACATGACTTTATTCTTAAGAATAGGGAAAAGGAGCTTAAGTACAAATTAATATTTGGTAAAAATCATCCTGAGACTATTACCTTGCCTGCTCCTTCCTTGTTTGATTTATCTGCAGGCAAGTACCTTGTTTCGTTGGAGGCCATTCATGCCTACCGGAGCCCTACATCAGCTACAGAGCCAAAGCCAGAACCACAATTTGATCCTCCATGACAGTCTGATTATCAGTGGGCTCTGGAGGCGATTGCCAACTAGTGGCAATCTGAGGCTTCTTCACAGCACGACCCCAACTATTACTATGGATATCCGCCAGGCCAGCCGTGGCCATAGACCAACTTAAGCCAAAAGCCTAAACTTGGGGGAGTATGTATTTCTCACCGACATTACATTCATGTTCACACACTCATTGCTAGTTGTCGGTGCTCATACTTTTTCATTGTATCATCCATGTTAGTTTAGTTTCCTTTTTATGCTTTCTTCTTGTGTGTTTAATAAACCTTAAGAAAAACAAAAAAATTAGTTGTAGCCTTTAACTAGTTTACTTTCCATGTTTGTAGTAGTAACTAAAAAGAAAACCCAAAAATATTTCTCGTTCTTCTTTTGCTTGTTGGGAGCTTTCCCGTGTAAATAGTTTTATTTTTTTATTTTTCTTTGGGGGTCGATAGGAGAAGACCATAATGAAAATGTTAAAGTGGCTCTCATATGCATTATCGTTGATCTGACGAAGAGCCCATATTACCTTGTCTTCTCTCTTGAATTGAATGCTTGCAGATTCCAGCTTAGTCCAATGCACGTGCACTATTATTATTATCCACACTATTCGGTCGTGCAAGTGAAAGGCAATAATGATGATTATATGATGAACTCATTGAGATGAGAAAAGATGGTATGAACTCGACCTCTCTTGTTTTTGTAAATATGATTAGTTCATCGTTCCTGATTCAGCCTATTATGAATAAACATGTTTGCAATGACAATTAGAGATTATAGTTGCTTATGTCATGCTTAATTAGCTAGGAGCTTATAATGGTTTACCTTGCGTGCCAACATGCTATTAAAATGGCTGTGATGTGGTATGATAGGGTGGTATCCTCTTTTGAACGATTTGAGTGGCTTGACTTGGCACATGTTCACGCATGTAGTTGAAACAAAATTAACATAGCCTCTATGATATTTATGTTCATGGTGCATTATATCCTACTCATGCTTGCATTCGGTGTTGATTAATTTTAATGCATGTTCATGACTGTTGTCGCTCTCTAGCTGGTCGCTTCCTAGTCTTTTGCTAGCCTTCACTTGTACTAAGCGGGAATACTGCTTGTGCATCCAATTCCATAAACCCCAAAGTTGTTCCATATGAGTCCACCATACCTACCTATATACGGTATCTACCTGTCATTCCAAGTAAATTTGTATGTGACAAACTCTAAACCTTCAAATAAACATTCTGTTTTGTATGCTCGAATAGCTCATGTATCAACTAGGGCTATCCGTATCTTCCATGTTAGGCAGGTTATTCTCAAGAGGAGTGGACTCCGCTCCTCACTCACGAGAAAATGGCTGGTCACCAGGATGCCCAGTCCCATGCTTTATGCAAATCAAATCAAAATAATTGCCGTATGCATCTTTCCAATGCAGAGGCCGGGGTGATGTCTACTACACAACCTTCTTCTTGTAGACGTTGTTGGGCCTCCAAGTGCAGAGGTTTGTAGGACAGTAGCAAATTTCCCTCAAGTGGATGACCTAAGGTTTATCAATCCGTAGGAGGCGTAGGATGAAGATGGTCTCTCTCAAGCAACCCTGCAACCAAATAACAAAGAGTCTCTTGTGTCCCCAACACACCCAATACAATGGTAAATTGTATAGGTGCACTAGTTCGGCCAAGAGATGGTGATACAAGTGCAATATGGATGGTAGATAAAGGTATTTGTAATCTGAAAATATAAAAACAGCAATGTAACTAATGATAAAAGTGAGCGTAAACGGTATTGCAATGATAGGAAATAAGGCCTAGGGTTCATACTTTCACTAGTGTAAGTCCTCTCAACAATACTAACATAATTGGATCATAAAATTATCCCTCAACATGCAACAAAGAGTCACTCCAAAGTCACTAATAGCAGAGAACGAACGAAGAGATTATGGTAGGGTACGAAACCACCTCAAAGTTATTTTTTCCAATCAATCCGTTGGGCTATTCTTATAAGTGTCACAAACAGCCCTAGAGTTCGTACTAGAATAACACCTTAAGATAAAAATCAACCAAAACCCTAATGTCACCTAGATACTTCAATGTCACCTCAAGTATCCGTGGGCATGATTATACGATATGCATCACACAATCTCAATTCATCTATTCAACCAACACAAAGAACCTCAAAGAGTGCCCCAAAGTTTCTACCGGAGAATCATGATGAAAACGTGTGCCAACCCCTATGCATAGGTTCCCAATGTCACGAAACCCGCAAGTTGGTCACCAAAACGTACATCAGGCACGTGGTATCCCATTGTCACCACAGATATCCACGGCAAGACATACATCAAGTGTTCTCAAGTCTTTAAAGACTCGATCCGATAAGATTACTTCAAAGGGGAAACTCAATTCATTACAAGAGAGAAGAGGGGGGAAGAAACATCATAGGATCCAAATATAATAGCAAAGCTCGCGATACATCAAGATCTTATCATCTCAAGAACACGAGAGAGAGAGAGAGAGAGATCAAACACATAGCTACTGGTACATACCCTCAGCCCCGAGGGAGAACTACTCCCTCCTCGTCATGGAGAGCACCGGGATGATGAAGATGGCCACCGGAGAAGGATTGCCCCCTCCGGTAGGGTGCCGGAACGGGTCTCAAGATGGGATCTCGTGGATACAGGAAGTTGCGACGGTGGAATTAGGTTTTTGGATCCATCTTTGGTCTAATGGGGGTACGTAGGTATATATAGGAGGAAGGAGCACGTCGGTGGAGCTCCGAGGGGCCCACGATGCAGGGGGGCGCGCCAGGGGGGGCGCGCACTCCACCCTCGTGACCTCCCCGGAAACTTCTTGGAGTAGGGTCCAAGTCTCCTGGATCACGTTCGGTGAGAAGATCACGTTCCCGAAGGTTTCATTCCGTTTGGACTCCGTTTGATATTCTGCTTCCTCGAAATACTGAAATAGGCAAAAAAACAGCAACTCTGGGCTGGGCCTCCGGTTAATAGGTTAGTCCCAAAAATAATATAAAAGTGGAAAATAAAGCCCAATATAGTCCAAAACAGTAGATAAAGTAGCATGGAGCAATCAAAAATTATAGATACGTTGGAGACGTATCAGGCATCCCCAAGCTTAATTCCTGCTCGTCCTCGAGTAGGTAAATGATAAAAAGAGAATTTTTGATGCGGAGTGATACTTTGGCATAATTTCAATGTAAATCTTCTTAATCATGGTATGAATATCCAGATCCGAAAGGTTCAAGACAAAAGTTCATATTGACATAAAAATGATAATACTTCAAGCATACTAATCAAACAATTATGTCATCTCAAAATAACATGGCCAAAGGAAGTTCATCCCTACAAAATCATATAGTTAGGCTATGCTTCATTTTCGTCACACAAAGATGTTCCCAACTTCTATACCCCCGATGACAAGCCAAGCAATTGTTTCATACTCAAATAATCTCAAACTTTTTCAACCTTCACGCAATACATGAGCGCGAGCCATGGACATAGCACTATGGGTGGTATAGAATATGATGATGGGGATTGTGTGGAGAAGACAAAAAAGGAGAAAGTCTCACATCAACGAGGCTAATCAAAAATCTATGGAGATGCCCATCAATTGATGTTAATGCAAGGAGTAGGGATTGCCATGCAACGTATGCACTAGAGCTAAGAATGCTCAACAAAAGAAAACTAGTGGGTGTGCATCCAACTTGCTTGCTCATGAAGACCTAGGGCATTTTGAGGAAGCCCATCGTTGGAATATACAAGACAAGTTCTATAATGAAAAATTCCCACTAGTATGAACAAGACAACTTATGAGACTCACTATATGAAAATCATGGTGCTACTTTGAAGCACAATATATGAGACTCACTACATGAAGAACAAGGTGCTACTTTGAAGCACAAGTGTGGAAAAAGAGATAGTAGCATTGCCCTTTTTATTTTATCTTTTTTTGGGGCCTTTCTTTTTTTCTTTTTGGCCTTTCTCTTTTTTTTTTGATTGGGCAATGCTCTAATAATGATGATCATCACACTTCTATTGATTACAACATAATGATTACAACTCGATACTAGAACAAGATATGACTCTATATGAATGCCTCCGGCGGTGTACCGGGATGGTGCAATGAATCAAGAGTGACATGTATGAAAAATAATGCATGGTGGCTTTGCCACAAATACGATGTCAACTACAAGATCATGCAATGGCAATATGACAAAAGTAAAGCATGTCATGATGATGATGATGATGATGATGGTGGAAGTTGCATGGCAATATATCTCGGAATGGCTATGGAAATGCCATGATAGGTAGGTATGGTGGCTGTTTTGAGGAAGATATAGGGAGGTTTATGTGTGAAAGAGCGTATCATATCACGGGGTTTGGATGCACCGGTGAAGTTTGCACCAACTCTCAATGTGAGAAAGGGCAATGCACGGTACCGAAGAGGCTAGCAAATGGCGGAAAGGTAAAAGTGTGTATAATCCATGGACTCAACATTAGTCAAAAGAACTCATATACTTATTGCAAAAATTTAGAAGTCATAAAAAATCAAGTACTACGTGCATGCTCCTAGGGGGATAGATTGGTAGGAAAAGACCATCGCTCGTCCCCGACCGCCACTCATAAGGATGCACAAGCCAGGTACACTTCATGCTTCAAATTTGTTACACAACTTTAACCATACGTGCATGCTACGGGACTTTCTAACTTCAACACAAGTATTTCTCAAATTCACAACTACTCAACTAGCACGACTATGATATTATCACCTCCATATCTCAAAACAATTATCAAGCATCAAACTTATCTTAGTATTCAACCCACTAAAAAGAAAGTTTCACATATCTTGAATACCAAGTATATTAACATTAAGCAAATTACCATGCTATTAACGACTCTCAAAATAATCTAAGTGAAGAATGAGAGATCAAGTTTCTTTAAAACAAACCACCACCGTGCTCTAAAATATCTAAGTGAAGCACTAGAGCAAAAATTATCACGCTCAAAAAGATATAAGTGAAGCACATAGAGTAAACTATTAAGCTCAAAAGATATAAGTGAAGCACATAGAGTATTCTAACAAATTTCAATCCATACATGGCTCTATCAAAAGGTGTTTACAGCAAGGATGATTGTGGTAGACTAAAAAGCAAAGACACAAATAATACAAGACGCTCCAAGCAAAACACATATCATGTGGTGAATAAAAATATAGCTCCAAGTAAATTACCGATGGAAGTGGACGAAAGAGGGGATGCCTTCCGGGGCATCCCCAAGCTTTGACTTTTTGGTGTCCTTGGATTATCTTGGGGGTGCCATGGGCATCCCCAAGCTTAGGCTCTTGCCACTCCTTGTTCCATAATCCATCAAAAGAATTCACCCAAAACTTGAAAACTTCACAACACAAAACTCAATAGAAATCTCATGAGCTCCGTTAGAGAAAGAAAACAAAAGACTACTTTAAGGTACTGTAGTGAACTTGTTATTTATTTGTATTGGTGTTAAACCTACTGTATTCCAACTTCTCTATGGTTTGTAAACTATTTTACTAGCCATGGATTCATCAAAATAAGCAAACAACACACGCAAAAACAGAATCTGTCAAAAACAGAACAGTCTGTAGTAATCTGTTACTAACGCAAACTTCTAGAACCCAAAAAATTCTACCAAAATTAGAAGACCTGGGAAATTTGTTTATTGATCAGAAGCAATTGGAATCACTATTTTATCACGTTCTGGTGATTTTTGACAATTCGGGCACTGAGCGCAAAGATTCTGGAAATTACAGCAAGATCAAATAACTATCTTCCAAGAAGATCTAATAGGTTTAACTTGGCACAAACACTAATTAAAAGATAAAACCACATCTAAAAAGAATCTAGATGGATTATTTATTACTAAAGAGGAACAAAAGTCAAGGAACAAAAATAAAATTGGGTTGCCTCCCAACAAGCGCTATCGTTTAACGCCCCTAGCTAGGCATGATGATTTCAATGATGCTCACATAAAAGATAAGAATTGTAACATAAAGAGAGCATCATGAAGAATATGACTAGCACATTTAAGTCTAACCCACTTCCTATGCATAGGTATTTTGTGAGAAAAAATTTGTGGGGACAAGAATCAACTTGCATAGGAAGGTAAAACAAGCATAACTTCAAAATTTTAAGCACATAGAGAGGAAACTTGATATTATTGCAATTCCTACAAGCATATGTTCCTCCCTCATAATAATTTTCAGTAGCATCATGAATGAATTCAACAATATAACCAGCACCTAAAGCATTCTTTTAATGATCTACAAGCATAGAAAATTTATTACTCTCCACATAGGCAAAATTCTTCTCATTCTGAATAGTGGGAGTATCATAGGAAAGTCGAATACTATAAATTGTTTCCATATTAAAAGAGTAAAGTTCAGAGAAGGGGTAATCATAATCATGACAAGTTTTATAAATATAATCATCACTACTTTTTATAGCATAAGTTTCATCACAATAATCATCATAAGTAGCAACTTTGTTCTCATCATAATCACTTTGCATATCAAAACATGGAAGGCTAAAAATATCATCATTATTAAACATAGAATCCCCAAGCTTGGGACAGACATTAATTGCAGCAAATATATTCTCAAATATGTCATCCTCATCAAACATAGCTTCCACAAGCTTGGGCCTTTTCGTATCATAAGCATAATCACTCTCATCATTAATAGCATGGATAGCACCAATAGTATAGCAATTATTATATTCTTCCAAGCATGTGCCAAAAAGATTTTCAAGATCATAAGAAGTATCATTATCTTCCCAATCATAATCATCACAACAAGCAATAGGCATAACGAGATCATCATCAAGTGTATCATCTTCATTTTCATGAGGCACAGCAATAATAGGAGCAACTTTATTTAGGAGAGATACCTTTTTACCTCTCTTCCTTTTTCTTTTCTTCTTCTTTACCACATCGTGTGTGGGTTCAATCCTCTTTTTGGAGCTCCTTATTAATGAGATTGGTTGAATAGGAGGCTCCTCCTCGTTGCCTGATTCATCATAAGAGATAATAGGAGGATATTGGGAAGTCTCTTCCCTTTCATTAGTATTCTCTTCATCTTCTATTTGTTTCCTTTTCTTTATGTAGTTGGCAATATAAGGATTTTCAATGCAATTCACCGCACAATACATATAAATATTCTCTAGATCAAAATCAAGAACTCTATCGAGATTAAACTTTGGAATACCCTCAGTTATACGTTTCATTTCTTCATAACCCAAAAGAAGGCTAAGCTCTTTATGATGCTCAAGGGCAATCAAATTATCACAATGTTTGGACACGACTTGATCATGAAACAAATAGCATTGGAGCTTTAAATGACCATGTTCATTGCAAAGTTCACAAGGGGCACGAAAAATATTGAATCTTTCAGCACATTCATCTAGACTTTCTTGCAACAATTTAGTTTCTAAGTACTTATGCCTCTTACAATATCTATCTTCCCTATTCGGTGTGTACTTGCAAACCCAATCTACTCCACAAAAATTGACATGTTTATAGGAGGTATTTTCATCATAACTAGTGCAATCATCATTAGCATCATGGATATTCAAAGAATTCGTACTAACAACATTGCAATCATGCTCATCATTCAAAGATTTAGTGCCAAACATTTTGTAGGTTTCTTCTTCTAGCACTTGAGCACAATTATCCTTTCCATCATACTCACGAAAGATATTAAAAAGGTGAAGCGTATGAGACAAACTCAATTCCATTTTTTTGTAATTTTCTTTTATAAACTAAACTAGTGATAAAACAAGAAACTAAAAGACTCGATTGAAAGATCTAAAGATATACCTTCAAGCACTCACCTCCCCGGCAACGGCACCAGAAAAGAGCTTGATGTCTACTACACAACCTTCTTCTTGTAGACGTTGTTGGGCCTCCAAGTGCAGAGGTTTGTAGGACAGTAGCAAATTTCCCTCAAGTGGATGACCTAAGGTTTATCAATCCGTAGGAGGCGTAGGATGAAGATGGTCTCTCTCAAGCAACCCTGCAACCAAATAACAAAGAGTCTCTTGTGTCCCCAACACACCCAATACAATGGTAAATTGTATAGGTACACTAGTTCGGCGAAGAGATGGTGATACAAGTGCAATATGGATGGTAGATAAAGGTATTTGTAATCTGAAAATATAAAAACAGCAAGGTAACTAATGATAAAAGTGAGCGTAAACGGTATTGCAATGATAGGAAATAAGGCCTAGGGTTCATACTTTCACTAGTGTAAGTCCTCTCAACAATACTAACATAATTGGATCATAAAATTATCCCTCAACATGCAACAAAGAGTCACTCCAAAGTCACTAATAGCGGAGAACGAAAGAAGAGATTATGGTAGGGTATGAAACCACCTCAAAGTTATTTTTTCCAATCAATCTGTTGGGCTATTCCTATAAGTGTCACAAACAGCCCTAGAGTTCGTACTAGAATAACACCTTAGGATACAAATCAACCAAAACCCTAATGTCACCTAGATACTTCAATGTCACCTCAAGTATTCGTGGGCATGATTATACGATATGCATCACACAATCTCAATTCATCTATTCAACCAACACAAAGAACCTCAAAGAGTGCCCCAAAGTTTCATCACGACGAAAACGTGTGCCAACCCCTATGCATAGGTTCCCAATGTCACGAAACCCGCAAGTTGGTCACCAAAACGTACATCAAGTGGCACGTGGTATCCCATTGTCACCACAGATATCCACGGTAAGACATACATCAAGTGTTCTCAACTCTTTAAAGATTCAATCCGATAAGATTACTTCAAAGGGGAAACTTGATTCATTACAAGAGAGAAGAGGGGGGAAGAAACATCATAGGATCCAAATATAATAGCAAAGCTCGCGATACATCAAGATCTTATCATCTCAAGAACACGAGAGAGAGAGAGAGAGAGAGATCAAACACATAGCTACTGGTACATACCCTCAGCCCCGAGGGAGAACTACTCCCTCCTCGTCATGGAGAGCACCGGGATGATGAAGATGGCCACCGGAGAAGGATTGCCCCCTCCGGTAGGGTGCCGGAACGGGTCTCAAGATGGGATCTCGTGGATACAGGAAGTTGCGGCGGTGGAATTAGGTTTTTGGATCCATCTTTGGTCTAATGGGGGTACGTAGGTATATATAGGAGGAAGGAGCATGTCGGTGGAGCTCCGAGGGGCCCACGAGGCAGGGGGCGCGCCCAGGGGGGGCGCCCTCCACCCTCGTGACCTCCCCGGAAACTTCTTGGAGTAGGGTCCAAGTCTCCTGGATCACGTTCGGTGAGAAGATCACGTTCCCGAAGGTTTCATTCCGTTTGGACTCCGTTTGATATTCTGTTTCCTCGAAATACTGAAATAGGCAAAAAACAGCAATTCTGGGCTGGGCCTCCGGTTAATAGGTTAGTCCCAAAAATAATATAAAAGTGGAAAATAAAGCCCAATATAGTCCAAAACAGTAGATAAAGTAGCATGGAGCAATCAAAAATTATAGATACGTTGGAGACGTATCACGGGGTTGTCCCCATTTTCAAAAAAAAATCAAAATAATTGCAAACAAAACTCTCCTGGGACTGTTGTTAGTTGGAGGCACTTGTTGTTTCGAGCAAGCCATGGATTGATGCTTGTTGGTGGAGGGGGAGTATAAACTTTACCATTCTGTTTGGGAACCGCCTATAATGTGTGTAGCATGGAAGATATCGCCATCTCTCAGTTGTTATGTTGACAATGAAAGTATATCGCTCAAAATATTATTCATATCTATTTCAAAACCGAGCTCTAGCACCTCTACAAATCCCTGCTTCCCTCTGCGAAGGGCCTATCTATTTACTTTTATGTTGAGTCATCATCCTCTTATTAAAAAGCACCAGTTGGAGAGCACCACTGTCATTTCCATCCATTACTGTTAGTTTACATTGAGTATGACTTGACTGGATCTCTTTTACCATGAATTACAATGTCTAGTCAGTCCTTGATCTTTAAAGGTACTCTGCATTTATGTTTTGCGGTCTCAGAAAGGGCTAGCGAGATACCATCTTGTTATATCATATCATGATTGTTTTGAGAAAGTGTTATCATCCGAGATTTATTATTATTGCTCGCTAGTTGATTATGTCATTGATAGGAGTAAACATGAGACCTAAACGTTATTGTGAATATGGTTAGTTCATAATCTTTGCTGAAAACTTGAATCTTGGCTTTACATATTTACAACAACAAGAGCAAATAGAGTTTGTAAAAGTTTTTCTTTATCACTTTCAGTTTATCAACTAAATTGCTTGAGGACAAGCAAAGGTTTAAGTTTGGGGGAGTTGATACGTCTCCGTCGTATCTACTTTTCCAAACACTTTTGTCCTTGTTTTGGACTCTAACTTGCATGATTTGAATGGAACTAACCCGGACTGACGCTGTTTTCAGCAGAATTTCCATGGTGTTATTTTTGTGCAGAAATAAAAGTTCTCGGAATGACCAAAAAATCAATGGATAATTATTTTGGAATATATAATAAATACTGGAAGAAAGATCCACGTTAGGGGGGCCTCCACTTGTCCACGAGGGTGGGGGCGCGCCCTACCCCTTGGGCGCGCCCCCTGCCTCGTGGGCCCCTTGACGCTCCACCGACCTCAACCTTGACTCCATATATTCACTATAGGGGAGAAAAAAACCAAGGAGATGGATTCATCGCGTTTTACGATACGAAGCCGCCGCCAAGCCCTAAACTCTCTCGGGAGGGCTGATCTAGAGTCCGTTCGGGGCTTCGGAGAGGGGAATCCGTCGCCATCGTCATCATCAACCATCCTCCATCACCAATTTCATGATGCTCACCGTCGTGCGTGAGTAATTCCATCATAGGCTTGCTGGACGGTGATGGTTTGGATGAGATTTATCATGTAATCGAGTTAGTTTTGTTAGGGTTTGATCCCTTGTATCCACTATGTTCTGAGATTGATGTTGCTATGACTTTGCCATGCTTTATGCTTGTCACTAGGGCCCGAGTGCCAAGATTTCAGATCTGAATCTATTATGTTTTCATCAATATATGAGAGTTCTTGATCCTATCTTGCAAGTCTATAGTCACCTATTATGTGTTATGATCCGTTAACCCCGAAGTGACAATAATCGGGATACTTACCGGTGATGACCGTAGTTTGAGGAGTTCATGTATTCACTATGTGTTAATGCTTTGGTCCGGTACTCTATTAAAAGGAGGCCTTAATATCCTTTAGTTTCCAATAGGACCCCGCTGCCACGGGAGGGTAGGACAAAAGATGTCATGCAAGTTCTTTTCCATAACCATGTATGACTATATTCGGAATACATGCCTACATTACATTGGTGAAGTGGAGCTAGTTCTGTGTCACCCTGTGTTATGACTGTTACATGATGAACCGCATCCGACATAATTCTCTATCACCAATCCATTGCCTACGAGCTTTCCATATATTGTTCTTTGCTTAGTTAATTTTCTGTTGCTATTGTTACAATCACTAAAAAACCCAAAAAAATTACTTTTTCTACCGTTATGTTTTCTATCGTTACCACTACTATCATATTACTTTGCTACTAAATACTTTGCTACAGATATTAAGTTTCCAGGTGTGGTTGAATTGACAACTCAGATACTAATACTTGAGAATATTCTTTGGCTCCCCTTGTATCGAATCAATAAATTTGGGTTGAATACTCTACCCTCGAAAACTGTTGTGATCCCCTATACTTGTGGGTTATCACACTTCCATCCATCGCTAGATTAGATTAGATCCCGTGTTGTCCATCATGCCTCGTCCTGCGCAATGCGCAAATGCGCATCCAACACCCACTCTAGCAGACGAACGTGCCATCTACTGCTACATGTAGTACTACTACTGTGCAGTTTGGATCATGTCCAAACCATGAGACGCCTCGCCTGGAGCTCTCCTAAAAATTGTCTAACACTTATTTCAATGGAGTCCTTAAAGTTTTAGACCTGGCTTACCCTGGATTGCTCAGGCAAAAAAAATTAGCTTGCTAGGTGTCCCGTTCGGTCGCCTGGACCGTAGGCAGCAGCATCTTGGTTTTTTTTTGAATCAAGAGCTTCATTAATTAAATAGCAATATTTATGTAGAAAATCAACTAAAAAATTAGGAACATAACTGATCCATAAACATCTGTGCCTACTAACAGATGCCTGCTTAGCACAAAGATGTGCCCCAATATTAGCTTCACGCCCAACAAAATTCAACTGGAAAGAAGCTAGATTGTTGCTAAGCTCTTCAATGTCGTGAAGAATTGATGCTAGCTCTGATGTTCCATCCATCCTCGCCCTCCATGGCTTGACAAGTTCAGTGGCATCCATATCAAAAATGATGTTTCTGATGCCAAGATCACATGTAAGTTTGACCCCATCTTTGGCAGCAAAAGCCTCCATGATCAACACATTTGCAGCTCTGACATACCAAATAGCTTGTCCTCTGATCAAGGCACATGTATAGTCACGGAGAAAAAGGCATGTAGCACCCTCATCTGATTGTTGGGGAACGTTGCAGAAAACAAAAAAATTCCTACGTTTCACCAAGATCCATCTATGAGTTCATCTAGCAACGAGTGATCGGATTGCATCTACATACCTTTGTAGATCACGCGCGAAAGCGTTCAAATAACGGGGATGAGGAAGTCGTTCTCGACGTGATCCAAATCACTAGAGATCCTAGCGTCGAACGGACGGCACCTCCGTGTTCAACACACGTACGGTCAACGTGACGTCTCCTTCTTGATCCAGCAAGGGGGGAGGAGAGGTTGATGAAGATCCAGCAGCACGACGGTGTGGTGGTGGATGCAGGGGTCACCGCAGCAGGGCTTCGCCGTTCTACTGCGAGAGGGAGAGGTGTAGCAGGGGAGAGGGAGGCGCCAAGACTCAAGGGTGCGGCTGCCCCTCCCTCTCCCCCCCTTTATATAGGCTCCCCTAGGGGGAGCGCCGGCCCTAGGAGATGGGATCTCCTAGGGGGGCGCCGGCCAAGGGGTGGAGTGCCCCCCAAGCTAGGTGGGGCGCCCCCACCCTAGGGTTCCCAACCCTAGGCGCATGGGATGGGCCAAGGGGGGCGCACCAGCCCACTATGGGCTGGTTACCCTCCCCACTTTGGCCCATGGGGCCCTCCGAGATGGGTGGACCCCCGGGACCCTTCCGGTGGTCCCGGTACAATACCGGTGACCCCGAAACTCTCCCGATGGCCGAAACTGCACTTCCTATATATAATTCTTCACCTCTGGACCATTCCGGAACTCCTCGTGACGTCCGGAATCTCATCCGGGACTCCGAACAACTTTCGGGTTACTGCATATTATATCTCTACAACCCTAGCGTCACCGAACCTTAAGTGTGTAGACCCTACGGGTTCGGGAGACATGTAGACATGACCGAGATGGCTCTCCGGTCAATAACCAGCAGCGGGATCTGGATACCCATGTTGGCTCCCACATGCTCCTCGATGATCTCATCGGATGAACCACGATGTCGAGGATTCAAGCAACCCCGTATACAATTCCCTTTGTCAATCGGTACGTTACTTGCCCGAGATTCGATTGTCGGTATCCCAATACCTCGTTCAATCTCGTTACCGGCAAGTCACTTTACTCGTACCATAATGCATGATCCCGTGACCAGACACTTGGTCACTTTGAGCTCATTATGATGATGCATTACCGAGTGGGCCCAGAGATACCTCTCCGTCATACGGAGTGACAAATCCCAGTCTTGATCCGTGTCAACCCAACAGACACTTTCGGAGATACCCGTAGTATACCTTTATAGTCACCCAGTTACGTTGTGATGTTTGGTACACCCAAAGCACTCCTACGGTATCCGGGAGTTACACGATCTCATGGTCTAAGGAAAAGATACTTGACATTGGAAAAACTCTAGCAAACGAACTATACGATCTTGTGCTAAGTTTAGGATTGGGTCTTGTCCATCACATCATTCTCCTAATGATGTGATCTCGTTATCAATGACATCCAATGTCCATAGTCAGGAAACCATGACTATCTGTTGATCAACGAGCTAGTCAACTACAGGCTTACTAAGGACATGTTGGTGTCTATGTATTCACACATGTATTACGATTTCCGGATAACACAATTATAGCATGAATAAAAGACAATTATCATGAACAAGGAAATATAATAATAATCCTTTTATTATTGCCTCTAGGGCATATTTCCAACAGTCTCCCACTTGCACTAGAGTCAATAATCTAGTTACATTGTGATGAATCGAACACCCATGGAATTCTGGTGTTGATCATGTTTTGCTCTAGGGAGAGGTTTAGTCAACGGATCTGCTACATTCAGGTCCGTATGTACTTTACAAATATCTATGTCTCCATCTTGAACATTTTCACGAATGGAGTTGAAGCGACGCTTGATGTGCCTGGTCTTCTTGTGAAACCTGGGCTCCTTGGCAAGTGCAATAGCTCCAGTGTTGTCACCGAAGAGTTTGATCGGCCCCGACGCATTGGGTATGACTCCTAGGTCGGTGATGAACTCCTTCACCCAAATTGCTTCATGCGCTGCCTCCGAGGCTGCCATGTACTCCGCTTCACATGTAGATCCCGCCACGACGCTCTGCTTGCAACTGCACCAGCTTACTGCCCCACCATTCAAAATATACACGTATCCGGTTTGTGACTTAGAGTCATCCAGATCTGTGTCGAAGCTAGCGTCGACGTAACCCTTTACGACGAGCTCTTCGTCACCTCCATAAACGAGAAACATTTCCTTAGTCCTTTTCAGGTACTTCAGGATATTCTTGACCGCTGTCCAGTGTTCCTTGTCGGAATTACTTTGGTACCTACCTACCAAACTTACGGCAAGGTTTACATCAGGTCTGGTACACAGCATGGCATACATAATAGACCCTACGGCTGAGGCATAGGGGATGACACTCATCTCTTCTATATATTCTGCCGTGGTCGGACACTGAGCTGAGCTCAATTTCACACCTTGCAACACAGGCAAGAACCCCTTCTTAGACTGATCCATATTGAACTTCTTCAATATCTTATCAAGGTATGTGCTTTATGAAAGACCTATGAGGCGTCTTGATCTATCTCTATAGATCTTGATGCCTAATATATAAGCAGCTTCTCCAAGGTCCTTCATTGAAAAACTCTTATTCAAGTAGGCCTTAATGCTGTCCAAAAGCTCTATATCATTTCCCATCAAAAGTATGTCATCTACATATAATATGAGAAATGCTACAGAGCTCCCACTCACTTTCTTGTAAACGCAGGCTTCTCCATAAGTCTGCATAAACCCAAACGCTTTGATCATCTCATCAAAGCGAATGTTCCAACTCCGAGATGCTTGCACCAGCCCATAAATCGAGCGTTGGAGCTTGCACACCTTGTCAGCATTCTTAGGATCGACAAAACCTTCCGGCTGTATCATATACAATTCTTCCTTAAGGAAACCATTAAGGAATGCCGTTTTGACGTCCATTTGCCATATCTCATAATCATAGTATGCGGCAATTGCTAACATAATTCGGACGGACTTCAGCTTCGCTACCGGTGAGAAAGTCTCATCGTAGTCAACCCCTTGAACTTGTCGATAACAGTTAGCGACAAGCCGAGCTTTATAGATGGTCACATTACCATCCGCGTCTGTCTTCTTCTTAAAGATCCATTTATTTTCTATGGCTCGCCGCTCAACGGGCAAGTCAGTCGAAGTCCACACTTCGTTTTCATACATGGATCCTATCTCGGATTTCATGGCTTCCAGCCATTTGTCGGAATTCGGGCCCGCCATCGCTTCTTCATAGTTCGAAGGTTCACCGTTGTCTAACAACATGATTTCCAAGACAGGGTTGCCGTACCACTCTGGTGCGGAACGTGTCCTTGTGGACCTACAAAGTTCGGTAGCAACTTGATCTGAAGTTTCATGATCATCATCATTAACTTCCTCTCTAGTTGGTGCAGGCACCTCAGGAACATTTTCTTGAGTTGCGCCATTTTCCGGTTCAAGAGGTAATACTTCATCAAGTTCTACTTTCCTCCCACTTACTTCTTTCGACAGAAACTCCTTCTCTAGAAAGGATCCATTCTTGGCAACAAAGATCTTGCCTTCGGATCTGAGGTAGAAGGTATACCCAATAGTTTCTTTAGGGTATCCTATGAAGACGCATTTTTCCGACTTGGGTTCGAGCTTTTCAGGTTGAAGTTTCTTGACATAAGCATCGCATCCCCAAACTTTTAGAAACGACAGCTTAGGTTTCTTCCCAAACCATAATTCATACGGTGTCGTCTTAACGGATTTCGACGGAGCCCTATTTAAAGTGAATGCGGCAGTCTCTAAAGCATAGCCCCAAAATGATAGCGGTAAATCGGTAAGAGACATCATAGATCGCACCATATCTAATAGAGTGCGATTACGACGTTCGGACACACCATTACGCTGAGGTGTTCCAGGCGGCGTGAGTTGTGAAACTATTCCACATTTTCTTAAGTGTGTGCCAAATTCGTGACTCAAGTATTCTCCTCCACGATCTGATCGCAGGAACTTGATTTTCCTATCACGTTGATTCTCAACCTCACTCTGAAACTCCTTGAACCTTTCAAAGGTCTCAGACTTGTGTTTCATTAAGTAGACATACCCGTATCTACTCAAGTCATCAGTGAGGGTGAGAACATAACGATAACCACCGCGAGCCTCAACACTCATTAGACCGCACACATCAGTATGTATGATTTCCAATAAGTTGGTTGCTCGCTCCATTGTTCCTGAGAACGGAGTCTTGGTCATTTTACCCATGAGGCATGGTTCGCATGTGTCAAATGATTCGTAATCAAGAGACTCTAAAAGTCCATCTGCATGGAGCTTCTTCATGCGTTTGACACCTATGTGACCAAGGCGGCAGTGCCACAAGTATGTGGGACTATCATTATCAACCTTACAACTTTTGATACTCACACTATGGATATGTGTAGCATTACGCTCGAGATTCATTAAGAATAAACCATTCACCATCGGAGCATGACCATAAATCATATCTCTCATATAAATAGAACAACCATTATTCTCGGATTTAAATGAGTAGCCATCTCGTATTAAACGAGATCCTGATACAATGTTCATGCTCAAACTTGGCACTAAATAACAATTATTGAGGTTCAAAACTAATCCCATAGGTAAATGTAGAGGTAGCGTGCCGACGGCGATCACATCGACCTTGGAACCATTCCCGACGCGCATCGTCACCTCGTCCTTCGCCAGTCTCCGCTTATTCCGCAGCTCCTGCTTTGAGTTACAAATGTGAGCAACTGCACCGGTATCAAATACCCAGGAGATACTACGAGTACTGGTAAGGTACACATCAATTACATGTATATCACATATACCTTTCGTTTTGCCGGCTTTCTTGTCCGCTAAGTATTTTGGGCAGTTCCGCTTCCAGTGACCACTTTCCTTGCAATAAAAGCACTCAGTCTCGGGCTTGGGTCCATTCTTTGGCTTCTTCCTGGCAGCTTGCTTGCCGGGCGCGGCAATTCCCTTGCCGTCCTTCTTGAAGTTCTTCTTACCCTTGCCCTTTTTGAACTTAGTGGTTTTATTCACCATCAACACTTGATGTTCCTTTTTGACTTCTACCTCTGCTGATTTCAGCATTGCAAATACTTCAAGAATGGTCTTTTCATCCCCTGCATATTGAAGTTCATCACAAAGCTCTTGTAGCTCGGTGGAAGCGACTGAAGGATTCTGTCAATGACCGCGTCATCCGGGAGATTAACTCCCAGCTGAGTCAAGCGGTTATGTAACCCAGACATAGTGAGTATGTGCTCACTGACAGAACTGTTTTCCTCCATCTTATAGCTGAAGAACTTGTCGGAGAATTCATATCTCTCGACCCGGGCATGAGCTTGAAAAACCATTTTCAGCTCTTCAAACATCTCATATGCTCCGTGTCTCTCAAAACGCTTTTGGAGCCCCGGTTCTAAGCTATAAAGCATGCCGCACTGAACAAGGGAGTAATCATCGGTACGTGTCTGCCAAGCGTTCATAATGTCTTGTTCTGCAGGGAGAACAGGTGCTTCACCTAGCAGTGCTTGTAGGACATAATCTTTCTTGGCAGCTATGAGGATGATCCTCAGGTTCCGGACCCAGTCCGTATAGTTGCTGCCATCGTTTTTCAGCTTGGTTTTCTCTAGTAACGCGTTGAATTTGAGGACAACATTGGCCATTTGATCTACAATACATGTTGTAAAGATTTTAGACTAAGTTCATGATAATTAAGTTCATCTAAATCAATTTATTCAATGAACTCCCACTTAGATAGACATCCCTCTAGTCATCTAAGTATAACATGATCCGAGTTAACTAGGCCGTGTCCGATCATCACGTGAGACGGACTAGTCAACATCGGTGAACATCTTCATGTTGATTGTATCTTCTATACGACTCATGCTCGACCTTTCGGTCTTCTGTGTTCCGAGGTCATGTCTGTACATGCTAGGCTCGTCAAGTCAACCTAAGTGTTTGCATGTGTAAATCTGTCTTACACCCGTTGTATGTGAACGTTGGAATCTATCACACCCGATCATCACGTGGTGCTTCGAAACAACGAACTGTCGCAACGGTGCACAGTTAGGTGGAACACTTTCTTGAAATTATTATGAGGGATCATCTTATTTACTACCGTCGTTCTAAGTAAACAAGATGCAAAAACATGATAAACATCACATGCAATCAAATAATAATAGTGACATGATATGGCCAATATCACATAGCTCCTTTGATCTCCATCTTGGGGCTCCATGATCATCTTGTCACCGGCATGACACCATGATTTCCATCATCATGATCTCCATCATCGTGTCTCCATGAAGTTGCTCGCCAACCATTACTTCTAGTACTATGGCTAACACGTTTAGCAATAAAGTAAAGTAATTTACATGGCGTTTCTCAATGACACGCAGGTCATACAAAAAAAATAAAGACAACTCATATGGCTCCTGCCGGTTGTCATACTCATCGACATGCAAGTCGTGATTCCTATTACAATAGCATGAACATCTCATACATCACATATATATCATTCATCATTCATCACAACTTTGGCCATATCACATCACAAAACACTTGCTGCAAAAACAAGTTAGACGTCCTCTAATTGTTGTTGCAAGTTTTACGTGGCTGCAATAGGGTTCTAGCAAGAACGTTTTCTTACCTACGTGAAAGCCACAACGTGATTTGTCAACTTCTATTTACCCTTCATTAGGACCCTTTTCATCGAATCCGCTCCAACTAAAGTGGGAGAGACAGACACCCGCCAGCCACCTTATGCAACTAGTGCATGTTAGTCGGTGGAACCGGTCTCACGTAAGCGTACGTGTAAGGTTGGTCCGGGCCGCTTCATCCCACGATACTGCTGAAGCAAAATAAGACTAGTAGCGGCAAGAAAGTTGACAACATCTACGCCCACAACAAATTGTGTTCTACTCGTGCAAAGAGATCTACGCATAGACCTAGCTCATGATGCCACTGTTGGGGAACGTTGCAGAAAACAAAAAATTTCCTACGTTTCATCAAGATCCATCTATGAGTTCATCTAGCAACGAGTGATCGGATTGCATCTACATACCTTTGTAGATCACGCGCAGAAGCGTTCAAAGAACGGGGATGAGGAAGTCGTACTCGACGTGATCCAAATCACCGAAGATCCTAGCGCCGAACGGACGGCACCTCCGTGTTCAACACACGTACGGTCAGCGTGACGTCTCCTCCTTCTTGATCCAGCAAGGGGGAGGAGAGGTTGATGAAGATCCAGCAGCACGACGGCGTGGTGGTGGATGCAGGGGTCACCGCAGCAGGGCTTCGCCGTTCTACTGCGAGAGGGAGAGGTATAGCAGGGGAGAGGGAGGCGCCAAGACTCAAGGGTGCGGCTGCCCCTCCCTCTCCCCCCCTTTATATAGGCTCCCCTAGGGGGGCGCCGGCCCTAGGAGATGGGATCTCCTAGGGGGGGCAAGGGGTGGAGTGCCCCCCAAGCCAGGTGGGGCGCCCCCCCCCCACACCCTAGGGTTCCCAACCCTAGGCGCATGGGGTGGGCCAAGGGGGGCGCACCAGCCCACTATGGGCTGGTTCCCCTCCCCACTTTGGCCCATGGGGCCCTCCGGGATGGGTGGCCCCACCCGGTGGACCCCCGGGACCCTTCCGGTGGTCCCGGTACAATACCGGTGACCCCGAAACTCTCCCGATGGCCGAAACTGCACTTCCTATATATAATTCTTCACCTCCGGACCATTCCGGAACTCCTCGTGACATCCGGGATCTCATCCGGGACTCCGAACAACTTTTGGGTTACTGCATATTATATCTCTACAACCCTAGCGTCACCGAACCTTAAGTGTGTAGACCCTACGGGTTCGGGAGACATGTAGACATGACCGAGATGGCTCTCCGGTCAATAACCAGCAGCGGGATTTGGATACCCATGTTGGCTCCCACATGCTCCTCGATGATCTCATCGGATGAACCACGATGTTGAGGATTCAAGCAACCCTGTATACAATTCCCTTTGTCAATCGGTATGTTACTTGCCCGAGATTCGATCGTCGGTATCCCAATACCTCGTTCAATCTCGTTACCGGCAAGTCACTTTACTCGTACCGTAATGCATGATCTCGTGACCAGACACTTGGTCACTTTGAGCTCATTATGATGATGCATTACCGAGTGGGCCCAGAGATACCTCTCCGTCATACGGAGTGACAAATCCCAGTCTTGATCCGTGTCAACCCAACAGACACTTTCGGAGATACCCGTAGTATACCTTTATAGTCACCCAGTTATGTTGTGACGTTTGGTACACCCAAAGCACTCCTACGGTATCCGGGAGTTACACGATCTCATGGTCTAAGGAAAAGATACTTGACATTGGAAAAACTCTAGCAAATGAACTATACGATCTTGTGCTAAGTTTAGGATTGGGTCTTGTCCATCACATCATTCTCCTAATGATGTGATCTCGTTATCAATGACATCCAATGTCCATAGTCAGGAAACCATGACTATCTGTTGATCAACGAGCTAGTCAACTACAGGCTTACTAGGGACATGTTGGTGTCTATGTATTCACACATGTATTACGATTTCCGGATAACACAATTATAGCATGAATAAAAGACAATTATCATGAACAAGGAAATATAATAATAATTCTTTTATTATTGCCTCTAGGGCATATTTCCAACACTGATCTGAGAAGAAAACTAGCATCTACATTCATCTTCAGACTTCCTTCTTGAGGAAGCTACCACTTCGGTTTCTCTTTAGGGTCACCAAAAATGGTTCTTGCCAATCAACTGAGAGGTATGCAGTATCAATTGTCCACTTCACCGATTCAGTCACCATACGTACATGCTCATCATGGTGTCTAGCATTTCTCTTAGACCACACTACCCATCCGTTACACAAGATGACCACTGCATCCTGAGAAGGAACCTTGTCACTGTCAATTATATCCATTCCCCAAGTGTTTGCATGAAGAACATGTTGCTTGAGGGCTATTGCAGACTTAAGCTCTTGCCAGAATTTGTTTGCCTAGGTACAGTCAAAGAAAGCATGTTAATCCTGCTACCTATACGTGGGTTGTGGGGTGGTTTGCAGCATCATATATTGCTTAAGTCCTTAAATAATCTGCCAAGCCAGACATGATCCAAACAAGTCCCTCTCCAGGCTGCCTGACCAGGCTAAAATTTACAAAGGGCTAGTTTGGTTGCCATCCACACCACTCCACGCCTGGCCTGAACAATGCCTGAAGTGTGCCTTGGAGTTGTTTTGTTCATGTCTTGAGAAAGAAAAAGTCAGCCTGCATGTCTGACCCATCAGCGTCGTTAGCCCAGGCAAGTAAAAAACCAAACATAAAAAAGGGCTTAGGTCACATGCCTGGGCATGTCTGAACGAAGGATCAACAAGACCTACCTTGGCATGTACACAACAGGTATAGGTATATCGGCCGGAGCACCTTGGTGCCTATGGGTTTAATCATGTGTCAGGGCATCTTCAATGCCTACCCGCAAATCGGACACTGCATTTGTCTGCGGACTAAGGGACCAGTCCACGGACACTAATGCTGAAGCCAGCCATCTAAATCTATATGCATAAATTTCAAACCGGGTTTCAACTAACCGGGCAAATTTTGTCAAATACGATGGAATTCATTAAAGTTCTGATAGAAAATAGTTCAAATCATTCATACATAGCATAAAAATAAGTCTAGTACAATAGATTCAATTAACGATAACTAGTTCAAGTTCAACAAGATTAATAGGATGTTGAACAAGTTTTTCGTGGGTGGATCATGTTGTCCCACGCATACTACCTTTTCAGCTTCATCCAACAATGTATGTGTCTAAATGGTTTGCCCTTTGACATGTGGTGCATCACGGCAACGCGTACAACCTACACAACATATAGAGCAACATTGAGTGAATGAATGGATCAGTTAACAAGTTCAGTAAAAAGAAGCAAAACTTACAATCTCAATAGTTATCGCGTGCAATGGCCACATTGACCTCAACCGATCAACCACAGCAGTAAACTTCATGACGGAGTTCTGGATGGTGTATCATCGATACGCTAACGACTTCACATTGCGTTTAGGGATGATGTGCATATCGTAGGGCGCAATGTGCTTTCGCGCATGAAACAACCCATGCACGCACTGCCAAAAGACTCCGCCCCTTGTGCTTCTACCTACAAAGTATGTAGATACTGTCAACCACGCGTCGCACAATAACTCATCTTCCATGATCGAGTACCCTGTCATCCTTATTACTCTAAAAAGTGATATGAAGTTTGAAAATAAGATGAATAACATTTAACTGAACACCTACCTACCGGGCGTGGTTTCCGTCATGGACAGTATCAATACGGGGCGGAGGGTACCTACAGCCCACAGCCACTCGATCGGACCAGCCTATAGTGCACAAAGTACAAAAACCGCTTTTTTTTTGCGAGGACAAAACCGCTTTTTTAAGTGTTCGCTGGATCGAGTTTTTCTTTCCGCTTTTTTTTTGTTCGCTGGATCGAGTAGATCCTCCGTCGAGAGCAGATTCTACACAAGAGAGTGAACAGAGGTGCTAGTGCAAGTTTGAACCCCATGTGTGGCCTGCCGCGCACCGGGTACCTTTTCTAAATGGGCCTATTTCTAGCTTTGAGCTTTACTTTGGTCACGGGGCCGCCCAGCCCTTGTATGCATGCATGCATGCATCTCATCGAGACGGCCGGGCTGTGCGAGTCTGTCTGCATACGCCATCCGGCCATGATCGTGTTCATCGCCTGATGATTTTGGACGCGCCACCGCTTCTGGTGAGTTACCGATCAATTAATCGCATTCCATTAGTGTGACTAGTGGACATAGGGATCATACCTTGCGTGCTCACAGTTTCTCGTGGTCAGGTCAACTCTGCGCGTGTAGGTTGCCTTCAGAAGAAGTCTATCCTCCCAAAATTGTGATCATGGTCATGATATTAGTTCTTGCTTGGATGAGTTGGGAACTTTTTGCCAACTCTAGTTCATTTCTTTTAACCAATGTTAGCCCGATCATGAGCAACCACTCCCGGGCTTCATCGTGCTGTGGGCTGCCGAGCGATTCGTTCAGTATGTCCTCATCGTGGAGACCGAACCCGCTCATCGACTGTGGCTCTCCATACGTGGCGCGTGGTTCTACACGCAGAGGGATTTCAAGGCCGTTGTTGTCGCGTTGTGATTATTGTTGCCATCACCATTGTTGTTGCTGTCGGCGTCGGCGCCACCATCGCCATTCGTGGCATTTGGCGTGTTCACCATGTAGATGTCGTAGGTTGAGGCCACCTTCCACTTGCCCGATGGCACCATAGCTGGTAGCGTCTGCCCCAGACTCGCCGACCTCCTCTTCCGTGTCTGTCGCCCCATCGGTGGTTCCTTTGAGGACGTCAATAAGACCTTCGACGTTGGCAACGAGATGGGTCGTGGTGATTTGACATCAAGATCAGGAGATCCGACGTCTGCCACTCATGGATCTAGTGAGATGCCAAACTCAAGAAGATCAGCTCCTCGCAGCAGTCCGCAGTGTACTCCATGTTGCCGAATCTTACGATTCAGCCTAGAGTGAAGGGCACGACCTGGACGAGGTGGCCAATCGAGTTGGCAACCGGGATGACCCCGCCGGAGACGAACATCTGTCCCAGTATGAATGTCGGGCTGGAACCGATATGAGCAATACACACTCCCATCGCACCACCAAGTTCACCTAGCAGGACCTGTATGAGCCACCATTATTTTTTTACTCGGTTTTATTTTAGTTTTTATATATTTTTACATAAATTCTTTCTTATTTTTTCATATTTCTTTCCCTTCTGTTCTTTTCTTTTTATTGTTGTTTTTCTGTTTCCCTTTTCCATTTTCATATTTCTTTGGTCTAAAAAATGTTAGAAATTTCAAAAAAAAATATTTAAAAAATTTAAAATTGTTTGGTTCAAAAATTGTTTGCTGTTCTTAGTAATTATGTTCCAAAATGTGAAAATTGCTCTTCCTTTTTAAATTTGTACACAATTTAAAAAATGTTCATAGTTTCAAAAACAACTTAGCAATTCAAAAAATGCTTTTAAAAAGAGTCCATAAATTGGAAAATGTTTGAGAATATCAAAAAATGTCCTGTATTCAGAAAATTCTCAAAAACAAATCAAAAATTATCGCCACTCTGCAAATGTTCAGGAATTCAGAAACTACTCACTGTTTTAAAATATGTTTGGTATTTGAATAAATATTGGTGTTTCAATAATGTCATAGGTTTCTAAATTTGTTTGCAAAATAAAAATATATTCCCATTTTTCCTATTTTTTTACAAATTCCAATTTTTTTATTTTTTCAAAATTTCCAAAAAAGTTAGAGTTTTCAAAATTTGTTTGTGTTTACAAAATATATTAAGAAAATTCAAAATAATTGGCAACCCAGCCCAGTTTGTTGCAGGAGACCTGCCCCCTGCACCTTACTTCTCTGCTTTTGCCTCACCCAGTGGACCGGACCAGCCGCACAACCGTGTTTGCGAGGCTCCACTGGTCTGCAATAGCTAAGGGCATATAGGTTTCTCAAATAAAATTTTAACGCCATATAGGAGCTCCATCTCACAATAAGTTCCTTCGTTACGGTCATTTCATTGCTCCGTCTGCTTTTCTTTTCTTACTTTTATTTATATTATGAAATAAAAACTATTATACTTATTTTTTTTAAAGTTCAAAGCGTATCTAGAAAATGTTCATGCATTGTAAAAAAGTATCAACTTGAAAAATGGTCATACCATTAAAAAAAGTTCACATGTTTTAAAATTTATCTGTCACATTTTAGAAAAATGTTCACCGTGCATTTAAGAATGTTCATGCAGTGTAAACCAATGTTCGCATGTTTTTTTTTCAAATGTCCTTTCCATTCATAATATTTTAAAAAAGTTAAAAATTTAAAACTTTGTTCATGGCATTTAAAAATGCTCATGAAAATGTACAAAACATGTAGTTCATTACACATGCTGTACCATTTAAAAATAATTTTGTGTTATTTTGATTAATGGTTCATGGAAATATAAAAACAATCACATGGTTTAGAAAAAATGGTCACCATGTTTTTTATAAAAATACTATATATCTAAAAATATTTAATGTAAGTTTGGCAAATGTACAACATGTAATTGGTTAAAAGTTCAACATTTATTTAAAAAGATTTAACCATGTTTCTGAAAATGCTCGAGTTATATGTGAAATATGTTCGACAATTTATTTAAAAAATTCAATATGTATTTGAAAAAATAGAACATAAAAATAAACACCAAAAGAAATATCGATAAAGAAAACATGTAGAAAACAAAAAAAAAGTGTGGATCCTTCCCAAAACTGTCAAAACGAGAGGGAAGGTGACACGAACCGGTCCTTGGAAGCTTCCCTAAACCACTCGTATCACACTTAATGGGGCAGCCCTTTTCATAGGGACCGTCTGTGAGTCATTTGAGAGCTGGATGTGGCATCGCATTCGGATGGTCACTGCATGATCCTGAAAGAAATTAAGACCCGTAGTTTCAATTTTTTGGCTTGTGATTTAGGCCATGAATGGCTGGCATGTAATATCGCAGCTCGAAGGTTGGCTAGGACGACAACGACTCATGATGTTGGCCGCCATGTGTGCTGTTCGGATCCACCAGCCGATATATGTATTCATGTGAACATTGACACTTGAAATAAAGGACGCCATTATCTGGGGAAAAAATTACGAATCAGCCCGGTTCGCACACGCATGGTACGGCCCAGAGCAGCCGACTGAAACTCTTCAACTTTGACACGCCACACAGTTTTTTTTTCCTTTTTTTGAGACATACACGCCACACAGATCGAACGGTGGTTACGTTCCTTGGCCCATGCATGCATGTGTGTATTCTTCCCGCCAAACCGACCAATCTATACAAAGCCCAAAGTGCCAAAGTCCAAAGCCGCTTTCGGGCGTTCCATCATTATCGGTAGATTATAGACCAATCAATGTGTCGTCCATCACGTCTCGTCCTCCCGTCCTGCCCATCCATTGCCCACCCTAAGTTTAACTGCTTGCTTCTTTCTGATGGTGAAAATCTACACGATGAACCGACGAGACTCGCCGCGGCATGCACAGTACAGCATGTGTATCGGCCAGCCGGAGTTCTTTGATTAATCATGAACCAGTTAGGCAGTTACCGGTGGCTGTAATAAAGGTGGTAGGCAGGTTTCGGCGCTAGCCTATGATTGCGTACCTTGACCCGCTCGATGGATCCAGAGCCGTCCGCACAGCATGTGAACTTTGCACGCAGAAGAGGATTGAAAGGTGGTTGGCCAGCCACTCACCTTGGCTCGATCGGACGAGCCTATAGTGTACAAAAGTACAAAGCCGCTTTTGTTGATGAGTCACTTTCTCCCGCGCGCCGTCGTCCTCGTGGTGTCCATCCATTCATCACCAGCCAATGGACCGACGTGAATCGAACGTGAATGTCCGTCCCGAGACACGTACGTAAAAAATGCCAGACTTACGGAAATCCCCCTACGGACGCAGGTTACGGGATTGCATGGCCTAATGACCTAATCTCATTGACTTTCTCCCCATAAAATTAGCAGTGGGGGCTTTAAACGGAGTAGAAGGAACGAGATCAGAGTGAGGAGAGGTGCTGGTGCAAGTTTGGACCCATGCATGTCATGTGTGGTTGCCGCGCCCAAGTCCTAGACAAAGCACAAGCCTGTACTGTAGCTGCTTTTGAGCTTTGGGCACGGGACCGGCCAGCCCTTGCATGCATGCATGTGGAGTCGATCGACCCAGTCTGCACGTCCGCGCTGTCTTCGGCTTCGACCCATCCATCCACGTGCGGCCATGATCGACTTAATCGCCGCGTCTGCCTTCTCACGAGCTAGCGATAAATTCATCGCATTCGACTAGTGTGACTGGTGTACGAAGAGATTATACCTTGGCTACTCTGCGCATGCAGGATTGCCATCAAAGCTATGTTCAATTCTGGTCATGGCCCGCGAACAATCTCTAATTAACCATGCGCCCACCCACGCTTTCCCCTCGCGCGCCCGCGCCGGCGGCGATGGCCGCGGCGTCCTGCGGTAGCTGCAACGCCTCCTGGTTCATGCCCCTGCCGCCGCCCATCGGCCCCCGGCTGGTGCTCCGGCCCGGCCCGCCCCCTCCCCCCCCCCCCCCCCCCGACCTCGGCGCCTTCAGATCTCGATCCGCCGCCCGCCAGTCATGGACTCACCAGTAGCTCTACCCATGTGGAGCTCGTCCCCGACTCGCAGCCTGCTGTGGTGCCTCCGGGCCGCACCCTGGCTGGATCTGTGCGCGCCGCTTCTGCCGCGGGCACCTCGCATTTTCAAATCGACCCTCGCCTTAACTGCGGGGAGACAGGGGCAGCTGGCCTCCTCCCGTCCTGCTGTGGCCGCGCCTTCAATGCCGGTAGTTAGGACGTGCGCGGGGCGCGAGGTTGTGGCGACTGGCGAGGCGACCGGCGACTAGCAGCTCGTCGTGTCACGTAATGGCCCGCGCCGCCCGGCTTTCGCCGCTTCGGCATTCATGCCGCCTCCCATCCCTCGTTGGCTCTTGGGCCGATGCTGTCGGTGCATCGCCCGCGGACACAGAGCTTCGGCTTGCCGCGAGCCCATCCGCTGCTCCCGCTGCCTTCTTAATGGGCACATGTCGCGTGGTTGCAAGAACCAGTGGAAGCCGCTCAGCTTCATTGACGGCCCCGCAGTACCACCACCACCTCTGCCTCACCCTGCTGCTGCTTCGGGTCTGGCGGTGCCGCGTCCTGGTCGTGGCTGGGAGGTTCCTCGTCCGCTTCCGCAGGCTACTGCTCCTCGGACAGCCATGCCGCGCCTCGGAGACGCCTCTGTCAGGCCGGAGGTGGACTACGTCGTCGTCCCCGCCACTCCCGAGATGCAGGCAGAGTCTGCCCTGCTCTCCACCAATGCCGCTGTGGCATGGCTGGAGGGCGCGCGGCAGGACGTCCCGTGCAGGCAGGTCGCCACTGAGCTGGCTTTGGCTCTGGGTGCGCGCCCGGCCGACGTCGAGGTGGTCAAACACTATCCGGAGCAGTTCTTCATCCGGTTCATGCACCAGCACCATTGCGCTGACGCTGTGTCCCGCGGTAACCTCCCAGGCGTCGGCTACCGCATTTACGTGCGCGAGTGGAGGCTTGAGGCGCACGCCGAAAATGAAGACATGCTCCACCGCGTCCGCCTGTGCATGGAGGGTGTTCCTCTGCACGGGTGGAACGAGTACATCGCCACCTTCCTCATCGGCCGCGGCTGCTCACTCGACTACATCGAGCCGCACTCTCGATGCAAAGAAGACACAAGGGATTTGGCTCTCTGGGCATGGATGGTTGATCCTAGCGCCATCCCCAAGGTGAAGTAGCTCACTCTTCCGGCTCGTGGGCACCGTCGCCGTGGACGGCGAGGGCTTCGTCACCGCGTCCTCATCCACCTTAATCTCCATGAGGACCACTCCAAGGCGGCCGACGACGACGACAACCCTCCGCCCCCGGACGTCCACGAGTTCACCTGGTACCGGCGTGTCGTCGACGGCACCATCGCCCCCAGGGACCGACGTGCTGAGCTGGGGCGAGCCGAACGTCGCCCAGACAGGCGCGACGACGACGAAGGGGACCGAGATTGCCGTCGTGGGCGTCCTGAGGACCGCTCACGCGAGGGATGGGGCGCCATGCTGCGGCGCTCTCTCTCCCGCAACACGCGGGAGCGCCTGCGGGATGCGCGCACCAGGGACCGTTCCGGTGGGCGGCGGCGCGCCGGCAGCCCTGCCGCGGCCCTCGCGCCGGCAGCGCCCCCTGTAGATGACGCTGCCATTCGCCTGCGTGGGTCAGGCTCGGGCAGCGGCGAGTCTGAGCGTGCCCCCGAGCTGATGCCTACCCTGGTGGCTGGTGCTCGCGGTCGCAGCCCCTTGCGCTCGGCCTCTCCCCGCTCTGCCAGGCGCCGATCAGCGGAGAGCCTCACCCCCCAGGCGTCCCCCCGCTTTCCCCTACAACAGTCCTGCCGGCAAGCCCGAGGTCAAAGCATGCTGAGGACAGGAGCTCTCCCCTGCTCCTCAGCGAGCCCAGCCCGTCTCTGCTCGAGCTCTACTCACCCGTGACGCTACTTCGGCCCCTGTCATCGCCTGCCAAACCTCCTGGCTTCGAGTCCTCCCCCCTCCACCACTGGTTGCTGACGGACCGTTGCGCCGCACGCCTTCTCCGTCGCGTGGCCATAGCCTTCAGGGCACCGGAGCTGCGCTGGCGCCCATCTTCGAGGCTCGGCAGATGGGCATCCTCGCCTCGCCTGCATCATCTCCGCCCAGGGCACCCACAGCTCGCCGTAAGACGCTTGCCGGCGTTAAAATCTCCACAAGAGGCGGCCTTTCGCTGCAACAGATTAGGCGCTCCGGCGACAAGCAGGTTGCTGCTCCAGCAGCCAAGGAGGCGGAAAAGCTCGTGTGTCACAGTCTGGGGATCATCAGGGACGGGGAAGATGTCACAGTGGACACGCTGGACAAGTTCACAGCCAAGTTCAAGGACCAGCTAGCACTAGTAGAAAACAGGGCTATGGTCCAGGCCGGGTCAGCCCATTAGTCCCGGTTCAGTCTAGAACCAGGACCAATGTGGGCATTGGTCCCGGTTCGTGAGCCCAGGGGGCCGGCCGGGCCACGTGGGCCATTGGTCCCGGTTCATCTGGACCTTTTGGCCCCGGTTTGTGGGATGAACCGGGACCAATGGGCCTCGCTCCTGGCCCACCACCATTGGTCCCGGTTGGTGGCTTGAACCGGGACCAAAGGCTCCCCTTTAGTCCCGGTTCATGTCACCAACCGGGACCAATGAGGTGCCTATATATACCCCCTCGCGCAAGAGCAGAGCACAGTGCTCTGTTTTTTCTGGCCGAGGGGGAGAGGGCTTTGTGGTGCTCTAGCTCACCTCCTATGCACATGAGGTGTTCGATGGAATGCCCGAGCCACACTACTTAAGCTTTCTCCTCTCGAAGCTCGACCTCCAAGCTCCATTTTCCTCGAGATTTGTCTAGATTTAGCGGTCCGTCACGCCCCGTCCCCGTCTTCACCGTCGTCGATCACCCGCGCCGATCTCATCACCAACACCACCGTGGTGAGCCTCTTGTTGTTATCTTCTTTCTGAAAGGAAAAATATTCTTACTATTGGAAATATGCCCTAGAGGCAATAATAAATTGATTATTATTATATTTCCTTGTTCATGATAATCGTTTATTATCCATGCTAGAATTGTATTGATAGGAAACTCAGATACATGTGTGGATACATAGACAACACCATGTCCCTAGTAAGCCTCTAGTTGACTAGCTCGTTGATCAATAGATGGTTACGGTTTCCTGACCATGGACATTGGATGTCGTTGATAACGGGATCACATCATTAGGAGAATGATGTGATGGACAAGACCCAATCCTAAGCCTAGCACAAAGATCGTGTAGTTCGTATGCTAAAGCTTTTCTAATGTCAAGTATCATTTCCTCAGACCATGAGATTGTGCAACTCCCGGATACCGTAGGAATACTTTGGGTGTGCCAAACGTCACAACGTAACTGGGTGGCTATAAAGGTACACTACATGTATCTCCGAAAGTGTCTGTTGGGTTGGCACGAATCGAGACTGGGATTTGTCACTCCGTGTAAGCGGAGAGGTATCTCTGGGCCCACTCGGTAGGACATCATCATAATGTGCACAATGTGATCAAGGAGTTGATCACGGGATGATGTGTTACGGAACGAGTAAAGAGACTTGCCGGTAATGAGATTGAACAAGGTATCGGGATACCGACGATCGAATCTCGGGCAAGTATCGTACCGCTAGACAAAGGGAATTGTATACGGGATTGATTAAGTCCTTGACATCGTGGTTCATCCGATGAGATCATCGTGGAACATGTGGGAGCCAACATGGGTATCCAGATCCCGCTGTTGGTTATTGACTGGAGAGTCATCTCGGTCATGTCTGCATGTCTCCCGAACCCGTAGGGTCTACACACTTAAGGTTCGATGACGCTAGGGTTATAAAGGAAGTTTGCATGTGGTTACCGAATGTTGTTCGGAGTCCCGGATGAGATCCCGGACGTCACGAGGAGTTCCGGAATGGTAAAGATTTATATATAGGAAATCCTGTTTCGGCCATCGGGACAAGTTTCGGGGTCATCGATATTGTACCGGGACCACCGGAAGGGTCCCGGGGGTCCACCGGGTGGGGCCACCTGCCCCGGGGGGCCACATGGGCTGTGGGAGGTGCGCCTTGGCCTACATGGGCCAAGGGCACCAGCCCCAAGAGGCCCATGCACCTAGGGTTTTAAGGAGGGAAGAGTCCCACAAGGGGAAGGCACCTCCTAGGTGCCTTGGGGGGAAGGGAAACCTCCTCTTGGCCGCCTCCCCTTTCCCATCTAGGGCTGCCGCCCCCCCTAGGGGTGGGAACCCTAGAGGGGGCGCACCCTCCTCCCTCTCCCCTATATATAGTGAGGCATAGGGGCTGCTCATAACACGCGATTTGATCTCTCTCAATGGTGCAGCCCTCCCTCTTTATCTCCTCTCCCATGGTGCTTGGCGAAGCCCTGCAGGATTGCCACGCTCCTCCATCACCACCACGCCGTTGTGCTGCTGCTGGATGGAGTCTTCCTCAACCTCTCCCTCTCTCCTTGCTGGATCAAGGCATGGGAGACATCGTCGGGCTGTACGTGTGTTGAACGCGGAGGTGCCGTCTGTTCGGCACTAGGATCTCCGGTGATTTGGATCACGACGAGTACGACTCCATCAACCCCATTCTCTTGAACGCTTCCGCTTAGCGATCTACAAGGGTATGTAGATGCACTCTCCTTCCCCTCGTTGCTGGTCTCTCCATAGATAGATCTTGGTGACACGTAGGAAAATTTTGAATTTATGCTACGTTCCCCAACAGTGGCATCATGAGCTAGGTCTATGCGTAGTTTCTATGCACGAGTAGAACACAAAGTAGTTGTGGGCGTTGATTTTGTTCAATATGCTTACCGTTACTAGTCCAATCTTGATTCGGTGGCATTGTGGGATGAAGCGGCCCGGACCGACCTTACACGTACTCTTACGTGAGACTGGTTCCACCAAAAAACATGCACTAGTTGCATAAGGTGGCTGGCGGGTGTCTGTCTCTCCCACTTTAGTCGGATCGGATTGGATGAAAAGGGTCCTTATGAAGGGTAAATAGCAATTGGCATATCACATTGTGGTTTTGCGTAGGTAAGAAACGTTCTTGCTAGAAACCCATAGCGGCCACGTAAAACATGCAAACAACAATTAGAGGACGTCTAACTTGTTTTTGCAGGGTATGCTATGTGATGTGATATGGCCAAAGGATGTGATGAATGATATATGTGATGTATGAGATTGATCATGTTCTTGTAATAGGAATCACGACTTGCATGTCGATGAGTATGACAACCGGCAGGAGCCATAGGAGTTGTCTTAATTTATTTATGACCTGCGTGTCAACATAAACATCATGTAATTACTTTACTTTATTGCTAACCGTTAGCTGTAGTAGTAGAAGTAATAGATGACGTGACAACTTCAAGAAGACACGATGATGGAGATCATGATGATGGAGATCATGGTGTCATGCCGGTGACGATGATGATCATGGAGCCCCGAAGATGGAGATCAAAAGGAGCAATATGATATTGGCCATATCATGTCACTATTTGATTGCATGTGATGTTTATCATGTTTTTGCATCTTGTTTACTTAGAACGACGGTAGTAAATAAGATGATCCCTCATTAAAATTTCAAGAATGTGTTCTCCCCTAACTGTGCACCGTTGCTAAAGTTCGTCGTTTCAAAGCACCACGTGATGATCGGGTGTGATAGATCCTTACGTTCACATACAACGGGTGTAAGACAGTTTTACACATGCAAAACACTTAGGGTTAACTTGACGAGCCTAGCATGTACAGACATGGCCTCAGAACACAAGAGACCGAAAGGTCGAGCATGAGTCGTATGGTAGATACGATCAACATGAAGATGTTCACCGATGATGACTAGTCCGTCTCACGTGATGATCGGACATGGCCTAGTTGACTCGGATCATGTAATCACTTAGATGACTAGAGGGATGTCTATCTGAGTGGGAGTTCACAAGATGAACTTAATTATCCTGAACATAGTCAAAAGGTCTTCGCAAATTATGTCGTAGCTCGCGCTTCAGTTCTACTGTTTAGATATGTTCCTAGAGAAAATTTAGTTGAAAGTTGATAGTAGTAATTTGCGGACTAGGTCCATAAACTAAGGTTTGTCCTCATTGCTTCAAGAAGGCTTATGTCCTTAATGCACCGCTCAGTGTGCTGAACCTCGAACGTTGTCTGTGGATGTTGCGAACATCTGACATACACATTTTGATAACTACATGATAGTTCAGTGCGTAATGCTAAATGGTTTAGAATTGAGGCACCAAAGATGTTTTTTGAAACGTCGCGGAACATATGAGATGTTTCGAGGGCTGAAATTGGGATTTCAGGCTCATGCCCATGTCAAGAGGTATAAGACCTCCGACGATTTTCTTAGCCTGCAAACTAAGGGAGAAAAGCTCAATTGTTGAGCTTGTGCTCAGATTGTCTAAGTACAACAATCATTTGAATCGAGTGGGAGTTGATCTTCCAGATGAGATAGTGATGTTTTTCCGAAGTCATTACCACCAAGTTGCTAGAGCTTCATGATGAACTATGATACACTGGTAAAAAAAGGGCCTATAGTCCCGGTTCGTAAGAGCCTTTAGTCCCGGTTCCGGAACCGGGACTAAAGTGTCAGTACTAATACCTCCCCCCTTTAGTCCCGGTTCAATCCAGAACCGGGACTAAAGGCCCTCCACGTGGGCAGTGCGCAGAGCCCAGTCAGGTGACCCTTTGGTCCCGGTTGGTGGCACCAACCGGGACCAATAGGCATCCACGCGTCAGCACTTCTGTGGCTGGGGTTTTTGTTTTTTTTTTTGAAAGGGGGGGGGGGTTGGGGGTTTTGCGGGGTTAATTTAGGTGTTTCATATATTGTGTTAGCTAGTTATAATTAATAGAGAGAAGTGTCCTCTCTTATGTCCGTGCTTGGTCGACGCTACGTACTATACATACGTATATAGAGAGGACTAGACACGCTAGCTAGCTAGTAAGCAAACGAAGGAAACAGAAGATCGTCATGAACATATATGCATATATACAGAGAGAAGTGATATCGACCACCTCTCCTTCTCCGAGAGATTGGTCGAACAACAAGTTCTCGTATATCTATCTGACACTACCGGCTACATATATACAATAATTATCTCTTACAAATATAATCATACGGACTCAGGGTCCACATAGAATTCTCCGTCTTCAGGGATCACGTGGTCAAGAAAGAATGCCGCCAATTCCTCTTGAATTGCTCGCATGCGAGCTGGTGCTAGGAGTTCATCCCGCTTCCGAAACATCTAATTTGAAGAAGGGGGTCAATACATATATATATATATATAAAAAAATGAATGAAACTCAACACAAATGATGGTAATAAAATAAAATTGTGAATGTTGTTATTTACGTACTTCATATTGTTCGTTAGAGTACCCGCCCCGCTCACAGGTCGTGTGGCGGATGGACTCGCAGATGTAGTATCCACAGAAATCATTCCCTTGTTCCTGCCACAACCACTTTACAAGAAATAGAGGTCAATCAAACTGATAAGCAAGAATGCTAAATGGTATTGATGAAACTAGCGCTTGAATCACTAGGAGATGCGCGGAACATGCTACTATAGTACTTACTTTCGGGTGTCTAAATTCCAGCTCCTTCGGCAGTCCCGGAACTGTTTTGGTGAATTTTCTCCAAACCCTGCCGGACAAAGAAAACAATTACTTGATATCAGGAAATGAACAAAGTTGCTGATATGGTGGATAATGATCGATTTAACTTACTTCTTGAGGATTTCAGTCATGTCCGCATACTCCTTGGGATCTTTTCGTTTAGAGTCCAAGACGGTTACTACTCCCTGCTCAAGCTTAATCTCTAGGAGAATATAGTGGTAACTGCACACACATGCATAACTCATCAATTACATTACTATAACCTTGACTAATATATAAGGGAAACCGAATACGCACAAGACAGTAACACTCACCTGAAGTTGTAAGGAAAGAGTATTATATCTTTGTTTTGATTTATTACGAACGATCGTAGCAAGCTGGCCTCGATAGCTGCGGCATGAAGTTTAACCTGAGTTGCATCTATGAGATATGTGTTAATGAACCCAATATCACTGACTTGTCTTTTCTTCAATTCGGCGATCTTCAATCTGCATAATATAGTGAGGATGATTATAAATACATGCAATGAAAGAGCTAAGCTATATAGAGAAACTTAATGATAGAAGTAGTACTACTTACAGACAGTAGCAGGCGACCGTTGTTTTATCGAGGGCCAATTTATTGAAAAACTGATAGAACTCCTCAAATGGAACAGGCAACAGATCAATTCCAACGAGGTCATGCTCCGGTTTAACTCTCGCATACAAAGTACTCCTCCCCCCAGAGTCTCTGCAGATTTTCAAGTACCAATCATGCAATCTTCGCATCATCGTTGATAGAGATCTTTCATCTTTGACGAGAGGCTTCCCGTACTCGTATCTTTGTATCTGCACCTCCATGGGTTCATGATGTACTTCGTCGGGTAGGTAATCTGCAAGATTGCTATAACCGGGTACCATCCTCGGATCATTATCGACGTTGTGGCTAGGCACCTTGAGCGGGGGGCACGATTGCTTCGCTTGTTCGCCGAGCTGGGCAATTTGTTTCCCAGCTGCTCGTCGTTCTTTCAGCCTTTGATCACTGACAGTACTTCCCGACCGCTCCGCTTCGGCAAATTCCTTTCCAATAATGCGGTCATAGTTTCCTTTCGGCGGATCAGACTTCGGTGGTTTTGTCAGGGCAGCCAGAGTGCGCTTCACTTTCACCCGATCTACCTTCTCCTCCGGAGGTGGATGTTTCTTTGCTTTCACCCCTTCAAAGAAGTTCCTCACTTCTTCTCGCGCGATCTCAGCGTTCTCCTCCAGGGTCCTCTCATATGGTAACTTCTCTGGAGTCTTCAGAGAAGGACCGAATCTGTATGTCCTCCCGCCTCTGTTTGTACTGCTAGACGCCGACCGGGCAGACGGAGCGGTTGTCTTCTTTACTTGCTTAAGCGGCGGAGGAGAAGGACTACGACGCGCAGGAGCAGCTGGAGCGGCGGCAGGTCTCTTCCGCCCTTGCTGACGAGGCGGAGAAGGAGGAGGCTGGCTGCTCGGGCGCGTCGGCGCAGGCGGAGAAGGAGGCAGAGTGCCGCCACGCGCCGGAGAAGGAGCCAGCCGAGGGCCCTGATCGTCACTCGCCGGAGGAGGAGGCGGTGGAGGCGGAGTGCCCTGACTCGCCGGAGGAGGAGGAGGAGGCGGTGGCGTCCAGTTCGGAAGGTTGATGAGCTCCTTCCGCCATAGGCATGGAGTCTTCAGAGCAGACCCCAGCCGAGTCTCCCCTTCACCGGTAGGGTGGTCAAGCTGGAGGTCCTCAAATCCCTCTGTTATCTCATCCACCATCACCCTAGCATATCCTTCTGGAATCGGCCGGCAGTGAAAAGTTGCGCCGGGTTTAGTAGGATAAACAGAGCCAACAGCCGCCTTGACCTTCAAATTCATCCATTGCGTCATAAGGTGGCAATTTTGAGACTCCGTTATAGCATCCACGGGATAGCTGGCAGGAGCCGTCAAGGCATGCTCCAGCTGAAGCAGCTCGGTGGAAGCCACGCTGCTTCTGCGCTGAGATGGCGGGGTAGCTTCGGGGGAGGCTTCGGCAGTACGTTTGCTGCGATTTGCTTCTCGTTCCTCTATCACGTCTACCCTTGCTTGCAGTGCCTGTATTTGGGTCTGCTGCACTTTTTTCCTCCTCTCATGGGATTTGTAACCGCCTGCGTCCGGAAACCCAACCTTCCACGGAATGGAGCCTGGCGTGCCTCGTGTCCGTCCAGGGTGCTCAGGATTCCCGAGGGCCATTGTGAGCTCGTCGTTCTCTCTGTCTGGAAAGAACGTCCCTTCCTGCGCTGCTTCAATATACTGCTTAAGCTTACTGACTGGTATGTCCATTTGATCGTTCGTCCAAATGCACTTCCCTGTTACAGGGTCCAGTGTTCCGCCAGCCCCGAAGAACCAAGTCCGGCAATGGTCTGGCCAGTTAATTGTCTCTGGTTCGATCCCTTTATGAACCAGATCATTCTCAGTCTTGGACCACTTAGGCCGGGCTACGAGGTAGCCACCTGACCCCGTGCGATGGTGAAGCTTCTTCTTCGCAGCATTTTGCTTGTTTGTCGCCGACATCTTCTTACTCTTTTCTGATGTCTTGTGGGCCACAAATGCGGGCCAGTGATCTCTGATCTTCTCATATCTGCCCTTGAATTCTGGTGTCTCATTATTTTCGACAAACTTATTCAGCTCTTTCTTCCACCTCCTGAATAGTTCTGCCATCCTCTTCAGAGCAAAAGACTTGATTAATTTCTCTTTAACTGGGTTCTCTGGATTATCCTCAGGCGGTAGGGTGAAATTTGACTTCAGCTCAGTCCAAAGATAATTTTTCTGCATATCATTGACATAAGACACCTCAGGGTCTTCTGTAGCCGGCTTAAACCATTGCTGGATGCTTATCGGGATCTTTTCCCTAACCAGAACCCCGCACTGAGCAACAAATGCGCTCTTTGTCCGGAGGGGTTCAATAGGTTGGCCGTCGGGCGCGATTGCTATGATCTCAAACTTTTCATCCGAGCTCAACTTTTTCTTCGGGCCTCGTCTCTTTACCGAAGTTGTGCTCGATTCGGAGGGCTAGAAAAAAGAACAAAGACTTAATTAATATGTGTACATACCAAAACAATGAATGCATCAATCAGCTAGTCAGCATAGGCTTAACTAATATATATACCTGGCCGGACTCGGTTCGGTCACCGGAGCCGTCATCACGGTCTCCTTCTTGCACCGGCATTGGGTCACCGGAGCCGTCCTCATGTTCTTCTTCTTGCACCGGCATTAGGTCACCGTAGCCAGCTTGTTCACCCTCTCCTTCCAGACCATCGGTTTCGTTGAGAAACAACGAGATGGCATCACTTCCTTCTACGATTATGTCCCTCAACAACGCTTCTTTTGTTGCTTCGTCTAGGGCGGTGTCCATAGTTTCTACAAATATTTACAACATGGCAATTATTATTCAAACATGACAGATGGATATATTAGTGCCAAACGTAGAACTAGCTACCTAATCATAGTAAGCTATCGGGAGGGGGTATATATCGACAACGACGACACTACATCTATGTCCCTCGACGACCCTCGTTCCCGATAAAAAAAAGAGGAAGAAGAAGAAAAATAAGAGGAGAAGAAAGAATAGAGGAGAAGAACCCTCGACCCCTAGACGACCCTCTTCTTCCTCTCATGTTCGAGAGGATCGTCGAGGGGTCGGGAGGTTGCCTAGTGTCAAAGGATTCAACAAAACCATGTCTTCATCATTAGGCGAAAGTAACATGTGCATGATGGTACGAAGCTCTTCAAAGTTGTTCTGGAACGGAGTCCCAGATAGGATAATTTGCTTTTTGGTACAAAGTTCAGAAAGAGCCTTCCGAATATCGCTATTTGGAAGGCCTTTGCTGAATTCGTACCAAAAGGCGGATTATTCTATCCGGGACTCCATTCCAGAACAACTTTGCAGAACTTCGTACCAACATGCCCTCGTTACTTCCGGCTAATGATGAAGGCATGGATTTCTTCAATACTTTGACACTAGGAAACCTCTCTCGACCCCTCGGCGATCCTCGACCCCTCGAACCCTCGACGACCCTGGAACCCTCGACCCCTAGACGACCCTCTTCTTCCTCTCATGTTCGAGAGGATCGCCGAGGGGTCGGGAGGTTGCCTAGTGTCAAAGGATTCAACAAAACCATGTCTTCATCATTAGGCGAAAGTAACATGTGCATGATGGTACGAAGCTCTTCAAAGTTGTTCTGGAACGGAGTCCCAGATAGAATAATTCGCTTTTTGGTACAAAGTTCAGCAAGAGCCTTCCGAATATCGCTATTTGGAAGGCCTTTGCTGAATTCGTACCAAAAAGCGGATTATTCTATCCGGGACTCCATTCCAGAATAACTTTGCAGAACTTCGTACCAACATGCCCTGGTTACTTCCGGCTAATGATGAAGGCATGGATTTCTTCAATACTTTGACACTAGGAAACCTCTCTCTACTTCCGGCTAATAAGAAGAAGAAGAAGAAGAAGAAGAAAAGAAGAAAAAAAGAGGAGAAGAAGAAAGGAATAGTGGAGAAAAGAGAAAATAGAATATATTCTATTTTCTCTTCTTCTCCACTATTCCTTTCTTCTTCTCCTCTTCTTTTTCTTCTTTTTTCTTCTTCTTATTTATTTCTCCTCTTCTTTTCGGTAGAGGATAGCCTAAATAGCTAGCAAGTATCGTGGGTGTGAGATACATGTGGCCTTCGGTGTCGGACACTACATCCACGTCCCACAAGTGACGTGGGCGTCGAAGCCCGCGCCACTTGTGGGATGTGGATGTAGTGTCCGACACCGACGGTACATGTATCTCACACCGACGATACTTTCTATTTAGGGTTTCTCCTCTACCGCTCAGCGACCCTCTCGACGACCCTCGTTCCCGATAAAATAAAGAGGAAGAAGAAGAAGAAAAAAGAAGAGAAGAAAGAATAGAGGAGAAGACTTCCTCTTCTTCCTCTCCTCTTCTTCCCCTTCTTCCTCGCCTCTCTCATGAATGTCCGGCGTTCTCGACCCCCCCCCCCCACGTGTCGAAGAAAAAAAAGAAGAAAAAAAAAGGAGAAGAAGAAAGGAATAGAGGAGAAAAGAGAAAATAGAATATATATTTTATTTTTCTCTTCTTCTCCTCTATTCCTTTCTTCTTCTCATCTTCTTTTTCTTCTTTTTTCTTCTTCTTATTTATTTCTCCTCGTCTTCCTCTCCCCTCTCGGCGACCCTAGACCCCCTCTCGACCCTCGACCCCTAGGCGACCGTCGACCCCTCTCTTTTTTTTCTTCCTCTTCTATTTTATCCTCTTCTTCCTCTGTCGCTCGGCGACCCTCGACGACCCTCGTTCCCGATAAAAAAAGAGGAAGAAGAAGAAAAAAAGAGGAGAAGAAAGAATAGAGGAGAAGATCATCTCCTCTATTCTTTCTTCTCCTCTTTTTTCTTTTCTTATTCCTCTTCTTTTTTATCCTCTTCCTCCTCTCATGTTCGACGACCCTCGACCCCTCGGCGACCCTAGACCCCCTCTCGACCCCCTCTTCTTCTCCCTCTTCTAATTCATTTGTTCATATGAATATACAAACATTTTCATATTTACAATAATTAATATCACCAAAAAAATCTATGAACGGAAAAAAATCCTATTTTTCTAAAAAAACTATCATTTGCATATATACATGAACATAGATATATACACAGAGAACATATGTATACATATATATAAAAAAACAAGCATATATATATATATGAAAAAAAGCATATATATGAAAAAAATGCTAGCTAGGGCGCCGGCCGGACCAGAGGAGGACCGCGGAGTCGGCGGCGAGGATGGCGATGGGGCAGTGGGCGCGCGCTTGGGGTAGGAGACGCGGGCGACGGCGACGGCGGGCCGGGGCGGCGGGCAAGGGGCCGGCCGGCGCGGGCGACGGCGAGGGCGGGACGGGGCGGTGCGCGTCGGGGCAGGGACGAGGGCGACGGCGACGGGGGCGGGCCGGGGCGGCGCGCGTCTCGGGCGACGGCCACGATGGGCGCGGGCGACGGCGACGATGGGGGCGGGCGGCGTCGGGGCAGCCTGGCGGCGTCGGCAACTGCAACTGCAAGATGAGAATGAAAAATTCCAAAGTGTGGCCTTATATAGCAGAGGCTTTAGTCTCGGTTCGTGGCAGCAACCGGGACTAAAGGTGGGCATTAGTCCCGGTTGCTTCCACGAACCGAGACCAATGGCCTCTTTTCGGCAGCCCAAAGGGCGGGAAGCGAAGCCCATTGGTCCCGGTTGGTGGCCCCAACCGGGACTAAAGGAGGGCAATGGTCACGGTTGGTGCCACGAACCGTGACGAATGCACCCTTTAGTCCCGGTTGGTGCCACCAACCGGGACCAATGCCCTTGTGCGCCCCGCGCCCAAAAGTTTAGTCCCACATCGCTAGTTGACAGCGCCCAACACCAGTTTATAAGCTCTGCTGCCTCCTCCCTCTCGAACTCCTCTGAACTGCAGGCCTATGGGCCTAATTTGACACTGCTATGCCCGTGGGCCTATTGGGCCTTCTGCGGGCCTGAATCCTGGCCCATGTAGGGTTTCTAGTCGTATTCAGGCCGTGGAGGCCCAGTAGGTGGCATTTTTTTTGGTTTTTTCTTTTTTATTTCTACATTTTTTTGGTTTTTTATTTTTTATTTCTACTAAAAACTAAATACTTACAGTTTTTTAGTGATTTCTTTTTGCTTTTAGGTCACAAAAATTATAAAAACTTTCTGTTAGTGCCATTAGTTTTAAATTTTAAATAGTTTAAATTTGAATTTTTAAAAATTTGTGTGAATCACTAGTTTATGAATAACTTTACTATAAAAATAGAATTTTTTTTCTTCTTTGCTATTTATTTTTTATTTATACTTACAATTAAATACTTATAGTTTGATTTTAGGTCACAAAAATTATATTCTTTTTGCTATTGAAGAATATTATAGTTTTATTTTAATTATCATAACATAATATTTTAATTGATTGTTTTTATTTTCATAAAAGTTTTGTAGTTCATTCTGTTTGCTATTAATTTATTCTTTGAGCTAAATGACTCTGAAATTGGAAAGCATTTCAAAATGAACTCTGAAAAGGTTGAAAGTTGGCATGGTATCATCATTTCACCCACATAGCATGTTCCAAAAAGTAGAGAGGGTTACGACAAAAACTTGATGCACTTTGTGTACAAAATGGACAATCACTTTCGAAGTATCAAAGTTTCGAACCATAAGACATGAAAGCATTTCAAATGAACTCTGAAAAAGTTGAAAGTTGGGATGGTATCATAATTTCACCCACATAGCATTTGCTTATTGCGGGAGAAAGTCTTCACTTTTTCTTCGCTTGTGTCATTTGCTTATTGCGCCGTAACCATGGATAATCTTCACTGTTTATCAGGATGCTTGGGTCAGCCTTGACATTGAAGGGAGGAATTTCATGAAACTTTTCATAATCTTCAGACATGTCTGTCTTGCCATCCACTCCCAGGATGTCCCTTTTTCCTGAAAGAACTATGTGGCGCTTTGGCTCATCGTATGATGTATTCGCTTCCTTATCTTTTCTTTTTCTCGGTTTGGTAGACATGTCCTTCACATAGATAACCTGTGCCACATCATTGGCTAGGATGAACGGTTCGTCAGTGTACCCAAGATTTTTCAGATCCACTGTTGTCATTCCGTACTGTGGGTCTACCTGTACCCCGCCGCCTAACAGATTGACCCATTTGCACTTAAACAAAGGGACCTTAAAATCAGGTCCGTAGTCAAGTTCCCATATGTCCACTATGTAACCATAATATGTGTCCTTTCCGCTCTCGGTTGCTGCATCAAAGCGGACACCGCTGTTTTGGTTGGTGCTCTTTTGATCTTGGGCGATCGTGTAAAATGTGTTCCCATTTATCTCGTATCCTTTGTAAGTCAATACAATCAAAGATGGTCCCCTGGACAACAAGTACAACTCATCACAAACAGTGTTGTCACCTCTGAGACGTGTTTCCAACCAACTGCTGAAAGTCCTGATGTGTTCACATGTAATCCAGTCGTCGCACTGCTCCGGGTGTTTGGAGCGCAGACTGTTCTTGTGTTCATCGACATACGAGGTCACCAAGGTAGAGTTCTGTAGAACTGTGTAGTGTGCTTGAGACCAAGAATATCCGTCCCTGCATATTATTGAGTCTCTTCCAAGAGTGCCTTTTCCAGTCAGTCTCCCCTCATACCGCGATTTAGGGAGACCTATCTTGTTAAGGCCAGGAATGAAGTCAACACAAAACCCGATAACATCCTCTGTTTGATGGCCCATGGAGATGCTTCCTTCTGGCCTAGCACGGTTACGGACATATTTCTTTAGGACTCCCATGAACCTCTCAAAGGGGAACATATTGTGTATAAATACGGGCCCCAGGATGACAATCTCGTCGACTAGATGAACTAGGACGTGCGTCATGATATTGAAGAAGGATGGTGGGAACACCAGCTCGAAACTGACAAGACATTGCGCCACATCACTCCTTAGCCTTGGTACGATTTCTGGATCGATCACCTTCTGAGATATTGCATTGAGGAATGCACATAGCTTCACAATGGCTAATCGGACGTTTTCTGGTAGAAGCCCCCTCAATGCAACCGGAAGCAGTTGCGTCATAATCACGTGGCAGTCATGAGACTTTAGGTTCTGAAACTTTTTCTCTGCCATATTTATTATTCCCTTTATATTCGACGAGAAGCCAGTCGTGACCTTCATACTGGGCAGGCATTCAAAGAAGATTTCTTTCTCTTCTTTCGTAAGAGCGTAGCTGGCAGGACCTTTATACTGCTTCGGAGGCATGCCGCCTTTTTCGTGTAAACGTTGCAGGTCCTCCCGTGCCTCAGGTGTATCTTTTGTCTTCCCATACACGCCCAAGAAGCCTAGCAGGTTCACGCAAAGGTTCTTCGTCACGTGCATCACGTCGATTGAGGAGCGGACCTCTAGGTCTTTCCAGTAGGGTAGGTCCCAAAATATAGATTTCTTCTTCCACATGGGTGCGTGTCCCTCAGCGTCATTCGGAACAGCTAGTCCACCGGGACCCTTTCTAAAGATTACGTAGTGTAAATCATTGACCATAGCAAGCACGTGATCACCGGTGCACATGGCGGGCTTCTTCCGGTGATCTGCCTCGCCTTTAAAATGCTTGCCTTTCTTTCAACATTGATGGTTGGTCGGAAGAAATCGACGATGGCCCAGGTACACATTCTTCCTGCATTTGTCCAGGTATATACTTTCAGTGTCATCTAAACAGTGCGTGCATGCGTGGTATCCTTTCTTTGTCTGTCCTGAAAGGTTACTGAGAGCGGGCCAATCTTTGATGGTCACGAACAGCAACGCCTTAAGGTTAAATTCCTCCTGTCTGTGCTCATCCCACGTACGTACACCGTTTCCATTCCAAAGCTGTAAAAGTTCTTCAACTAATGGCCTTAGGTACACATCAATGTCGTTGCCGGGTTGCTTAGGGCCTTGGATGAGAACTGGCATCATAATGAACTTCCGCTTCATGCACATCCAAGGAGGAAGGTTATACATACATAGAGTCACGGTCCAGGTGCTGTGATTGCTGCTCTGCTCCCCGAAAGGATTAATGCCATCCGCGCTTAAAGCAAACCATAAATTCCTTGGGTCCTTTGCAAACTCATCCCAGTACTTTCTCTCGATTTTTCTCCACTGCGACCCGTCAGTGGGTGCTCTCAACTTCCCATCTTTCTTTCGGTTCTCACTGTGCCATCGCATCAACTTGGCATGCTCTTCATTTCTGAACAGACGTTTCAACCATGGTATTATAGGAGCATACCACATCACCTTCGCAGGAACCCTCTTCCTGAGGGGCTCGCCGTCAACATCACCAGGGTCATCTCGTCTGATCTTATACCGCAATGCACTGCATACCGGGCATGCGTTCAGATCCTTGTATGCACCGCGGTAGAGGATGCAGTCATTAGGGCATGCATGTATCTTCTCCACCTCCAATCCTAGAGGGCATACGACCTTCTTTGCTACGTATGTACTGTCGGGCAATTCGTTATCCTTTGGAAGCTTCTTCTTTAATATTTTCAGTAGCTTCTCAAATCCTTTGTCAGCCACATCATTCTCTGCCTTCCACTGCAGCAATTCCAGTACGGTACCGAGCTTTGTGTTGCCATCTTCGCAATTGGGGTATAACCCTTTTTTGTGATCCTCTAACATGCGATCGAACTTCAGCTTCTCCTTTTGACTAATGCATTGCGTCCTTGCATCATGACCCGGCGGAGATCATCATCATCGGGCACATCGTCTGGTTCCTCTTGATCTTCAGCAGCTTCACCCGTGGCAGCATCATTGGGCACATCGTCTGGTTCCTCTTGATCTTCACCAGCTCCCCCCGTTGCAGCATCACCGTATTCAGGGGGCACATAGTTGTCATCGTACTCTTCTTCTTCGCCGTCTTCCATCATAACCTCTATTTCTCCGTGCCTCGTCCAAACATTATAGTGTGGCATGAAACCCTTGTAAAGCAGGTGGGAGTGAAGGATTTTCCGGTTAGAGTAAGACCTCGTATTTCCACATTCAGTGCATGGACAACACATAAAACCATTCTGCTTGTTTGCCTCAGCCGCATCGAGAAACTCATGCACGCCCTTAATGTACTCGCGGGTGTGTCTGTCACCGTACATCCATTGCCGGTTCATCTGCATGCATTATATATAATTAAGTGTCCAAATTAATAGAAGTGTACAAATCTCGAGGAAAATGGAGCTTGGAGGTCGACCTTCGAGAGGAGAAAGCTTAAGTAGTGTGGCTCGGGCATTCCATCGAACACCTCATGTGCATAGGAGGTGAGCTAGAGCACCACAAAGCCCTCTCCCCCTCGGCCAGAAAAAACAGAGCATTGTGCTCTGCTCTTGCGCGAGGGGGTATATATAGGCACCTCATTGGTCCCGGTTGGTGGCATGAACCGGGACTAAAGGGGAGCCTTTGGTCCCGGTTCAAGCCACCAACCGGGACCAATGGTGGTGGGCCAGGAGCGAGGCCCATTGGTCCTGGTTCGTCCCACCAACCGGGACCAAAAGGTCCAGACGAACCGGGACCAATGGCCCATGTGGCCCGGCCGGCCCCCTGGGCTCACGAACCGGGATCAATGCCCACATTGGTCCCGGTTCTACACTGAACCGGGACTAATGGGCTGAGCCGGCCTGGACCATAGCCCTGTTTTCTACTAGTGATATATCAGGGACATATATGATGATCTTTGAGATATTCGCGATGTTTGACACCACAAAAGTAGAAATCAAGAAGGAGCATCAATTGTTGATGGTTGGTGAAACCACTAGTTTCTAGAAGGGCAAGGGCAAGAAGGGATACTTCATGAAACGGCAAATCAGCTGCTGCTCTAGTGAAGAAACCCAAGGTTGAACCCAAACCCGAGACTAAGTGCTTCTGTAATAAGGGGAACAGCCACTGGAGCAGAATTACCCTAGATACTTGGTAGATAAGAAGGCTGGCAAGGTCGATAGAAGTATATTGGATGTATTATGTTAATGTGTACTTTACTAGTACTCCTAGTAGCACCAGGGTATTAGATACCGGTTCGGTTGCTAAGTGTTAGTAACTCGAAATAAAAGCTACGGAATAAACGGAGACTAGCTAAAGGTGAGCTGACGATATGTGTTGGAAGTGTTTCCAAGGTTGATATGATCAAGCATCGCACGCTCCCTCTACCATCGAGATTGGTATTAAAACCTAAATAATTGTTATTTGGTGTTTGCGTTGAGCATAGACATGATTGGATTATGTCTATCGCAATACGGTTATTCATTTAAAAAGAATAATGGTTACTCTGTTTATTTGAATAATACCTTCAAATGGTCTTACACCTGAAATGAATGGTTTATTGAATCTCGATCGTAGTGATACACATGTTCATGCCAAAAGATAGTAATGATAGTACCACATACTTGTGGCACTACCACTTAAGTCATATCGGTATAAAACGCATGAAGAAGCTCCATGTTGATGGATCTTTGGACTCACTCATTTTTGAAAGGATTGAGACATGCGAACCATGTTTGTTGGTAGATATGCATGAAGAAACTCTATGCAAATGGACCGTTTGGACTCACTTGATTTTGAATCACTTGAGACATGCAAATCATACCACATGGGCAAGATGACTGAAAGCCTCGTTTTTCAGTAAAATGGAACTAGAAAGCAACTTGTTGGAAGTAATACATTTTGATGTGTGCAATCCAATGAGTGCTGAGGCATGTAGTGGATATCGTTATGTTCTTACTTCACAGATGATTTGAGTAGATATTGAGTATATTTACTTGATGAATCACGAGTCTGAATTATTGAAAGGTTCAAGTAATTTCAGGGTGAAGTTGAAAGATCGTCATGACAAGAGGATAAAATATCTATGATATGATCATAGAGATGAATATCTGAATTACGAGTTTGGCATAGAATTAAGACATTGTGGAAATTGTTTCACAACTAATACAGCCTGGAACACCATAGTGTGATGGTGTGTCCGAACATCATAACTGCACCCTATTGGATATGATGCATACCATGATGTCTCTTATCGAATTACCACGATAGTTTATGGGTTAGGCATTAAATACAACCACATTCACTTTAAATAGGGCACCACGTAATTCCGATGAGATGACACCGTATGAACTATGGTTTAGAGAAACCTAAGCTGTCATTTCTTAAAAGTTTGGGGCTGCGACGCTTATGTGAAAAAGTTTCAGGCTGATAAGCTCGAACCCAAAGCGGATAAATGCATCTTCATAGGACACCCAAAACAGTTGGGTATACCTCCTGTCTCAGATCCGAAAGCAATAAGGGATTGTTTCTAGAATCGGGTCCTTTCTCGAGGAAAGGTTTCTCTCGAAAGAATTGAGTGGGAGGATGGTGGAGACTTGATGAGGTTATTGAACCGTCTCTTCAACTAGTGTGTGGCAGGGCACAGGAAGTTGTTCCTGTGGCACCTACACCAATTGAAGTGGAAGCTTATGATAGTGATCATGAAACTTCAGATCAAGTCACTACCAAACCTCGTGGGATGACAAGGATGCGTACTACTTCAGAGTGGTACGTAATCCTGTCTTGGAAGTCATGTTGCTAGACAACAATGAACCTACGAGCTATGGAGAAGCGATGGTGGGCCCAGATTCCGATAAATGGCTCGAGGCCATAAAATCCGAGATAGGATCCATGTATGAAAACAAAGTGTAGACTTTGGAAGAACTACTTGATGGTCGTAAGGCTGTTAGGTACATATGGATTTTAAAAGGAAGACGGACAATGATGGTAAATGTCACCATTAAGAAAGCTCGACTTGTCGTTAAGATGTTTTTTGACAAGTTCAAGGAGTTGACTATGATGAGACTTTCTCACTCGTAGCGATGCTAAGAGTCTGTTGGAATTATATTAGCGATTACTGTATTATTTATGAAATCTTGCAGATAGGATGTCAAAACATTGTTTCCTCGATGATTTTCTTGAGGAAAGGTTGTATGTGATACAACCGGAAGGTTTTGTCAATCCTGAAAGATGCTGATAAGTATGCAAAGCTCCAGCAATCCTTCTAGGGACTGGAGTAAGCATCTCGGAGTTGGAATGTATGCTTTGATGAGATGATCAAAGATTTTGGGTGTATACAAATTTTATGAGAAACTTGTATTTCCAAAGAAGTGAGTGGGAGCACTATAGAATTTATGATGAGTATATGTTGTTGACATATTATGGATCAGAAATGATGTAGAATTTCTGGAAAGCATATAGGGTTATTTGGAAAGTGTTTTTCAATGGAAAGCCTGGATTAAGCTACTTGATCATTGAGCATCAAGATCTATAAGGATAGATCAAAACGCTTAATGGTACTTTCAAATGAGCACATACCTTGACATGATCTTGAAGGTGTTCAAGATGGATCAGTCAAAGAAGGAGTTCTTGCCTGAGTTGTAAGGTATGAAGTTGAGACTTAAAGCTCGACCACGGCAGAAGAAAGAGGAAGGACGAAGGTCGTCCCCTATGCTTTTGTCATAGGCTCTATACAGTATGCTATGCTGTGTACCGCACCTGAAGTGTGCCTTGCCATGAGTCAGTCAAGGGGTACAAGAGTGATCCAAGAATGGATCACAGGACAGCGGTCAAAGTTAAACTTTGTAACTAGTGGACTAAGGAATTTTCTCGATTATGGAGGTGATAAAGAGTTCGACGTAAAGAGTTACGTCGATGCAAGCTTAACACCTATCCGGATAGCTCTGAGTAGAGATACCGGATACGTATAATGGAGCAACAATTTAGAATAACTCCAAGTAGAACAGTTATTTGAAATGGCTCCAAATAAAGCGTGGTAGCTGCATCTAGGAGATGACATAAAGATTTGTAAAGCACACACGGATCTGAAAGGTTCAGACCCGTTGACTAAAACCTCTCTCACAAGCAACATGATCAAACCCAGAACTCTGTGAGTGTTAATCACATGGTGATGTGAACTAGATTATTGACTCTAGTGCAAGTGGGAGACTGTTGGAAATATGCCCTAGAGGCAATAATAAATTGATTATTATTATATTTCCTTGTTCATGATAGTCGTTTATTATCCATGCTAGAATTGTATTGATAGGAAACTCAGATACATGTGTGGATACATAGACAACACCATGTCCCTAGTAAGCCTCTAGTTGACTAGCTCGTTGATCAATAGATGGTTACGGTTTCCTGACCATGGACATTGGATGCCGTTGATAACAGGATCACATCATTAGGAGAATGATGTGATGGACAAGACCCAATCCTAAGCCTAGCACAAAGATCGTGTAGTTCGTATGCTAAAGCTTTTCTAATGTGAAGTATCATTTCCTTAGACCATGAGATTGTGCAACTCCCGGATACCGTAGGAATACTTTGGGTGTGCCAAACGTCACAACGTAACTGGGTGGCTATAAAGTTACACTACATGTATCTCCGAAAGTGTTTGTTGGGTTGGCACGAATCGAGACTGGGATTTGTCACTCCGTGTAAGCGGAGAGGTATCTCTGGGCCCACTCGGTAGGACATCATCATAATGTGCACAATGTGATCAAGGAGTTGATCACGGGATGATGTGTTACGGAACGAGTAAAGAGACTTGCCGGTAACGAGATTGAACAAGGTATCGGGATACCGACGATCGAATCTCGGGCAAGTATCGTACCGCTAGACAAAGGGAATTGTATACGGGATTGATTAAGTCCTTGACATCGTGGTTCATCTGATGAGATCATCGTGGAACATGTGGGAGCCAACATGGGTATCCAGATCCCGCTGTTGGTTATTGACCGGAGAGTCATCTCGGTCATGTCTACATGTCTCCCGAACCCGTAGGGTCTACACACTTAAGGTTCGATGATGCTAGGGTTATAAAGGAAGTTTGTATGTGGTTACCGAATGTTGTTCGGAGTCCCGGATGAGATCCCGGACGTCACGAGGAGTTCCGGAATGGTAAAGATTTATATATAGGAAATCCTGTTTCGGCCATCGGGACAAGTTTCGGGGTCATCGGTATTGTACCGGGACCACCGGAAGGGTCCTGGGGGTCCACTGGTTGGGGCCACCTGCCCCGGGGGGCCACATGGGCTGTGGGAGGTGCGCCTTGGCCTACATGGGCCAAGGGCACCAGCCCCAAGAGGCCCATGCGCCTAGGGTTTTAAGGAGGGAAGAGTCCCACAAGGGGAAGGCACCTCCTAGGTGCCTTGGGGGGGAGGGAAACCTCCTCTTGGCCGCCTCCCCTTTCCCATCTAGGGCTGCCGCCCCCCTAGGGGTGGGAACCCTAGAGGGGGCGCACCCTCCTCCCTCTCCCCTATATATAGTGAGGCATAGGGGCTGCTCATAACACGCGATTTGATCTCTCTCAATGGTGCAGCCCTCCCTCTTTATCTCCTCTCCCATGGTGCTTGGCGAAGCCCTGCAGGATTGCCACGCTCCTCCATCACCACCACGCTGTTATGCTGCTGCTGGATGGAGTCTTCCTCAACCTCTCCCTCTCTCCTTGCTGGATCAAGGCATGGGAGACATCGTCGGGCTGTACGTGTGTTGAACGCGGAGGTGCCGTCTGTTCAGCACTAGGATCTCTGGTGATTTGGATCACGACGAGTACGACTCCATCAACCCCGTTCTCTTGAACGCTTCCGCTTAGCGATCTACAAGGGTATGTAGATGCACTCTCCTTCCCCTCGTTGCTGGTCTCTCCATAGATAGATCTTGGTGACACGTAGGAAAATTTTGAATTTATGCTACGTTCCCCAACACTTACTTGTATGTTTAGATAGATACTTGTATCATTTTCTTACATTTATTATTGCATCTTATATAGTGCGATGGTTTTGGTATCCGCCCCCGTCGGCCCTCGTCCTGTCTATGATTCGGATGTGGTATGTATATTATCTTTATAACTATTGGTTCATTTATTGTTTATGAAAATTATGCCGACCAACGTGACATAGATTTTATTTATCTAGGATGTATGTGAATCGGAAATGCCAACCGACCCTATTGTCGAGAGGTTAAATTTAGTTGAAGAAGAAAACAATTTGTTGAAAGAAAAAAATAAAAAAAATTGAGGAGGAGAAGATGATATCGGAGTTGCATGTTGCGGATGTCGTCGATGATCACAAGATCAAGATGGATGCATTGCGCTTGAAGATTAGAAAGATTAGAAAATATGCCATTCATACCGAGGCTTGGTATCATTATGCCGTTGGATTAATTGTTACCTTGGTTGCGATTATGATCGCATTTGTTTTCGCATTGAAATGTTTTACATAGTTTCAATGTATGGTTTAATTAATTAGATGCTCTGGAGAGCTATATGTTGTTAGATGAGAACTATGTATGCACTTTGGTTTTAATGTGATGATGAACTTCTATTAATTTGGACATTTAATTATATATAATGCACGCAGATGAACCGGCAATGGACGTACGGTGACAGACACACCCGCGAGTACATTAAGGGCGTGCATGAGTTTCTCGATGCGGCTGAGGCAAACAAGCAGAATGGTTTTATGTGTTGTCCATGCACTGAATGTGGGAATACGAGGTCTTACTCTAACCGGAAAATCCTTCACTCCCACCTGCTTTACAAGGGTTTCATGCCACACTATAATGTTTGGACGAGGCACGGAGAAATAGGGGTTATGATGGAAGACGGCAAAGAAGAAGAGTACGATGACAACTATGTGCCCCCTGAATACGGTGATGCTGCAACGGGGGGAGCTGGTGAAGATCAAGAGGAACCAGACGATGTGCCCAATGATGCTGCCATGAGTGAAGCTGCTGAAGATCAAGAGGAACCAGACGATGTGCCCGATGATGATGATCTCCGCCGGGTCATTGTCGATGCAAGGACGCAATGCATTAGTCAAAAGGAGAAGATGAAGTTCGATCGCATGTTAGAGGATCACAAAAAAGGGTTATACCCCAATTGCGAAGATGGCAACACAAAGCTCGGTACCGTACTGGAATTGCTGCAGTGGAAGGCAGAGAATGCTGTGGCTGACAAAGGATTTGAGAAGCTACTGAAAATATTGAAGAAGAAGCTTCCAAAGGATAACGAATTGCCCGACAGTACATACGCAGCAAAGAAGGTCGTATGCCCTCTAGGATTGGAGGTGGAGAAGATACATGCATGCCCTAATGACTGCATCCTCTACCGCGGTGCATACAAGGATCTGAACGCATGCCCGGTATGCGGTGCATTGCGGTATAAGATCAGACGAGATGACCCTGGTGATGTTGACGGCGAGCCCCCCAGGAAGAGGGTTCCTGCGAAGGTGATGTGGTATGCTCCTATAATACCACGGTTGAAACGTCTGTTCAAAAACGAAGAGCATGCCAAGTTGATGCGTTGGCACAGTGAGAACCGAAAGAAAGATGGGAAGTTGAGAGCACCCGCTGACGGGTCGCGGTGGAGAAAAATCGAGAGAAAGTACTGGGATGAGTTTGCAAAGGACCCAAGGAATGTATGGTTTGCTTTAAGCGCGGATGGCATTAATCCTTTCGGGGAGCAGAGCAGCAATCACAGCACCTGGACCGTGACTCTATGTATGTATAACCTTCCTCCTTGGATGTGCATGAAGCGGAAGTTCATTATGATGCCAGTTCTCATCCAAGGCCCTAAGCAACCCGGCAACGACATTGATGTGTACCTAAGGCCATTAGTTGAAGAACTTTTACAGCTTTGGAATGGAAACGGTGTACGTACGTGGGATGAGCACAGACAGGAGGAATTTAACCTTAAGGCGTTGCTGTTCGTGACCATCAAAGATTGGCCCGCTCTCAGTAACCTTTCAGGACAGACAAAGAAAGGATACCACGCATGCACGCACTGTTTAGATGACACTGAAAGTATATACCTGGACAAATGCAGGAAGAATGTGTACCTGGGCCATCGTCGATTTCTTCCGACCAACCATCAATGTTGAAAGAAAGGCAAGCATTTTAAAGGCGAGGCAGATCACCGGAAGAAGCCCGCCATGTGCACCGGTGATCACGTGCTTGCTATGGTCAATGATTTACACTACGTAATCTTTAGAAAGGGTCCCGGTGGACTAGCTGTTCCGAATGACGCTGAGGGACACGCACCCATGTGGAAGAAGAAATCTATATTTTGGGACCTACCCTACTGGAAAGACCTAGAGGTCCGCTCCTCAATCGACGTGATGCACGTGACGAAGAACCTTTGCGTGAACCTGCTAGGCTTCTTGGGCGTGTATGGGAAGACAAAAGATACACCTGAGGCACGGGAGGACCTGCAACGTTTACACGAAAAAGGCGGCATGCCTCCGAAGCAGTATAAAGGTCCTGCCAGCTACGCTCTTACGAAAGAAGAGAAAGAAATCTTCTTTGAATGCCTGCCCAGTATGAAGGTCACGACTGGCTTCTCGTCGAATATAAAGGGAATAATAAATATGGCAGAGAAAAAGTTTCAGAACCTAAAGTCTCATGACTGCCACGTGATTATGACGCAACTGCTTCCGGTTGCATTGAGGGGGCTTCTACCGGAAAACGTCCGATTAGCCATTGTGAAGCTATGTGCATTCCTCAATGCAATCTCTCAGAAGGTGATCGATCCAGAAATCGTACCAAGGCTAAGGAGTGATGTGGCGCAATGTCTTGTCAGTTTCGAGCTGGTGTTCCCACCATCCTTCTTCAATATCATGACGCACGTCCTAGTTCATCTAGTCGACGAGATTGTCATCCTGGGGCCCGTATTTATACACAATATGTTCCCCTTTGAGAGGTTCATGGGAGTCCTAAAGAAATATGTCCGTAACCGCGCTAGGCCAGAAGGAAGAATCTCCATGGGCCATCAAACAGAGGATGTTATCGGGTTTTGTGTTGACTTCATTCCTGGCCTTAACAAGATAGGTCTCCCTAAATCGCGGTATGAGGGGAGACTGACTGGAAAAGGCACTCTTGGAAGAGACTCAATAATATGCAGGGACGGATATTCTTGGTCTCAAGCACACTACACAGTTCTACAGAACTCTACCTTGGTGACCTCGTATGTCGATGAACACAAGAACAGTCTGCGCTCCAAACACCCGGAGCAGTGCGACGACTGGATTACATGTGAACACATCAGGACTTTCAGCAGTTGGTTGGAAACACGTCTCAGAGGTGACAACACTGTTTGTGATGAGTTGTACTTGTTGTCCAGGGGACCATCTTTGATTGTATTGACTTACAAAGGATACGAGATAAATGGGAACACATTTTACACGATCGCCCAAGATCAAAAGAGCACCAACCAAAACAGCGGTGTCCGCTTTGATGCAGCAACCGAGAGCGGAAAGGATACATATTATGGTTACATAGTGGACATATGGGAACTTGACTACGGACCTGATTTTAAGGTCCCTTTGTTTAAGTGCAAATGGGTCAATCTGTTAGGCGGCGGGGTACAGGTAGACCCACAGTACGGAATGACAACAATGGATCTGAAAAATCTTGGGTACACTGACGAACCGTTCGTCCTAGCCAATGATGTTGCACAGGTTATCTATGTGAAGGACATGTCTACCAAACCGAGAAAAAGAAAAGATAAGGAAGCGAATACATCATACGATGAGCCAAAGTGCCACATAGTTCTTTCAGGAAAAAGGGACATCCTGGGAGTGGACGGCAAGATAGACATGTCTGAAGATTATGAAAAGTTTTATGAAATTCCTCCCTTCAATGTCAAGGCTGACCCAAGCATCCTGATAAAAAATGAAGATTGTCCATGGTTACGGCGCAATAAGCAAATGACACAAGCGAAGAAAAAGTGAAGACTTTCTCCCGCAACTTTGCAACACACGAACATGCTACCATTGTCCGTTTTGTACATGCACATGCTATGTGGGTGAAATTATGATACCATCCCAACTTTCAACTTTTTCAGAGTTCATTTGAAATGCTTTCATGTCTTATGGTTCGGCCCTCATAATACCATGACCATTAGTCCCTGGCCCATGCCAACTTTTAACTTTCAACTTTCAACTTTCTAAAACTAATGGCACTAACAGAAACTTTCAACTTTCATCTATTCTCATTTTTTAGTAAGTTAATCACAAACTTGTGATTCAAACAATTTTCAAATAATTCAAATTTTAACTATTCAAATTTGAAAAGTAATGGCACTAACAGAAAGTTTATAATTTTTCTAAAACTAATGGCACTAACAGAAAGTTTATAATTTTGCTGACCTAAAATCAAAAAGAATTAAAAAATAAAGCAAAAATAAAAGGAAATAAATAATGCAGAAAACAAAACAAAAAAACTGGAAAAAAATAAAAATAGCAACAATAAGTATTTTGTTGTAAGTAGAAACAAAATAAAATAAATAAAGAAACAAAGAAAACAAAAAACAAAAAAAGTGTTTTCAAATTTGAAAAAATGGCACTAACAGATAGTTTATAATTTTTCTAAAACTAAAAGCAAAAATAATTAAAAAATAAAGCAAAAACAAAAGAAAATAAATAATGCAAAAAACAAAACAAAAAATTGGAAATAAAAATAAAAATAGCAACAATAAGTATTTTGTTGTAAGTAGAAACAAAATAAAATAAATAAAGCAACAAAGAAAACAAAAAACAAAAAAGTGTTTTCAAATTTGAAAACTAATGGCAATAACAGAAAGTTTATAATTTTTTCTAAAACTAAAAGCAAAAAGAATTAAAAAATAAAGAAAATAAATAATGCAAAAAACAAAACAAAAAAACTGGAAAAAAATATATTTTTATAGTAAAGTTAATCACAAACTTGTGATTCACATAAATTTCAAAGAATTCAAATTTTAACTATTCAAATTTGAAAAGTAATGGCACTAACAGAAAGTTTATAATTTTTCTGACCTAAAAGCAAAAAAAAAATAAAAAAAATAAAGCAAAAAACAAAAGGAAATAAATAATGCAAAAAACAAAACAAAAAACTGGGAAAAATATAAAAAAATTGCCACCTATTGGGCCACCACGGCCTGAATACGACTAGAAACCCAACATGGGCCAGGATTCAGGCCCGTAGAAGGCCCAATAGGCCCACAGGCAAAGCAGTGTCAGATTAGGCCCATAGGCCTGCAGTTCAGAGGAGTTCGAGAGGGAGGAGGCAGCAGAGCTTATAAACAGGTGTTGGGCGCTGTCAACTAGCGAGGTGGGACTAAACTTTTGGGCGCGGGGGAGCACAAGGCCATTGGTCCCGGTTGGTGGCACCAACCGGGACTAAAGGGGGGCATTGGTCACGGTTCGTGGCACCAATGCCCCCCTTTCCGGTGGGTGCCACCAACCGGGACCAAAGGCCGCCGCTTCCCGCCCTTTGGGCTGCTGAAAATTGCCTTTGGTCCCGGTTGGTGGCACCAACCGGGACTAATGCCCACCTTTAGTCCCGGTTTGTGCCACGAACCGGGACTAAAGGCTTTGGTATATAAGTTCACACTTTGGAAATTTTCACTCTCATCTCTCGCAGTTGCCGCCCCGACGCCGACGCCGCCAGGCTGCCCCGCCGTCGCCGTCGCCTCGCCCATGCCCGTCGTTGCCCGCGCCCTCGTCGTCGCCCGGGCCCCTGCCCCGGCCCGCCCCTGCCCCGACACGCGCCGCCCAGGCCCGCCCTCGCCGTCGCCCGCGCCCCTGCCCCGACGCCATCCTCGCCGCCGACCTCTCCTCAGCTTGGTCCGGCCGCCGGCGCCCTCCCTTTGCAAATTTTTTTAGGTTATTTTCATTTGTAGAAATTTTTTATGTATCTAGGAATATTTTTGTTCATAGATGATAGATGATCAAATGATGATTCTTTTGTTCATAGATGACAGATGATCAAATGATGTTTTTTTTGTTCATAGATGATCATATGATTTTTTTAGGTTATTTTCATTTGTAGAAATTTTTTATGTATCTAGGAATATTTTTGTTCATAGATGATAGATGATCAAATGATGATTTTTTTTGTTCATAGATGATAGATGATCAAATGATGTTTTTTTTTGTTCATAGATGATCATATGATTTTTTTAGGTTATTGTCATTTGTAGAAATTTTTGTTCATATATGGATATTTAGGGGGTCGAGGGTCGAGAACTAGTTTAGGGGGTCGAGGGTCGAGAACTAGTTTAGGGGTCGAGGGTCAAGAACGTCGGACATTCATGAGAGAGGCGGGGAAGAAGGGGAAGAAGAGGAAGAAGAATAAAAAGAGGAGAAGAAAGAATAGAGGAGAAGAAGTTCTTCTCCTCTATTCTTTCTTCTCTTCTTTTTTCTTCTTCTTCTTCCTCTTCTTTTTTTATCGGGAACGAGGGTCGTCGAGGGGACGAGGGGGGGGCGGCGAACATTCATGAGAGAGGCGGGGAAGAGGGAGAAGAAGAGGAGAGGAAGAAGAGGAAAAAAAGAAGAGGAAGAAGAAGAATAAAAAGAGGAGAAGAAAGAATAGATGAGAAGAACTTCTTCTCCTCTATTCTTTCTTCTCCTCTTTTTATTCTTATTCTTCCTCTTCTTTTTTTTATCGGGAACGAGGGCATGTCGAGAGTGTCGTCGAGCGGTCGAGGGTCGGGAAACTAGGGCTTACCCGAAGAAGGAGAAGAAGAGAAGAGGAAGAAGAGGAGAAAAAAAAGAAAAGGAAAAAAAGAGGAAGAAGAAAAAAAAAGAGGAGAAGAAGAAGGAATAGAGGAGAAGACTTTGTCAGTTCTTCTTCTCCTCTAGCTATTCCTTTCTTCTTCTCCTCTTTTTTCTTCTTCTTCTTCTTCTTCTTAATTTTTATCGGGGGTTCGAGGGTTCGAGGGGTCGAGGATCGCCGAGGGGTCGAGAGAGGTTTCCTAGGGTCAAAGTATTGAAGAAATCCATGCCTTCATCATTAGCCGGAAGTAACCAGGGCATGTTGGTACGAAGTTCTGCAAAGTTGTTCTAGAATGGAGTCCCGGATAGAATAATCTGCCTTTTGGTACGAATTCAGCAAGGCCTTCCAAATAGCGATATTCGGAAGGCTCTTGCTGAACTTTGTACCAAAAAGTGAATTATCCTATCTGGGACTCAGTTCCAGAACAACTTTGAAGAGCTTCGTACCATCATGCACATGTTACTTTCGCCTAATGATGAAGACATGGTTTTGTTGAATCCTTTGACACTAGGCAACCTCCCGACCCCTCGGCGATCCTCTCGAACATGAGAGGAAGAAGAGGGTCGTCTAGGGGTCGAGGGTTCCAGGGTCGTCGAGGGTTCGAGGGGTCGAGAGAGGTTTCCTAGTGTCAAAGTATTGAAGAAATCCATGCCTTCATCATTAGCCGGAAGTAACCAGGGCATGTTGGTACGAAGTTCTGCAAAGTTGTTCTGGAATGGAGTCCCGGATAGAATAATCCGCCTTTTGGTACGAATTTAGCAAAGGCCTTCCAAATAGCGATATTCGGAAGGCTCTTGCTGAACTTTGTACCAAAAAGCGAATTATCCTATCTGGGACTCAGTTCCAGAACAACTTTGAAGAGCTTCGTACCATCATGCACATGTTACTTTCGCCTAATGATGAAGACATGGTTTTGTTGAATCCTTTGACACTAGGCAACCTCCCGACCCCTCGGCGATCCTCTCGAACATGAGAGGAAGAAGAGGGTCGTCTAGGGGTCGAGGGTTCCAGGGTCATCGAGGGTTCGAGGGGTTGAGGATCGCCGAGGGGTCGAGAGAGGTTTCCTAGTGTCAAAGTATTAAAGAAATCCATGCCTTCATCATTAGCCGGAAGTAACCAGGGCATGTTGGTACGAAGTTCTGCAAAGTTGTTCTGGAATGGAGTCTCGGATAGAATAATCCGCCTTTTGGCACGAATTCAGCAAAGGCCTTCCAAATAGCGATATTCGGAAGGCTCTTGCTGAACTTTGTACCAAAAAGTGAATTATCCTATCTGGGACTCCGTTCCAGAACAACTTTGAAGAGCTTCGTACCATCATGCACATGTTACTTTCGCCTAATGATGAAGACATGGTTTTGTTGAATCCTTTGACACTAGGCAACCTCCCGACCCCTCGGCGATCCTCTCGAACATGAGAGGAAGAAGAGGATAAAAAAAGAAGAGGAAGAAGAAAAAAAAAAGAGGAGAAGAAATAATAGAGGAGTTCTTCTCCTCTATTCTTTCTTCTCCTCTTTTTTTTCTTCTTCTTCCTCTTTTTTTTATCGAGAACAAGGGTCGTCGAGGGACATAGATGTAGTGTCGTCGTTGTCGATATATACCCCCTCCCGATAGCTTACTATGATTAGGTAGCTAGTTCTACGTTTGGCACTAATATATCCATCTGTCATGTTTGAATAATAATTTCCATGTTGTAAATATTTGTAGAAACTATGGACACCGCCCTAGACGAAGCAAAAGAAGCGTTGTTGAGGGACATAATCGCAGAAGGAAGTGATGCCATCTCGTTGTTTCTCAACGAAACCGATGGTCTGGAAGGAGAGGGTGAACAAGCTGGCTACGGTGACCTAATGCCGGTGCAAGAAGAAGAACATGAGGACGGCTCCGGTGACCCAATGCCGGTGCAAGAAGGAGACGGTGATGACGGCTCCGGTGACCGAACCGAGTCCGGCCAGGTATATATATTAGTTAAGCCTGTGCTGACTAGCTGATTGATGCATTCATTGTTTTGTTATGTACACATATTAATTAAGTCTTTGTTCTTTTTTCTAGCCCTCCGGATCGAGCACAACTTCGGTAAAGAGACGAGGCCCGAAGAAAAAGTTGAGCTCGGATGAAAAGTTTGAGATCATAGCAATCGCGCCCGACGGCCAACCGATTGAACCCCTCAGGACAAAGAGCGCATTTGTTGCTCAATGCGGGGTTCTGGTTAGGGACAAGATCCCGATAAGCATCCAGCAATGGTTTAAGCCGGCTACAGAAGACCCTGAGGTGTGTTATGTCAATGATATGCAGAAAAATGATCTTTGGACTAAGCTGAAGTCAAATTTCACCCTACCGCCTGAGGATAATCCAGAGAACCCAGTTAAAGAGAAATTAATCAAGTCTTTTGCTCTGAAGAGGATGGCAGAACTATTCAGGAGGTGGAAGAAAGAGCTGAATAAGTTTGTCGAAAATAATGAGACACCAGAATTCAAGGGCAGATATGAGAAGATCAGAGATCACTGGCCCGCATTTGTGGCCCACAAGACATCGGAAAAGAGTCAGAAGATGTCGGCGACAAACAAGCAAAATGCTGCGAAGAAGAAGCTTCACCATCGCACGGGGTCAAGTGGCTACCTCGTAGCCCGGCCTAAGTGGTCCAAGATTGAGAATGATCTGGTTCATAAAGGGATCGAACCAGAGACAGTTAACTGGCCAGACCGTTGCCGAACTTGGTTCTTCGGGGCTGGCGGAACCTTGGACCCTGTAACAGGGAAGTGCATTTGGACGAACGATCAAATGGACATACCAGTCAGTAAGCTTAAGCAGTATATCGAAGCAGCGTGAGATAACAGAGGGATTTGAGGACCTCCAGCTTGACCACCCTACCAGTGAAGGGGAGACTCGGCTGGGGTCTGCTCTGAAGACTCCATGCCTATGGCGGAAGGAGCTCATCAACCTTCCGAACTGGACGCCTCCGCCTCCTCCTCCTCCTCCAGCGAGTCAGGGCACTCCGCCTCCTCCACCGCCTCCTCCTCCGGCAAGTGACGATCAGGGCCCTTGGCCGGCTCCTTCTCCGGCGCGTGGCGGCACTCCGCCTCCTTCTCCGCCTGCGCCGACGCGCCCGAGCAGCCAGCCTCCTCCTTCTCCGCCTCGTCAGCAAGGGCAGAAGAGACCTGCCGCCGCTCCAGCTGCTCCGGCGCGTCGTAGTCCTTCTCCTCCGCCTCGTAAGCAAGTAAAGAAGACAACCGCTCCGTCTGCTCGGTCGGCGTCTAGCAGTACAACCAGAGGCGGGAGGACATACAGATTCGGTCCTTCTCTGAAGACTCCAGAGAAGTTACCATACGAGAGGACCCCGGAGGAGAACGCGAAGATCGCGCGAACCGAAGTGGATGACTGGTTTCAAGGGTTGAAAGCAAAGAGACATCCACCTCCGGAGGAGAAGGTAGATCCGGTGAAAGTGAAGCGCACTCTGGCTGCCCTGGCAAAACCACCCAAGTCTCTGCCGAAAGGCAACTATGAGCGCATTATTGCAAAGACATGGGCCGAAGCGGAGCGGTCGGGAAGTACAGTCAGTGATCAAAGGCTGAAAGAACGACGAGCAGCTGGGAAACAAATTGCCCAGCTTGGCGAACAAGCGAAGCAATCGTGCCCCCCCCCCTCAAGGTGCCTAGCGACATCGTCGATCCGAGGATGGTGCCCGGTTATGGCAATGTTGACGATTACCTGCCCGACGATGTACATTATGATCCCATGGAGGTGCAGATACACAGATACGAGCACGGGAAGCCTCTCGTCAAAGATGAAAAATCTTTAACAACGATGATGCGAAGATTACATGATTGGTACTTGAAAATCTGCAGAGAGTCTGGGGGAAGGAGTACTTTGTATGCGAGAGTTAAACCGGAGCATGACCTCGTTGGAATTGAACTGTTGCCTATTCCATTTGAGGAGTTCTATCAGTTTTTCAATCAATTGGCCCTCGATAAAACAACGATCACCTGCTACTGTCTGTAAGTACTACTAGTTCTGTCATTAAGTCTCTTTATATAGCTCATCTCCTTCATTGCATGTATTTATAATTATCCTCACTATATTATGCAGAATGAAGATCGCCGAATTGAAGAAAAGACAAATCGGTGATATTGGGTTCGTTAACACATATCTCATAGATGCAACTGAGGTTGAACATCGTCCCGGAGATACCGAGGCCAACTTGCTACGATCATTCAAAAAAAATGAAAACAAAGATATAATACTCTTTCCTTACAACTTCAAGTGAGTGTTACTGTCTTGTGCATATTCGGTTTCCCTTATATATTAGTCAAGGTTATAGTAATGTAATTGATGAGTTATGCATGCGTGTGCAGATTCCACTATATTCTCCTAGAGATTAGGCTTGAGCAGGGAGTAGTAACCGTCTTGGACTCTAAACGAAAAGATCCCCAGGAGTATGCGGACATGACTGAAATCCTCAAGAAGTTAAATCGATCATTATCCACCATATCAGCAACTTTGTTCATTTCCTGATATCAAGTAATTGTTTTCTTTGTCCGGCAGGGTTTGGAGAAAATTCACCAGAAAAGTTCCGGGATTGCCGAAGGAGCTGGAATTTAGACACCCGAAAGTAAGTACTATAGTAGCATGTTCCGCGCATCTCCTAGTGATTCAAGCGCTAGTTTCATCAATACCATTTAGCATTCTTGCTTATCAGTTTGATTGACCTCTATTTCTTGTAAAGTGGTTGTGGCAGGAACAAGGGAATGATTTCTGTGGATACTACGTCTGCGAGTCCATCCGCCACACGACCTATGAGCGGGGCGGGTACTCTGACGAACAATATGAAGTACGTAAATAACAACATTCACAATTTTATTTTATTACCATCATTTGTATTGAGTTTCATTCATTCATATATATATATATATATGTATTGACCCCCTTCTTCAAATTAGATGTTTCGGAAGCGGGATGAACTCCTAGCACCAGCTCGCATGCGAGCAATTCAAGAGGAATTGGCGGCATTCTTTTTGACCAAGTGATCGCTGAAGACGGAGAATACTATGTGGACCATGAGTCCGTATGATTATATTTGTAAGAGATAATTATCGTATATATGTAGCCGGTAGTGTCGGATAGATATACGAGAACTTGTTGTTCGACCAATCTCTCGGAGAAGGAGAGGTGGTCGATATCACTTCTCTCTGTATGCATATATGTTCATGACGATCTTCTGTTTCCTTCGCTTGCTTACTAGCTAACTAGCGTGTCTAGTCCTCTCTATACGTATGTATAGTACGTAGCGTCGACCAAGCATGGACGTAAGAGAGGACACTTCTCTCTATTAATTATAGCTAGCTAACACAATATATGAAACACCTAAATTAACCCCCCAAAACCCCCAAACCCCCCCCCCCCTTCAAAAAAACAAACACCCCAGCCACAGAAATGCTGACGCGTGGATGCCTATTGGTCCCGGTTGGTGCCACCAACCGGGACCAAAGGGTCTCCTGCCTGGGCTCTGCGCACTGCCCATGTGGAGGCCCATCAGTCCCGGTTCTGGATTGAACTGGGACTAAAGGGTCGGGGCATTAGTACCGACACTTTAGTCCCGGTTCAGGAACCGGGACTAAAGGCCCTTACGAACCGGGACTATAGGCCCTTTTTCTACCAGTGTAGCTCCAGAAGTGATTATGGCCATGAGAGAGTTCTTCCATGTTGATGATGCTGCTGTCAACGGCGTACATGACGCCTTGATCGACCATGGTGGCGAGGGTGCCACGGAGCTGGTGGCCGACCAGGACGGGGCCCTGGGCTTGCAGCCGACGGAAGCCTAAGTTGTCAACTACGTTGTTGGGAGTTCCCAGTTTCTATGTTAGACCAACTTTCCATTAGGCCCAGGGTGGCTTCTTTAGTTTTTGTTTTCCTTTGCGTGAGTTGTATCAGAGGCACCGGATTGCTTAGTTGGTTGGGTTGTATGTGGCAGTTTCATCAATGCCTTGCCGTTCAATGTGTTTGTCTCAGTTCTCCATGATTTCACAACCCGTCAACACTTTAAGCTGGAATGTCCGCGGGCTAAATTGCCCTGCAAGGAGGGCAACAGTCAGTGCTACAATTGCTGCCTCCTCGTGTCAGCTCGCTTGCTTACAGGAGACAAAGCTCGACAATGTGGACAAGTTTGTGGCTGCCTTCCTTGGGGGCAACAGACTAAAAAAATTCGCCCAGCGCCCAGCGAACGGGACTAGAGGAGGGATACTCTTACTTTGGGATGATAGTGTGGTCGATGTCTCCGGGGTAACAACCTCGACTTATTGCCTCTCGGCCATGGTTCGAATTCGCGCGACTGACGTGTGCTTCTCACTCACCTCCGTCTACGGGCCCACCGATCACTCGTGCAAATATGCGTTCTTCACCGAGCTTGTCGCCCAAAAGCCTTCGCCGGGTGTGGCATGGCTTGCTGTTGGGGACTTCAATCAAATTTACCGGGCTAGAGACAAAAACAAGAGAAATGTGAACCTGAGTAGGATCAACCGGTTTCGTTCTACGCTTCAATCTTGCGAGCTCAAGGAAATCCACCTCCAAAATAGGCGCTTCACCTGGAGTAATGAGAGGGAGAATCCGACCCTCTGCAAGCTAGACTCATTTTGCAATGCGGCTTGGGATGCAACATTCAACACGCATGTGCTTCATGCCTTGTCGTCTTCGCTCTCCGATCATTGCCCCCTACTACTAGCGGATGACAAGGGTCCTAGGAGGCCACGGTCTTTCAAATTTGAGAATTTCTGGGTATCCTTGCCCGGCTTCAACGAAGTGGTTCAAAAGGCTTGGGACGAGCGGGTGGACCACACAGAGCCTTATCAAGTCCTTCATCACAAGCTAAAGAAAACAGCGCTTCGTCTCATGGAGTGGAGCAAGAGGTTGTTCTCCAGGGCAAAGGTCCAGTTTCACGCGGCCCTTCTTGTGATTCTCCGCCTTGACATTGCTCAAGAGGAGAGGCCCCTCTCTCCCGAGGAGCGAGACCTCCGCTCTAGGCTCAAGCGAAGGGTGATTAGTTTGGCGGTGCTTGAGAGGGCTAGGAAGAGCCAATGCGCTAGGATTACAAATTTGAAAGAGGGTGATGCAAACACAAAATTCTTCCACCGCCGCATAAATGCACGAAGACGGAAAAATCACATCCATCGGATCAAGCACGGGCATGGTTGGGTAACCGGGCACGAGGAAAAGGAGGAGATCATTCATGGCCACTTCTCCGAGGTCATGGGTAGAGGAGGTTCGAGCAACATGGATTTTAACTAGGAGGAGCTTGGCACCGAGCCCCATGCTTTGCACGACCTTGCTGATACAATCACCGAGGAGGAGGTTTGGGCAGCCATAAAGGATATGCCTTGTGATAAGGCGCCCGGCCCGGATGGCTTCACAAGCACTTTTTTTAGAAAGTGTTGGGGAGTTATCAAGTATGATATTATGAGGGTTATCCAACGCTTCGATTCCCTACACACCTCCAACCTGCAATGGCTCAACTCTGCCAATGTTGTTCTCTTACCCAAAAAGGAGGGTGCGGAAGGCATTTCTGACTATAGGCCCATTAGCCTCATCCATGCCATCGCCAAAATCATTGCAAAGATTCTATCGCTCCGGTTAGCCCCCCACATGGATGACCTCATCTCCAACACCCAAAGTGCATTCATCAAAAGGAGAAGCATTCATGACAACTTCATGCACGTTCGGAGTTTTGCGAGGCGGCTTCACAAGAGCAAGACCCCCGCCCTTCTTTTCAAGCTTGACATTAAAAAGGCTTTTGACTTGGTCAAGTGGGGTTATATTCTTTACCTTCTTCAACAACTAGGGTTCCCTCCCAAATTTCGTGATTGGATTGCCGCGCTTCTATCCTCATCATCCTCGCGCATCATGCTTAACGGATTGCCCGGCCCCCCTATCAGGCACGGCCAGGGGTTTCGACAGGGGGACCCCCTCTCGCCCCTCTTATTCGTCCTCGCAATTGACCCCCTACACCAGATTCTTGACTTGGCCACTCGGAAAGGTCTCCTTCACAAAATTCGTGGACGTGGGTCTTTCATGCGAACTTCACTATATGCGGATGATGCGGCGGTTTTTGTGGCTCCAGTCAAGAGGGACATTGACAACCTCGCCTCGATCATGAGATGCTTTGGAGAGGTGACGGGTCTTCGCACAAACTTCCAGAAAAGCTCGGTTGTGCCTATCCGATGCAATCACCTTAATCTCGAGCACATTCTTGGAAGCGTGCCAGCAGCACGGGCGTCTTTCCCCATGAAATATCTTGGTCTACCGCTCTCTGTGTGGCAACTAAAGAGGGTGGATTTCCAATATCTTGAAGACAAGGCAGCCGGCAAATTGGTCACTTGGGAAGGTCAGGATATCACCACCATCCGCCGCACGGCCCTCGTAAAGTCGGTCATTTCATCTCAAGTGGTGTTCTCCATCACGCCACTAATTGTTCCGTCAAGCACTCTTGATAGCCTTAACAAGCTTGAGAGGGCCTTCCTTTGGTCCGGCTCGGACAAGTCGACCGGAGCCAAGTGCAAGGTAAATTGGGAAACGGTTTGTCGACCAAAGGAATATGGGGGTTTAGGAGTGCTCAACACCGACAAATTTGCTCGTGCTCTACGTCTTCGATGGCTTTGGTATGAATGGAAGGAACCTCACAAGTCATGGGTGGGTTTTGGCAACCCTTGCACCGACGACGACCGCGAGTTCTTCTATGCCTCTACTACTATCATCATTAGGGATGGTGCCAAAACGCCTTTTTGGGATTCCCCTTGGCTCCTAGGCCGCAAGCCAAAGGATATTGCACCGCTTATCTTTGACGCTTCGAGGAGAAAAAAATGGAAGGTGCGGGAGGCCCTCAATGGGAATGCATGGATCCTCAAGATCAAGCCTGACACCATAATCTCCATCGACCACATCCGGGAATTTTTCACCTTATGGATGCTTGTGCATGATTTCCACCTTAACGAGCAGATCGAAGATGATATTGTTTGGAAGCACTCTAATGATGGGATCTACACAACGTCAATAGTGTACAAAGCTCAATTTCTTGGCTTGGTTCTATCCCCCATGGATCTCATGGTTTGGAAAGTATGGGCACCTCCAAAAGTGAAGTTTTTTGCTTGGTTGGCATTAGAAAATAGGATTTGGACCGCCGACCGGTTGGAAAAGCGTGGTTGGGCAAATTGTGGCCTTTGCCAGCTATGTAAAAGAGAACAAGAAACGGGTGCACATCTCTTCTTCAAGTGTCGATACACGCTTAGGCTCTGGAGATCAATCATTCAGAAGCTTGGTCTTGCTCACATGGACACCTCCAATTGGCACCTTGCGGACTCCGTCAATGAATGGTGGGATAAGAGAATTGACAATCAAAACCCCAATAGACAAGCCATGACCTCCCTCACTATACTTGTGTCTTGGACTATTTGGAACGAACGAAATGCTCGGGTGTACCGACACAAGTGTGCGCCGCCGCCCATTCTCCTTAACATCATCCTAGAGGAGGCCAAGCTTTGGGTTACCGCGGGTGCTAAAAAGTTAGGGCTAATTATTTCGTGTGAGTAATTGTCATGCCGTGTATGTGGGTCACCTGTAACACTCTAAACTCTCTTCTTATTTAATGGATGAGGCAAATCTTATGCCTCTGTTTTGAAAAAAAATTCTGGTCATGGTCATGATATTTGTTCTTGTTTGGATGCGTTGGCAAACTTTTTGCCAACTCTTCATTTCGGCACCACGCGGCCAACTCTAGCTTCTCTCGCAACTATAGTTCAATTTTCTATCCGATATTAGCCAAACCATAGGCAAGCAAAAACCTAACCAGCCAAAATTTTGGTAAAATAGAACCATTCTTAGCTCTCCGATGGCTGTCACGATGAGATTCCTCCTAGCTGAGGTCCGAGCATCTCTAGCCAATCCAAACTACATTTCAATCACATATTTGCACACTTATTATATCCAAACTTAATAATAAAAGTTCACACAATTCACGCATATTGCAAATTTAAAGTTCAGAATTCAAATTATTCAAATTCAAACACATGGAACTGTCCAAATGAAGTAAAGAGCATGATAGAAGCACAACAATCACCTGGTGCTATGGAGTAGCCACTGGTGCTCAACAAGATCAACTTGGAGTTGCATATGAACTTTGCAGTTCTTGATGCTTCGATGCGCTCCGAAATATCTATGTATCATGTTTGCATCGTGTTTCGGTTCAACAGGATCCCCATTGGTGATGTATCGAACGTTCTTTGTCATGCCTCTCATTTTCAATGGTCATGTTATGCAAGATGATGCAACATGTCATTATTTGTCATAGGACCCGCGGGTTCCAATATTGCGCAGGGCCACGAACAATGGCAAAGCGCTTCTGAAACACATTGAAAGCCCTCTCAAAATTCTTCCTTGTCGACTCTTGACACATTGCAAAGTGAGATCTCTTGTTGCATTGATGATGTGTAATTGTCTTCGCAAATGTGGGCCATGGAGGATAGATGTCATCTGCAAGGTAGTAATCCATCATGTACCGATGGCCATTGACAACATAGTTGCAAGGAGGGGCATGTCCGACAGCAAGCCTTACGAACAGTGGTGAGTTCGACAACACATGCAGATCACTATGAGAGCGAGGCAAGACAAAGAATGAATGCCAAATCTATAAATCTTCCAATATGCCTCAAGAACAGTTGTTGGATCTTTTGAGTACCCTTTATACCGACCTTTACATCCCGCATGACAACTCTGCCATGTTCAACGCATGCAAATCAATTGATCAAAGCATACAAGGCCATCCTTGTTGTTCATTCGAAGCCAAAAGCCTCTCGTATCTTCATCATTGAGTGCCCTCAAGTACCCCGCCCCCTAGATCTTAATCAAAGCCTGTGTGTATCTCCGAATGGACTTCAAGATTGAATCTTCCCTGATGTGGACATAGTCATCGATGGCGTCAGCCGAACACCCATAGGTAAGCACTCAGACAACCGCGATACACTTCATCAAAAGCATCAAATTTATCTCTCCCGATGCACTCCTCCTCATTTTAAACCAATCATCATGCTTATCTACAAGTGTTGGCAAACGGTGATAAAGAGACCTCGGTGCATCCGAAACCACCGACGAAAATACTTCTCTGGATAAGTTGAATTGGGGTTGAAGTAATCCTTCATAATCTTCTCATGACCCTCTGTTCTATCTCGATTGATGTACAAGCGGCCGAACTATGATCCTAGTCTCATTTCCAAAAGTCCTCGTCAACGATCACGACAATGGTCATTTTGAAATTGTCATCATCTTCATCCTTCTCGTCCGACTCAACAAAGATTCGTCGAAGAACATCTCCCTCGATCTCTTCGTCTACACTATGCAATATTCTACGTGGAATTTGATTGCAAAAATAGCGAACAAAATTAAAATAACTTAAAACGCAGCTAGGTAAATGAAGGTGAAGAAGGTGAGAGCATCGGCCGGGGCATTGAGCTGAATCCAAAAATCCAAAGCTCGGCATGGACCTCCCCGGCCGACGGGGAAGCTAGCCGACCACATATGAAGATGATGTTGGGGAACGTAGTAATTTCAAAAAATTTCCTACGCACACGCAAGATCATGGTGATGCATAGCAACGAGAGGGGAGAGTGTGATCTACGTACCCTTGTAGATCGACAACGGAAGCGTTTGGTTGATGTAGTCATACGTCTCCACGGCTCGACCGATCAAGCACCAAAACTACGGCACCTCCGAGTTCTAGCACACGTTCAGCTCGATGACGATCCCCGGACTCCGATCCAGCAAAGTGTCGAGGAAGAGTTCCGTCAGCACGACGGCGTGGTGACGATCTTGATGTACTACTGTTGCAGGGCTTCGCCTAAGCACCGCTACAATATTATCGAGGACTATGGTGGAAGGGGGCACCGCACACGGCTAAGAATATGATCACGTGGATCAACTTGTGTCTCTAGGGGTGCCCCTGCCTCCGTATATAAAGGTTCAAGAGGGGGAGGCCGGCCGGCCATCATAGGGCGCGCCAGGAGGAGTCCTACTCCCTCCGGGAGTAGGACTTCCCCCCCAATCCTAGTTGGAATAGGATTCGCGAGGTGGGAAAAGAGGGAGAGAGAAGGAGGGGGGCGCCGGCCCCCTCTCTCCATGTCCTATTCGGACTAGGGGGGAGGGGCGCGCGGCCCAGCCCTGGCCGCCTCTCCTCTTCTTCCACTAAGGCCCATATAGCTCCCGGGGGGTTCCGGTAACCTCCCGGTACTCCGGTAAAATCCCGATTTCACCCGGAACACTTCCGATATCCAAACATAGGCTTCCAATATATCAATCTTTATGTCTCTACCATTTCGAGACTCCTCGTCATGTCTGTGATCTCATCCGGGACTCCGAACAACCTTCGGTACATCAAAACGTATAAACTCATAATATAACTGTCATCGAAACCTTAAGCGTGCGGACCCTACGGGTTCGAGAACAATGTAGACATGACTGAGACACGTCTCCGGTCAGTAACCAATAGCGGGACCTGGATGCCCATATTGGTTCCTACATATTCTACGAAGATCTTTTATCGGTCAGACCGCATAACAACATACGTTGTTCCCTTTGTCATCGGTATGTTACTTGCCCGAGATTTGATCGTCGGTATCCAATACCTAGTTCAATCTCGTTACCGGCAAGTCTCTTTACTCGTTCCGTAATACATCATCCCGCAACTAACTCATTAGTTGCAATGCTTGCAAGGCTTAAGTGATGTGCATTACCGAGAGGGCCCAGAGATACCTCTCCGACGATCGGAGTGACAAATCCTAATCTCGAAATACGTCAACCCAACATGTATCTTTGGAGACACCTGTAGAGCACCTTTATAATCACCCAGTTACGTTGTGACGTTTGGTAGCACACAAAGTGTTCCTCCGGCACACGGGAGTTACATAATCTCATAGTCATAGGAACATGTATAAGTCATGAAGAAAGCAATAGCAACATACTAAACGATCGGATGCTAAGCTAATGGAATGGGTCATGTCAATCAGATCATTCAACTAATGATGTGATCCCGTTAATCAAATGACAACTCTTTGTCCATGGTTAGGAAACATAACCATCTTTGATTAACGAGCTAGTCAAGTAGAGGCATACTAGTGACACTCTGTTTGTCTATGTATTCACACATGTATTATGTTTCCGGTTAATACAATTCTAGCATGAATAATAAACTTTTATCATGATATAAGGAAATAAATAATAACTTTATTATTGCCTCTAGGGCATATTTCCTTCAGATGACCGCTCTTTGTCGTGATATCAACGCCCCAAAGCTCAACGGTGGTGACTCTACGTCATCTCCATCGTCGATCGGCTTTGTTTTTGAACAAACGAAAGAACGCCGATGGTTTTTTCGGCCACGGGATCGTCGTGAGTAAACTTTCATCCCCGAGTAATTCTTGTCACATGTACTATCTCCGTTCGAAAATAATTGGAGTTTTGGATTTGTTCTAAGTCAGATTTGCTTAAGTTTGACCAAGTATATAGAAAAATATATAGACATCTAGAACACCACATTAGTCTCATGAGATTCTTTATTTTTGTGATATGTTCATTTTGTGTTGTACTCCCTCCATAAAGAAATATAAGAGTGTTTAGATCAATACTAAGAGTGTTTAGATCACTAAAGTATCGATCTAAACACTCTTATATTTCTTTACAGAGGAAGTAGATCTTAGCACCTCTTTCTATATAGCTTGTCAAATTTAAGCATGTTTGACTTAAGACATACCTAAAATTTCAATTATTTTGAAACAATGGATGAAGTAGCAAGCAAGGGAACGTGAGTAAAAACCTGTTTTCGATGTCTAATCTTATCACAAACGCCTTGGTCCAAATTTCCATTCCCATGCCAAAGTTACCAAAACAAGAGTATGGGGCCGCCCCCGAGATTGTTCCTTTTGGTGCACCGTCCACAGCATCTCATCTCACAACGCTGTACATGCATGGTGCCACCGTCCAAGCAGGTGTTCCGATCGTGACAGATACTTCCGTGCATGCATGCTGACACACAGACTTTGCAGGCCAGACGCACAGAATAAGCAGTGGTTAATTGGGCACATACCTTTGGCCCTGCGGGCATGCATTCTTGATTATTCCCGCCTAATCAACCAACCTGCTACAGTGTAATATAAAGCACAAAGTCTGATTAAAGTGGGCTTTTGGGCCGGCGTACGCTGGATCGCAAGGCTCGCTAGATCCTGCCTTCACCATGTCCTGCCGACTTGTCCTGTCCACGTCCGCCCCTTTCCCTGATCATGGCCACCGCCTGCCCACCACCGATACACCCGAAGAACGAACCAACTTGAACTGTTTTCTCTTCGAGAAGTGATATGTAGACACAACACATGAGAGTAGAGTAGCGTTTGTTTCTTCCATGTAATCATGTACCGGTAATAATTCTGTGTCGGATGAGGTGCTGCCAATAGCTACTCCCTCTATCCATCTATATAGGGCCTAATGTGTGTTTCAAGGCTAACAGAAATAATACATGACATGCAAGTCACAGAAAGCACATTATCAGATTCGTAAGTGAAACGAGCTTCCAATAATATATTTTTCACATTACACATTTCATATATTATTGATCTTATCAATAGTCAATGGCAACCTGAAAAAACACCTTAGGCCCTATGTAGATGGGTGAAGGGAGTAGCGTCTTCGTATGGCCCATCCGTCCGTCCATATAGTTGACCTATGCAGGTGGTCAGGTCAGGTGGACCAAAGAGTCTTCCAGTGCGAGCACGGCAGCGTTCCTTCAGATCACGCTGACGCAAACTTTACACGAGAACTTGAGCTGGCAAGTTTGGACGGACCCATGTATGTGTTGAAGAAGAAAAACTAGTTTTGGACCCATGTATGCCGGACTTCGGCCGGCCACGTCACGTCCTGTGGAACAGTTGTCTGTCCACGTACACCCCGGGGCCCGACCGAGGTAGCCCCATGCGTGCATGTGGATCTGTTTGCTCCGTTCGTCTGATCTGATCGAGTCCGTCGGAGTCATCCCCACATGGCCACATGCATCCATGTACTCCGATCAAGCACAGTACAAAATCACTATACACCTACCAGAGATCGTTAGAGTGGTATAACTAGTGTACGCTGCGTGGATTATACTAGTACGTTACCTTGGGTATATGGTTGAATACTGACCGTTTGATGGGCATTGGCATTTGGCAGTTTTGTAGTATACTCATACTCTGCGCGCGCACGTGGCTACTCGGGACGGCACTGTGCTAGTAGTACTGGTGTCGCGTGAACGTGCCGACTAATTAACTCTGCGATGGCTGGCGTCATGAGATTCCTCTCTTGGCTAAGATCAGGATCACAACCCCAAGCCTACTACTACTATCATCACAAAGTAAAAGAAATGAGAAGAGATCAGAAGCCAAAGTGTAACAACGTCACCGAGCAGAGTAGCAGCAATACCACGCGCCAGCAGTAAATCTTCCCCACTTGTTTTTTCTGCGAAAAAAGAAATCTTCCCCACGGGTCAGAGTAACAGCTGACCCGTTAACCAACCAAACCAAACCGGAGAGAAGCGAGCATCGGCTACCAAACATTCGCCACTAATTACCGAGCCTTGTTTGTGTATCAAATCAAAACAGTAAAATAAAGCTACTGAGCTTCTGGGAAGCACAGGAGGAAAAAAATAGAGAAGCAGCTCTCGAGTTTTCACCGCCACACTGCTATGCTACTCCTAGGCTACGAACCGACATGGCACATGCGGCCACTTGTTATTTTTCCGCAGTGTGGAAAGGGGACGGGAAAAAAAAAAAGAAAGAATGAGCGGGCCGCGGCAGGCACGACCGCACGAGCCCTCCCCGGAAAAGCACAGAAATCTGCGCGAGAGCCGAGGCCGCAAACGACGACGACTACCATGGCCCACCCACGCATGCTCCTCCTCCTCCTCGCCGCAGCAGCTGTAGCAGAGAAATGACGCATCTGCCCTCGCCCCTCGCCCCTAACCCCGACCGCACCCCACGCTGGAGTCCAGGCTGGCGCTGGCTCCAGTGGCAGGGCCGTGGATTGGGAGGGATCGAGGGGCTGTTCCGTCCGGGAGCAGGAACCAGGCGAGGCCGCAAAAACAATTTCAAAACCCGGCCAAAACCTTCCCCCCGTTACTCCACCCCACCCACCTCCGCCCCGCCCACAGTCCAGTCCAGCCCACTGCCACCCCCACTCCGCCTCCGCCTCCGCCACGCCAGCGCCTCGCCGCCGGCCGGACCTAGGGTTTCGAGGTAACATCCCCTCTCGCCCGGCTCCACCGTCCGTCCCGCGCTGTCTGCGCCGCCGATTTACTGACCACCTTTTTGACTCGGATTTGGTGGGGCTGCAGGGATTTGGGGGTTGAGGAAGGGGAGGGGGAGGGCGCGATGGCGGCGCCGGGGGGGAGGAGGGCGGACTTCTCCTCGGCCGCGTCGCCGGGGCCGTCGCCGGCGGGCGCGTCGGGCGGGAGGAGGCTGCTGCGCACGCAGACCGTCGGCAACATGGGGGAGTCCATCTTCGACAGCGAGGTCGTGCCCTCCTCGCTCGTCGAGATCGCGCCCATCCTCCGGGTCGCCAACGAGGTCGAGGCCGGCAACCCGCGCGTCGCCTACCTCTGTAAGCACGCCCGATCTACTTCTTCACTTAGGCCCAATCTAGTAGTAGAATTTTTGCTTGCCATCGGAAGAAGCATGGTTTGCTCATTGCGCTTCCGCTCAGGCCGCTTCTACGCCTTCGAGAAGGCCCACCGGCTCGACCCGACCTCCAGCGGCCGTGGAGTGCGCCAGTTCAAGACCGCGCTGCTGCAAAGGCTCGAGAGGGTAATTTTTACCACCACTCATCTTCTGTTCACCATCTTCATTCATTCATGGTCCCCAATTTATCAGTTCTCTCTGGGGACAAGGAATGCGAGCTTCTAATATTGACTACCTGAGCTCATTGTGTTTGTGCAGGAGAATGACCCCACCCTCAAGGGGAGGGTGCACCAGAGCGACGCGCGTGAGATGCAGCGCTTCTACCGCGAGTACTACAAGAAGTACATCCAGGCGCTCCAGAACGCCGCCGACAAGGCCGACCGGTGAGCCAGCCGCTTCTCCCGCCCGTTGCTCTACGTGTCATGTTAAACAGTTAAATGCTGCCCTGTCTATCAGATGGCAAGGCCCGTTGCTTGCTGTTTGTCAGTAATGTGATTATTCTTACTGCTTGATTGATCAGTGCCCTGCTCACAAAAGCGTACCAGACTGCCGCGGTTCTGTTTGAGGTCTTGAAAGCCGTTAATGTGTCGCAGTCCGTTGAAGTCGATCAGGCGGTGCGTAGTCGATTGGTTCCTTTTGTTACTATTTATGGGTACTGCTGCTTGCTTTGTTTATTGTGAAATATCATCCGTTTTTCATCTGCTACGTGGCATGTGTTTGTTGGTACGCAGATTCTCGACACGCACAACAAAATCGAGGAGAAGAAGAAGCTCTATGTGCCTTACAATATCCTGCCTCTCGATCCCGAAAGTACCGACCAAGCTATAATGCAAAACCCAGAGGTTTCCCTTCTATATCTAGTCTCGCTGCAACAAATGTCGTCTTAAAGCTCATTAATTGTCTCTTTTACTGAGTTGCTCCTTATATTTTGTAGATTCAAGCTGCTGTCTATGCTCTTCGGAATATAAGAGGCCTGCCGTGGCCCAAGGACAAGGAGCAGGAAAAGAAACCTGATGAGAAGAAGACCGATAGAGATCTTCTCGACTGGCTACAGGCGATGTTTGGATTTCAGGTAACGGTGCATGAGATGGTTTTATTTGTCTGTGGCACTGCATGTTTACATGTGTTTTATCCTGAAAATGCACATCATCTAATCTTGAGTCACTCTTTGCAGAAAGACAATGTATCCAACCAAAGGGAACATCTCATCCTGTTACTTGCAAATGTACACATAAGGCAGATACCAAAGCCTGAACAGCAATCTAAGGTTCTTGTTTATCTGTCTCAACTTATTTTGTGAGGAACTGGGCATGTTTGTTTGTGTCTTTCTTCATGTGCCTGCAAGTAATATGAAGATGGATTGTTGTGTTTTTCTTCCCAGTTGGATGACAGGGCTCTGGATTATGTAATGAAGAAGCTATTTAAGAGTTATAAGATGTGGTGCAAGTACCTTGGCCGCAAAAGCAGTTTATGGTAGGTTCAATGAAGTCCAACAATTCCTTGTTTTTTACTTGAAGTTCAGTTATGGCCTACTTCTGCCCAGGTTGATACCAATGTTATATCTCTTCATGAGTTACCGTTTGTCTCAACGCCTGGACCAATTAATGTGTAGGTTGCCAACTATCCAACAGGAAGTTCAGCAACGCAAGCTTCTCTATATGGGTCTCTACCTTTTGATTTGGGGCGAGGCGGCTAACTTGAGATTCATGCCAGAGTGTCTTTGCTACATATACCATCATGTAAGATCAACTTTTATTTCGCAGATTACGCTTATTGTCATATATTTTTGTATATGTTCGGCCATTGTCCTATTATTCTTCAAACATGATACCTGATCAATTGGTCTCAAAATCAGTTTTTTTGTGTGGAGTTTCATTGATCGTAATAGTCACAGTTAGCCTACGTATGTCCAAATGACTACTCTTGGTAGCAAGGATATGACACACTGTATTCCTGTGACATATTTATTGATAACCGCACATTGTGAGCTTAGCTATTGTAGAATTCATATTCATGACAATGGAGAAAAATGTTGTTTGAAAAAAATGCTAATCGGGGGATGTTTTTGTGTTAGTACAATGCTCAAGTCTGTACGTTGTATTTTCTGGTGCCATCATATTTATTAGTAACAATTCTGTTTCTGATCTTTATAGATGGCTTTTGAACTCTATGGTATGTTAGCTGGAAATGTGAGCCCAATGACTGGTGAAAATGTTAAACCAGCTTATGGTGGTGATGAAGAGGCATTCTTGATTAAAGTTGTGACTCCGATATACAAAGTTATAGAGGAGGTATAGTTGTACATTTGTATTCAGACTGTTTTTCTTCTTCTTTCCATTTCAAGCCTGATTGTTAAATTCTGAAACTCTGCAGGAAGCTCACAGGAGCAAGACAATGAAATCAAAACACTCACACTGGAGGAACTACGATGATCTAAATGAGTACTTTTGGTAAGCAGCAGTCGTATTTAGTTGTTGCCTTCAATATATTGTGCCCCTGGTTTTGATGGAAGTCATCAAATTATTCTTGTGTTGCTTTTCAGGAAAGTTGACTGCTTCCGGCTTGGATGGCCCATGAGAGCTGATGCAGATTTTTTCAAAACTCCCAAATTTGCTTATCCTAATCGTCTGAATGGAGTAGGTTTCTTGATACTAATACCTAACATTATTGCAATTTCTTTCATGTCAACTGTGAACACATTGATAGTTGCCTGTGATATAATAATACAATTCACCAGTGCTTAAATCTTTATGAATTGAACTTGATAATAAGATATTCTGATCACATGCTGCATGTTTGTTTTCTGTTGACAATGGATTCGATAATGCACACTGCAGCTAGATTTGTTCTGCTTGTTTTCATGTCTTTGCTCTGTCCGTTAATTTGTTAGGTCAACAATATACACAGATATGTGAGTGATGTATATTGTTAACGTAAACATGAAATAAAGAAAAGGAAAGACATGCATTGTGTATCAATTCTGATTATACTTTATTATGTCATAATCCAGGAGGAAAGATCTGCTGGCAGTGTCCATTGGATGGGAAAGATTAATTTTGTCGAGATACGTTCATTTTGGCACATATTCCGTAGTTTTGATAGAATGTGGATCTTCTTAATTTTATCCTTGCAGGTTGGTTGCCCCCCCCCCCCCCCCCCCCCCCCCCCCTACACTCCTTCACTTGAGAATTGACATTCACGTACTTTGTATGATCTTTTGTTTCAATGCAGGCTATGATTATTATTGCATGGAATGGTGGCACACCAAGTGATATCTTTGATGCTGGAGTGTTCAAACAGGTTTTGAGCATATTTATAACTGCTGCTGTTTTAAAGTTGGGTCAAGGTATTTGGCTGAACTCCTACCTTATCTCCCTCTTCATGCCTAGAGATTTGCCAGTCCACATCTATATTATTTAATAGGCAGCTTAGTAGCTTAGTTTTAAGCAGAAACACTGCAGTGCAGATCTAGCTAGTGATATTTTCTTTTTATACCGCTGTTGATGATAAAACATAATTACTTCACGAGTCATACTCTAATATCTGTAGGGAGGGACCTAATGAAAATGTGTTTAGATGACAACTCAAGTATATCTGTATGTTTGCTTTGCTAGCGACCTAACAATAATGAATTTAATGACATGAAACTGAAGGATATATATGAATTTTGTAGCTAAGATGTATGCATAATTACTACTCCCTTCGGTCCAAAATAAGTGTTGTGGTTTTAGCTCAAAAAACCACAAAACTTATTTTGGATTGGAGGGAGTAGTTTATACAACTGTATTGTATATACTAACTTCAACAAATATAATCGATGCAGCCACCCTGGACATTGTATTTGGCTGGAAAGCAAGAAGAAGTATGTCGTTTGCAAGAAAGCTGCGTTATGTCCTGAAGTTAGTATCAGCTGCTGCATGGGTTGTGATTCTACCTGTGACTTATGCATATACCTGGTCTAATCCTTCGGGTCTTTCAAGAATAATTAAAAGTTGGCTTGGCAATGGTCAGAATCAGCCATCATTATATATTTTGGCTGTTGTTATATATTTGGCGCCAAATATTCTTGCGGCTGTGCTATTTCTTTTCCCATGTATCAGAAGGATACTTGAGAGTTCAAATGTTAAGGTCATAACATTCATGATGTGGTGGTCCCAGGTAATTTTCCATCTATTGTTTCCTGTCATTAATTACATAGGTGTGTTTGTTGATATATTTTTTCCAAATATATCTGCAGCCTCGATTATTTGTTGGCAGAGGAATGCATGAAGGCCCATTCTCCCTCTTCAAGTATGTTAAGAGTAGAATCACTTTGTTAACTCATCTTCATGCTTGGTTTTACTGCTATGCTTTTTTCTAATCACTAATCACTGTTGTACTGATAGGTATACCATGTTCTGGGTTCTCCTTTTAGCGATGAAGTTGATAGTGAGCTTCTATATTGAGGTATCTAGTCACTTCCTGCAGAAAATCTATAAAATTCACTGCATTCCAAATGTGGCCTCACTGCCTCAATATTTATATTTCCATAGTTAAATTAATTTGTGTACATAAGCCATTTCTTGCTCTTGAATGTACAAAATGTTAGAACATCAATGGCATCAACAGAATGTTGGTGAATCCCAAAAACCAAGCCTTCTTAGCACTCACCTTTCTGCTAGTGCTGCTTATTCATCTTCTCTTACTTGCTGGTTTCAGATCAAGCCTCTGGTACAACCAACAAAAGATATAATGAGAGAACCGATTCGGAATTTCCAGTGGCATGAGTTTTTCCCTAATGGTATTTATGATGAAGCTTGCTGTCTTCCTCTTTGTAACCTTTTTCTTGAAATTTTAGGCATTCTTATTTTGGTTTTTTTGCAGCAAGTAACAATATTGGTGTTGTCATCGCACTTTGGGCTCCAATAATTCTTGTATGCGTCAATCCTTATTCTCTGTCAAAAGTTGTTTAACCAGTATACTAAGTTTTGTCTGTTGTGTTGTCCAGGTCTATTTCATGGACACCCAAATTTGGTACGCAGTTTTCTCAACATTGATTGGTGGTATCTATGGGGCTTGTCGTCGACTTGGTGAGGTTAGTAAAATTTTCAGAATTACAATTTATTACTTGACAGATTGGGCTTGCTCTGCCTTCTTTGGTTCTGAATTGCTTTTCTTGTCCTATTATGCTGCTCTGCATTCAGTAGCAAATTACAAAACTTTAGTGCTAAGGCTGTTGTTTTAACTTCACCATCCCTACTTTTAGGCTGCCATTTCCAGTTGTGAAGCTGTACACAGGAATGCTCTCTCTTGTTAGCTAAAAAAAAGAAGAATTCTCTCTACTGTTATATTATTTTATTATGAATAAATCTATCAGTTAGCCTCGTTATGTCTATATTGGTAACCATCATGCTCTATTGTTTATTTCCCTAATATTCTGGAGCCTTGTCTATCATCATCAAAGAAACTTATGATAGTCTTGACCCATGAAATCAGATACGGACTTTAGGCATGTTGAGATCTCGCTTTGAATCTTTGCCTTGGGCCTTCAATAAATTGTTGATACCTTCTGATCAACACAAGAGGAAAGGTTTCCGGGCTGCTTTTTCCACTAAACTTGCTAAGGTAAGTTTTCACCTGTTTGATATCAGGAGTAGATTGTTGGATAATCAGATTGAATATGCTACATTCATTAGCTCTTTTGACCTGACATAATTTTTTTAGCCTTCTGGTAATGAACAAGAGAGAGAGAAAATAGCTGCAAGATTTGCCCAAATGTGGAACTTAATTATCACAAGTTTCCGTGAAGAAGATCTCATAGATAACAGGGAGATGGACTTGCTACTTGTTCCATACTGCAAAGATCGTGAATTGGATATATTCCAATGGCCACCTTTTCTACTTGCTAGCAAGGTGTTTACCACTTGACCACTTTGTACTTTCTTTACTTGGATTCACACATTTGTTTATTTATTTATACTGGATTTTAGATTCCGATAGCATTGGATATGGCGGCAGACAGTGGAGGGAATCATCGCGATCTGAACAAGAGAATGAAATCGGACCCGTATTTTTCCTATGCTATCAGAGAATGCTATGCTTCATTCAAAAACATCATCAACACCTTAGTGTTTGGTCAACGTGAGAAAGTGTATGTTTAATCTTGTCATATGTTTAGTCTTTTCTCACCCACTTTATTCCTTGATTGAAGTTCTGTTTTGAAGCCTCGAATTCCTGATTAATCGTGTGATGCCTATTTCATTCTTTTGCACTTCTATTCCTTAACTGAAGTTCTGTTTTCGTACCCAACTCCTGAATACATGCGTGCTGCTTATTTCAGTGTTATGCAAGAGATTTTTGAAGTTGTTGATAAACATATAGCCGAAGAAACTCTGATAAGGGATCTGAACATGAGGAGTCTTCCTGCCCTGAGCAAGAAGCTCATTGAGCTACTTGAGTTACTGGTATACAGAATTTGTCTTCATGATTGTAGGTCTCCCACCCCCCCTCCTCCCTCTCACTGTATTTATCTGTTTGAGTACAGCAAAAGAATAAGGTCGAAGATTTGGGTCAAGTTGTTATTTTGTTCCAAGATATGCTTGAGGTGGTCACAAAGGATATAATGGAGGAACAAGAGCTCAGCAGGTGAGGAGCTTAGCTTCCTTCTATGAAAACAGCATGGCATACTTTTTTACTGAAATATTATTCACATCTATGCCAAGCCTTTGCATCCATAGTTTTGGTACATGCCGCCGTATGTTGTCTGTCATGCATATGCATATGTGCTTGCTGCCTTCAGGTTTAGCCTTAGAAAAATCCTTCTGTGCTTCCACATTCTGTTCTCTAAAGATGAACCGCGCTGATTATGGTAATTGATCATCTGATCTTTCTTGAAATATTGTGGTAACTGGTGCTATTGTGTTTTTCCTCTCATTGAAGTGTACTGGATTCCATACACGGTGGAAATGCTAAAAAACATGAAGGAATGACACCGCTTGATCAGCAAGATCAATTGTTTACTAAAGCTATTAAGTTTCCTGTGGAGGCATCAAATGCATGGACTGAAAAGGTTTGATTTTCAGCCCTGTTTTTTTATTAAACAGTTTCTTATATGACGCTTCTTTTGTTCCTGTTGCTGTACTATACCTACTACTTCATGCTGATTTCAGATAAAAAGGCTTCATCTTCTGCTCACCGTCAAAGAGTCTGCTATGGATGTCCCTACAAACCTTGATGCCAGAAGGAGAATATCTTTCTTTGCAAATTCTCTTTTTATGGATATGCCAAATGCTCCAAAAGTGCGGAACATGTTGCCCTTCTCGTAAGTTCCACTAGTGTTCTCGGTAGTAGTGTGAGCATAAAGTTTCTTTACTACCAAGCCTTCCATCTTATCCTAGAGATGCCATATTTTTCTTTGCTGCCCACTATCCTGTCTTGATAGCGGCTATATTTTTATGTCAAATATTCAGTTAAAAAATCTTGAATATTATAATTCTCTACAACTATCATGTTTCATTTGTGCCTGTTTGAAACACCGAATGCCTTCCTTGTAAGTGGCTCCACCCCTCCAGCAATAAAAGAAAAACCAGATGGCATGCGGTTTCTGACTAGATTTAATTATATGTGACGAATATATCACGTACTACCACAATCTGTTGTGGGGTTTTTAGTGTCCGTGCTCCCCTTGGTATCTCTGCCATTTTTATTACGAGAAGAAAGAAAGGAACAAAAACGAGGTCTTACATTAGTCTCTGGTTAGCAACAAGCAAACACATGACTGAGAAACCTACAACCTAGCACCCATATCTCGCGCTAGGTAACAACCACCACCACGACCTAAGAATCTGCAGCTCTTTTTTCCCAAGCCATACACCAGGACGTTAACCGCTGGTTACAAAGTTCGATCAGTTCAGGAGTGGGATGTAGTTGTTAAATAGCACTATGTTATTTTTCCTTTTTCCAAATGATCCATGCCACAAGAATGAGAATGCTGCCAAATGCCTTCTAGCTCCATATGTAAGAATAAAAATTTCGAAATATGGAAGTTTGACTTTAGGTCAATTGTTCTTAATTTAGGCACTGGATTCTTAGTTCATTTTCATTCAAAATCTTCTAACTTATTAAGCATTCAGACGATTCTAAATATTTGTAGAAAATGACAGGATAATTGATACTCCCTCCGTTCACAAGAGGTTCTAATTTTAGTGTGTTTGTTCACTCATTTCAGTCTGTATGTAGTCCACATTGAAGTATCCGAAACATCTTATCTTTGTGAACAGAGGGAGTATATTTCAGGTGTAGATCAAAAGGTATATAACTAGAGCATATGGGGCACATAAGAATAAACACAATATCGGGATAATTCTGGAATAATACAATATGCATTGCTATTTGTTTTGTCTGACTTTGAACTACACAACATGCGATTCAATTCTTTTCCTTTACTATATAATTGCCATGTCTCTTTTGCAAGATGTTGTATATATGGTTTTTACCTTACATAATGTTTTGTTTGATTATATCTTCTGACCTTTTTCACATTTCCTTTCTGGAACAACTTATGTACTGCAGGGTCTTGACTCCTTATTACAAGGAAGATGTTCTGTTTTCATCAGATAATCTAGAAGAGGCAAATGAGGATGGAATTACCATACTTTTTTACTTGCAAAAAATTTACCCAGGTTCTTTCTCCCTTGTGTAACATTTTGCTTGAAATAGCATATGTGGATTTCTTTGTGTCTTCTGACTGCCATCAAAACTGACTTTGTTTCACGATAATGTTCAAACCCTGAAGATGAATGGAAAAATTTCCTCGAAAGGGTGAATAGATCTGAGGAGCAGGCCCGTGATGATGATACAATAGAAGATGAGCTTCGTCTTTGGGCATCATACAGGGGACAAACATTGACAAGAACTGGTATTTTCTTACACTCCATTCGCATGCCTCTTTGTGTCTTGCTATGTGGTCCAGTTTTGAAATCGTTGCTTCTCCTGTTTAAACAGTAAGAGGGATGATGTACTACCGAAAAGCTTTGGAGCTTCAGGCTTTTCTTGATAATGCCAAAGATGATGGTATTTCCATTAGCTAGCCTATGATGTTCTTCTGAACGGGGCCTTGGCAATTATAGTGATTTAATCACTTCTCTTTCTCTGTTTGTTAGATCTAATGAAAGGCTACAGAGAGATAGCTGACATGAAGGAATCTGAATTAATGACAGAATGCAAAGCGATAGCTGACATGAAATTTACATATGTTGTCTCATGCCAACAGTATGGAATCCAGAAACGTTCTGGTGATCCTTGTGCACATGATATTTTGAGACTAATGACAACGTAAGTTTCAGTTTGAGACTCGGAAGTCCTGGATATATGTTGCTTTGTGTGGATTATGAATCTTTTAATTTGGTCCATTTCTTTGTCATCTATGTGTGGGAAATGTTAGTTGTGCTAGACGAATGGCAGTTTGTTGATATTCTTAATAATCAGTAGCCAATAATAAAAACTACATGTTTTCTTTATTTTATGTCTATCCTAGTCGGTAATTAGTGCATGGTGATGTTCGGTGTCCTGGTCTATCAAATTTCATTATCATCCAAACCAGTGCTTGAATGCTAGATAGTTGCATTTATGAGGGCACATTATTCATAATAGTGTCATTATTTGTATTTTAGACACATACTTGTATATATGATATATGGTGGTACTAAAATAAGAGAAATATATTTGCTGGGCAGATATCCATCTTTTCGTGTTGCCTATATTGATGAAGTTGAAGCACCTAGCCAAGATAGAAACAAGAAGACTGACAAAGTTTACTACTCAGTTTTGGTGAAGGCCGCGGTTACAAAATCAGATGATCCTGGACAGAGTCTTGACCAGGTACAGCAAAATTCTCTGTTAATTCAGTATACCTTGGTTAAATGTGCTGCAAGTTATGTTGACTGTGTTTCTCTTTGTTTATTCTTAACTATGTCCACTTGATGTGGAAGACGGGAAATAAATTTTAGGAGGCCTAGGCCAAATAGGCATGTGAAAAAGATAATCCTTGTTTTGACAGAGTGAAACGTATTTGTGAGACTGGCTTAAAGGCATCCGCATAAGCTATTGTTCATTTCCCATATTGCCCACTAAAGTTTATGTTTACGGGTACTTTTTTTATGTGTTAAGGAGTCCATTTTATTGCTACCAAGTATCACAATTGTCCTATTTACATCAGGCTTTCTTCCTTGAGAGCAATACCTTTGTGTGTTCTCAACTCTCAGTGGTGAAAAATGAGACACTTAATTGCCATCTATCTTTTGTGCATAGGTCATCTACAAGATCAAGCTTCCAGGCAATGCTATTCTAGGTGAGGGAAAGCCAGAAAACCAGAACCATGCAATAATTTTCACTCGAGGCGAATGTCTCCAAACTATAGATATGAACCAGGTACAGCTTGTTGCTCTTGCTGCTTGAAGGAATTATTTCACCTCTCCTTTTCCTTCTTTTATTCAATGCTATCAATAACAGGAGCATTACATGGAGGAGGCTCTGAAAATGAGAAATTTGTTGGAAGAGTTTCTGGAGAAACATGATGGTGTGAGATATCCATCTATACTTGGAGTAAGGGAGCATATATTTACTGGCAGGTAATCTGGCAGTTTTGTTTTATTAAAATTGTAATTAATTAAGTTATGTACCTGTGTTACCACTTTTGGATTATCTAACATGTAATTAGTGCAATGTTTCATTTTGCTAATCCTGTGGTTTTTCCTTCTGGACTTTTGCAGTGTTTCATCGCTGGCTTGGTTCATGTCAAATCAAGAGACGAGTTTTGTGACTATTGGACAGCGTGTGCTTGCCAATCCATTAAGGTATTAATCCTAGAGTATCTTGCACACATGCACAGCATGTCATAATCATGTTTGTGGCATCTATTAGTTTTGCTTCCATAATCATATTAAAATGTTTGAATTGGCTGCTTGTTTTATTTTCTTTCTCGATGATGGTACTAACTAAAATTACTGGACACTTGGGCAGTTCCTTGAGTCATGACTTTCTGAACGCTTCCTTAACAATTTGTTTTTTGAACATCTCTCTGCAGGGTTCGGTTTCATTATGGCCATCCTGATATATTTGATCGCCTTTTCCACCTGACAAGGGGTGGTATAAGTAAAGCATCTAAGATTATCAATCTTAGTGAGGACATATTTGCAGGTGATAAGCTTTTGCTATTGGCGTTTGTGTTAAGGAAATCTGGCACCGTTTTGGTAGTAACATGACATCTTCTGTTGCAGGATTCAATTCTACATTACGTGAAGGCAACGTCACTCATCATGAATACATGCAAGTTGGCAAGGGAAGGGATGTGGGTCTTAATCAGATTTCACTATTTGAGGCAAAGATAGCAAATGGTAACGGTGAACAGACACTCAGCCGTGACATTTACCGTCTGGGGCACCGTTTTGATTTCTTCAGAATGTTGTCGTGTTACTATACGACAATTGGGTTCTATTTCAGCACAATGGTAAGTTATGAACCCTAAATGTCTCTTTCCTGAATCGTTGGTTAACTGCTGGCCTAAATCGTTCTGCTTGGTCTCAGATTACAGTTTGGACTGTGTATGCTTTCCTTTATGGGCGTTTGTATCTTGTCCTCAGTGGACTTGATGCAGCACTTGCTACTGGAAAGAGGTTCGTGCATAATACACCGCTCCAGGTCGCGCTTGCATCAGAATCTTTTGTTCAACTTGGATTTTTGATGGCACTGCCCATGATGATGGAGATCGGTTTGGAGAGAGGATTCAGAACGGCATTAAGTGACTTTGTGCTCATGCAACTCCAGTTGGCATCTGTTTTCTTCACATTTTCACTTGGGACCAAAACTCACTATTATGGAAGGACGCTACTCCACGGAGGAGCTGAATATAGAGCGACTGGACGTGGGTTTGTGGTGTTCCATGCCAAATTCGCCGAGAACTACCGACTCTATTCTCGCAGCCATTTCGTGAAGGGTATTGAGCTGATGATTCTGCTTGTCGTGTATGAAATATTTGGACAGACGTACAGAGGAGCTATCACTTACATCTTCATCACTGTTTCCATGTGGTTTATGGTGGGCACCTGGCTCTTTGCACCCTTCCTGTTCAACCCTTCTGGATTCGAGTGGCAGAAGATTGTGGATGACTGGACTGATTGGAACAAGTGGATCAGTAACCGTGGAGGTATTGGTGTGGCTCCAGAGAAAAGCTGGGAATCATGGTGGGACAAAGAGCAGGGGCCTCTTCGGCATTCTGGGAAGCGTGGCACCATTCTTGAAATACTTCTTGCATTGCGTTTCTTCATCTACCAATACGGGCTTGTGTATCATTTGAATATAACCAAGCAGTATAACCAAAGCGTGCTGGTAATATCTCTTTCTTATTTTGTAATCAGACAGATGCTTCCGTATGTGTCAGGTCTATGCAGTCTTTCTAACTGATGCCATTTCCAGGTTTATGGCTTCTCATGGGTTGTGATTCTAGTCATGCTGCTTGTTATGAAGGTAATAATAAAGTTCTATGTTTCTTTAGTTTAGTTTTGGTTTGCATTTGTCCTGGAGAGATACTTGTTCACAGATCCAGTGCTTATGTCGTTATTAATTAGTCAAGATTCTGTACTGATGTAGAATATTCAGTTAAGTTTGGTCTGCATTTGTCCCAGAGAGCGATTGTTCACAGATCCAGTGCTTTTATGTCGTTATGAATTAGTCAAGATTCTGTTCTGATGTAGAATATTCAGTTTAGTTTGGTCTGCATTTGTCCCAGAGAGTGAGTGTGTTCACAGGTCCAATGCTTATGTCAGTTATTATTTATTCAAGATTCTGTTCTGATGTAGAATATTTAATAACTTGCCAGTTTAGTTGTTTCTACAGATTAAAATTTTACTTTAGAACTGATCTAAGCCATAGTTTTGCAGCAAGAATACCATGACTTATTTTATCTTCTTTTCGAGCCGGAACACTCAGCTGTCATGATTTTTCTTTGCAGACCGTGTCAGTCGGCAGGAGGAGGTTCAGCGCGGAGTTCCAGCTCGTCTTCCGTCTGATCAAGGGGCTGATATTCATAACATTCATCTCCATCATCATAATCTTAACAGCAATCGCCCACATGACAGTCCTTGACATCTTCGTCTGCATCCTCGCCTTCATGCCGACTGGATGGGGCCTGCTTCTGGTTAGTGAGCAGTGAACATACATATCTTACTCTACATCCACATGCCAGCTTTTCCATCTCAGGTCTAACATCTCAGCTAACCTTCTTTGCCAGATTGCCCAAGCGATCAAGCCTGTCGTCGAGATGGTCGGGCTGTGGGGGTCGGTGAAGGCTCTCGCCCGGGGCTACGAGATCCTGATGGGGCTCCTGCTGTTCACGCCCATCGCGTTCCTTGCGTGGTTCCCCTTTGTGTCCGAGTTCCAGACCAGGATGCTTTTCAACCAGGCGTTCAGCAGAGGCCTGCAGATCTCCCGTATCCTCGGCGGCCACAAGAAGGACCGAGCCACCCGGAACAAGGAGTAGGTAGAAAGAAGATCCAGGGCTAGCTCCTGCGGACTTTGTTCATTCATCCTAGTATTATCGGTGTCGCTCGCCCCCGACTCTTCTAGATTCTGCTGCCACGATTGTTCCCCATGCGTTTCTAATTTGACTTCATCCAGAGATCGGGTGGCCGTGCTATAGGCTACTTAGTAGTGTTCTCCCATGTAGGTGTAGATTCAGAGCTGTTGCGACTGCGCTTTATGTACAGATCTACTACTCCTTTGCGTGGCTGCTGAACCTTATGTAGACTTGTAGTGATGTGGGGAAGGATTATCTGATGCAACTTATGCAAGAAGTACAATTTCTGGATTAGGTTTGGCGAAGAATTTCTTCGAGCTGTCTGGTTCGATCAATCACGTTGAGTCTTGTCTCCTGCAGTAGTGCAGTTTGTTTTGGGTCGAGTAAATTTGAGCTCTATGCTTGGCTCAGATCAGATATCGTTATGTTTCTGCATTGCTCCACTTTGTGACGCTCATATTCTTTGTGCTGCATTTCATCGCTTGTACTGATACCTGAAAACAGAGGAGGTACAGAATGGAAAGTACAAGCTGAAACAGGGTAGGGTGGATGCTATCTTGGCAATGTAGATAGTGATTGCTGACCGACTGGATCGCGGTCTATAGCCAGATAGAAACTCCATTTTTTATACTGGGCACTAGACAAGCTGTCTCAACTCCTAGATCAAAACCAACTCTCTTTTCCTGATGTTAGAATAAATCCAAGGCACTCCGTCGATCATCCAAGGACCAACCAATCACACAAGCACGACACCGAAATTTGTTAACGAGGTTCACCGATATGGCTACATTCCCGGGGCTTGACTACGGGCGCTCCTTCCCGTGACACTGTCACAATACCACACACCGGCCACCCGAGCGCCGGCACACGCCGCCGGCTCCCCCTTGCACGCCTGTGCTATTATGTTGGCATAGGTTACATCGTGTGTCTAGCCCCGCTATATATGAGAGGCCTAGGATACAAGTGTCCTATTAGGACACGACTCCATATCCTATCTAAACACAATACAACTCAGAGTTCAACTGTAACCTAATTTGTACACAATATTCGACACAACTCTAACAAACTTCACCTTGACGAATATTCTCCACCACCCTGAATTTGTCAATGCGTCAAACTTCCATGTACATTGGACTTGAGCTTATCCCATGAGTATCGCTGCTACTCCAAAGACTCCATATGACTCCACCTGCAACTTGTAGTTCCTTCTTTTCTTGATCACGGTCAACACTCGAGCAAAATTAAGTTCCTTGTTACTCTAGTTTGTGCTCCTAACTTCCAGAGCATCAGTCCAACGCCATCACACACTGATCACTGACCTGCATGAAAGTGAACAACTCACATATTGGGTGTCACACATAAGAGTTACCCGAACTCAACATCACCGCTCCTTTCTTGACCGCCTGTCTGAAACTTGAAGAAATTTCACCATTGCTTGGAATCATCCCGAGTCAAATTCGCAGTTGTCTCACCACATGTATGACCACCGGAGCCCTGGCCTGTCTCCATGTCCCGTGCATACCGCATGCCTCGCCGCTATTACTGCGTCGAGCCTCTGCTGTCCCGGTCGAGTCTCAAGGGTCCGAAACCACACCACTCAACTCCCACTGCAGAGTACCACCGATCATCACCGACCGATGACGAGTTTCACGCTTCCATCAGACCACTGGGCTCCAGTCCGAACTGCGTGCCTCTCGCTTTTTTCCCAGCTGAATAGGCTTCGATTCTCTGGATCCTTACACCGTAGCCCCTCAATCCAGCTCCACCTTCAACATGACTCCATGGTAGATGATCAGTCCACCCTCCCACGCCCTGTAGACTCCAAGCTCTCATGTGCACCGTCTTGAATCAACCCTGCGCAATAGTCTGTCGAAGCCGCACAAGTCCTCAAGCCTGCACCACGTGTTTCCACGTCCCAGAAGTCAGCCACCATCAGTATCACGCTTCTATGTCGCCGTCGCCGATCCCACCACCGTCTTCTGTATCAACCGACTCGCTCGATCCGTCAGACTGTTTAGTCCGACCCAACCGAACATGTCCGGCTGCAATCATGCTCCACCCTGCATCATGACCGCTTGCACATCCGTGCATGTCTTAGACACCCTGTGTTTGCATGATCCTCATGACGCGCTTGTCCGCGCGCCTCCGCAGCCTATCCACGTGTTCCAAGCCATCTCAGCAAACCGACCCAAAAAAACTTCCTTTTTTCATGTCACTGTTTGTTGTTGCTTCTCCGTGCATCCTATAGCAGAAAAAAGATTGAACTTGATCCAACCAAAACTGCTCCGTGCATACACGTAGTCTTGGTTGCTACCCTTGCTTTTTGTCAAACAAATCTCATACACGTCTCAGCTCTGCACCAGTTCGTAGACTCCGTGACGCTTCTGGATAGCACATAAATGTGCCAAAGACGTCACCTAGGCTGTCATTAGCAGCTCCTCGGGAGCCTTTCCGCACAGCACCGCATAGGCCAGCCAGCACGTCCGTGTCCACGCTTGGCAGCCTCCGTGCCTCGCTCGCCACACGGTCTCCTGCTGCTGCACGCCTTTTGCTGCACACGGACTCGCCGGAAACACCGGATCGGACAGATACCGATTTGATCTGCCAATTATGTAGGCCTCCCACGAACACGCTGCTGCCTGAACGCTCGCCCGACCAATGTATGCAATCGATCGCCGCACGTCCTGTCTGCTGCATGTACATGTATCTCCCTCTGATTTGCTTTTCCGATCTCGCAGAGAACCACGCCGCAGTCGGCTGCATCTTGACTCAATCCCTCTTCTAAATCAACGATCCGCAGCCTCCGAATAATCTAGCTCATGATACCACTTGTTAGAATAAATCCGAGGCACTCCGTCGATCATCCGAGGACCAAGCAATCACACGAGCACAACACCGAGATTTGTTAATGAGGTTCATCGATATGGCTACATCCCCAGGGCTTGACTACGGACGCTCCTCCCCGTGACACCGTCACAATACCACACACCGGCCATCTGGGCGCCGGCACACGCCGCCGGCTCCCCCTTTGCGCGCCTGTGCTATTATGTTGGCATAGGTTACATCGTGTGTCTAGCCCCGCTATATATGAGAGGCCTAGGATACAAGTGTCCTACTAGGACACGACTCCATATCCTATCTAAACACAATACAACTTAGAATCCAACTGTAAACCTAACTTGTACACAATATTCGACACAACTCTAACACCTGACACAAATATTTGTAAGCCCCTTAAGGGCGTCTTCTAAGCGGACCTTCAAACCTTCTATATGTCCGTGGAACAGTTCAGAAGTATGGATTGGATTTCTATATCTTACCAACAAACGTGTATGTAGGAGGGGGGATTTCTGTATCTTACCAACAAACGTGTATGTAGGAGGGGGGATTTGCGAGAGTCCAAACATCCGACTGACGAACAACAAAGCACTATGTATCCATGCCCTCTCTCTCCTCTCCAAAAAATAATCTTGAACAGAGATGGCGAGCGTCGATGCCACCACGAGGGCACATCCGCCATGACCGCCGGCAAGCGCTCCATCCCGGTCGTGGCCTTCTCCTATCTCTCCACTCTTTCTCCCTCCCTTCACCTTCCACCTCTCTTCTTCTGACGCCCACCATGGATGGGCAGCTCGAGCTTGAGCTCAGCTCCGGCACCCGTGGCTGCGCCCATGGTTGGCTGCGTCTGTGGCCGCACGCACTGCCATTGCACGCAAGGTGTTTGATCAACTGCCTCAGCAGAAAAATATGGAATGTTTTAAGTTTAGCTTTGGACGGCACGCTCCCGTATCATGTTTGCGGACACAGTCTGAATGTAAAAAAGGACATTTACGGTGTCCTTTTAGGGGCTAGCGTTGGAGATGCCATATACACTTCGTCTTCCCAACCCCATGAACATTGGAATACTCTCTTTCCCCAGCAACAAAATGGCTTATTAATGACATCTTAAGATAATTTAACATTACCGCACTAACCCTCTTAGGTCCAATAATATCAAGTGATGAGTTCTTGATAAATAAAGGCAAATCACTTTTATGTTTGATGTGATAATTTTTAGGTACAAAAAGTCGGTAAATTTTGAAAGGTTGCATGGCAAAGTTTTTTTGGGAATTGATTACTACTGACAGTACACGGTTATGGTAATTGCTACTCTGCTACTGAGCTCAAATGTGAGGATTTGGATCATTTGCCCCACTTTACATGGGGCTTGATGATTTGCCCCAGGGTTGTCTCAATGGCTAGTGGCCCCAGCCCCACCCGTCACTCGGGGGGAGGAGGGGGGGGGGGGGCAAACAATCAAAATTACTAATTTAAATTTCTCGCTCAAATGCACGCGGCAGTAACAATGACATCAAAAAATAGTAAACAAATTCAAAAATATCTGCAATAACAGGAGGATGAGTTCGTTAATTACGTACCCACCGACATACTTTGCAAGTATGTTCTTGACCTGGTTCTCGTCTCACTTTGTATAAACCATTTTTAAAATTTAGAGTGGTTATGACTTAGATCCCTCACCACCAATTAATGCTGAAAGGGTCTTCCCGATGACCAACTAAACAAATTTGTACTATTTTTCTGATTACAAAAATCTACACTTTAGTCCATACAGGAAAGATCAACTCGTTTCCGTTGCAATGCAAGATGTACAAGCAAGTGAGCATTTACTAGATGGGAAGACTTAGTCCATAGAGGGAAAGAGCATCGCATTTACATCTATGTTATGCTATTCTATAGAGTCAACTGAAATTTAGCATTCTGATTTAAAAAAATGTACCCTTAGTCCATACAGGGAAAGAGCATCTCATTTCAGTTGCCTACTAACTAATGTAATATGTACGAGCAAGTGACCATCTACTAGATGTGAAGACTTGGCTAGAAGCGGTATTGACTAATCATCCTATCTAAGCAGCCCGCGTTGCTAGTGCCTAACCTAGTACACAATCATTAAAGATAGCTTAAAACTAAACAACCTGCGTACTAGCACTCCTACATTGTGAGCTGACACCCACAAGATCTGTGTTACGATACATAATTGACTGATTATAATGCTCGCGGCAATTTACTAATGGGCATTATGTTAGAGAAGAGAATACTTGGATATGTCTCAACCAGCATTAGTCCCATGATCCCAATTTTAACATTACAGATATTCTAGAAAAACCCAAGAATGTTCACAAGACATATGTCTACAACCTCTAAAAAAATTCAGATCGAAATACGTAATACACACTGAGAAAGAAAAAACACAAATTCAAGCAAAAAAGACACTATTCACGACGAATTTGTCCTTGTTGTTTCTGCATTTGTGTTTCTAATTTCAATTCAAAGTTGGTAGGAGCTGTAGACACATGTCTTGTGAACATTTATGATTATTTTTAGAACTTCTTGAAATGTTCAAACTTGAAATTTCTAAACTAGGAGCATGTGAGGGCTATTATCAGTGGATATTTTCCGGTCTCAATCAATAGCCATACTCTCTGCATAAACTTTTAGGTTTTTCCCCTAATAATGTTTTGTCTTGTGAGCATCGTCTCCTACGACGGACTCGCCTCCTCCATGCGGCGTAGTGCGGTTGGGCAGCAACATCAGTTGAGGCGATGGACACCGCGCCCTACGCCCATCCCATGGCGGCGGCCATGGCGTGGCCACCTGCCACTGTGCTTGCCTCTCCGCTTGAGACCAACGACCGGAGCCGACTCCGCACTTGGATCCCTAACTTGCAAGGAGCGCAGGCATTTGTAGATGCAGGGGCGAATGAACACGGCGCCAGCGAGCCAGGAGGGGCTGCGGGTGCTTCACACGCTCCATCCCCTATCCCTGGTTGCCACCGTGCCATCTTCAGTTCGGCAAGCGGTCGCATGTGGTCACACAAGTCCAGCATGGTAGGCTGTGGTGGCTGCGACATAGCGATGCTGGTAGGCTTCACGACGTGGTCGTCGGGGTAACGATCCTAGACAAGAGGGTGGCAGCGTGATGTGCATGACCTCCTTTAGCGGCGTGCGCACTGAAGCAGTGACGCCTGTGGTTGTGCCTATAACTAGTTATGTGCATGATGGTGGCGTCGTCACTCAGAGACAGCGCGGAGGAGCCGCCGGGTCGGAGATTGACCTCGGGAGCGCCCATAGGTGAAAACCTAGCGCCAATGGTAGGCATCTTTTCGGCAGAGGTTAGAAGCGTAGATTCGGCATTCCTATGTATAGATCGGATGCAGCGGCGCACTGGTTGGTGTAGCTCAATGACCGCAAGATTTTTCGGATCAGATGAATTTGGCATGATGCCCCGAACATTGGCCCGGTCGCATTGGGAGGTTGTGTGATGCACAACCCACCTCCCCCCACCACTGCTGGTGAAAGCCGCATGGTGGCACGACCATGATGCACACGACAACCATCGGCAAGACCGCAGTGCAATGGTGATCAGAAGAGACGAGATGGCGTCTTCCCTTCTGGTGTTTTCTCCTTTGGCCGGCTAGTTTTGTGTGAGTAGGCCGGTCGAATGATGGGTGATGACTATGGCGATAGACATCAAGATGCTTTATCCATGGGTGAAAACTCAGGATCTTGCCTTATGGGTTAATCGGGAAGCGTCAACGCTCGTGCATTGTTACATTGTTGAAGGTGTTGGTTCGAAGATCCGCTTCGGGTTCACAACCCTTGGTCTGACATCTGGTTGGACTAGGTAACATTGGCGTGCGAGCAATGTTTACTTCTTGAAGGCGTGGACTTGAAGCATTGTGTCCTTTGTCTGCTAATATCTTGTTGTAGGTTTGGTGGTACAGTTTGGGGAGGTTGTCGCGAGGCAGATCCAATGTGGATGGCCACAATTTTTTTCCTCTTTGTAAACCAATTTGTTCAGCGTTTGCAATAATTAATAATACATGGCTGTGTGGATCAGCAAAAGCTGAGGGTTGTCTCCTCTTTTCAGGATAAATAAATAATGCTTTACATCCACAGCTTCCCATTGCGACTATAAAAGAGAGTGTGGCAACTAAAATAGAGTGTGGGTGCATTAATTGCGCTCCTTCCTAGTAGTGACTGCACACAAATCTTAACTACCACACACATGGGTGTGGAGAGAGAGAGAGAGAGAGAGAGAGAGAGAGTACATGCATTTTGTTAATAAATTGAAGGGACAAGCTTGCATAGCCAATCAGGCTTGTATGCGAAACTGAACGAGTCGTCCGATTCATGCAAAACCAGGTGAAATTAGTCTAGATCTAACGGAACACTCCTTTTTTTTTGGGTATGTGGATCCAAGGTTATGCACAGGGAGGACTAGTTTTATTTTTCAAGTTGCAGTTTTTGATAGGGGACCTACACTGAGCTTGAGAAGATTCTTTTCTGGTCATCTTTCTGCATCTATGACCAAGTCTCATCACACATTGGGAGGTACCAAACAGATACCGTAACACTCAAATTGTACAATTAAAACACTTGACGTACCCAATGAGTTGTGTCAGCTGAAGGTTTGGACCGTTTCCACGCAAAAAGTACAAATAAAAGGTTTGAACTGTTGGGCTGTTCGTCAACTGCAATCTTTGGTGCTTCATGCATCACCTCAAAGTCATCAGTATTTAGTTAAGTCTCATTTGCACTTTCTGAAGTGAAGGAAGGTTCCCCAGCGCTGACGCAACAAAGTAATCATTGAAGTTAATGTTGGCATCCTTCAAGGCCGAGATGTGGTCTTCAATTCGACGCGAAGAGATTCCAGTCTCGGCATTCTCTACTCCCCAGTAGAAACCTGACCGGTGCAGACGTGCCGAAGTGAGTACCCCAATCTGGTGAATGCGCGAAAACCTTGAAAGTGATAGTTAGTACTCCCTCCGTCTAGGTCTTTTAGGCCGGCGGGCAACCCGACGTGTCTGTTTTTACTAGGCTGATGGCTAAAATGTGTTACTATCGCTGAAATCAAGCACCACACAATGGACACCACAATCAATTACCTTCGCACAATGTGCCTCTACCGGCATGACCATGTATTTATGAGTTCATCCGAGTATCCTTCTCTATATGAGTTCCTCCTAGTATCCTTCTCTAAGCTCAAAAACCATGTCCCTCCCTGTGCTCTAAACGATCAAACCTTGGGCTGCCCACTTCCAAATCAAAGTTTCTTTCTTCACTAGATAGTTCCCTCAAAAATTGTGTAGATGCAATACATATATGTCCTCATATGGACCCCTTGTATTATTGATAACAGTAAAATACCTATAAATCAACAAGACAACACGAGGGCCATGAATTAACAAATGTATAGAGCATTATGTGCGAATTTTACTTTTTACCACAAAGTTGTGACATTGTGACAGCTTTTACCGAATTTGTTGTGACACTATGACAACTTTCACCCGATCTATTGATTATCATTTACAGGCTAACATGACAGTTGATTGGGCACACAACCAACCCGACATGTACTCATTAGGGACATATAGAATATAAAGTCAGATACAATGAAATCCTATATAAGACCTCTTGTAGTAGTGGGTAGTATCATAGACTAGTATCGTACCTCCGCAATGCGTAGAAATCTAGTTGTGTCTTTTTTGTTTTGTTTTTGAACTATTTGTTTTTCAAACTATTTTCAGTTGTCTCAGAAATAGCAAATGCGTAGAAATATATAATTGCTCCGTCCTTAATTACTTGTCGCAGAAATGGATGTATCTAAAACTAAAAATACATTCAAGACGGAGGGAGTATATACCTATCTAGCTGTTGAGTTTTGGCCGGTTGTATTTGATCGGCCAGAACTCTGAAATGTGATCCTTCCCGCGGTGCACTGTAAGTACGTGCGGCGGCCTCGATCCAGTTGCAGTATTTGACCATGCGGGCGGAAGTCGTGGCCGATGGTTTAGTATGGCTACCACGACGACGACGACGACTTAGCTAGCGCTATATAATCTCCCACAGGGCAAGCATCTCGTCGACACGAACAAGCTAGCTAGGGAGATCAGCATCAGCTGTGTCTAGCTAGGTGCTCGTACCTACATAGTATAGCCACGGCTTACACCATGCCCCTGCGAGTCGAGGCCCTGGTTGCCACCGACACCGCCTCCGCCGCTGCCGACGAGGGCAGGCGTGCCAAGGACGACGTATGGGTGGCGGAGGAGGGAGACATGTCTGGAGCCAGCGCCGGCCGGCCGCTACTGTTCCGGACCATGAAGGTCAAGGGAAGCATCCTGCATCCTTACAGGTCAGTTTGCACGTGTCCATTCTGACATGCATGCTCTTTTTATTTCCTTTTATGAGTACTCTGATCTTCTCATTATTATAAGATATTTTCATTCCAGTCTGTATATAGTTCATGTTAAAATACCCGAAACGTCCTATAATTCGAAACGGATGTCGTAGTATAGTCCAGTCCTACGCTTCTGAATTTGAATACTTACGACCGTCTTTGCAACAACAACAACAGGTTCTTGATCCTGGTGCGCTTGGTCGCCATCGTCGCCTTCTTCGCGTGGCGAGTAGAACACAGGAACCATGATGGCACGTGGCTCTGGGCCACGTCCATGGTGGCGGACGCCTGGTTCGGCTTCTCATGGCTCCTCAACCAACTACCCAAACTCAACCCCATCAAACGCGTGCCGGACCTTGTGGCCCTGGCGGACCGGCACGGCGAAGCCATCCTTCCAGGTATCGACGTCTTCGTCACCACCGTCGACCCCGTGGATGAACCGGTCTTGTACACCGTGAACACCATCCTCTCTATCCTTGTCGCCGACTACCCCGTCGACAAGTACGCCTGCTACCTCTCCGACGACGGTGGCACCTTGGTGCACTACGAGGCCATGCTCCAGGTTGCCAGTTTTGCCGCGTTGTGGGTCCCGTTTTGCCGAAAGCATTGCGTCGAGCCAAGGTCCCCGGAGAACTATTTTGGGATGAAAACCCGGCCATACGTCGGGGGTATGGCAGGAGAGTTCATGAGTGATCACAGGCGTGTGCGTAGAGAATATGGTGAGTTCAAGGTGAGAATAGATTCCCTTTCTACAACCATCCGCCGACGATCTGATGCCTACAACAAAGGCGATGATGGTGTACATGCCACTTGGATGGCTGATGGGACACAATGGGCGGGTACATGGATTGAGCAAGCTGACAACCATCGAAGCGGACACCATGCTGGAATTGTTCAGGTAAACATTTTTCTGTTTGTTCATTCAGGTTAAACTTATAAGTTACACCTTTTGAATTCCTCTAAATTTATGAATCTAGCTAAATCCAAGTCTTAAATCTCAGTCCACGTGCTACATGTTGATTTGGTGGCTTAAGACACAAAATGAAAAGGAAATTTGAAAATCTGTTAGTTTTAGACTTTGAACATCAGACAAAATTAAACACAATGGATAGTCACATCTACTTAAGAGTGAATTAACAAAACTAGCTGGGTGATGTGAGGGCATCATCTTCAGTGTGTTCAAATTGGTAATTATTTTTTTATTTCATGCATGCCTCCTTTTCTTCTCATTTAGCTCCATTTGCAAAATGCATGATGTTCGACAAGAAATAAAAAAAGAACGATTTTCCGTGTGTGATCCGTCTAGGTGCAACTCAGATGATCTATCATTTTTTTATTATATATAAGAATATGTGATCATGTTGCCAAGAAATAAAAAAGAACGATTTTGCGTGTGTGGTCCGTCTAGGTGCAACTCTGATGATCTACCAGTTTTTATTTATCTAGCTATATTTACGGATATCTACCAGTTACAACCTATTTAGGTATAGGTATAAAGATCCAATAGATGCGGTATACTTAGGTAAGTCATGCAGATATAGCATAATGTAATATGTTTAGGTACGATTATGTAAACCAAAAAGATATGATCTGTTTAGATACGACCATGGATTTAACGACATGTTGAGGTAAATTATGAAGATCTAATGTTTGTGATATCTGCAAGTATGTTATGTTGATCCGACGGATACGATCTGTTTATGGATGACTACATAGATCTAATGGATGAGATTTACTAATAAAGACATGATCCATCAGATGACAACTAATTTTTTTTGGCTTTTGTTTTGAACAAGCAAAGTGCCCCTCGCAATAAGAGAGCATCATCTTTTAGTGCGGGAAATCTTGAAGTATTCTTTTTTATCTTATGTGGATATTCTTTTGCGTTGATTTATCACTTCATTGTTTAATGGACAACTTTATAGGTATCGATACATGTAGCTTTTACATTTATTTTGTATATACTGTCAGTTTAGTTATGTTCATATAGATCTAAACATTATTACCTATTTATGTATGCTTATGTGGATCTAACGATTAAGATTTGTTTAAGTAATAATTACTAAGATCTATAGACTGTGATATGTCTAGGCATGGTTATGTTGATCTAACGAGTATGATTTGCTTAGTAGCAACTATGTAGATCTAATGACACAATCTGCTTAGGTGCATTTATGTACATATAATGCTTATGATTTGTTTTGATACAATTATGAAGATATAATGAACGCAATCTGTTTAGGTACAATTATGTAGATCTAACGGCTTTGATTTATTAATAAATAGATAGTTCACCAAGTCGACGACCGGCTGTTTTGTCTTTTTTATAAGAATTTAAATCTTTTATCTCTAATTTTCTTATGTACCACATTTTTAATATCTAATAGCTATATTAATAGCATAACCCTCTATTTTATGCTGTGTTGTGGTTTTAGTATATAAAATAGTTATTCAGTTGACCGTGCGCTAGCATTTTTTTCAAATTTACTTGATTAATAAAAATGGTGTGACTACTATGCACTTTTGACAGGTCATGCTAGACCATCCAAGTTGTAAACCACAACTTGGATCGTCGGTGAGCACCAACAGTCCAATTGACTTGAGCAACATTGACACAAGACTCCCCATGCTCGTCTACATTTCCCGGGAGAAGCATCCCGGTTATGACAACCAAAAGAAGGCAGGCGCCATGAACGTGATGCTCCGCGTCTCCGCGTTACTCTCCAATGCTCCCTTCGTCATCAACTTTGACTGTGACCACTACATCAACAACTCACGAGCTCTCCGTGCCCCTATGTGCTTCATGCTCGACCCTCGCGATGGTCAGAACACGGCTTTCGTCCAATTCCCGCAACGCTTCGACGATGTCGACCCGACAGATCGCTACTCCAACCACAACCGTGTCTTCTTCGACGGCACCATGCTCTCGCTCAACGGCCTCCAAGGACCTACCTACCTCGGCACCGGTACCATGTTCCGTCGTGTCGCACTCTATGGCATGGAGCCACCACGCTATAAAGCGGAGAACATCAAGCTGGTAGGTAAGGCCGCTGAGTTGGGTAAGTCGACGCCATTCCTGAAGTCGATACCGGATGGAGCAATCCAAGAGCGGTCTATCACCCCGGTGTTGGTCGACGAGGCGCTCACGAGTGACCTGGCCACCCTGATGACATGCGCTTACGAGGACCGGACTTCATGGGGGAGAGACGTTGGGTGGGTGTACAACATCGCGACAGAGGATGTGGTGACCGGATTCCGCATCCACAGGCAAGGGTGGCGATCCATGTATTGCTCCATGGAGCCGGCCGCGTTCCGCGGAACGGCTCCGATCAACCTCACTGAGCGCCTCTACCAGGTGCTCCGGTGGTCGGGCGGCTCCCTCGAGGTGTTCTTCTCCCACAGCAACGCTCTCATCGCCAGCCGTCGGCTCCACCCTCTGCAGCGCATCGCTTACCTCAACATGTCGATCTACCCGATCGCCACGATGTTCATCCTGGCCTACAGCTTCTTCCCGGTGATGTGGCTCTTCTCCGAGGAGTCGTACTACATCCAGAGGCCGTTCGGCACGTTCATCATGTACCTCGTCGCTGTCATAGCGATGATGCACGTGATCGGCATGTTCGAGGTGAAATGGGCGGGGATCACGCTGCAAGACTGGTGGCGCAACGAGCAGTTCTACATGATCGCGGCCACGGGCGTGTACCCGACGGCGGTGCTGTACATGGCGCTGAAGCTCATCAGGGGGAAGGGGATATACTTCAGGCTCACGTCCAAGCAAACGGAGGCCTGCTCCGGCGAGAAGTTCGCCGACCTGTACACTGTGCGGTGGGTGCCTTTGCTGATCCCGACCGTGGCGGTGCTCGTCGTGAATATTGCTGCCATCGGGGCGGCGATAGGCAAGGCAGCGACATGGGGTTTTTTCACGGACCAGGCATGGCACGCGGTGCTCGGGATGGTGTTCAATGTGGGTAACCTCGTGCTCCTCTACCCGTTTGCACTCGGCATCATGGGGCAGTGGGGGAAAAGACCAGGCATACTGTTGGTCATGTTAGTCATGGCCATTGGCACCGTCGGGCTCTTGTATGTCACACTCCAGCAGGATGGTCACAGGATGTCGTTCCTAACCAGGCCATCTGGGTAGACACGTTCGTACGACCCATCTTTTACTTTATTTGTATTGTAGTGCAATAATTTGAGTATTTGAGCAGGAATGCCTTTTAGTGCTCGGAGCCTGTTCTTTGTTGGAAACAATAAATCACAATTCGTATTTCAATGTTTGAAAAAATATGGAAAAAGAATCCACATTATCATATGATTTACATATTGCAAAATCGGTGGCATTTCTCTTTGATCTAACATGGCATTTTCCTCTCTGATGGCATTTACGTTGAAGTAAGTTAACAATTGAGCTGCACAAAAATGACAAAATCATGATTTTGGGAACAGTGAACATTGTAGAAAATCATCGTTTTTTGCCTTTTTTCTTTCTGTAGCTCGCTTGTTCATGTATTTCACCACTGAAATTGTACACGCATGTATACTACATTCATATGACCATGTATATATTTCAGATTTTTTAAAACTTTGAAAAATAGTTTTTGATTTTTTTTAAAAGAAAGTGCTCCATAGAGCTCGAGCAAACAAACGCTGCACTCGTGTTCGAGTGCATATGTGATCAATTCTACATAGCATGATAACTGGTCATTGTGTGCTACTCCTAATTCTCTGTGTCTAATCTATAATAATACATAAATAGTTGATCCTCACTACACCTAATTCTCTCAACATGCAGCCTTCCACGTCAGCATTTTCTTTTAGAACTCTACACTCTTTTCTCAGTCATTTAGTTTTCCAAGTTATTAATCGGCATGTAGGACGCATCGGTTCCTCTTCCCAACCGAAGAGTCCTAAAAGAAGCTGAGACGCATCGCTTTCGTCTACACATCTCATCCGTATCTCTCCTCCGATCTATTCTTCTTCCTAACCGAGGGCTCCATGGCAGATCAGCAAAACTACACGCCTGCCCTGCCCCACTTGATGGTGGATGACCCGGGCCCTACGCCCTCCCCTAGGTCTAGAAGCTCTGGCCTCTGGCTTTCCCCGGTAGCCTGTCTTTTGGGTGCAGAAGCGGGACTGCAACCTATGTTGTGCGGACTACAGAGGTCACCACACTGCCACCACACTAGCGGTCCCAGCAGCGCATCCGACCATCTTGTGAGCAGCGATGTCTAGGCACCGGAGTTGTCTATTTGGTCGAGGATGGAGGACGCGAGCCATTGACTCCCGGTAATTCTCCAACTTCCCTGAATATATTTCTGAATAGAACAATACCTGAATCGATAAGATCAGTACCGCATGCGGTGCCGGTTGCTAGGTCGTCGCCGCATCTCCCACATCTCAAAGCCTCCTGCCAGCTCGCGCCCACCTCTCCATGGGCCATGGCTCCTCCCAAATTGCCTTGGTTATACCACTCATGCAGCTCCGCAGCTGACTGAACTTGAGGTGATAGTTTTATTCAAAGCTGATTTCTTCTTTTTTAAGTGCATGTAGTAGTAGGGAGAAGCTACAGAGTGTACAAACTTAGTCGAAACTGCTGTTATGCATCTTCAGCATTGTATCCATGTCTCTTAATGTATGAGAAATCAATTTAGTCTACAAAAAGAAGCCACAACGGGTACTTTCATCATGTTGAAATATTCTTGAGGATATATGAAGACAAGCCAATCAAATTGGACCCTGATAAAGGGCCGGAGTTCTTCGTCCCACACGTGTAGCACTTAATATTTGGGATCAAATTTACACTTGCTTTCATGACTAGCCATGCTTAGTTAACAGCCCGAGCGTTCTTGGAGAGTGGCTCAGTCGAGCCAGCTACAACCTAATAGATGTAGAGGTAGTTTGGTCTTTTCATGGTTTTACCGGCCTTCTAACATTAAAATAAAATGAAAATCAATTAAAAAGTTGCGAATGGCATAGTAATCAAGGTTATCAACGATCTACGCAGTGGTATTGCGGAGGCAATATGGAAAGTGGCAATTTTGCAAATCCACACGAAGGAGTTGGCAAAAATCCAAATACATGACTTCATACAGTCTAGGCCCCGACACTTTCTGGTAAGAAAAATATTAGCAGTAGGTTTATTTGCATAATAGTTATGTGTTCTTTGATCATGTATGGTTATCAAATGCAGTTCATAGAGGGCAAAGTACTCAAAAGTATGTGATACAATTAGCTTATGTACTTACCTAATTTCTGTCAAAATAACAAGTGGAATCTGTAATATGATATAACATTCTTACCAGTCTGGATTAGTTTATGAGTCTTTTTCATGGATATTCTTCTGGGAGCTCCATTATCCAATTTTTTTGGTAGCTTTAGATGAAAGATCCATTGCTTAACTAAGTATGTCAAAAGAGTACCTTCCAAAATTATTGATTTGTCTCTTGCATCTGATTTTCATTTGTAACTAGATGAATAATTTAGATCTAGGTGCTTATCATGCTCCTTTCAGTTCAGTGCTTTGAGACAAAAAGAAATGGTACTTTATTCAAAAAGAAAGAGAAAAGGAAAAAAATGTGTTGGGAGAAAAGGATTCTTTTAGTTAGGTTGGGAGAAAAGGAATTGGTACTCTTTTGCTCTGGTGACTATGATTGGTTTTATTCTTATTGTTGTTGCTGGAGCTCTGTTACCCACTTTCAAGTAAAGCAAACTACCAGAATGATTAATCTTTGTTTATATTTGAACTATGTCCAGGAAACGCCCGGTAGATGGTCAAAGACCTTTGACCAGACGGTAACGGCACGAAAGGACATTTCTATAAGGGCACCTAATGGCACAACGGCAAATTTGAGCACACTTCGAAATTAGGGGTAAATCTGAGAAGTGGGTTCGAGTTAGGGACACAAATGTAAAAGACCCAATTATTTATTTTTTGTTGACAAAATGATCTAGCCACATAATGGCAGATGGAAATTAAAATGGTACAGTGTTAGTAATTTCTCTTTACCCTGGGAAGAAAACAACGCTGAGCAGAGATATGATAGAAATATGTGACTCTGACTCAGATATTGCTGAAGTTAATTGAGTTAGTCCTGCTGATGATGAAATGATGCACTAAAAATATAGGAGTAATAAGTAACTTGCTGCAAGTGAGAGTAAGATGCACCATGTAGCAGTGTTGAATCGTTCCAGCTAATTCCAGTGACACCTACTTGAGGGTTGAGACTGATCCAGCTCAATAGTAGAGGAATTGGTGCACGCGGTCATTTGTTTGCACCGGTACTGTCCAGCATGGTCGACAAAATTCGTATATGAACAGTTCACTGTCAACGGTGGGCAAAAATGAACAGTTTAGTTAATTGGATTTTTGTTTTATTTCTATTATCTCATCTATACACCGCATTTGTCTTTCTTTACTTTCACTAGTATAAGCGTGCACATGGGAAACGCACGTCCCGTAATCTATAATTAAAACACCTATTTTGAATTTAATTTAATTTTCAAGTTTTTTCACTAAGCCACTTAAATGTGTCTCATGACCAATGACGCAAGTGCGTGTGACGCACGATACACACATGTCTTCACATAACATTCACGATCACATAAATGCATTTCATCAATTGGTTAAAAAAATACTTACAAAAACGACAACTAAGAACATTATCTACTGTAACTTTATTTTAAACCTGACATGCCAAATGACCGTATGAAAAAATCTTCACGCGCACACCCAGATCGGACATGCCGAAGTGTGCCAGGAGGAGACGCAACCATAGCCAAGCTGTACCATGAGGGGATTCTAAGTGGCATTGAATTTTCGTTTCTTTTCTTTGTGATGTGCGTTTGATTGGAAGGAGATAAATGTTGTAATTTTATTTTCTTTGTAACGTGGGGTGTTATTATGGAAGAGTGCGTCTGACCTTTTTTCTTTTTCAATGGCCGCTTTTCCAAGGAGTAAATGGGCGCTCATTTTTGTCTTTCCTATTTCCCTAGTAACATAGGGATTTATTACAGGAGGAGCGGGATGGTCCGTGGGAATTGAATTGTGTTGAGTTGTGCTCAACATTGGCATGATCTGGGTCATTGGTCGGAGGCAATTAAATGCATGGGATTAAATGTATGCCATCAAATTTGCTCTTTTATAAGTAAATGGAGACTAGTATAAGTGTGCATGTACAATGCACGTCTCATAATTTATAATAAAAACATTTATTTTGAATCTAATTTAATTTTTAGCGATTTTTTTACTGAGCCACATATATGTGTATCATGCCCAATGACGTAAGTGTGTGTGACACACGATACACACACATGTCTACACATAACATTCACGATCACATAAATGCTTTTCCATTAGTTAAAAAAACTTTAAACACAACAACTAAACAACATTATCTACTGTAACTTTATTTTAAATGGAACACGCCCGATGATTGTACGAAAAAAAATCCCCATGGGCACACCTGGATTTGACATGCCAAAGTGTGCCAGGAGGAGACACAACCATAGCCGAGCTGTACCATGAGGGGATGTGTTTTTCCTTTTCGATGAGGCGCCGATTTTTTGAGTAAATAGCATAAAACTACTACTTTATGGGTTAGGGTTCCAAAAAACTACCGAATTTATTTTTTTCGCTGATAACTACCAAGTCAGGGGTTGGCTGTTTCACAAAACCCCAAATCCTCTTTGTTCAAAAGTTAAACATGTTTATGACAGGTCGGGCCCGCTACTAAATGCACGGTTTGGTTGACCGTTTGTTTGACCGTTAACTGACATGTGGGGTCCACATGTCAGTGTCTCTTCCTCATTTTTCCAGAATAACCCTTCTAAGTTTTTTGAAAAAAGCAACTGGGTCCCTATATGTTTTTGAAAAAAAAGCAATCGGGTCCCTAAGAAGCTGTACAACCCGCCCCGAGCAACGGCGCCGGCGGCTCGTCGGCGGCCAGGTCGCGGCCCAGGCCGAAGAAACCGTGCAGCCGAATGCTGCTGCTGCTCCTTGCTGGCCCCGCCCTGAGCAACAGCGCTGACGGCTAGCCGGCGGCCAGGACGCGGCCCAGGCCGAAGAAGCCGCGCGGGCAAACGCTGTTGCTGCTCCTTGCCGGCCTCGCCTTGAGCTACGGCGCCGGCGGCCAGGTCGCGGGCCAGGCCGAAGAAGCCGCGTGGCCGAACGCTGCTGCTGCTCCTTGCCGGCCCCATGGTGGCGGAGGCGGCCGACGAATGGGCCAGCCCACGCGTTGGCCATGCCTAGGATCTTGGACACCCGCGCGGCGGCTCCTGTGCCTGACGAGGTAGTCGCTGCTGCGGCTCCTGTGCCCGACGAGGAGGGGCTCGAGCTGCTCTGGCTGGTGGTGGTGGCGGCGGCCTGCACACAAGCCGCCCATGGCGGCGACGACCACGGGCAGAGCCCTTTGGGGGCGCGGCGGCGACAGTTTAAGGACCTGATTGCTTTTTTTAAATGATTGCAGGGACCCGATTGCTTTTTAAAAATATTTGTAGGGGCTAATCCGTAAAAATCTGTGGATGAGACACTGACATGTGGACCCCACATGTCAGTTAACGGTCAAACAAATGCCAAACGGTGCATTTAGTGGCGGGCCCGTCCTGTCATAAACATGTTTAACTTTTGAACAAAGAGGATTTGGGGTTTTTTGAAACAGCCAACCCCTGACTTGGTAGTTATCAGCGAAAAAAATAAATTCAGTAGTTTTTTGGAACCCTAACCCGTAAAGTAGTAGTTTTATGCTATTTACTCCGATTTTTTCTTTCGTTTATAACGTGTGCTGGTAAGCATTCACGTTACAGGCGATCCAAGAGACTTGCTGGGAAAGGCTGCTATACTAAACATCATTACTTCACTAGAAAGAAAGAAATGACTATAGTAGTCACTAGACTGACTATAGTAGTCCGGACTAATGAAAAACTTAGGCGCGTGCGAGACGCCGGTCGACCGGCACAAATTTGGGCCGATTGCCGCACAATCCTTCGATCGCAATGCGTGTAGCAAAAAATTGTGTTAGTTGCAGCAAAATCCAAATGATGCCGATTACACCAAAAAAAAGACATCGATTACATCAGTACCCGTCGCAGCTCTGCGCAACGCATGTTCCAGCATCACCGGCAACAGATGCAGCTTTCGGCGGCGGCATCAATGGCGGAAGGGAATGGCAGTAGGAAGTAGGTTACGGTGGGAGGGATTAAGATAAGATGGAGGGGAACGAGTGGTTTGTAGGGAACTAGTAAGCTGGTGTTGGAAATATGCCCTAGAGGCAATAATAAATTAGTTATTATTATATTTCCTTGTTCATGATAATCGTTTATTATCCATGCTAGAATTGTATTGATAGGAAACTCAGATACATGTGTGGATACATAGACAACACCATGTCCCTAGTAAGCCTCTAGTTGACTAGCTCCTTGATCAATAGATGGTTACGGTTTCCTGACCATGGACATTGGATGTCGTTGATAACGGGATCACATCATTAGGAGAATGATGTGATGGACAAGACCCAATCCTAAGCCTAGCACAAGATCATGTAGTTCGTATGCTAAAGCTTTTCTAATGTCAAGTATCGTTTCCTTAGACCATGAGATTGTGCAACTCCCGGATACCGTAGGAGTGCTTTGGGTGTGCCAAACGTCACAACGTAACTGGGTGGCTATAAAGGTACACTACAGGTATCTCCGAAAGTGTCTGTTGGGTTGGCACGAATCGAGACTGGGATTTGTCACTCCGTGTAAACGGAGAGGTATCTCTGGGCCCACTCGGTAGGACATCATCATAATGTGCACAATGTGATCAAGGAGTTGATCACGGGATGATGTGTTACGGAACGAGTAAAGAGACTTGCCGGTAACGAGATTGAACAAGGTATCGGATACCGACGATCGAATCTCGGGCAAGTACAATACCGCTAGACAAAGGGAATTGAATACGGGATTGATCAAATCCTCGACATCGTGGTTCATCCGATGAGATCATCGTGGAACATGTGGGAACCAACATGGGTATCCAGATCCCGCTGTTGGTTATTGAGCGGAGAGTCGTCTCGGTCATGTCTGCATGTCTCCCGAACCCGTAGGGTCTACACACTTAAGGTTCGGTGACACTAGGGTTATAGAGATATTAGTATGCGGTAACCCGAAAGTTGTTCGGAGTCCCGGATGAGATCCCGGACGTCACGACGAGTTCCGGAATGGTCCGGAGGTAAAGATTTATATATGGGAAGTCTTGTTTTGGTCGCCGGAAAAGTTTCGCGCATTATCGGTATTGTACCGGGAGTGCCGAAAGGGGTCCGGGGGTCCACCAAGGGGGTCCACCTGCCCCGGGGGGGGCACATGGGCTGTAGGGGGTGTGTGCCTTGGCCTATATGGGCCAAGGGCACCAGCCCCAAGAGGCCCATGTGCCAAGAGATAAGGGAAAGAAAGAGTCCTAAAAGGGGAAGGCACCTCCTAGGTGCCTTGGGGAGGATGGACTCCTCCCTGGCCGCACCCTTCCTTGGAGGAAGGGCCAAGGCTGCGCCCCCCCTCTCCCTTGGCCCTATATATAGTGGGGGAAGGGAGGGCAGCAATACCTAAGCCCTGGCGCCTCCCTCTCCCTCCCATGACACATCTCCCTCCTCCCGCAGCGCTTGGCGAAGCCCTGTTGGAATCCCGCTACTTCCACCACCACGCCGTCGTGCTGCTGGATCTCCATAAACCTCTCCTCCCCCCTTGCTGGATCAAGAAGGAGGAGACGTCGCTGCTTCGTACGTGTGTTGAACGCGGAGGTGTCGTCCGTTCGGCACTAGGATCATCGGTGATTTGGATCACGACGAGTACGACTCCTTCAACCCCGTTCTCTTGAACGCTTCCGCATAGCGATCTACAAGGGTATGTAGATGCACTCTCCTTCCCTCGTTGCTGGTTTCTCCATAGATAGATCTTGGTGACACGTAGGAAAATTTTGAATTTCTGCTACGTTCCCCAACAGTGGCATCATGAGCTAGGTTTATTGCGTAGATTCTATGCACGAGTAGAACACAAAGTAGTTGTGAGCGTTGATTTTGTTCAATATGCTTACCGTTACTAGTCCAATCTTGTTTCGACGGTATTGTGGGATGAAGCGGCCCGGACCGACCTTACACGTACTCTTACGTGAGACTGGTTCCACCGACTGACATGCAGTAGTTGCATAAGGTGGCTAGCGGGTGTCTGTCTCTCCCACTTTAGTTGGAACGGATTCGATGAAAAGGGTCCTTATGAAGGGTAAATAGCAATTGGCATATCACGTTGTGGTTTTGCATAGGTAAGAAACGTTCTTGCTAGAAACCCATAGCAGCCACGTAAAACATGCAAACAACAATTAGAGGACGTCTAACTTGTTTTTGCAGGGTATGCTATGTGATGTGATATGGCCAAAGGGTGTGATGAATGATTTATGTGATGTATGAGATGATCATGTTCTTGTAATAGGAATCACGACTTGCATGTCGATGAGTATGAAAACCGGCAGGAGCCATAGGAGTTGTCTTAATTTATTTATGACCTGCGTGTCAACATAAAGTCATGTAATTACTTTACTTTATTGCTAACCGTTAGCTGTAGTAGTAGAAGTAATAGTTGGCGAGACAACTTCATGAAGACACGATGATGGAGATCATGATGATGGAGATCATGGTGTCATGCCGGTGACGATGATGATCATGGAGCCCCGAAGATGGAGATCAAAAGGAGCAATATGATATTGGCCATATCATGTCACTATTTGATTGCATGTGATGTTTATCATGTTTTTGCATCTTGTTTACTTAGAACGACGGTAGTAAATAAGATGATCCCTCATAATAATTTCAAGAAATTGTTCCCCCTAACTGTGCATCGTTGCGAAAGTTCGTCGTTTTGAAGCACCACGTGATGATCGGGTGTGATAGATTCTTACGTTCGAATACAACGGGTGTTGACGAGCCTAGCATGTACAGACATGGCCTCGGAACACATGCGAAACACTTAGGTTAACTTGACGAGCCTAGCATGTACAGACATGGCCTCGGAACACAAGAGACCGAAAGGTCGAGCATGAGTCGTATAGAAGATACGATCAACATGAAGATGTTCACCGATGTTGACTAGTCCGTCTCACGTGATGATCGGACACGGCCTAGTTGACTCGGATGATGTAATCACTTAGATGACTAGAGGGATGTCTATCTGAGTGGGAGTTCATAAGATGAACTTAATTATCCTGAACATAGTCAAAAGGTCTTCGCAAATTATGTCGTAGCTCGCGCTTCAGTTCTACTGTTTAGTTATGTTCCTAGAGAAAATTTAGTTGAAAGTTGATAGTAGCAATTATGCGGACTAGGTCCGTAAACTGAGGATTGTCCTCATTGCTTCATAGAAGGCTTATGTCCTTAATGCACCGCTCAGTGTGCTGAACCTCGAACGTCGTCTGTGGATGTTACGAACATCTGACATACACATTTTGATAACTACGTGATAGTTCAGTTAAACGGTTTAGAGTTGAGGCACCGAAGACGTTTTAAAACGTCGCGAAACATATGAGATGTTTCGAGGGCTGAAATTGGGATTTCAGGCTCGTGCCCACGTCAAGAGGTATAAGACCTCCGACGATTTTTCTTAGCCTGCAAACTAAGGGAGAAAAGCTCAATTGTTGAGCTTGTGCTCAGATTGTCTGAGTACAACAATCATTTGAATCAAGTGGGAGTTGATCTTCCAAATGAGATAGTGATGTTTCTCCGAAGTCATTACCACCAAGCTGCTAGAGCTTCGTGATGAACTATAATGTATCGGGGACATATATGATGATCCTTGAGATATTCGCGATGTTTGACACCACAAAAGTAGAGATCAAGAAGGAGCATCAATTGTTGATGGTTTGTGAAACCACTAGTTTTAAGGAGGGCAAGGGCAAAAGGGATGCTTCATGAAATGGCAAATCAGCTGCTGCTCTAGTGAAGAAACCCAAGGTTAAACCCAAACCCGAGACTAAGTGCTTCTGTAATAAGGGGAACAACCACTGGAGTAGAATTACCCTAGATACTTGGTAGATGAGAAGGCTGTCGATAGAAGTATATTGGATATACATTATGTTAATGTGTACTTTACTAGTACTCCTAGTAGCACCAGGGTATTAGATACCGGTTCGGTTGCTAAGTGTTAGTAGCTCGAAATAAAAGCTATGGAATAAACGGAGACTAGCCAAAAGGTGAGATGACGATATGTGTTGGAAGTATTTCCATGGTTGATCAAATATCCTACGCTCCCTCTACCATCAAGATTGGTGTTTGCGTTGAGCATAGACATGATTGGATTATGTCTATCGCAATACAGTTATTCATTTAAGGAGAGAGTAATGGTTACTCTGTTTATTTGAATAATACCTTCAATGGTCTTACACCTAAAATGAATGGTTTATTGAATCTCGATCGTAGTGATACACATGTTCATGCCAAAAGATAGTAATGATAGTACCACCTACTTGTGGCACTGCCACGTAAGTCACATCGGTATAAAACACATGAAGAAGCTCCATGTTGATGGATCTTTGGGCTCACTCGTTTTTGAAAAGTTTGAGGCATGCGAACCATGTCTATTGGTGTATATGCATGAAGAAACTCCATGCAAATGGACCATTTGGACTCACTTGATTTTGAATCACTTGAGACATGCAAATCATACCACATGGGCAAGATGACTGAAAGCCTCGTTTTCAGTAAAATGGAACTAGAAAGCAACTTGTTGGAAGTAATACATTTTGATGTGTGCAGTCCAATGAGTGCTGAGGCATGTAGTGGATATCGTTATGTTCTTACTTCACAGATGATTTGAGTAGATGTTGAGTATATTTACTTGATGAATCACGAGTCTGAATTATTGAAAGGTTCAAGTAATTTCAGGGTGAAGTTGAAAGATCGTCGTGACAAGAGGATAAAATATCTATGGTATGATCATAGAGATGAATATCTGAATTACGAGTTTGGCATAGAATTAAGACATTGTGGAAATTTGTTTCACAACTAATACAGCCTGGAACACCGTAGCGTGATGGTGTGTCCGAACATCATAACTGCACCCTATTGGATATGATGCATACCATGATGTCTCTTATCGAATTACCACAATAGTTTATGGGTTAGGCATTAGAGACAACCACATTCACTTTAAAAGGGGCACCACGTAATTCCGATGAGATGACACCATATGAACTATGGTTTAGAGAAACCTAAGCTGTCATTTCTTAAAAGTTTGGGGCTGCGACGCTTATGTGAAAAAGTTTCAGGCTGATAAGCTCGAACCCAAAGCGGATAAATGCATCTTCATAGGACACCCAAAACAGTTGGGTATACCTCCTGTCTCAGATTCGAAAGCAATAAGGGATTGTTTCTAGAATCGGGTCCTTTCTCAAGAAAAAGTTTTTCTCGAAAGAATTGAGTGGGAGGATGGTGGAGACTTGATGAGGTTATTGAACCATCTCTTCAACTAGCGTGTGGCAGGGCACATGGAGTTGTTCCTGTGGCACCTACACCAATTGAAGTGGAAGCTTATGATAGTGATCATGAAACTTCAGATCAAGTCACTACCAAACCTCGTGGGATGACAAGGATGCGTACTACTTCAGAGTGGTACGTAATCCTGTCTTGGAAGTCATGTTGCTAGACAACAATGAACCTACGAGCTATGGAGAAGCGATGGTGGGCCCGGATTCCGATAAATGGCTCGAGGCCATAAAATCCGAGAGAGGATCCATGTATGGAAACAAAGTGTAGACTTTGACAGAACATCTCGATGGTCGTGAGGCTGTTGAGTACAGATGGATTTTAAAAGGAAGACGGACAATGATGGTAAAGGTCACCATTAAGAAAGCTCGACTTGTCGTTAAGATGTTTTCCGACAAGTTCAAGGAGTTGACTACGATGAGACTTTCTCACTCGTAGCGATGCTAAGAGTCTATTGGAATTATATTAGCGATTACTGCATTATTTATGAAATCTTGCAGATAGGATGTCAAAATATTGTTTCCTCGACGTTTTTTTGAGGAAAGGTTGTATGTGATACAAACCGGAAGGTTTTGTCAATCCTGAAAGATGCTAATAAGTATGCAAAGCTCCAGCAATCCTTCTAAGGACTGGAGTAAGCATCTCGGAGTTGGAATGTATGCTTTGATGAGATGATCAAAGATTTTGGGTGTATACAAAGTTTATGAGAAACTTGTATTTCCAAAGAAGTGAGTGGGAGCACTATAGAATTTCTGATGAGTATATGTTGTTGACATATTGTGGATCAGAAATGATGTAGAATTTCTGGAAAGCATATAGGGTTATTTGGAAAGTGTTTTTCAATGGAAAGCCTGGATTAAGCTACTTGAACATTGAGCATCAAGATCTATAAGGATAGATCAAAACGCTTAACGGTACTTTCAAATGAGCACATACCTTGACATGATCTTGAAGGTGTTCAAGATGGATCAGTCAAAGAAGGAGTTCTTGCCTGAGTTGTAAGGTATGAAGTTAAGACTTAAAGCTCGACCACGGCAGAATAGAGAGAAAGGACGAAGGTCGTCCCCTATGCTTAAGACATAGGCTCTACAGTATGCTATGCTGTGTACCGCACCTGAAATGTGCCTTGCCATGAGTCAGTCAAGGGGTACAAGAGTGATCTAAGAATGGATCACAAGACAGCGGTCAAAGTTATCCTTAGTAACTGGTGGACTAAGGAATTTTCTCGATTATGGAGGTGGTAAAAGAGTTTGTCGTAAAGGGTTACGCCGATGCAAACTTTGACACTAATCCAGATTATTCTTAGTAGTAAACTGGATTCGTATAGTAGAACAGTTATTTGGAATAGCTCCAAATGTAGCGTAGTAGTTGCATCTATAAGATGACATAGAAATTTGCGAAGTACATACGGATCTGAAAGATTTAGACCCATTGACTATAACATCTCTCACAAGCATAACATGATCAAACCCAGAACTCATCGAGTGTTAATCACATGGTAATGTGAACTAGATTATTGACTCTAGTAAACTCTTTGGGTGTTAGTCACATGGGGATGTGACCTTGAGTGTTAATCACATATCGATGTGAACTGGATTATTGACTCTAGTGCAAGTGGGAGACTGTTGGAAATATGCCCTAGAGGCAATAATAAATTAGTTATTATTATATTTCCTTGTTCATGATAATCGTTTATTATCCATGCTAGAATTGTATTGATAGGAAACTCAGATACATGTGTGGATACATAGACAACACCATGTCCCTAGTAAGCCTCTAGTTGACTAGCTCCTTGATCAATAGATGGTTACGGTTTCCTGACCATGGACATTGGATGTCGTTGATAACGGGATCACATCATTAGGAGAATGATGTGATGGACAAGACCCAATCCTAAGCCTAGCACAAGATCATGTAGTTCGTATGCTAAAGCTTTTCTAATGTCAAGTATCGTTTCCTCAGACCATGAGATTGTGCAACTCCCGGATACTGTAGGAGTGCTTTTGGTGTGCCAAACGTCACAACGTAACTGGGTGGCTATAAAGGTACACTACAGGTATCTCCGAAAGTGTCTGTTGGGTTGGCACGAATCGAGACTGGGATTTGTCACTCCGTGTAAACGGAGAGGTATCTCTGGGCCCACTCGGTAGGACATCATCATAATGTGAACAATGTGATCAAGGAGTTGATCACGGGATGATGTGTTACGGAACGAGTAAAGAGACTTGCCGGTAACGAGATTGAACAAGGTATCGGATACCGACGATCGAATCTCGGGCAAGTACAATACCGCTAGACAAAGGGAATTGAATACGGATTGATCGAATCCTCGACATCGTGGTTCATCCGATGAGATCATCGTGGAAAATGTGGGAACCAACATGGGTATCCAGATCCCGCTGTTGGTTATTGACCGGAGAGTCGTCTCGGTCATGTCTGCATGTCTCCCGAACCCGTAGGGTCTACACACTTAAGGTTCGGTGACGCTAGGGTTATAGAGATATTAGTATGCGGTAACCCGAAAGTTGTTCGGAGTCCCGGATGAGATCCCGGACGTCACGAGGAGTTCCGGAGGTAAAGATTTATATATGGGAAGTCTTGTTTTGGTCGCCGGAAAAGTTTCGCGCATTATCGATATTGTACCAGGAGTGCCGAAAGGGGTCCGGGGGTCCACCTGCCCCGGGGGGCCACATGGGCTGTAGGGGTGTGCGCCTTGGCCTATATGGGCCAAGGGCACCAGCCCCAAGAGGCCCATGCGCCAAGAGATAAGGGAAAGAAAGAGTCCTAAAAGGGGAAGGCACCTCCTAGGTGCCTTGGGGAGGATGGACTCCTCCCTGGCCGCACCCTTCCTTGGAGGAAGGGCCAAGGCTGCGCCCCCCCTCTCCCTTGGCCCTATATATAGTGGGGGAAGGGAGGGCAGCAATACCTAAGCCCTGGCGCCTCCCTCTCCCTCCCATGACACATCTCCCTCCTCCCGCAGCGCTTGGCGAAGCCCTGTTGGAATCCCGCTACTTCCACCACCACGCCGTCGTGCTGCTGGATCTCCATCAACCTCTCCTCCCCCCTTGCTGGATCAAGAAGGAGGAGACGTCGCTGCTCCGTACGTGTGTTGAACGCGGAGGTGTCGTCCGTTCGGCGCTAGGATCATCGATGATTTGGATCACGACGAGTACGACTCCTTCAACCCCGTTCTCTTGAACGCTTCCGCATAGCGATCTAGAAGGGTATGTAGATGCACTCTCCTTCCCTCGTTGCTGGTTTCTCCATAGATAGATCTTGGTGACACGTAGGAAAATTTTGAATTTCTGCTACGTTCCCCAACAGCTGGCACGTGCAACACACGTCTCAGCCAAAGCAACACATGAAACTCATATGCATATTGAATTCTGAATCCATATTCTAGAAATTTAATAAAACACAATGACTATAATGTCTGATGATCCCTGGCTGTTTAAAGGTCATATAGTAAAGAAATTTAATACAAAGCCCATCAATGCTTGAAGAGTCGCAAGCTTGATGAGTCTGTCGGTTTTTAGGACCATTTTTGCCCCCATTCTGAGTTTCTCTCATCTCCTGGAGTGCAACATTCATGAACAAGAAATGAAGGAAAATTAAGATTTTTTTTTGTATGACATGGATGGCATGCAAGCGGCAAGCCACACTTTCTCTAAGTTAATCTTAGTTCTGGCCAGATTAACCATGAATGAAACCTGTCCTATCAACATACAATTTATTGCATAATAAAAGGAAAAAATATAATATTTTATTTTCTTGACACAGATCTCATCAATGAAAAAGCCATGCTTTTATTACTCCCTATTACTAAATCATGTAGTGTTTATAGGGTCAGCCTGTTTGAGCATCCTCTACTTTTTCTTCTTTTCTTTCTTTGCCATTAGAGTATGGTGATTGTTGCATCCCAAGTACGAGAAGGGCCTAAATGATCATATCGTGATGTGAATATTTAATATGCAAATATAAGACGCTATTAGATAGCAGGCAATACATGTTCACTTCTGTTTAAAAAAATACCAGCATGATCACACATTTAATCGAGATAGCATAAATACCTATATAGTATTCTCATGTATGTTTCCGAACTAACTTGCACTTTAAGGCCATATTTACCAGCATGTAGGAGATCAGCTCTAGAGAAATGGCACTTCAATGCATCGGAAACAGGATGTTGAAATGAACAACAATACCTGGCAAACTCTATACATAACATGCCTGCTGTATTTGGCTCCTGAACTTTAGCTCCTCCTCCGTCCATTTTAGAGTCCCCATTCCTAAAAGCAAAACATTTCATACATGAAAATCTTATATGTCTCCAAGGGATAGTGGTAACCACAATGTTTAATTCAGGAGCTATTATCAATATAAAATATAAGATGAAAAGTGAGAAATTTATTGTATGTGCTAAAAGTGCTTTGTAAGTAGAATTAATAAATGGTGCAGATCTCTAACTCATAATTAGGAACCTAGAATACTCGCCGATGAGTGTTTGTATGGCATCAAGGGACGAATAAGGTCAGGGGCTAAGGCAGGTGGTCGAGGATTGAACCTGATCTTGCCTGTCATCTGATTCTATGACTCTCGGGGCTGAGCATCCCCATGCCTTCTGCTTAACCGTATCCTTGTCTGTGCCATGCAGTTTACGCAGCTCAGCTCGAGGAACACAACCGTTAATTCCCTCTATCAATGGAATAATACGCAACCTGTGTATTCACGGAAAAAAAGTAATCTCTTCTTTTTATTACCATCTAGATGTTCTAACCAAATTGAATAAAACATAGGAGTAAGCTAGCGCTCTTTATACAGTAGTTAAGCACGCAAAATGCACATCTGGACTACTATAAATACAAAAAATATAAATTGTAAGTGTTAGGAGTGTAAAAAATACATATGCGTTTAGACTAAAAATAACCTCTCTAGAATTATGCCAGCTTATGTGTCATGCTTATAGGTGAAATACGTACATGGCCAGCCACAGGATAATGCAAGAGATTGTCCATCACTTTCATAATAAAATGCTCGGTTATACCGAGTGCAGATTTTTTTTTACCTATATGACATATTAATGATCTATCATCAAAAGATTCAGGCAGGTCAATGAGGTCATGTATACCAGGTTGCCACCAATAGACGATCGCCTAGGCTTCTTGGTTTATCCTTTTCCTTCAAAAGCTCCACATAGTCACCTGTCGGAAGAACACTTCAGTATACCAAGAAATGAGTTAACGTATTTATAGTTAAACATCCCTTCATGATCATCTATTCACTTATTAGATTTAAGAGAAATACTCAGATGAGTATTAGATCAATACTTTGCAACCACAACTGAATTGGCATTGCCATCATCATTGTTGCAGACCTGCAGTCCTCATGCAATCACACACACCACCGTCATCACAATGACATTCAAGCCATGGTAACTGTGTTGGTCGATGCCATTATTCTGGTTTCGTGTTTACAGAATACAATACATACCATCTCGTTGAACCAACATATTCTATCAGAACTAAATATTTTCATTTACGGATCTTCTCGAAAGAGAAGCACACCTTTACTTCCCCTTCGTTCTTTCACAATAGAGACATAGACCAAATACATGTTAGATGGTGAAACAAACACAGTTAAGAGATAAGAGGAAGTACATATACAGATCATGTGTCCGTGACTCTACTCAGCACAAAAGCATTTCAGAATTGGAAAGCAGATTCATAAAACTGGAACACATCATTAACAGGAAGAAATCAACCAGCAACAAACTTATATATTCAATGAGTTAGGTGCATAGTAAAATGTTGGTAATCCATATTTTAACACTTGGCCTACATATCCTTTTATCGTAGTGTACTTTAGGCCTTGTTTTTAATCCTTTTCTATTGTTCTTGTGCACTGTTTTTTTAAATCGCATGTCATAAAGATAAGCAAGGAATATCTATGATAGATGAATAAATAATGACGAACATAGAAATGGACAAGATGTCGTTGCCTTCAACATTTGACTGCCATTGATTTAATGTTTAAACATCTCCATTTGACATCTAACATTCAAATTCAAATCATCTTGCTTCCCGAAGCACATGTCCATTTGACATCTAGCCATCAAAATAAATGGGGCAGCGACGACGAACTTTCTAAGGGGCCGAGGGGTTGTTCTGTTGCGTCCCTGCAAGAATTAGAAGATGAGGGAGGTAGAGGGAACCTAGGAGAAGAGCAGAGAGGAGAAGGGAGATGCTAGGAATCCCGATGGCGTCGAATTTGTCCGGCGGAGGAGCTTCTGCGGCGGCGGACTCCGGCGAGATCGGGATGATGCCCTAGGCCGAGGCGTCGGGGGCGCACCGCTGCGGGCCCGCAAGGTTAGTAAAATTCAGAATGATGCAACATAAATGTAATTTCCATGAACATGCTTAGAGAAAGATTATCATGATATATACATCTGTCTGCTCTAAAAACCTGAAATCAAATGTGTCATGGCACAGAAATGTCATAGTACGCTCCCAAAAATATTTTTCTTTTATACATGGACACAGAGCAAGCTCTAATCAAAAATAACAAAACAAATGTCATCTCGCAAAATATAACTATAATATATCATGACAAACTGTATCAAAACAAAAGCATCACAGAGTACATATTTATTATCCTAACCACGAGACATTAATAATTAGAAGCACCAAGAAAAGGGCAATTTTCACCTTTGCACATATGTCAAGTGTGTAGTGCAGACTGCTGGGTGTTGCTGTCTCCAGAACCACACATTTCTGAAGTCTGAACAAATTATTTTGCATTTCTCCATACCATGAGATATTATATTTAGTGGTATGTTAGGGCATCTCCAGCCGTTGCCCCCCCAGGGGGCGTCTAAAAGCACCGCCTGGGGGTGAGCCGGCGAAAAAAATGGCACTGGGGGCGAGTCGGTCCCCAGCCGTCGGCCCCCAGGGCCACCCCCAGGCGTGTATCTTAAAAAAAAACAGAACCGTTCGGCGAAGTTATGATAAAAACTAGTTAAATTTTGGCCAAACATTACAAATTTCGGCGAAATTCGGCCAAACATTACATGAACCTAATCTAAAAAAAAGAAAGGGGCTGAAGTCGTCGCCGCCGTCGCCGCCATCGTCGTCGGCCGCCTTCTCCTCCTTGACGCGGGCGCCCCTGCTGGACCCCTCCCCGGCGTCGCCATGGCGAACAGGCGGCGACGCGTAGTCGTCGTCGTCGCTGTCGCACAAGACGACGACCCCGCCTTCCTCGCGGCCGCGTCGGCGCTCCTTGAAGCGACGTAGGGCGGCGCGCTGGCGCTCCTTCTCCTTCTCGCGGCGCGCCTTCTCCATCGCAATGGAGTCCTAGCGCGCCCATTCGAGGGCGGCGGCGGCGTCGTCGTCGAACTCGGCCTTCACCGGCGCCAGCCCCGGCTCTGTCTTCACCGGCGCCAGCCCCGGCTCCGTCTTTGGCTTGACGAAGCGCGGAGGAGCCGACGAGGGTGCGCGCCGGCCGCCCTCGTTGATGGCGATGCCGGCGCTGCGAGTGCACCGGCCGAGCGGCGTCTCCGCCGCGGGCTCGGCCTTGACGCCGAGCAGCGCCGGAGAGCCGAAGGAGTGTGAAGAAGAACGGGATGAGGAGGAAGAAGAGGAGGCGCCGAACCTCCTTGGAGCCCATGGCCCGGCGCGTCGGTGCTGCGCCAGGGCGGCCACCCTCGCCGGGGGGTACGCCAACGGCGGGTCGTTGCCGCCCTCGAGGTACGTGAGCACGCCCTCGAGTGTGCGGCCGGGGACGCCTCACCAGAGGTGGCGTCCCTCGCTGTTCTGCCGGCCGCCGACCACCGGCGCGCCGTTGGTGGACGCCAAGCGCTGCTGTTGGCGGCGCTCGAAATACGCCGCCCAGGCCGCGTGGTTGTCGGCGGCGTACTGGGGGAGGGAGAGCTCGGCGTCGGTGAGGGACGCGCGCACGATCTCGACCTCCTCGGCGAAGTACCTCGGCTTCGCCATGGCGTCGGGCAACGGGGGAATGGGCACTCCCCCGGCGCTGAGTCTCCACCCCGTCGGCCCGGCGCGCATGTCCGGCGGCGCCGGGATGTTCGCCTGGAACAGGAGCCGGGACTCCTGTTCGCGGAGCGAATGGCGGCCGAAGCCGTTGGCCACCGCCGTATCTCCGGGGAAGCGTTCTGCCATGGCGAAGGCGGGGCTGGGCGGGCTCGGGAGAGGTAGAGGGAGGGGCTGGGCGGCAGCGCTCGGGGAGAGGTAGGGAGAGGAGGGCTGGACGGCGGCGAGGGGCGGGGCTGGTGTGGGCGCAGGTGAGTGGAGGCCGCCGGCTTTTATAGCCGGGCCGCGCCCGTGTGTACGCGTGCGAGGGAGTGGAGGCATCGGCGCGCCGTCCCGTGAACGCGCCGCCCGTGAGGAATCAATGGCAAGGCTGACCGGCGGCAGCCTTGCCATTGATTCCCTACGGGAACCGAGGCCGTTGGGGGAAGACGAGGCGCCGAGTCGCTGACGCGGCTGGCCCGTGTCTTTTTTGCGCCAAAACAGCTCACCCCGGCGCCCCCGGGCGCCCCCCAGCGCGCCGGGTTCGGCCTGGGTCCGCCGGCGCTGTTTTCGGCCCAAGCCGGCGAAAATCGGGCTCCTGGGGGCGCGACTGGGCCGTTTTTTCGGCGCCGGCGCGAAAAAATCGCCTGGGGAGGCCTTCCTGGGGGCGAGGCTGGAGATGCCCTTAGTCACTATGTAGCAAGTATCAGACAGTCTTGCTAATTCGAAGTAACAGTAAGCAACTCCATACCTATTCGTTAATGTAGAGATGAACAATTGTTCAAGCAGACACCATAGAATTCTTGCTTTAATTCATATCGCCTCCTGTAATAAAAATGAACTACAGATCAAAAAAACAAGTAAAAGCTTGCTTGGCTGGAAGTTGCATGAAGATGAGGTGATTCCACATTATTCTCAGAGATTCATGCATACCATACGTGACCACAACCTGGGACGACATGTCTTTCAAATACCATGTCACAGGAGGTGTGCATCTGAAGGAGTTCTCCGGCTGCTCGGAACACAACAGAGATGGAAGACAGGAAGTGGGCAGGCGCGGCCACAATAATCGGCCTCGGTGGCGTCCTGTCATCCTCGATGGTGGCGTTTCAAGCTCGGTGCTCGATGGTCGTCATCGGTGGTGATAGCCGGAGTCCTCAACGGAGGTGGTTCCGGCGCAGACCTCGACGGCAGCGCCCACCTCGACGCCATGCATGCCACCAACCCCATGCATGGCCCGGATCTGATCTGACCGCCACGGCCCCGCGTGCAAACCAGGCCTCACCCGCGCACACGGATCCGGCCGTTGCCTTCCTGTTGCGCGCACCCTCCCGACAGACGTTGCATCATAGTACAGAGGCGTAGTCTGCCGCTTGCCCTGGCCCTCTCCCTGCCGGTGGCCGTGCCGGCGACCAGAGAGAGCACAACTGCGCCTCCCCTTGTCGTCTCCCCCGCTGGTGGTTGTTCTCCTTCACGACTGCGACTTCCAGCGGACGGCGCTCCAACGAAGAGTGCGCCGATGAGGAGGTCGTGTGGGCGGCGGTGAGGGCGAGCGGTGAAAAAGGAAAGGATCGTGAGGAGAGGCGAACCGGTTAGCGACGGGCGTGCGGGTAGGGGTTATCCAGGAGGGGATTTCGTTAACGGTGATTTTAAATCGTTAGATCTCAGATTAAAGCAATGGCATGGTGGGTAATTAAAGCATAAAACGCGTTTAGCATGCTGGAGGGATGTAGACCATCAGATTGCAAATTTCGATGAATAGGATGATCTGGTTCTCCGCCCTCTCTTTCTTTTATAGTGGTAGTAGATTTATGCCTATATATAAGTATCAAGAGGGCTGAGCGGTGGTAGGCTAGGTGGGTGAAAAAAAGACTAACATCACACCGCAATTCCAACGAAGAGTGCGCCGATGAGGAGGTCGTGTGGGCGGCGGTGAGGGCGAGCGGTGAAAAAGGAAAGGATCGTGAGGAGAGGCGAACCGGTTAGCGACGGGCGTGCGGGTAGGGGTTATCCAGGGGGGGATTTCGTTAACGGTGATTTTAAATCGTTAGATCTCAGATTAAAGCAATGGCATGGTGGGTAATTAAAGCGTAAAACGCGTTTAGCATGCTGGAGGGATGTAGACCATCAGATTGCAAATTTCGATGAATAGGATGATCTGGTTCTCCGCCCTCTCTTTCTTTTATAGTGGTAGTAGATTTATGCCTATATATAAGTATCAAGAGGGCTGAGCGGTGGTAGGCTAGGTGGGTGAAAAAAAGACTAACATCACACCGCAATTCCAAGCCCCAACACACAGCGAGGGTGACCTAGGGTTACAGGCCGATAGGACAGGCCCAGCTGGAAGCACGTAGTGATTGCTTTTGCCTCAGCAGAGATCAACTATGCGTCCTCGGCGACAAGGTGGTCAGCACCTGGCTACTTAAGCCGCAAACCACGTTCCTAGCTAAACGGTATGGTACTAAACAAGCGAGCGAACTGCCGTGGTTTCTTCTTTTTTAGGAATGCTGTGGTTTGTTTGTTCCCAGTCCCAGCCCACCAGCAGCAAGCGCCCCGGATCGGCCGGCCTTCAGAAAGGAAAAGAAAAGAGCTCTGCCTCCTCGAACGCCGCGTCTCCTGCGCTTAATAAGCCGCCGCCGATGTCGAGCACGTGCATGGGCGGGATGCCGAGCGCGGCGGCCGCGTTGAGCGCCGCGCTCGTGTCCTCCATGGTCCCGTGGTACACATCGGTGTGGGTCCCGCGGCTGCCGATTTGGAAGGACACGCCGGCGACGTACAGGCACGCGCGCTGCGCGGCGCGGAGGAGTGGCGCTATCTCTTCGGCGTGCGCGCCGTACTTGGTGCCGAGGTCGAACTTGGCGTCTCCACAATTGGCTTAGCAACCGTTGATGCGGAGGATGAGCCGAGCGCCGCGTGCGGGTTGCACTCGACGGCTCCGGGTTGCCTGTACGTCTGGGAGCGCGCGGCGCCAGCGCATGTACAGGTGGACGACCCTGGCGAGGTCGACCACGTAGAAGGCGCTGCGCACGCCGGGCCGGAGCCTGTGACGGCGTGCTTCTCCACAAGCATCTCCGGCCTCTCGGGAATGACCTGCTTAATTGTCCTTCACTCCCTGTGCCACCAGCACCGCCTGCATGGCGCTGCCGCTGCTTCCGAGCATGTCAGACCACGACGACGTGGTGTCGCACCTAATTAAGTACGCGCGCCTACGAGTACTGCAAGACTTATTAAACTAGCTGGCTTGCTAACTTCATTGAGATTGCTCGAGCTAGACTTAGACACGATCGAGCAATGCAATGCGCGTTCTTTTTCTCTCGAGAAAATGTTGCTTGTAATCGCAATCACTGCAACATTTCCTCCCCACACAAAAGAAGGCTTCAAACCATCGCCTGGGTTTCAGCTTGCCGAAGCCTTGAAGGTCGACGATCCACGACAAACCTTCACCCCAAAATGACATATATTTAGGTACAGAGGAAGTATTTAAGATCCTCATGCACATTATTGTCATTGTCGACTTTTCTTTTATCATTAAATCACTCCTCTTCTTTCACCCACTATCTCCACCCCACTTATGCAAGCTTGCCCCCTCTGTCAATGGCGCATCCAGCTCACAATTACCCTATCCACACATACTTCAAAGTTCAGACTCCATCTCTCTATTCCTGTCATGTAAGTATTTATTAATTGGACTATGAGAAGGTTATCTTTAACCTTTCGCAATCCTATTTAAGTGTGAAATGAAATCAAACTATGTTGTTTCTTTTACCCGAAGTGTCAAAAATGAGAAAACTATGAAAGAACGAATTGATCGAACTATCTTATTCCATTCATGATCACATATTTATACAAGGGGAACCGGCGCTATGAGAAGATGCGCCTGTTCGAGGGGATGCGAGGAGTGGATGCGACGGTTGCCTGGAGAGGCTCCCGCACGAACGAGGCAGCGGTTCCCTTGAGAGGATCCCATGCGTGCTGTTATTTACAACAAGGATTATCTCTAATAATTAAATCCTAACACCCCCCCCCCCCCTAATCCTTGCCTGTCCTTGTGACTGATCATCCTTTGGAATCATCTCCTCCAAAAACACTGCGGGAAAAATTGAGGAGAAATATACAATATGCCATGAAAAACTCCTAAAACCCAGTGGGAAAATAAGGAGAAAACGACATATATCATCCATGCTTGCATTGATATTGCCTCATTAAAAACCTTACACGAGAGACCATTTGAAAAAACTCACAAAGGGAAAAAGAGTGAAATACTAAAGATCTCAACAGGTTATATCCTAGAATATTTCTCCCCCTGAATTTTGCAAATCTCGATGTCGTCTCATACCAATTCTAGTTACATATTTATGGAACAGAGAGCTTGGTAAGGACTTAGTAAATAGATCAGCGAGATTATCGCATGACTTCCTTTGCAAAGTACTTATCTCCCCATTTTCTTGCAGATCATGGGGATAAAATAATTTAGGAGAAATATGCTTTGTAACATTTCTCTTAATATAACCCGTTTGCATTTATGCAATACAAGCATCATTATCTTCATAGACTATTTAGTAAGTATCCACACATACTTCAAAGTTCAGACTCCATCTCTGTTTTCCTGTCATGTAAGTATTTATTAGTTGGACTAGGAGAAGGTTATCTTTAACCTTCCGCAATCCTATTTAAGTGTGAAATGAAATCAAACTATGTTGTTTCTTTTACCAGAAGTGTCAAAAATGAGAAAACAAAAGTGATCCCATTCCACACTTGTAGATCATATATGTCCTTACGTTGCTAAGCCAGCTGTGTTCAATTAATTTATTTTTAAGTGCTCACACGTGCATTGTCTCGATCTGAACAATGTATCGACCACTGTGCTCGAACAACATACCCTCACATTCAAAGACAAAAATAATGTTCTAACATACACTAGAAACAATAGTGTTTCTTCCATATTGACAAAGTTGTACGACGAATACATCAACCCCATTGCCAATTCAAAACAAACTGATTTCTAGGATGCATCGAAATAATTCATATCACATCATATTAGAGAAAAGGGAGGCTCTCCCCGGCCCCATTATCAAAGAAACCAATAATCACATCACATCAGCTCCTAGAGAGAAGTCCAAAAGCCAAATAGCAACTACTACAGTTTTTGCTAACATAAAACCCACCAAATGGATGGATCAAGGAAGGGAAATAGTGCACCCGGATGCAACACAAACACCACTACTCTACCGCATCGTCGCAGAGCACATGCACATCACTCTTGGTCTTTAGCGGGCGACCACCTGTCTGTGGAGACCGAGCCGAGGATCGCCGCGCCCTGGAAACTGCCCATGCGGCCGGCGTGATCAATAGTGAGGAGACGATCGTGTTGCTCCTCTGAGCAACTACCGTCGAGCTCGGGGTCTATGCTTCATATGTGGAGAGCGTTAGGGGTCAGGGACCTCAATGTGGACCCATAGTTCAACTTTATGTAGTGGAAGAGCTATGGAACTGTTACAAGCTGGTCAAGGGGATAGAGTACTACAAGACATCGATCCTAACAAAGACATCCTGATGCCATTTTGGAAGTGGCAAAAACTGGCCAGACAACTCCGCATACTGTGTTGTTTTTAGGTAAACTTGGAGGGCAGACATTGTTGATTTTGGTGGATTCTAGGAGTTCTCACGTTTTTATTAGCGAGACTGTGGTTGTGGGGTTACAGTCTCTAGTGCAGATTATGCCCACCATACTTGTTAAAATTGCCACTAGGGAACATTATCCCGCTCTAGTTTTATTCCGGCTTGCAAATGGAAGTCTTAGGGGCATGAATTCGAGACTGATTTGAGAGTGTTGTCCCTGGGGTGTTATGATATGGTAGTAGGCATTGACTGGTTACAAGCGTGTGGCCCAATATGGGTTGATTGGGTTGCTAAACAACTTCAGTTCACACACAAAGGAGTGATGATCTTGCTGTCAGGAGTTCAGAACCAACTCAGCTATGTTCGGATGATCTCTAGTGCGCAGCTGTAGCAGTTGAAAGGTTCCAATGATACTGCCCATGTGATCGGCTTGAGTGAATTGCAAAAAACAATCACAATTGGGGACCCCAATTCAGAAAACAACCATCTTTCAGGTTTTTTTTTCAAAAAGCCGTCACCATTGTGCTGACATGTTTTAGAAAACACTAATCGCTCGATTCGCACCGATTGATGATGAATATGACAGGTGGGTCCTGTCGTCAGTGCTGATGTGGCACGGGAAAAGTCACGCCGTTAGACTGGAATATTGACCCTCCTAATGACCTTCTAATTCTGAAAACAATGACCTGATAAATCCTGTAGAAATGATGAAATTAGTTATGCAGCATTGCCTCAATGTAGATTTGGCTATGTAAACTTCTTTTGTGCCTTCCGGCCATGGTTCTCTGCAGCTTCTACAATTTAATCTCAGATCTGTAGGAGGATTTCATTAGACCAATCTCATAGAAGAAAACTAATAATTCATTTATAGATCCGCTGACCAAATCTCGAAAATCAATATGGGAAATTTTAGGGAAGTTAGTTCGGAACACATCAACAATGTATGTACTATAAGATGAAGAATCATAGATAGCGAGAGCAAGAAGGCTATCTAGAGTACTTGCTGGCCCTAAAATTCGGCACCATTAATTATCTAATGACCTGCTAACGTGGGTTTAGAATCACCCCAGCGACTCTCACGCGCCTGTTTGGCTGGTTGGCAAGGTGGGACACGCGGAGGCCAAGGAAATAGGCGGTAACTACCATTGCTTGTAGATAAAATGTGTGTGTGTGTGTGTGTGTGTGTGTGTGTGTGTGTGTGTGTGTGTGTGTGTGTGTGTTTTGAACAATCAATCTATATGTTGCAAACTTCAGACTCAAATTTTGCCTCGTAATGATGGGAGGACACTCAAAAGAATTCCTTCATCTATACATCTATACAAATATAATAAACACCCAAAGAGGCAGATCCAACAGATCTCGGCCATCAAACAAGGTCAATCCAACGACCTAAACTACTCCAATGGCTAGCGCTCAACGTGTTTAGCATGCAATTAATATCTCTACTCTTATAAAAGACCCGGTTGATGATGATGGTGTGTCCGCCATCCGTCATTTGTCACCATCCGATCTCCATCTAACCCATGCAAGGCAAGCTGTGATATTTCTGCAGAATGACCCCTGCCACTCTGCTCTAAATTTGCAGAAAACCACTTAAGTCTCTCCAAAGCATCCCCGCCTCTCCCCCATCTCATCCAAACAGATATGACGAATAAATTTTGCGGAAAACCTAACATAGTTGGTGATATATATACCAAAAATACGGTGATTTTCTTTCAAGTTTGGGAACGTGTATTAGTCTATTTTAGATCTGTTGCAACACACTGGCACTTTGCTAGTCATACCAAATATAACACTAATAATCACTTAACTAACACAAGTAAAGTCATACCTAGTATCCGCATGCAAGTAAGATACTGCCTAATATTAACGTGCATTGCATGTATGCAGTTACTAGTAATTATAAAATCAGTAGACTAAGCTTATCATGTATGATAGAGTTGAGCATGATTGCCTGATACAAATCATTGGTCTGGTATAGACTACGTATCAAAGCTGGAGGCACCACTATCAAATTACGACAGTCATAACACTGAACCCATTCATGATCAGGCTTGCAGCGCCCAGCTCTTTTCCCCTAGGTGAAGAGAGTTGTAAAGTGAGTAACAATTTTTAAATACAGTGACCACAATGATCGAGAATTGTACATGCAATCCTTAAAGGTAACACCATGATAACTTCAATTCTTGGATAATAAACATTTGGTTCCTGATAAGGATTGAAGAGCAACCTCGATCCCTTACCCCACTGCTACATCCCTAGAAGCATGATTGATTATATGCATGTAAAATATGTATTTTCCTTAGTAAAGTACATATATTCTGCAGAGAGAAAGTGCATATGTCCCACCTATATCTATACGTCTTATCAACTTGGTTACAAAAGCTAAGAAGAATCTGAACATGTATAGTTAACTTCCAGTTACCCATTCAAAACCTAAATGTAAGACTCTCAAAGATGCATGTACACCCAACTACAAGTTAGCAATTCCAAACTTAAGTGCAGAAGGCCTCAGAAATCCATAAATTATTAGTGTATTTCTATTTGTATTGTCACTTGGACAAGGAAGGAAAATTAGTTGGTGCCCGGGCATTGTTTTTGTGTATGGAAAACTTATTTGTTGACCTCCTAGGAAACAATGAAGGCTAAAAGTCTAGCCGCTCAACCCTTAGTCCAGCATTGGCAATTAAAATGAAGTTATACTGACATAAAGTGCATGTTTGCCCAAAAACATAGCACTTAATGGTTCAACCTTTTTGTACTTAACTGAAGGCACATTTTAACATACTCGGAGTCTGCATAATAACACCTAGAGATGGGTTTCCTCTCAATGTGCGAAGGCTATGTCACTACAAGGTCATCAAACCCCAAATAAAGATATGAATATAAATTCATTTATCTTTTGAGCTGAACCTAGAAGTTTACCTCTTGTGTCAAAAGGAAAATTACAACACAAACCCCTTTACTTGTTTGTCCTGGACGCGAGCTGACTCTTCTTGACGCAATAATATGTCTCCATGACCTTAGTCAGTGAGGTTTCCATCAGTCCTCCCTGAGTTCTAGTCCAAGGGGTCCCTGTTTCTATCAGAGACCCCACCTAACTAAATTCAATATACAAAATCTGTGGTTCAATACCCTTTTTGACCAAAGGAAACTAGCACTTTTCCAATGAAATACATTCTGCAGTAGCTTCAGACTGGACACTCAAATCAACTTCCATGTATTGTCCTTCCTGGCGATAAATCACCACATGGATTCTAGATTCTGCAGCAAATCAAACTATTATAGATAGTAGACAAGCAGTGAAAAAAGTAGAACCATGCTTAAATATTTTTATTATTATAAAACAATGGGACAGAAAGCACACTGATCTGAAAGTTGAAGTTTTAGTAAGCACATCTGGATCTTTCCTAAGTTTCGTTGTGCCAGTCTACAAAACACCACCAAGATTTCATTGAAAAATACAAGCATAAAGCTTGTAGTTGCAAAAATTAATGAAGTGTTTAGAGCACAATCAGAGGCTGCAGGAGGGATATGGTTTAACCTCCTTAAATCTAAGGGTAAAACAATGCAGAGAGGCATATGCTATGGTTCCTGTAGAAGATTTCCTATTAGTGCAAACAAATTTCAAATGACAATTAATTGTTACTTTGTTAAATTTCTTGCGCAGCTAAGTTAAACACATATTTGGAACTCAGAGAATTTTTTTTGCAGTATGTTCAGAGAAGACCATCCTACCCAATTATAACGGTATACAAAGAGCACTTCCTAATGAAAATATGTAAATATTCCAAAATTCAGGCAAGTGCGGCATATTTAGTCCAGTAACCAACCCCGGTGAGGGAGAAAACACACCTTTCGAGATAAACTATGAAAGCAAAAAAAAAATACCATGAGCAGAGAAGTAATCACCCATCAAACACAATTAACTCAGGCACCAGTAAGACTGTACGGCACGGTTACAGACCGACCTCAGTTCGGATAGGGCACACAAAGTACGTACACTCGGTACAGGACATGACATTGTTTCAAACAACACTCCGCTAATTGACTGGATTGATGACCAAAATGCATTGGTACTCGATCGCCATCTTCTTTCTAGGGGGGTGCCGCCACCGCATCGTCCTCATTCTCCTCCTCCTCCTCCTCCTCAAGAAACACAACCCGGAAGACATGCTTCACGATGCTGTTGCCGGTCTTCTTGGTAGGGGAACCAGAAATCTAGACCCGGATCCACTTCTTCAGTGTGATCTCAGCTGTAGATGCTGCTAGCGAAGAGGCCTTGCACTTGGCTGCAGCTGTTGGTACTGCAGTGGACGACGGCTTGGATGGCGCGGTAGCAGGGGATGATGGCTTGGAAGGTGTGGCAGCAGGGGATGACAACTTGGACGGCGCAGCAGGGGCGGCCTTGGTTTTCGTGGCAGCAGGGTTTCCTCCTCTTGTGCTGCTGGTGCTTCCTCCTCTGGCAGGACTGCTGCTGGTGCTGCTGCCTCTGGCTCGGGATGGATCCGGGGAGAAGGGTAGATCCAAGAGAGCCAAAAAAATTCATACTAAACCTTTATACTTGTTTTAAACTAAGTGTAACATACTACAATTGTAATTAATTTCAATTTTTTTATTACTTAACCACGTAACAATGTTTCCAAATAATAGTTATATTATTCATTGATATACAGTTGTAATGTATATCACTGAAAATTTTGATTATACAAAATTAAAATTGTTTGATGTACCAAATTTCCTCCTTATTGTTAAAACGATCTTTAAAATTTATTTTCTGATATTGCATGAATGATAGATTGTATACACATTTGCATATCTATGCGTTTATAATTATATCTTTTTGAATATTATGGTAGATATTTCTAAATCATATACGCGCTAACAAATATTTTAATCATGGTTTCTAGTGTATATTAGGTAGTCATATTCATGGAAACTTCTAGGGTATAAAAAATTGGACTTGCAAGTTGGATTCAGTCAATGTTGGGGATATCGCTTATCGGGAACTTATCGGTCGACCCATGATAAGGGGTAAATCGGCCAGTTTATCGGCATATCGGCCGATTTATCGCCATATCGGTTGATTTATCGCCCGATTTATCTTATCGGTCAGACAATGGTAAGCGATAAATCGGCCGATTTATAGGAATATCGGAAGATATCTTGAACAGTCAGTAAAAGAATCATCGTTGATTGTAGTTTTGTGTATGTTTGATTACCTAACATTCTCGTCTACATCCTCTTGGTTTGATTTGGTGCAAATGAGATGTCCTACAAGTTTCTCAAATTAAAATTTGTGCATTGGTTTAAACATTGAAATTTAATTATCATAACTTTCATTATGATACTAAGGCATCCATCCTAAAGAGATACTAGTGTATTTGAACTCAACTTTGCCAGTCGAATTGGTTGGCCTCTGTGTGGTATAAATTATTAGTATGGTGTGAACTTACGCTTCTGCAAACTGAGGCTCTATTTTATGGATTTAATAATCTTTCAAATGCTCTATATACTTTTATAGTTGTCGTGGAATTGTCACGGCAGATGTCCTTTTGCAAGGACTTAATCGTGGAGCCATCGCAACTAGGAAGCTTAAAGGGGTTAATCGGGACAAGGACACGCGAGGTTTATACTAGTTCAGCCCCTTACTATGAAGGAAGGCCTACGTCTAGTTGGGTTGGAATTGCTTGAGGTTTCGATGACCAGGGAGCGAGATACGCTATGCCTGGCTCTCGATCAGTTGTCTCTCTCCCTAAGCCGCTGGCGGGTCGTCCCCTTATATACACGGGTTGACGCCCTGCGGCCTACAGAGTCCCGGCCGGTTTATAAACAGTGTCCGGCTCGGCGACTAGTTACTTCTACCTTACAGTACAAGTTATACCAACATGGCGGTTTATCTATACGGGCCTCAGAGTCGCCTGTGGGCCTTTAAGCCTTTTAGTGAACCGCCATCTTCATGCCTTGGTCTTGGGCTTCTGATGAACCTCTATTTGCGTAACCCGGCCCCTCCTGGATGGCTTACACAAATAGTCATATCCCCAACATTAGGCCCCAGATTAATTTGAACCGGTTCATGTCAATCTTTGAAAACCTTATGAACTGGCCTTTAGTCTTCTGTCTTGCGTGAAAATTGTAACCTGCCGTGACGTCATCCTCTGGCTCCGGGTTAAATCATTGTGACGTCATCTTCAATAAAACTTATATTTTAATTCATCATATCTTCAACGGATCTTTGCCTTTACTGACCCTCCCGAAAATCAAGGCGTCGGGGCCGCTGGATAATGATGTCTTGGTCTCCTCGTTTCTCGCGCCGTCTCAGTCGGTCCTCCTTATAAATAGGCGCAACCTAGGTCTTTTTCATTTCCTCCGGTCGTCTTCTTCCTCGCACTCACTCTTCTGCCGCTCGAGCTCTGCCGCCGCCACCGTCGGAAACCTCGTCTTCACCGACTCAGGCCGCTGCATCACCCTGTTTTTTGACCAGAGAACAACGGCAACCCTCCGCAGTTCTTCCACATCGGTGAGTTCTCTTTCCCCCTTTCTCAGATCTGCATTAGTACTGTCTTGAGTTCGTCGACGTTCATCATCGCCCGACGCAACCTCCATTAGTTCTTACCTCTAATACCTTGTTCAGATCGTAAAAAACCACATAGAACTACTGCGGAGGATGTTGTGTGCTTATTCTGTATGAAAACAGATCTCATTTCCTTGTTTTGGAAGCCCTCCTTGAGTATATGAACTTCCCTGTACTGTTTTAGGTCTAGAAATTTTTCCTTTCCAGAGCATCGTTTGATCCAAAATAATAATTGCAATTTGTGAAACCTGTTTGCTCCACACTTAGCCAAAAACTGTGTCTGTTGACTCTTTTTCAGCCATAGTAGTCCGTGTAACCAGTTTAAGATAATACCGGCTGTCAGCACCGCTTGCCTCTGGCGACTTAAGAAAACCTTAATCATCTTTAATACCTACAGCTGTTAAACATTATCACATAGTTACCTATATGTCATTAGGCCCCTTCTTAAGCCGCCATCTTTAAATAACCCAATGATGTTTATTCTCCGGGTTATAATAAACCAGAAAATTTCCTTTATCTTGTTGTAGGCTTCAATTTATCCAATGGCACCCAAAGCTGTTAAACCTCCAGTTACCTGCAACTGGGTCCCATCCATTGTTACAGAAAGCAAACTGCCCGAGTTTGTAAAGTCCGGCCATTTGCCCAAGAAGGATGTCATGTCTTATCGTGCTCCTGACCCGTCTAAAGAGAAACCTCAACCCAAGGAAGGGGAGGTGATCATTTTTACCGATCACATGAGCCGAGGATTTGCTCCTCCCAGTTCGAAATTCTTTAGAGACGTTTTGCACTTCTTTTACTTAAGACCTCAAGACATCAGGCCCAATTTCGTGTCAAATATCTGCAACTTCTAAGTTTTCTGTGAGGTCTACCTTGGAGAAGAACCCAGCCTACTTTTGTTCAGGGAATTGTTCTATTTGAACCGGTAGAATGAGCGGGCCAACGGGCCCAGTCTAGAGCTTGGTGGCATATCGATTCAAAGGCGGAGAGACTACCTGTTCCCTTATGCTGAATTGCCGAGTCATCCAAAGGATTGGAACCAGACATGGTTCTACTGCCAAGATACTTCTCCGGCTGGTGAAAACCCGCTGCCCGGCTTCCGTGCACTGCACCTTGAACCTACTCACCCGCCGCCGGATAAGTTGACTGCTATTGAACGTCTGCCACTCACCCCCAAGATTAAGAAGATTAAAGCTCTTTTAGGGAACGGCGTAGATGGCTTAACCTGGTCCGAGTCTGGGTTTCTTGGAGAATAATTCCGTTAAGCCGCCGCCCCGGCTTAATGTGTAATTATTCAAGCGAGAAAGATGACCCTCAGCATCATAGTCCTGACGACTTACCAGATGATGTAGTGGAAGCTACAACTCAGTCTTTGTTGAAAGAGGGCACAGTGAATAGTAACGCTTTCGGCTTATTGCCTTTTTGCAAGAAGAACCCGGCCCCTGCAGTAAGTTTCCAGCCGTCGGGTTATTTTTTATCATGTTATACTGTATTCTTACGCATAACCCTTTATAACCTTTTACAGGAAAATGATAACTTCTGGAAAATCCAATATGATCATGAGGCGGCCAAGAAAGCCAGGGCGGCCAAGAGAGCCGAAAGGAAAACCGCCAAGCCCACCACTTCAAGGAAAAGGAAGCCAAGCGCTTCTGAGCTGTTTCAGCTTGATGATTCTGATGATAATGAGGAAGAGGTAATTTTTTAATTTCCCTTTCTCCTTTATCACTATCTTACTGATATTAACCTTCTTTCAGGAAGACACGGGCAACAGCCAACCCGTCGAGGAAGAGGTAACTATAATCTCCTCCGACTCCGAGCTTCGGCCGCGTCAGAAAATTCAAAGAGTAACCCGGAAAGTAAGATTTTCACACCCTTTGGCTTACCAAGATCCTGACTTTCTTTTGAAGTAACAGGAATTTGAAAACTGGAGGCAGACCCGGACCAGCAAGGATGCGGAGCTATCCTCCGGCTTGCCTGACACAACCCGGAAGCGTCAGACTGAGGTTATCTCCAACTTATACCCTTTTTTACCTTTGGCGGGTCTAATCCGTCAACCTCTCAATTCCTCTGACTCCAATTACCAGGATACCTCTTCTTCATCCGGTGAGTCCATGCAATCAAACATGCCGGCTTTTAAGACTGCCCCTGGGTAATATCAATTTATTCACCTTATGTTTTTCTTTCTTCATGTTTCTTTACTTATTTCTCTGCTTTGCCCACAGCATGCAGGTTAAGCCCAGGAAGAAAACCAAGAAGGATAAACCGGCCTAAACCCCTGTGGTGACTGAACCGGAACAGGGTATAGCTGCTCCCGATTCTTCCACACATCAACCGCCGCCTGAGCCGGCTCAAGACATTGCAGCACCAACTTCTGACCCGCCTGCTGAAGATATTCTTGATGGTTCTGTTAACCCGGAGGCACCTAGCCCAGTCAAACCGGTTGACCCAGAAGTGGAATTTCTCAGGGCTCAATTCGTTGAGCCGGCCAGGCCCACCGTCCTTGCCAAATGCTCGGCTAAAGAGGAGTTGCTAGAACGCCGTAAGGCCAAGATGGATCTTACCGACTATACTCATTTAAGTATTGGAGAGATCGTCTCGGGCTATATCAACCAGGTGCAAAGCAGCCGTGACCTGGAAATTGACATGGTGAAGCAAATACAGAAAAAATCTGAGGTATGACTTATGCTTCCTTACTTTCAATCATACTTACTGTACCAGCCCCCAAGTCTATTGCTTATGAATAAATATGCTGTAGACTTAGAAAAATTGTTAGAGCTGCTTGCCCGGCTTAAAGGAAAAAAATATTTAAACCGGATGTAACACAATACCTTTAACTTGCGATACACATTAGCCCCCAAGTGCCAAGTATCTTTGCTTGCAAAGTATTTGGGACTTAATATCCAGGACCGGCTTAATAATTTAGAAAGCTTCGGTATACATTAGCCCCCAAGTGTCAAGTATCTTTGCTTGCAAAGTGCTTGGGACTTAATATTATTTACCGTAATCTTGACTACTATCCGGTGTAATGCAGGCCACCATAAGTCAATTTGAATCGGAGATTGCTGACCTGAAGAACTGCCTGGCAGCCCAGGAGATTGAAATTCAAAAGGCCAACTCCAAATTTGAATTCAGCGTCTCTGAACAAGAAAAGCTGAAGAAAAATTTTGAGTCAGAGAAGAAAATTTGGACTGACGAAAAGGCCGGACTGGTGACCCGGGCCGAGACAGCAGAGGCGTCGCTGGCAAACGCAATAGCCGAACTGACCGGCTTACAACGCCAGATATCTCGGATGGTCTCAGCGATCTTTGGTAAGTTATCTTAAGCAAGCATTAAATATTGTAAATATTCCTTCAATTGTTACCGGAGGTTTACCTTATACTTACCAATACAGGCCCCAGGAGCACAAACCTCAAGAAGAATATGCTGATCAAATTGAAGGCGGTGTATACTCTAGTAGAGCAACTGTACATTGGGTCACAACGTGCCTTAGCCGTTGTAGCCTTATCAAATGATGTGCCCTACCTCTTGCAAGATGTGTTACAACGGCTTGCTGTACTTCCTCAGCGGATTCAAGAGTTGAGACGGGCCCAAGCAAGAGCCGGAGTAATAGCCGCTTTGAGTCGGGCCAAAGCCTGGTTACCAGAGCTAGACCCGGCCGACATCGCTCTTGGGTATCCAAGTTTAAAGGAGGATGGCACTCCATTTGATGAAAAGGATTTCACCACCTGCGTGAGGGATATACGCCCTGTGGCCACTCAAATTGGAAACGACACTGACCTCACCAAGTGTCAGCCGGGTTATGACAAGGAGAATCGGAGAATCCCCACGCCGCATTATGACAATGTCAGCTTGATCCCTCCAACCCGTAAGCACACCTTTGCCCCTGAAGTCGACCCAACCGGTTTAATAGATGATGAAGCTGAGTTTGAGGCCTTGAGTGGCATTGACTGGGCCTCATCATCCTTCCAGGACCAAACAGCCGGCGGAGAGGCGGAGAAGGATAACCCGGAGGCTTCAAGTCAACCCCAAGAGTAGATTGCCAGGTGCCACCTGCTTATGTCGTTGTAGAAAAACAATGCTGCATCATTCAGACTCGGGGAGTCTTGTAACAGAGTAGAAAATACTTTGAGTTTTGCTATGCCTTTGCGCATGCTTATGGCCCTTAATACTTGCATAAGCCACCGTCACTATACACTTTGTAGTTTATATGAATCTGTTATGTCCTTTGCAGAAATGTCTTGTATTGTCCTGTGATGCTTGCGGCTGCTTTTCCGGCTTATATAAGCCAACCCCCGAGGGTAAATTTAACTCCTAAAAATTGGCACATAAAAGTTCACCTGGTACTTAACAACCTGATGTAACCAATATTAATCCAGGAGGATTGCAATGTATTCCATTGTATTTTCAAGAGGGTCGCAAGATATCCAATGTTGATACTTGTAAAATATGATGAACAAAATTCAAGGGTTTCTGATTCGAATACGATCAGTGAACCGTTCCAAAGGGGTTGAGCTAAGATTCGGATACGATCTGTTAGCCCCCAGTGGCTGTGGCGATGCCGATCAAGTGGGTATCAACAGCTATGTTCTCTTTGGTTCGAATACGACCTATGTTTGAATAGGAAGCCCCCAAGTGACCATAAGAGTTGTTTAATGACGCTGATTCGAATACGATCCACGTCAGACCCAAAGGGGTTAAGCTATGATTCAAATATGATCAAGAAGCCCCCAAGTGGGGTTGGTAGTATGCCGATCAAGTGGGTATCGACAGCTATATTCTATTTGGTTCGAATACGACCTATGTTTGAACAGGAAGCCCCCAAGTGATCACAGCTAGATTCAGATATGATCATAAGCCAGACCAAAGGAAAGCCGAATTCAGATATGATCCGCTTCTCCTTGGTTATCTCCACCACCTGACAAAGAAAACACATAAACCTTTTTTGGGAGTGGAAAAAAGGACAGAGGTCCTGCTTTATTGCTTTATGTAATATATATAGTATACGTATATACACATTAGAGCCGATGGATCAAGTATAATAAGGCCGAAGATGAGCGATATTCCACGGCCGACGGGTCTCTTCCTCCGACTTACGTGAGTCTTTGTGCTCCCGAACGTCGATAAGGTAGTATGATCCGTTGTTCAAATTCTTGCTGACCACAAAGGGTCCTTCCCAAGGAGGGGATAGCTTGTGCATGTCAGATTGATCCTGGATGAGTCGGAGCACTAAGTCGCCTTCCTGAAAGGTTCTAGACCTAACCCGGGGGCTGTGGTAGCGGCACAGGTCTTGCTGGTAAATCGCCGAGCGGGCTATTGCCAAGTCTCTCTCTTCATCCAACAGGTCAAGTGCGTCTTGCCGAGCTTTTTCGTTGTCTTCCTCAACATAAGCCGCCACACGGGGTGAGTCATGACGGATGTCACTTGGCAGGACCACCTCTGCTCCATACACCATAAAGAAAGGCGTGTAACCCGTAGATCTGTTAGGTGTAGTATTGATGCTCCAAAGTACAGAAGGTAACTCCTCCACCCAACAACCCGGCGTCCGCTGCAAGGGGACCAAGAGCCGGGGCTTGATACCCCTCAAGATTTCTTGATTAGCTCGTTCTGCTTGACCATTGGATTGAGGGTGAGCCACAGCTGAAACGTCAAGCCGGATATGCTCTCATTGACAGAACTCTTCCATAGCTCCTTTGGAGAGGTTAGTGCCATTATCAGTTATGATGCTGTGTGGAAAACCAAAGCGAAAAATCACCTTTTTCATAAACTGGACCGCTGTGGCTGCATCACACTTACTGACTGGCTCCGCCTCTACCCACTTTGTGAACTTGTCCCCCGCCACCAAGAGGTGCATCTTTTTATCCTTAGACCTTTTGAAAGGCTCGACCATATCAAGCCCCCAGACTGCAAACGGCCAAGTAATTGGAATCATCCTCAATTCTTGAGCTGGCACATGGGCTCGTCGTGAGAATTTCTGACATCCGTCACATTTACTGACCAGGTCTTCTGCATCAGCATGAGCCGTCAGCCAATAAAACCCATGACGGAAAGCTTTGGCCACAAGAGATTTTGAGCCGGCGTGATGACCAGAATCGCCTTCATGAATCTCACGAAGGATCTCCTGAACCTCTGTAAGTGACACGCAACATTGAAACGCTCCAGTGACGCTGCAATGATGTAACTCGCCATTGACAATTGTCATAGACTTGGACCGCCGGGCGATTTGTCTTGCCAAGGTCTCATCTTCAGGCAACTCTCCCCAGGTCATCTAAGCCAAATAAGGCACTGTCCAATCCGGGATAACGTGGAGAGCCGCCACCAGCTGTGCCTCCGGGTCTGGTATTGCCAGATCTTCCTCTGTAGGTAACTTAACAGAAGGATTATGCAAAACATCAAGAAAGGTGTTAGGCGGCACCTGAAGGAAATATGCCCTAGAGGCAATAATAAAGTTATTATTTATTTCCTTATATCATGATAAATGTTTATTATTCATGCTAGAATTGTATTAACCGGAAACATAATACATGTGTGAATACATAGACAAACAGAGTGTCACTAGTATGCCTCTACTTGACTAGCTCGTTAATCAAAGATGGTTATGTTTCCTAACCATAGACAAAGAGTTGTTATTTGATTAACGGGATCACATCATAAGTTGTATGATCTGATTGACATGACCCATTCCATTAGCTTAGCACCCGATCGTTTAGTATGTTGCTATTGCTTTCTTCATGACTTATACATGTTCCTATGACTATGAGATTATGCAACTCCCGTGTACCGGAGGAACACTTTGTGTGCAACCAAACGTCACAACGTAAATGGGTGATTATAAAGGTGCTCTACAAGTATCTCCAAAGGTAGATGTTGGGTTGGCGTATTTCGAGATTAGGATTTGTCACTCCGATTGTCGGAGAGGTATCTCTGGGCCCTCTTGGTAATGCACATCACATAAGCCTTGCAAGCATTACAACTAATGAGTTAGTTGCGAGATGATGTATTACGGAACGAGTAAAGAGACTTGCCGGTAACGAGATTGAACTAGGTATTGGATACCGACGATCGAATCTCGGGCAAGTAACATACCGATGACAAAGGGAACAACGTATGTTGTTATGCGGTCTGACCAATAAAGATCTTCGTAGAATATGTAGGAGCCAATATGGGCATCCAGGTCCTGCTATTGGTTATTGACCGGAGATTTGTCTCAGTCATGTCTACATTGTTCTCGAACCGTAGGGTCCGCACGCTTAACGTTACGATGACAGTTATTATGAGTTTATGCATTTTGATGTACCAAAGTTAGTTCGGAGTCCCGGATGTGATCACGGACATGACGAGGAGTCTCGAAATGGTCGAGACATAAAGATTGATATATTGGACGACTATACTCGGACACCGGAAGAGTTCCGGGTGATTTCGGATAAAACCGGAGTGCCGGAGGGGTTACCGGAACCCCCCCGGGGGAGTAATGGGCCTTATTGGGCCTGAGGGGAGAGAGAGGGCAGCAGCCCAGGAGGTGGCGCGCCCCCCCATGGGGAGTCCGAATTGGACTAGGGAGGGGGGGCGCGGCCCCTCTTTCCCTCTCCCTCTCCCTCTCTTTCCTTCCCCCTCTTTTCCTAATTGGACTAGGAAAGGGGAGTCCTACTCCCAGTAGGAGAAGGACTCCCCCCTCTCCTTGGCGCACCAAGGGCCGTCCGGCCTCCCCCTTGCTCCTTTATATACGAGGGCAGGGGGCACCCTAGAACACACAATTGATCCTCGTGATCGTTCCTTAGCCGTGTGCGGTGCCCCCTCCACCATATTCCACCTCGGTCATATCGTTGCAGTGCTTAGGCGAAGCCCTGCGTCGGTAGAACATCATCATCTTCACCACGCCGTCGTGCTGACGGAACTCATCCCCGAAGCTTTGCTGGATCGGAGCCTGGGGAGCGTCATCGAGCTGTACGTGTGCTAAGAACTCGGAGGTACCGGAGTAACGGTACTTGGATCGGTCGGATCGGGAATACGTACGACTACTTCCTCTATGTTGCGTCAACGCTTCCGCAGTCGGCTACGAGGGTACGTAGACAACACTCTCTCCTCCCGTTGCTATGCATCACCATGATCTTGCGTGTGCGTAGGAATTTTTTTGAAATTACTACGTTCCCCAACAGTGGCATCCGAGCCTAGGTTTTATGTGTTGATGTTATATGCACGAGTAGAACACAAGTGAGTTGTGGGCGATATAAGTCATACTGCTTACCAGCATGTCATACTTTGGTTCGGCGGTATTGTTGGACGAAGCGGCCCGGACCAACATTACGCATACGCTTACGCGAGACCGGTTCTCCCGATGTGCTTTGCACAGAGGTGGCTTGCGGGTGACAGTTTCTCCAACTTTAGTTGAACCGAGTGTGGCTACGCCCGGTCCTTGCGAAGGTTAAAACAGCACCAACTTGACAAACTATCGTTGTGGTTTTGATGCGTAGGTGAGATTGGTTCTTGCTTAAGCCCGTAGCAGCCACGTAAAACTTGCAACAACAAAGTAGAGGACGTCTAACTTGTTTTTGTAGGGCATGTTGTGATGTGATATGGTCAAGACATGATGCTAAATTTTATTGTATGAGATGATCATGTTTTGTAACCGAGTTATCGGCAACTGGCAGGAGCCATATGGTTGTCGCTTTATTGTATGCAATGCAATCGCGCTGTAATGCTTTACTTTATCACTAAGCGGTAGCGATAGTCATGGAAGCATAAGATTGGCGAGACGACAACGATGCTATGATGGAGATAAAGGTGTCGAGCCGGTGACGATGGTCATCATGACGGTGCTTCGGAGATGGAGATCACAAGCACAAGATGATGATGGCCATATCATATCACTTATATTGATTGCATGTGATGTTTATCTTTTTATGCATCTTATCTTGCTTTGATTGACGGTAGCATTATAAGATGATCTCTCACTAAATTATCAAGAAGTGTTCTCCCTGAGTATGCACCGTTGCCAAAGTTCGTCGTGCCCAGACACCACGTGATGATCGGGTGTGATAAGCTCTACGTCCATCTACAACGGGTGCAAGCCAGTTTTGCACACGCAGAATACTCGGGTTATACTTGACGAGCCTAGCATATGCAGATATGGCCTCGGAACACGGAGACCGAAAGGTCGAGCGTGAATCATATAGTAGATATGATCAACATAACGATGTTCACCATTGAAAACTACTCCATCTCACGTGATGATTGGTTATGGTTTAGTTGATTTGGATCACGTGATCACTTAGAGGATTAGAGGGATGTCTATCTAAGTGGGAGTTCTTTAAATAATTTGATTAATTGAACTTAAATTTATCATGAACTTAGTACCTGATAGTATCTTGCTTATGTATGTTTGATTGTAGATAGATGGCCCGTGCTGTTGTTCCGTTCAATTTTAATGCGTTCCTTGAGAAAGCAAAGTTGAAAGATGATGGTAGCAATTACACAGACTGGGTCCGTAACTTGAGGATTATCCTCATTGCTGCACAGAAGAATTACGTCCTGGAAGCACCGCTGGGTGCCAGGCCTGCTGCTGGAGCAACACCAGATGTTATGAACGTCTGGCAGAGCAAAGCTGATGACTACTCGATAGTTCAGTGCGCCATGCTTTACGGCTTAGAATCGGGACTTCAACGACGTTTTGAACGTCATGGAGCATATGAGATGTTCCAGGAGTTGAAGTTAATATTTCAAGCAAATGCCCGGATTGAGAGATATGAAGTCTCCAATAAGTTCTATAGCTGCAAGATGGAGGAGAACAGTTCTGTCAGTGAGCATATACTCAAAATGTCTGGGTATAATAATCACTTGATTCAATTGGGAGTTAATCTTCCAGATGATTGCGTCATTGACAAAATTCTCCAATCACTGCCACCAAGCTACAAGAGCTTCGTGATGAACTATAATATGCAAGGGATGAATAAGACTATGCCCGAGCTCTTCGCAATGCTGAAAGCTACGGAGGTAGAAATCAAGAAGGAGCATCAAGTGTTGATGGTCAACAAGACCACTAGTTTCAAGAAAAAGGGCAAAGGGAAGAAGAAGGGGAACTTCAAAAAGAACGGCAAGCAAGTTGCTAATCAAGAGAAGAAACCCAAGTCTGGACCTAAGCCTGAAACTGAGTGCTTCTACTGCAAGCAGACTGGACACTGGAAGCGGAACTGCCCCAAGTATTTGGCGGATAAGAAGGATGGCAAGGTGAACAAAGGTATATGTGATATACATGTTATTGATGTGTACCTTACTAGAGCTCGCAGTAGCACCTGGGTATTTGATACTGGTTCTGTTGCTAATATTTGCAACTCGAAACAGGGACTACGGATTAAGCGAACACTGACAAAGGACGAGGTGACGATGCGCGTGGGAAATGGTTCCAAAGTCGATGTGATCGCGGTCGGCACGCTACCTCTACATCTACGTTCGGGATTAGTATTAGACCTAAATAATTGTTATTTGGTGCCAGCGTTGAGCATGAACATTATATCTGGATCTTGTTTGATGCGAGACGGTTATTCATTTAAATCAGAGAATAATGGTTGTTCTATTTATATGAGTAATATCTTTTATGGTCATGCACCTTTGAAGAGTGGTCTATTTTTGATGAATCTCGATAGTAGTAACACACATATTCATAATGTTGAAGCCAAAAGATGCAGAGTTGATAATGATAGTGCAACTTATTTGTGGCACTGCCGTTTAGGTCATATCGGTATAAAGCGCATGAAGAAACTCCATACTGATGGACTTTTGGAACCACTTGATTATGAATCACTTGGTACTTGCGAACCGTGCCTCATGGGCAAGATGACTAAAACACCGTTCTCCGGTACTATGGAGAGAGCAACAGATTTGTTGGAAATCATACATACAGATGTATGTGGTCCGATGAATTTTGAGGCTTGTGGCGGATATCGTTATTTTCTCACCTTCACAGATGACTTAAGCAGATATGGGTATATCTACTTAATGAAACACAAGTCTGAAACATTTGAAAAGTTCAAAGAATTACAGAGTGAAGTTGAAAATCATCGTAACAAGAAAATAAAGTTTCTATGATCTGATCGTGGAGGAGAATATTTGAGTTACGAGTTTGGTGTACATTTGAAACAATGCGGAATAGTTTCGCAACTCACGCCACCCAGAACACCACAGCGTAATGGTGTGTCCGAACGTCGTAATCGTACTTTACTAGATATGGTGCGATCTATGATGTCTCTTACTGATTTACCGCTATCGTTTTGGGGTTATGCTTTAGAGACGGCCGCATTCACGTTAAATAGGGCACCATCAAAATCCGTTGAGACGACGCCTTATGAACTATGGTTTGGCAAGAAACCAAAGTTGTCGTTTCTTAAAGTTTGGGGCTGCGATGCTTATGTGAAAAAGCTTCAACCTGATAAGCTCGAACCCAAATCGGAGAAATGTGTCTTCATAGGATACCCAAAGGAGACTGTTGGGTACACCTTCTATCACAGATCCGAAGGCAAGACATTCGTTGCTAAGAATGGATCCTTTCTAGAGAAGGAGTTTCTCTCGAAACAAGTGAGTGGGAGGAAAGTAGAACTTGACGAGGTAACTGTACCTGCTCCCTTATTGGAAAGTAGTACATCACAGAAACCTGTTTCTGCGACACCTACACCGATTAGTGAAGAAGCTAATGATAATGATCATGAAACTTCAGAACAAGATACTGCTGAACCTCGTAGATCAACCAGAGTAAGATCCGCGCCAGAGTGGTATGGTAATCCTGTTCTGGAAGTCATGCTACTAGATCATGATGAACCTACGAACTATGAAGAAGCGATGGTGAGCCCAGATTCCGCAAAATGGCTTGAAGCCATGAAATCTGAGATGGGATCCATGTATGAGAACAAAGTCTGGACTTTGGTTGACTTGCCCGATGGTCGGCAAGCAATTGAGAATAAATGGATCTTCAAGAAGAAGACTGACGCTGACGGTAATGTTACTGTCTACAAAGCTCGACTTGTCGCAAAAGGTTTTCGACAAGTTCAAGGGATTGACTACGATGAGACCTTCTCACCCGTAGCGATGCTTAAGTCTGTCCGAATCATGTTAGCAATTGCCGCATTTTATGATTATGAAATTTGGCAGATGGATGTCAAAACTGCATTCCTGAATGGATTTCTGGAAGAAGAGTTGTATATGATGCAACCAGAAGGTTTTGTCGATCCAAAGGGAGCTAACAAAGTGTGCAAGCTCCAGCGATCCATTTATGGACTGGTGCAAGCCTCTCGGAGTTGGAATAAACGCTTTGATAGTGTGATCAAAGCATTTGGTTTTATACAGACTTTCGGAGAAGCCTGTATTTACAAGAAAGTGAGTGGGAGCTCTGTAGCATTTCTGATATTATATGTGGATGACATATTACTGATTGGAAATGATATAGAATTTCTGGATAGCATAAAGGGATACTTGAATAAGAGTTTTTCAATGAAAGACCTCGGTAAAGCTGCTTACATATTACGAATAAAGATCTATAGAGATAGATCAAGACGCTTAATTGGACTTTCACAAAGCACATACCTTGACAAGATTTTGAAGAAGTTCAAAATGGATCAAGCAAAGAAAGGGTTCTTGCCTATGTTACAAGGTTTGAAGTTGAGTCAGACTCAATGCCCAACCACTACAGAAGATAGAGAGAAAATGAAAGATGTTCCCTATGCTTCAGCCATAGGATCTATCATGTATGCAATGCTGTGTACCAGACCTGATGTGTGCCTTGCTATAAGTCTAGCAGGGAGGTACCAAAGTAATCCAGGAGTGGATCACTGGACAGCGGTCAAGAACATCCTGAAGTACCTAAAAAGGACTAAGGATATGTTTCTCGTATATGGAGGTGACAAAGAGCTCATCGTAAACGGTTACGTTGATGCAAGCTTTGACACTGATCCGGACGATTCTAAATCACAAAGCGGATAGGTGTTTACATTAAACGGTGGAGCTGTCAGTTGGTGCAGTTCTAAACAAAGCGTTGTGGCGGGATCTACATGTGAAGCGGAGTACATAGTTGCTTCGTAAGCAGCAAATGAAGGAGTCTGGATGAAGGAGTTCATATCCGATCTAGGTGTCATACCTAGTGCATCGGGTCCAATGAAAATCTTTTGTGACAATACTGGTGCAATTGCCTTGGCAAAGGAATCCAGATTTCACAAGAGAACCAAACACATCAAGAGACGCTTCAATTCCATCCGGGATCTAGTCCAGGTGGGAGACATAGAGATTTGCAAGATACATACGGATCTGAATGTTGCAGACCCATTGACTAAGCCTCTTCCACGAGCAAAACATGATCAGCACCAAGGCTCCATGGGTGTTAGAATCATTACTGTATAATCTAGATTATTGACTCTAGTGCAAGTGGGAGACTGAAGGAAATATGCCCTAGAGGCAATAATAAAGTTATTATTTATTTCCTTATATCATGATAAATGTTTATTATTCATGCTAGAATTGTATTAACCGGAAACATAATACATGTGTGAATACATAGACAAACAGAGTGTCACTAGTATGCCTCTACTTGACTAGCTCGTTAATCAAAGATGGTTATGTTTCCTAACCATAGACAAAGAGTTGTTATTTGATTAACGGGATCACATCATAAGTTGTATGATCTGATTGACATGACCCATTCCATTAGCTTAGCACCCGATCGTTTAGTATGTTGCTATTGCTTTCTTCATGACTTATACATGTTCCTATGACTATGAGATTATGCAACTCCCGTGTACCGGAGGAACACTTTGTGTGCAACCAAATGTCACAACGTAAATGGGTGATTATAAAGGTGCTCTACAGGTATCTCCAAAGGTAAATGTTGGGTTGGCGTATTTCGAGATTAGGATTTGTCACTCCGATTGTCGGAGAGGTATCTCTGGGCCCTCTCGGTAATGCACATCACATAAGCCTTGCAAGCATTACAACTAATGAGTTAGTTGTGAGATGATGTATTACAGAACGAGTAAAGAGACTTGCCGGTAACGAGATTGAACTAGGTATTGAATACCGACGAGCAAATCTCGGGCAAGTAACATACCGATGACAAAGGGAACAACGTATGTTGTTATGCGGTCTGACCGATAAAGATCTTCGTAGAATATGTAGGAGCCAATATGGGCATCCAGGTCCCGCTATTGGTTATTGACCGGAGATTTGTCTCAGTCATGTCTACATTGTTCTCGAACCGTAGGGTCCGCACGCTTAACGTTACGATGACAGTTATTATGAGTTTATGCATTTTGATGTACCGAAGTTAGTTCGGAGTCCCGGATGTGATCACGGACATGACGAGGAGTCTCGAAATGGTCGAGACATAAAGATTGATATATTGGACGACTATATTCGGACACCGGAAGTGTTCCGGGTGATTTCGGATAAAACCAGAGTGCCGGAGGGGTTACCGGAACCCCCCGGGGAAGTAATGGGCCTTATTGGGCCTGAGGGGAGAGAGAGGGCAGCAGCCCAGGAGGTGCCCCCCCCCATGGGGAGTCCGAATTGGACTAGGGAGGGGGGCGCGGCCCCTCTTTCCCTCTCCCTCTCCCTCTCTTTCCTTCCCCCTCTTTTCCTAATTGGACTAGGAAAGGGGAGTCCTATTCCCAATAGGAGAAGGACTCCCCCCTCTCCTTGGCGCACCAAGGGCCGGCCGGCCTCCCCTTTGCTCCTTTATATACGGGGGCAGGGGGGCACCCTAGAACACACAATTGATCCTCGTGATCGTTCCTTAGCCGTGTGCGGTGCCCCCCTCCACCATATTCCACCTCGGTCATATCGTTGCAGTGCTTAGGCGAAGCCCTGCGTCGGTAGAACATCATCATCGTCACCACGCCGTCGTGCTGACGGAACTCATCCCCGAAGCTTTGCTGGATCGGAGCCCGGGGAGCGTCATCGAGCTGTACGTGTGCTAAGAACTCGGAGGTACCGGAGTAACGGTACTTGGATCGGTCGGATCGGGAAGACGTACGACTACTTCCTCTACGTTGCGTCAACGCTTCCGCAGTCGGTCTATGAGGGTACGTAGACAACACTCTCTCCTCTCGTTGCTATGCATCACCATGATCTTGCGTGTGCGTAGGAATTTTTTTGAAATTACTACGTTCCCCAACAGCACCGGCTTACGCTGAGATCCCAGCCGGCTTAAGGCATCAACTGCCTCATTCTTCCTTCGATCAATGTGTTCCACCACATAACCCTTGAAATGTCCAGCCACAACATCGACTTCACGACAGTAAGCCGCCATAAGGGGATCTTTAGAGTCCCACTTGACTGAGACCTGTTGAGCCACAAGGTCTGAGTCTCCCAAGCATCTTACCCGGCTCAAGTTCATCTCTTTGGCCATCCGGAGACCGTGGAGTAGGGCCTCGTACTCAGCTGCATTGTTAGTATAAGGAAACATAAGCCGGAGCACATAACAAAATTTGTCCCCTCGAGGGGAAGTTAACACGGCTCCAGCCCCCGAGCCTTCCAACTGTCTGGACCCATCAAAGTGAATAGTCCAATAAGTGTTATCGGGCTTCTCCTCAGGTGCCTGTAGCTCTGTCCAGTCGTTGATGAAATCCACCAAAGCTTGAGACTTAATGGCAGTGCGTGGCATGTACTTCAGACCATGAGGCCCGAGCTCGATGGCCCACTTGGCGACTCGTCCGGTAGCCTCTCTGTTTTGAATAATGTCTCCCAAGGGGGCAGAACTTACCACAGTGATAGGGTGACCTTGGAAGTATTGCTTCAGCTTCCGGCTTGCCATGAACACCCCATAAACAAGTTTCTGCCGATGAGGATATCTCTGTTTTGACTCGATGAGTACCTCACTGACATAATAAACCGGCCGTTGAACCGGATGTTCCTTACCAGCCTCCTTGCGCTCTACCACAATTGCCACACTGACGGCTCGTGAATTAGCAGCCACATATAACAGCAAAGGCTCTTTGTCAATGGGAGCTGCAAGAACTGGCGGCTCAGATAACTGCATCTTCAAATCCTCAACAGCAGCATTAGCAGCATTACTCCAGACAAAGGTGTCTGCCTTCTTCATCAGTTGGTACAGCGGTAGGGCCTTCTCACCTAACCGGCTTATGAACCGGCTTAAAGCGGCAACACGACCCGCCAGTCGCTGAACATCATTGATACATGCCGGTTTAGCCAAAGAAGTGATTGCCTTAATCTTCTCCGGTTTAGCCTCGATGCCCCTGTTTGAGACCAAGAATCCCAAAAGCTTGCCTGCAGGCACACCAAATACACACTTCTCCGGGTTAAGCATCATTTTGTAAACCCGGAGATTGTCGAAAGTTTCTCTGAGATCAGATATCAAGGTTTCCGCCTCTCTGGATTTCACCACTATGTCATCCACATAAGCATGAACATTGCGCCCAATCTGATTGTGGAGACAATTCTGTACACACCGTTAATAAGTCGCCTGGGCACTTTTGAGCCCAAAAGGCATAGACACATAGCAGAAGGCTCCAAACGGAGTGATGAAAGCCGTCTTCTCCTGGTCCTTAACTGCCATCTTGATCTGATGATAACCAGAGTAAGCATCCAAAAAGCTCAAACGCGCACAACCCGCCGTGTCATCAATGATTTGATCAATATTGGGGAGAGCGAAAGGATCGGCCGGACAAGCCTTATTTAAGTCCGTGTAATCCACACACATCCGCCAGGTGCCATTTTTCTTGAGCACGAGCACCGGGTTAGCCAACCACTCCGGGTGAAAAACTTCGACAATGAACCCAGCCGCCAAGAGCCGGGCGACCTCTTCTCCTATAGCTTTTCGTCGTTCCTCATTGAATCGCCGCAGGAACTTCCTGACCGGCTTATATTTCAGATCAATATTAAGAGTGTGCTCAGCGAGTCCTCTCGGTACACCCGGCATGTCAGAAGGCTTCCATGCAAAGATGTCCCGGTTCTCACGGATGAACTCGATGAGCGCGCTTTCCTATTTAGGATCCAAGTTGGCACTGATGCTGAATTGCTTAGACGAATCGCCCTAAGTAAAATCAACAAGCTTAGTCTCTGCAGCCGATTTAAACTTCATGGCCGGGTCATGCTCCGTAGTTGGCTTCTTGAGGGAGGTCATATCCGCCGGGTCAACGTTATGTTGATAAAATTTGAGCTCCTCTGCTACACAGACAGACTCGGCATAAGCCGCATCGCCTTCTTCGCATTCCAGGGCCACCTTTCAGCTTCCATGCACAGTGGTGGTACCCTTGTAACCCGGCATCTTGAGCTGTAAATAAACATAACACGGCCGCGCCATGAACTTGGCATAAGCCGGCCGCCCGAACAAAGCGTGATATGGACTCTTGATTTTTACCACTTCAAAAGTTAACTTTTCCGCCCTAGAATCATGCTCATCTCCAAAGGCCACCTCTAGCTCAATCTTACCCACAGGATACGCCGACTTACCAGGCACCACTCCATGGAAGACGGTGTTGGAAGTCTTTAAATCCTTGTCAGATAAGCCCATGCGCCGAAAGGTCTCGTAATAGAGGATGTTGATGCTGCTACCTCCATCCATGAGCACCTTAGTAAATTTATAACCACCAACCTGCTGTGCCACTACCAGGGCCAGTTGACCTGGATTATCAACCCGGGGAGGGTGATCCTCCCTGCTCCAGACAATAGGCTATTCCGACCACCTCAAGAAACGAGGGACTGCCGGCTCAACAGAATTCACCGCCCTCCTATGAACTTTCTGATCATGTTTACACAAACTTGTGGTGAACACGTGATACTGCCCACTATTTAGCTATTTTGGATGGCTCTGATAACCCGACTGTTGCTGCTACTGACCTCCTTGACCAGACTGCTGTTGATTATAACCACCCTGGCTTCCCTGAAAACCGGATCCTGAACCGCCGCCCGGGCCATGAAAGCCGCCAGCTCCTGAGCCGCCGCCTGGGCCTTGATTGCCATCGAACGTATTAGAATTCTTGAAAGCCTTCATGATTGCGCAATCCTTCCATAAATGAGTCGCTGGTCGTTCCCGGGTGCCGTGTTTCGGGCAGGGCTCATTGAGTAGTTGCTCAAGAGACGGACCTGACCCGCCAAACCGAGGGGGTGGCTTTCCTTTGCGCTTCTGATTGTTACCCTGTGCATTGGCCACAAATTCCGGCCTACTGTCCGCCTTACGCTTATTGCCTCCTTGACTCGCCGGGTTATGTTGCTGACCCTTTCCATTACCGTTCTTCTTTCCCTTCCCTGTCTTTTCCTCATCAGACGCGGGATCCTTGGTACTATCAGAATCGGCATACTTGACTAGAGCCGCCATTAGCGTCCCCATATCGTTGCAATCACGCTTAAGGCACCCCAGTTTCTGTCTCAGAGGCTCAAAGCGGCAATTCTTCTCCAGCATGAGAACTGCTGAGCCGGCATCCATCTTGTCAGACGAATATATTATATCTTTGACCCGGCGCACCCAATGAGTCATAGATTCACCTTCCTCCTGCTTACAATTTGTCAGGTCCACATTTGACATAGACTGCTTGCAAGTGTCCTTGAAGTTCTGGATGAAACGGGCCTTTAGCTCCACCCATGAACTAATGGAATTGGGTGGCAAACCCTTTAACCAAGAACGGGCCGTTCCGTCCAACATCATGGTGAAGTATTTAGCCATCGCTTCATCACTAACCTCCAGCAGCTCCATGGCCATCTCGTAACTTTCAATCCACGCCCCAGGCTGTAAATCGGCCGTATAATTCGGCACCTTTCGAGGTCCCTTGAAATCCTTGGGCAGACGTACATTACGTAGAGCCGGTACCAGACAAGGAACTCCTCTGGTTCTAGTAGCAACACCCGCCTCAACGGAAGTCATCGGGTAAGCCGGTGAATCCTGTTGGGCTGCTAGCTGAGCCGCTAGCTGAGTCGCCCGCTCGTCCTCCTGACGTATCCGATCCTGAACCGGGTTATACCCGCCGGGCTGGTTCCGGCGCTGAGCGCTACTTGACAAGGCCTCTGACTCCATGTGTCTACTGTAACTCGGGCTCCGGTTTTGACGAGGTGGAGCTAACCAGGGCGGAGGAGTTGAGTGAATCCTGTCCCGGCTGTAGGAGTAGGTCTCTTGCTGAGCCAGGGCTGTTTGGACAAGTTCCCTGATCCTCCGGGTTTCCACCGCTGTCGGATCATCACCATCTACTGGGAGAGCCGCCAAACGTGCTGATGCTGCGATTAAGTTCTCCATGGGGTTGGAGAAGTGACCCTGCGGTATTGGTACGTAATGGGGCGGTGCCATATTGCCGTGAAGAGGCGCCGTCACCGAAGGCTGGACTGGGCCTCCTGCTCCGGATGTCATAAACTGATTTACACCTGGCGGGTTACTTGGGCCGGCCCCGGGTGTAGCAAAGAGATTCCGAGGATCATAAACCTGAGGTAAACGGGACTGAGTTTTCTTATGTCTCCTCCTCATTACCTCATTAGATGCGTTCAAGCTCAACGTGAGCTGAAAGGCCTCTGCCTGAAGTTGTTGCGCCCGTACGTCCAAAGCCGCCCGCTCTGTGGTTAATCTAGTATCTTCACCTGCTAAGGTTTCCTTGGCCCGGGCGATCTCATCGCGAACCTGTGCCACCTCTGCCTCATGCTCAGATTGGTTCGCAGGGACGACTGTAACAGTTAACAAGGCCATAAGTTTATCCATGAGATCCATCAGCACCTGAGCCGGTGAGCGCACAGGGCCTCCTGCCCCGGCTGCTCCTAACCCGGACGTTATCGCTGCTGAGGCCGTAGAATTTTGGCTGGGTTGAGTACCAGCCATGAAGACTCCTACCCAGTTTGGCGACCCTGAGGGGTCTGGAATAGTGCTGCCATCGGAACAGCCTCCAAGCACACCATCTTGAACTTGATACAGCGAATCTGTTGAGCCGGCGGATGAATCACCGTCAGAGAGGACGGCTGGCTCACCATCACCTTCAGATCCTTTAGAAAGTTCACCTCCGTGGATGCAACCCACAAAGGCACACTTCACGACGGGTTGAGCTCGGGCGGGTTTCACACGCTGAGCCGTCTCGACGAGGTCGGTGCAGTTGTCCGGCTCGGGGCCCGGCTCACCAATCCGGCCGATGAAGACGTGAATTCCGCCAAAGGGGACCCAGTACCCGTACTCAATTGAGCCGGCGTCGGGGCCCCAGCCTTCGTCATCGATGTAGATCTTGCCGCGACGACTCTTGGTCATCCAGCCAACTGCGTATCCCTTGAGCCCTTCAAAGCTGCCCTTCAAGAATTCAAATCCACCGTGCGCTGGCCCCACGGTGGGCGCCAACTGTCGTGGAATTGTCATGGCAGATGTCCTTTTGCAAGGACTTAATCGTGGAGCCATCGCAACTAGGAAGCTTAAAGGGGTTAATCGGGACAAGGACACGCGAGGTTTATACTAGTTCAGCCCCTTACTGTGAAGGAAGGCCTACGTCTAGTTGGGTTGGAATTGCTTGAGGTTTCGATGACCAGGGAGCGAGATACACTATGCCTGGCTCTCGATCAGCTGTCTCTCTCCCTAGCCGCTGGCGGGTCGTCCCCTTATATACACGGGTTGACGCCCTGCGGCCTACAGAGTCCCGGCCGGTTTATAAACAGTGTCCGGCTCGGCGACTAGTTACTTCTACCTTACAGTACAAGTTATACCAACATGGCGGTTTATCTTTACGGGCCTCAGAGTCGCCTGTGGGCCTTTAAGCCTTTTAGTGAACTGCCATCTTCATGCCTTGGTCTTGGGCTTCTGATGAACCTCTATTTGCGTAACCCGGTCCCTCCTGGATGGCTTACACAAATAGTCATATCCCCAACAATAGTGTTTATAGTATAAGTTTTAGTTAGGCCCCTCCCTTCTTAAGGCCCGGGGTGGTAGCCCCTTTTGCCCGGCCTATGGGCCGACTCTAGCCGCTGCCCCATGAAACCTTGCATGCTCCGCCACCATCCAGCATAGATGGCCGACCGTAATTCAGCTGGCCCGATCTCGTGTGTGTGACCGCCCCACCTCGTGTGTGTGTGGCGCCGACTTGGTCCACTAGGACACCATTGATGCATCTTTAGTGGCGTCTCGAGCTACTAGGCATTCCCACGCATCAAGCTGCACTTGTGCGGAGATGGCCCCACAGCTGCGTGCCCTGGGAGCTGCGCTCCTTCCCGCTCCTTCCACTCGCCGGCGCCTCAATGTCTCTGCACCCCCAACCTATTTGCTGCCTTTGGTGGTCGTCCACCCCGGTGCGTCTTCGATTCCGGTACACTCCGGGAGCTGTGCCTCCTTTCCAGCTCTTTGGGCTCGCCGATGTCTTTGTAGCTCCGGTCCTGGTGACCCGGAATGGTGCTACCCTCTAAATCCTGGCTCATATGGGCCTCCGGCCACCGTGGCATTCCTTACCGCCCCTCCTTCCGCCCAGCCTCCCACCTTTGTGCCCTGTTTGTCCCTTCATCGCTCCGTTTCTGACGCGTCTTGCAGCGCCCGATGCCTCTTTGGTGGCGGGCATGGCTCCCCCATTTGTGGTCGTGGTTCTGGCCTATGCCCAACTTCCTCTTCTCTGATTCATCCTTTGGTGGCTTGGGATTGCTAAGACTATGGCCAGGGAAAAAAAATCCCTGCATCATTTGCCGGCAGCGGGGACATCCGCGGGTGTCGTCCCCTTCTTGGAGGCGCTGTCATGGCCATTGTCTCTGCCCCTCTTTGAGCAGCTGGGGAAACCCTAGTTCCGATTATCCGGATCGAATGACGACGACATCTCGACGTCGTTCTCCTTCGTGAAGGCGCTGTCTTGTTTGCTCGAGGTGTCCTCGGTTTGGGATCTGGAGAAGTTGGTCATCTTGTTGTTGGTCCGGGCTACTTCTCAGGATAGCGAGTCTAGCTGTGTTTTCCTCTTTTTTGGGCCGAGCATCCCATGTTTCTCTGCTCCGGGCACTATGTTCACGCCCATTGCGTTTGTTTCATGTGTTGTTCATTTTGTACTCACTCTATCTTCTTCTATCAATGCAATGATGCGCAAGCTTTGCGTATTCGCGAAAAAAGTCTATACAGGAAAAGAGCATCTCATTTACATCTATGTTATACTATTCCATAGAGTCTACTCAAATTTAGCATTCTGATCAAAAAATGTACACTTAGTCAATACAGGGAAGAGCATCTCATATCAGTTACCTGCAAATTAATGTAAGATGTACGAGCACGTGACCATCTACTAGATGGGAAGACTTGGCTAGAAGTGGTATTGACTAATCATCCTATTGAAGCAGCCGTCGTTGCTAGCGCCTAACCTAGTACACAGTTGTTAAAGATAGCTAAAAACTAAACAACCTACGTAGTACTCCCACATTGTGAGCTGACACCCACAAGATGTGTCTTACGATAGATCCTAATTTAGAAAATTCGAATTTAAACATTATGAAAAACTCCCATTCCTACTCTCCTAGAGGAGAGGCGCGGCTGTGAGATACAAGAGAAAGAGAAGGATTAGGAATCCTTTTTGATTACAAGAAGGAATAGATACGGTAGAGGGAGAGAGATAGTTGAGATTACAAGTACTACTCAAACTCTAACACCCTCCCTTAATCTAAACTATCCTAAGTTAAGATTTTTCTTACTCTTCAAAAGGCTTAACTGGCAAGGCTTTAGTGAACCCATCTGCTACTTGATCCTTGGATGGAATGAGCCTTATGTCCAACTTCTTCTCCGCCACTCTTTCTGATACAAAATGAAAATCCATTTCAATATGTTTAATCCTTCCATGAAAAACTGGATTAGCACAGAGATAGATGCCCCCAAAATTATCACACCATAAACATGGAACATGGCGTTGCTTAATTCCCAATTCATCAAGCAATGATTCCACTCAAATGATTTCAGCGGTTGCATTTGCTAATGATTTGTACTCAGTCTCTATACTTGACCTTGACATTGTAGCTTGTTTTCTAGCACTGCAAAGAAACAAGGTTTGAACCAAAGAATACCACAAATCCTTCAGTTGACTTTCTGTCATCGATACATCCCGCACCGTCGTTCGCCGCCGCTGCACTTGCTTGCCGCAGATCGGACCCGACCTGGAGGGCGGAAGGCTCGTTCCCAGGAGGGCCTGGATACCTTTGCTTCGCCTCCTGCTGGACGTCCTTGCTTGCCCGACAGCCAACCACCTGCACTTGCTGCTCCTAGTTGGGGGGATTGGCGTGGCTGCTTCTGTTGTGATGAGGCGACTGCTATTCTCGAGTGTGAGCTTGGGGGATGGCATATACTGTCTCAAAGGGGCGCCGCTCGCTGCCTCCTACAACTTTTTGTCGCCCTTCCATCAATGTGTCGCAGGTGTTTTCGATGTCTCTGTCAAGATCATCGTGCACACTCCTGTAGGGATCCAATCCGGTGCACTGACTACCTTCAATCTGGACACATCGCTCGCTTCTATCCTGCTAAGAAGATGGTCCACCAAGCTTCACCGCTCCAATGTCATGCTCCATCGCCTGCATCCACCAGAGATGTCTCCACGATAGATGTGCAGCTCCGGTCTGTCTCGGCTGAGCAAGTTGGGTTGGTGGAGGAGACCGAGATGCTTCACACTGAGCTTCGCGACTGCCTTGCGTGTGTCGGCAGTGTTTACGGGAGGGCGGAGGCCACTCTTGCCACATTGGAGGTGCTCTCGGATGTGTCTTTGCTGCCTAAGCTTCAGATTGGGGTTGTGCCTGATGTGTCCTGCTGCCCGAGATCCAGGTTGACTTTGTCGATGGGGAAGCTGACATGTATGGAGATCTCTCCCCTCGTGCTACAGCATGTCAGTTGCCGCTGCCTGTCGTGCCGATTGCTTTCGGGAGTAAAGTCATTGTTGAGGTCGTGACTCTGGTGCTGCAGATTATGCCTAAGCTTCAGAAGCTTTGTGGGGAGCCCACTTTGCCTATTTCGATGGTGCTTCCTGAGGAGATGGGGTCTCTTAGAGGGGACTTGGTCATGCCGACTGCGACCTCATCGTCTCCATTGGAGCCGAGTCAGACGCTTGCCTTTGTGGACCTTGGAGGTTTGGCGGCTGCTGCTGCTCTCTCACCTAAGGTTGTTGGCCCGGTGGCGTCTGTTTGTGCTGAGGTTGATGAGGTAGGTGCTTTGGCACCTGTTTCTAAGGCGCCGAAGCCCGTCCGGTCTCCCATCGTTGACCGTGATGCTATGTTGGCACGTATTGATGAGGTGGTCTTCGCGAAAAAGCTTGGCTGCTTGCTGACCGGCTTGGATGCAGTTTGTCCTGGGTCTGCCAAGACGACTGCTTGCCTCCTAGCGGAGGAGGTTTCTACGGGCAAAATGAAGAAGGTGAAGAAGGCTATCAGGATCATAGGCAAGAAGAGTGGCGTCATTAGGAAGGCGTCCATGACTGCTTAATGGAGGATGCTCAATCTTTTCGTCATCCATCTTCGATTGACTCGCCTCTGTGGATTTGGTGGCGTTCGGTTCATGGTTTCGTTGAGGGTTTCGTTGCGACGTTATTCTGCGACGGTTTGTGGTTGTTGCATTGTATGTATGTTTGTTGGGTTGACCGTGATGTCATGGATTTTCTTTCTTAGCGAGTAGTCTGCATATGGTCTATATGTATCGGTTTACGCCCGGTTTTCCGTTAATTAACTGAGCAATTCTCTTCTTCTTAATTAATCTACGAGGCAGATCTTTTGCCTTCGTTTTGAAAAAGAATGACCATACGAAAAAAATCTCCACGCGCACACCCAGATCGGATATGCCGAAGTGTACCAGGAGGAGAGGCAACGATAGCCGAGCTGTACCATGAGGGGATTCTAAGTGGCGTTGATTTTTTTTCTTTTCTTTATGACGCGTGTTTGATTGGAAGGAGATAAATGTTGTACAATTTTGTTTTCTTTGTAACATGGGGTGTTATTGTGGAAGAGTGCGCCTGACCTTTTTTCTTTTTCAATGGCCGCTTTTCCTAGGAGTAAATGGGCGCTAATTTTTGTCTTTCCTTTGTTTGTATTGGAGGAGATAAATGTTGTAGTTTTAGTTCCCTAGTAACATGGGGAGTTATTACAGGAGGAGCGGGATGGTCTGTGGGAATTGAATTGTGTTGAGTCGTTGTGCTCAACATTGGCATGATCCGTGTCATTGGCCGGAGGCAATTAAATACATGAGATTAAATGTATGCCGGCAAACTTGCTCTTTTATAAGTAGTGGAGACTAGTATAAATATGCATGTGCAACACACGTCTCATAATTTACAATAAAAACATTTATTTTGAATCTAATTTAATTTTTAGCGAGTTTCTTTTACTGAGTCACATAAATATGTATCATGCCCAATGACGTAAGTGTGTGACACATGATACACACACATGTCTTCACATAACATTCACGATCACATATATGCTTTTCCATTAGTTAAAAAAATACTTAAAACACAACAACTAAGCAACATTATCTACTGTAACTTTATTTCAAATTGAACACGCCCGATGATTGTATGAAAAAAATCCCCATGGGCACACCTGGATTGGACATGCCAAAGTGTGCCAGGAGGAGACGCAACCATAGCCGAGCTGTACCATGAGGGGATGTGTTTTTCCTTTTCTATGGGGCGCTGGTTTTTTCTTTCCTTTATAACGTGCACTGGTAAGCATTCACGTTTCTAGAGACTCGCTTAGAAAAGCCGCTATACCAAACATCATTACTTAAATAGAAAGAAAGAAAAGACTATAGTGCACTAGAGTGATTATAGTAGTGCAGACTAAAGAAAAACCAAAAGGTATATAGTAGTCCAGACGAAAGAAAAACTAAGGGGTAAACTACGTGATAGAAAAGATCCCTTTATGACGTCATGGGGGTTTAATTGCAGGAGATCCGAGAGACTTGCTCGGAAAGGCTGCTATACCAAACATCATTATTTAACTAAAAATAAAGAAATGACTATAGTAGTCAATAGACTGACTATAGTAGTCCGGACTAATGAAAAACTTAGGCGCGTCTTGCTCGGAAAGGCTGCTATACCAAACATCATTATTTAACTAAAAATAAAGAAATGACTATAGTAGTCACTAGACTGACTATAGTAGTCCGGACTAATGAAAAACTTAGGCGCGTGCGAGACGCCCGTCGACCGGCACAAATTTGGGCCGATTGCCGCATAATCCTTCAATCGCAACGCGTGTAGCAGTTTGATATGTTTTGGTCCTCATCTTTTCTCTCACCTCGTGCATCTCCACCTGGAAAACATGGTGGCCGTCCTATCCCACCACGCCCCGCAGGCCACAGCGCGTGTTTTCGCCATCACCGGTTTGCCTTGTTGCCAACACTCACCATCGAAGCTCGTTGCCAATGCTCACCCGTCGTCAATCACAACAAAAAACCGTTGAGCCCCATAACAGCTTTTTTGTTCGCCTTCCATGCTGCAATTATCGCAAACCATTCCACGCCTGTACTGCCGACCCCCAGTTGCAGCATTAATGGCGATGACGGCGTCACTCACAGCCAAAACCGGTGGTAGCAAAAAATTAGGTGGGTTCCAGCAAAAACGAAAAGACGGTGGGAGCAAAAATACGCTGATTCCGCAAAAACACGAGATGATAGTAGCAAACATGGGTGCTAGGTCCAGCAAGACACAAGTCGGTGGTAGCTAAAAATAGTCCTTGTTCCAGCAAAATCCAAAGGATGTCAATTACAGCATAAAACAACATCGACTCCGTCGGTACACATCGCAGCTGCGCGCAACGCTGGTTCCAGCATCTCCGGCAACGGATGCAGCTTTCGGCGGCGGCTTAGCTGTGCGCATGTCAGATCGTAGCAAAATCCGACAACCAATGTAGCTTTTCATGCTACCATTGTATCTTCTGGAATCGCTGGTTTCAACATATCTATTCGATGGTTACCGCACTGAGCCCTCCCCGTTGCAGCTCCGGCTCCGCCTCTTCTGGAATCGCCGGTTTCAGCATCGCTGGGCGCAACAAGTGAGCACCGTCGCCTAGCCCCCATGCGTTGTTCTCTGGTCCGCCCCATGACGAAATAGTTGGGAAACAAAACACAAGCAGGGAAATGAGATGGGTGATGTGGATGGGATCTCGAACATCTAACTCGTGTTTGATTAGAGATGGGAAAGCTTAGCTCATCCATTGCGGAAGCGGATGACAGTAAGAGGTAGGTGACGATGAAGAGATTCGATAAGATGGAGGGGAACGAGTGGCTGGTAGAGATTGTACGAGCAGAGCCTCCTGTACCGGATAAGTATCGAGAGGGATGATCGGTGGTGGGCTAGGTGGGTTGTGCTAGCGATGTGGCTACATGTGTGGTTCGATCAAGTGAAATCGTGCGACTTGCCCGCGAGCAGCCGAGCGTTCTGCCGGCGGGCCGAAGGGAAACATTTGCGAATAACTAAGAGGTATGTAGTAGTCTGGGCGTGAAAAGAAACTAAGAGGTAAACTATGTGATAGAAAGGAGAAAAAAAGACTAAGAGATAAACTATGTGATACAGATGAGGAAAAAAAGACTAATATCACACCGCAATTCCAACCCCCAACACACAGCGAGGGTGTGACGCCCCAAGACCGAAGCTTCAGATGCCTTCCAAGGTTTCCGGATTTCGTCGTGTGATTTGTTTGGTTCATTGCATTCATCATTGCATCATGTGCATTGCATCATGTCATCATGCCATCATGTCATTTCTTTTTCTTAACTCAACTAAATAAATGGCATGGATCCTTGATCCATTTAAACCGAGGGAATTCACATGGTGATTCTCTTTACAACATATCCTCTCGATATTTAGAGAGCTATAGTAAATATTCCAATTATTTGGATTTACCGCAAACACACTTGCAATTTAAAACTCTCAGGTCTTTTCTGCTTCAAGTTGCTCCTCAAACCTTGCCATATATTCTTTCATCATTTTTCGGAGCTCCACCAAAAATCCAAACATTTTTGGACCTTCCTAACCATCACTTCCTATTCGAACCATTTGAATTTAAATTAAATGAGTCTGAATTTAAACTTTCAAAAATGCCTACTCCATTTTTCTTGGAACATGCGCATTTTTGCGAGTCCGGGAAATTTATTCCCGTGCCCAAACTCTTTCTCTATCTTTTCTTTTCTTCCCTTTTCTTCCTCTTTTTCTGTTGTTTTTGAATAGAGCAAATAGAGGGAGAGAAGAGCCCAGCCTCTCAAGCCTGCCAGGCCTGCCCTTTTGCCTTAAGGCCCAGCTAACCCCCTCCTCTCTACTGGGCCGGCCCCAAGCCCACCTAACCCTCTAACCCTAAGTCACAGCCCGCACCCTAGGCCCCGATCCTCATCTTCCCTCGACCCCTCCTCCTCGTTCCTCCTCCCGCCGCCACTCTCACCACGCGCGCATCGGGACAGGGAGAGGAGCTCCCCTCGACGCTCGCCGCCTCCACCGCGAGAACCCCTCGTCCGGCCTCCTCCTCGCTGCCCTTGGTGCCGCGCCACCGGACCTCCCCAACGCCCTCATCGTCGAGCATCGCTGCCCCTGCAGCCTCCCCTCCTCCGCGTCTTCGCCTCCCATGGCGCCGCGCCCGGCCTCCCGCGCCACCACCATCTCCAGTCGCCTGCGCCGTCACCTTCCCTCGTCGGCCTCCTCTGCATCACCAGGCCGCTCCGTCTGCCCGGTTTCCTTTCTTCTCCATCCCGTCCCCTTCCCTGAGTTCTTGCTCTCTCTCTTGGACAGCAGGGCCCCATGGACGCCAATCTGTCGGTCCTCCGCGCCCTCACACCCCGCCGACGACCAGCGCCCGCCGTGGCCGTTCCCTCCGCCGTACTGTGCAGGAGCTCTGCCGCAGCCGCCAACCTCCCGCTAACCCTGCCTCCGCGCCCGAGCTGCTCAGCCCTACTTCGCCTTGCCACCGCGAGCACCGGATGCTCCGGTGAACCCGCGCCACCCAGCAACCTCCTACTGCCCTTGCCCCATGCTTCTACCACTCTTGCGAGCATCCCATCTGCGAAACCTGCCACCGTCGGAGGCGACCAGTTCATCGTGTCTTTTTGAACGCTATCAACCGAGGCCTTTTAGTGTTGTTCTGGATCTCGTCAAGGCCTTCTTGTTTTTGGGTTTGGCAAGTAGCATGAGGACCGAGGACTCGGAGCAACCGGTCCTTCAAGTTTTTCAGAGACCACGCGGATTCGCCAAGTACCATGACATCCGGAGCCCCTTGGAAATGTCAAGTTCGACCACCGTAGCGCCGAAGACCTTGGATGCTCGAACGAGTACCGAACGAAACGCCAAGTACCACTATCGCCGAGTACAACTACTTCCACGAAGATACGAGAACAACTACCGTCGACCCTCGAAGCCTCCGTGGACGTCAAGTCCCTCGTCGTGATCCCGAACATCTACGGAAAATTGTGCAACTAAGAACGTGAACGACTACCGCTGCCAAGATCATGAGTACCTCTACCGTCGTCATGTACCCCTACTTCCACTACGAACGTCCCGAACGTCTACTTCCTCTACTTTGCACCGAACGAGAACCGTCCCGATTGCATGCTTCGAAGGTATAACCCCGAGACGACGGCCCGTGAACGAATGCATGTGTTGTTTGAGGTGCATGTTTGGATGTTGTATCCTCCCGTGATCGTTAGATGTTTCCCTCGCTTGGCACCGTCGTCGAGCCGTGGGAACTCGTTATCCGAGATCACCCCACCGTTCATCGCATGACACGCTCCCATCACACTTGTTCCTTTCCACCGGCATCTCAATCGAGTTTCCAGAAACGGAACGTTGCCGTGGCACCGTTTCCGTTATCGTCGCCGTGGCACCCTTTCTTTCCACCACGGTGACAAATGCTTCTTAATGCTCTTGTCAACTTTTAATAAAAATTGCATAAACTTGAACATGTCATCCGCATCATGTTAACAACTGTAAGATGTTTAAAATTGTTGGTGCATTAAATTGCTAATGCATATGGGGATTTACCGGATTTATTGTTTGTTATATCCGGCCCCATTTAAATTGTTTAAATGGTATAGTTTTGTTGTGCTTCACCTCTTGCCATGTTAACCAACATTTAATATTGTTGAGTATCTAACCGAGAGTGAACTAAATAATTGATGTGGTGTTCCGTCAATATGCAACGGAGTTGCATATTGAGCTCCACTTAATTTGTAGGATTGCTTGTGCACTTTGCCATGCCATGCTTCATTAAATCGGACATGCATCATACTTGATTGTGCATCATACCATGTTTATGTGATGGTTGTTTACTTTGCTGCTTGCTTCTTTCCGGGTTGCTTCTCTCGTTAGCTTCGGTTTCATTCCAGAGTTGTGAGGATCCGTTCGACTTCGTCCGTTTGTCTTCTTCGTGGACTCGTTCTTCTTCCTTGCGGGATTTCAGGCAAGATGACCATACCCTCGAAATCACTTCTATCTTTGCTTGCTAGATGCTCGCTCTTTTGCTATGCCTATGCTACGATACCTACCACTTGCTTATCATGCCTCCCATATTGCCATGTCAAACCTCTAATCCACCTTGTCCTAGCAAACCGTTTTTGGCTATGTTACCGCTTTGCTCAGCCCCTCTTATAGCGTTGCTAGTTGCAGGTGAAGATTGGAGTTTGTTCCTTGTTGGAACATGTTTATTTGTTGGGATATCACAATATCTCTTATTTAATTAATGCATCTATATACTTGGTAAAAGGCGGAAGGCTCGGCCTTATGCCTGGTGTTTTGTTCCACTCTTGCCGCCCTAGTTTCCGTCATACCGGTGTTATGTTCCTTGATTTTGCGTTCCTTACGCGGTTGGGTTATAATGGGAACCCCTTGACAGTTCGCCTTGAATAAAACTCCTCCAGCAAGGCCCAACATTGGTTTTACCATTTGCCACCTAGCCTTTTTCTTTCCCTTGGGTTCTGCAGACTCAAGGGTCATCTTTATTTTAAACCCCTGGGCCAGTGCTTCTCTAAGAGCGATGTCTGGCGCCCCCTAAGCAACTAGGGTTTATGCCAACCTGACGTCTGGCTCATCCGGTGTGCCCTGAGAACGAGATATGTGCAGCTCATATCGGGATTCGTCGGCACATCTGGGTGGCTTTGCTGGTTTAGTTTTACCATTGTCGAGATGTCTTGTAACCGGGATTCCGAGCCTGATCGGGTCTTCCTGGGAGAAGGAATATCCTTTGGTGAACGTGAGAGCTTGTGATGGGCTAAGTTGGGACACCCCTTCAGGGTTTTGAACTTTCGAAAGCCATGCCCGCGGTTATGGGCATATGGGAATTTGTTAATATCCAGTTGTAGAAAACCCGAAACTTAACTTAATTAAAATGCATCAACCGCGTGTGTAGCCGTGATGGTCTCTTCTCGGTGGGGTCCGGGAAGTGAACACGGAGTTGGAGTTATGCTTGAACGTAGGTTGTTCTAGGATCACTTCTTGATCATAGATTCTTGACCGTGCCTTGCCTCCTCTTCTCGCTCTCATTTGTGTATGCTAGCCACCATATATGCTAGTGCTTGCTGCAGCTCCACCTCATACCTTTTCCCTACCCATAAGCTTAAATAGTCTTGATCGCGATGGTGTGAGATTTCTGAGTCCCCGTGACTCACAGATCACTTCCAAAACTAGTTGCAGGTGCCGATGATACCGTGCAGGTGACGCAACCGAGCTCAAGGAGGAGCTCGATGAAGATTGTGTTCGTTATGTTGTTTCCTTTCCAGTTGGTCAGTAGTGGAGCCTAGTTGGGGCGATCGGGGATCTTTTGCATTAGGGGTAGTCTTCTTTTATTTTGGTTCCGCAGTCGGACCTTGATTGTATCTGGATGATGTAATGCTATATTTATGTATTGTGTGAAGTGGCGATTGTAAGCCAACTCTGTATCTCTTTCTTATTCAGTACATGGGATGTGTAAAGATTACCCCTCTTGCGACATTGCCTACAATGCGGTTATGCCTCTAAGTCGTGCTCCGACACGTGGGAGATATAGCCGCATCGTGGGTGTTACAAGTTGGTAATCAGAGCCTTCCCCGACTTAGGAGCCCCCTGCTTGATCGAATCGCTGGCGTTGTTGAGTCTAGAAAAAAAGTTTTGAGTCAGTTAGGATTATATATATCGCAGAGTAGGATTCTTTCTACTCCTCTATCCCTTCGTCGCTCTAGTGAGGCATCCTGACGTAGAGTTTTGACTCTTCTCTTCTCAAATTTCACTAAAAAAAATTAGGATCACGCGGGTATCTTGGAATCGTTCCGATGGTTTTGTGACGAGAACATTGTTCTTGGTGCCTCCTGACATTTAGGGGTTGTGGCAGTGTCCCGGGGAGTTGAGCTCCGAGGTGTTGTCGTCACAATTTTATCGTTGCAGTTCTGGAATACCTGAGTTTCGCTGACATCGGAAATCTCTTTTATGCAGTTGTTGGTGAGATAACCTCGACGCCACCCAGTACTGGGGCGGGAGTTCGGGAGTATTGCCATAACTCGTATAACGGATGCTTTTCAAAGGTCGAGGTAAATGATTTCCGAAGGTTTCTTGGTTATGTGTTGAAGGATGGATACAGCTGGATGTAGGATTTGCTAGTTTTGGGTGAGATATTATGCTTCCCCTGTATCCCCAACACCTGATTGCATAACCGGAAAGTTTCGGGAGTTTATAAGTGGGAATTCAAGTAGCTCTTAGGATATCTTTCCAACAGATGTATGATATGAGATTGGGGTGCGACGTCTAGTGGTCCGCCTATCCACGGTTGGTTTTACAGTGGTCTTGTTGTGTCTTAAAGAGTCCTTGGCTATGCCGACTTGGGGACGCTTCATATGTCATGTGCACTGCCTTGTACATGATGCTGCTGTACGATCGAGCCCGTGTGGGCCCCACCACGAAAACTTCGGATAAAATCTCTATCATATGTTTGTTCCAGCTTATTTTGCAAGCCAATCCTTTGTTTTGTTTTTTCAGTTGTGGTATTCGAGTTGCTTCGAAGTCAAGTGTTGATTCCATACCTTTCCTAAGCGGTGTTCTCATATTTCTATGTGAATACCAATCCTTCATGATAATCGAGTTTGTCATTTCAACTTCTTTTCAACCGGTGTCTCTCTCTTCAAGTGGTTCCGATCATTTCAACATCCGCAAGATCAATTATCAGTTCTTCTCAACGGTGTTTGTTTCATCCGTCTCCAAGTTGCCTTTGTTTTCCCGCCCTCCCACCCTTGTTTCTTCAAGGACTCAGATTTCTTTGTCAAGTATCCATCTTATGGATGTGAAGTCCATCCATTCTTTTCCGTCAATATTCTTATCCGGTGATTCTCATGAAGATTCTAAAGGAGCTTCTAGTTTGTCATTCCTCATTCTGCTTCCATGCCGGTGGATTTCAATTCAAGCGTTGTTGATCATATCCTTTTTCCTCGTTTCAAAAATGTTTCTCCATGCCGGTGCACCTCATAATCATTCCCCGCTTGCTATTCACTATTTCGGAGTGCTGAAGATATCTCGGAAGGCTCGTCTTGTCATTCAAGATCCATTCAAGCTCTTTTCAAGGTTGTTATCTCATTCATGCCATTTAATTCAACCGGTGCTATCTCCTTTTCAAGTAATCATTCGAAGGTGTTTCTTTTGAGTGGGCCCTAACCCACAGGTTTTTTTCCCAGGATCTTACCTGACTCTTCTAATTTTCCCGGTGTATTCTCAAATTCTTTTTGAAGTTTGACGTAAGAATGAGTTATCATCAGTCAAATGCCTTCTCCAAGATCCTTCATATTCTTTTCATCGTTGGCTCAACCTTTTCTATTCTTCATTCCGGAGTGCCTCAACAATTCATGGTCGTGTTTCTCATCGTCATGCTCGGATTTTAAAGACCGAAGAAGAGTTTCTCTTAAATCTTGCCCATTCTCTTCAAGATTCATGATTCTATCTGTATGCCATCCTCTAATAAATATTTTCGATTGTGAGATATTCTTTTCACCCATCCGGAGTAATTCAGAGTATTTTCAGTTTGTTTCTCCGGAGACTATCATCTCAGAATTATTCATTCCAGCTTTCAGCTCTCGTTTCTCCAAATCTTACCGGTGCATCATTCAAATATTCTCTAATCAGCTTGTGATCTCTTCGTTCTCATGTATCTAATTCTCTCAAGCATCTTCGTTCATTTGCAAATTCTTCCCGGTGTTTTCTTTATCTTTTCTACGTTCATTTTTCAATTCTTACCGGTGGTTCGTTCAGGATTTCTCATCCTTTCTTATTGTATCAATTCATTCGTTGTTTCTAGCCTACCGGTGGATCGTTGAAGACCGTCTTAAGTTGCTCAATATCTATCTTAATCCTTTCTACGAGAATGAGTAGTATGCCAAATCCATTGATGGTCATCAATTAAATTGGTGAAGGATACACATAACATAATTCTTATTTTTGTTTTCATCCAAGTGATAAATTCCTTCCTTTTGGTTTGATCCATCTAAATCATTACAAGGTTTCACCTTATGTTTTCAACTTCTCTTTCTTTTCGTTATGCTTTTGTTTACCGGAGTTCTTCATGGAGGCTCTACATGATGGTTCATCAAGGATTTAATTCCTTCTCGAAGTGTTCATTGAGGTTGTTTTCAGAGGAGCTCAAGTTTTCTTCATCTTGCAATCCGGAGTGCATTTGTTCTCCCTTATCTTTTGAGGTGGTAATATATCATTCTTCATTCACAAGAATGAGTTATCTTAAATCCATCAATCTCTTCATTGGAGTTATCTTGGGTTATATTTCACCTAAAGCCTTCCCTAAGGATTGTTGCTATTTATGGTGCTCGTATATGACCCAAGTTCTTCATCTACCCTCCCGATGAAATAAGTTTCTCGTCTCCTTCTTGATATCAAGCCAATCTATTGTTTCGTTAGTGGCAGAATTTCACCTCATAATTTTGAGATGTCTTCCATAAGCCCACATCAAGCTTATTCTTTTCGTTGTTGGATTTCCAACAACTCCGTTCGACCCATCTCCTAAGGATGCCTTTTCAAAATCTTTTGTGGCAGAAGGTGGCATTTTCTTCTCCATTCTTTTATTTCAATTATCTATCTTCTTTTCTTTCGTTCCGGAGGCATTGTGTTGTTGCTCTCTCCTCTCATCATCTCAAATGTTGAGGGTCGTGTTCTTTTCGTGCTTATCCTTTTAACCGGAGTGTCGTGTCTTCTTTACAAGTATCCTCTCATCTTGTCAAGATCATGTTCAATTCCTTCCATTTCCAACCAGAGTGTTGTGCCCTCTGCTCAAGTTCTTTCATCTTATCGAGTCTTGCATCTCTTTTCAACCGGAGTGCTACCCAAATCGGTTCTTTCTTATTCCTCTTTCTTAACGGAGTGCTTTCAACTTCGTTCGTCTCCGTTGCATTCTCTCTTTCTATATGTTCAACATCTCAAGGTTCATTGGTTTCACTCGTTTGTCAAAGAAGCAACTTAGTTTTACCTCTTCTCTTTCTCTTTCATTTTCCCGCCGGTGCCATCCTAGATCTCGGGACGAGATCCTCTCGTAGTGGTGGAGTGTTGTGACGCCCCAAGACCGGAGCTTCAGATGCCTTCCAGGGTTTCCGGGTTTCATCGTGTGATTTGTTTGGTTCATTGCATTCATCATTGCATCATGTGCATTGCATCATGTCATCATGCCATCATGTCATTTCTTTTTCTTAACTCAACTAAATAAATGGCATGGATCCTTGATCCATTTAAACCGAGGGAATTCACATGGTGATTCTCTTTACAACATATCCTCTTTATATTTAGAGAGCTCTAGTAAATATTCCAATTATTTGGATTTACCGCAAACACACTTGCAATTTAAAACTCTCAGGTCTTTTCTGCTTCGAGTTGCTCCTCAAACCTTGCCATATATTCTTTCATCATTTTCCGGAGCTCCACCAAAAATCCGAACATTTTTGGACCTTCCTAACCCTCACTTCCTATTCGAACCATTTGAATTTAAATCAAATGAGTTTGAATTTAAACTTTCAAAAATGCCTACTCCATTTTTCTTGGAACATGCGCATTTTTGCGAGTCCGGGAAATTTATTCCCATCCCCAAACTCTTTCTCTACCTTTTCTTTTCTTCCTCTTTTTCTGTTGTTTTTGAATAGAGCAAATAGAGGGATAGAAGAGCCTAGCCTCTCAGGCCTGCCAAGCCTGCCCTTTTGCCTTAAGGCCCAGCTGACCCCCTCCTCTCTACTGGGCCGGCCCCAAGCCCACCTAACCCCCTAACCCTAAGTCACAGCCCGCACCCTAGGCCCCGATCCTCATCTCCCCTCAACCCCTCCTCCTCGTTCCTCCTCCCGCCGCCACTCTCACCACGCGCGCATCGGGACAGGGAGAGGAGCTCCCCTCGACGCCCGATCCCCTCGCCGCCTCCACCGCGAGAACCCCTCGTCCGACCTCCTCCTCGCTGCCCTTGGTGCCGCGCCACCGGACCTCCCCAACGCTCTCATCGTCGAGCATCGCTGCCCCTGCAGCCTCCCCTCCTCCGCGTCTTCGCCTCCCATGGCGCCGCGCCCGGCCTCCTGCGCCACCACCATCTCCAGTCGCCTGCGCCGTCACCTTCCCTCGTCGGCCTCCTCTGCATCACCAGGCCGCTCCGTCTGCCCGGTTTCCTTTCTTCACCATCCCGTCCCCTTCCCTGAGTTCTGAAGGAAATATGCCCTAGAGGCAATAATAAAGTTATTATTTATTTCCTTATAATCATGATAAATGTTTATTATTCATGCTAGAATTGTATTAACCGGAAACATAATACATGTGTGAATACATAGACAAACAAAGTGTGTCACTAGTATGCCTCTACTTGACTAGCTCGTTAATCAAAGATGGTTATGTTTCCTGACCATGAACAATGAGTTGTTATTTGATTAACGAGGTCACATCATTAGTTGAATGATCTGATTGACATGACCCATTCCATTAGCTTAGCACCCGATCGTTTAGTATGTTGCTATTGCTTTCTTCATGACTTATACATGTTCCTATGACTATGAGATTATGCAACTCCCGTTTGCCGGAGGAACACTTTGGGTGCTACCAAACGTCACAACGTAACTGAGTGATTATAAAGGAGCATTACAGGTGTCTCCAAAGGTAGATGTTGGGTTGGCATATTTCGAGATTAGGATTTGTCACTCCGATTGTCGGAGAGGTATCTCTGGGCCCTCTCGGTAATACACATCACATAAGCCTTGCAAGCATTACAACTAATATGGTAGTTGTGAGATGATGTATTACGGAACGAGTAAAGAGACTTGCCGGTAACGAGATTGAACTAGGTATTGGATACCGACGATCGAATCTCGGGCAAGTAACATACCGATGACAAAGGGAACAACGTATGTTGTTATGCGGTCTGACCGATAAAGATCTTCGTAGAATATGTAGGAGCCAATATGGGCATCCAGGTCCCGCTATTGGTTATTGACCGGAGACATGTCTCGGTCATGTCTACATTGTTCTCGAACCCGTAGGGTCCGCACGCTTAAGGTTACGATGACAGTTATATTATGAGTTTATGCATTTTGATGTACCGAAGGTTGTTCGGAGTCCCGGATGTGATCACGGACATGACGAGGAGTCTCGAAATGGTCGAGACGTAAAGATTGATATATTGGAAGCCTATGTTTGGACATCGGAAGTGTTCCGGGTGAAATCGGGATTTTACCGGGTTACCGGGAGGTTACCGGAACCCCCCGGGAGCCATATGGGCCTTCATGGGCCTTGGTGGAAAGGAGAAAGAGGCAGCCCAAGGTGGCTGCGCCACTTCCCCCTCCCCTAGTCCTATTAGGACTAGGAGAAGGTGGCCGGCCCCCCTCTCTCCCTTCCCCTCCGAGGAATCCTAGTTGGACTAGGATTGGAGGGGGAATCCTACTCCCAGAGGGAGTAGGACTCTCCTGCGCCTCCCTCCTTGGCCAGCCAGCCTCCCCCCTCTACTCCTTTATATACGGAGGCAGGGGACACCTCTAGACACACAAGTTGATCCACGTGATCTATTCCTTAGCCGTGTGCGGTGCCCCCTGCCACCATATACCTCGATAATACTGTAGCGGAGTTTAGGCGAAGCCCTGCTGCTGTAGTTCATCAAGATCGTCACCACGCCGTCGTGCTGACGAAACTCTTCCCCGACACTTTGCTGGATCGGAGTCCGGGGAACGTCATCGAGCTGAACGTGTGGTCGAACTCGGAGGTGCCGTAGTTTCGGTGCTTGATCGGTTGGATCTTGAAGACGTACGACTACTTCCTCTACGTCGTGTCATCGCTTCCGCAGTCGGTCTGCGTTGGGTACGTAGACAACACTCTCCCCCTCGTTGCTATGCATCACATGATCTTGCGTGTGCGTAGGAAATTTTTTGAAATTACTACGAAACCCAACAGTGGCATCCGAGCCTAGGTTATTTATGTTGATGTTATATGCACGAGTAGAACACAAGTGAGTTGTGGACGATACAAGTCATACTGCCTACCAGCATGTCATACTTTGGTTCGGCGGTATTGTTGGACGAGACGACCCGGACCAACATTACGCGTACGCTTACGCGAGACCGGTTCTCCCGACGTGCTTTGCACACAGGTGGCTTGCGGGCGACTGTCTCTCCAACTTTAGTTGAACCAAGTGTGGCTACGCCCGGTCCTTGCGAAGGTTAAAACGGAGTCTATTTGACAAACTATCGTTGTGGTTTTGATGCGTAGGTGAGATTGGTTCTTGCTTAAGCCCGTAGCAGCCACGTAAAACATGCAACAACAAAGTAGAGGACGTCTAACTTGTTTTTGCAGGGCATGTTCTGATGTGATATGGTCAAGGCATGATGCTGAATTTTATTGTATGAGATGATCATGTTTTGTAACCGAGTTATCGGCAACTGGCAGGAGCCATATGGTTGTCGCTTTATTGTATGCAATGCAATCGCGATGTAATGCTTTACTTTATTGCTAAACGGTAGTGATAGTCGTGGAAGCATAAGATTGGCGAGACGACAATGATACTACGATGGAGATCAAGGTGTCGCGCCGGTGACGATGGTGATCATGACGGTGCTTCGGAGATGGAGATCACAAGCACAAGATGATGATGGCCATATCATATCACTTATATTGATTGCATGTGATGTTTATCTTTTTATGCATCTTATCTTGCTTTGATTGACGGTAGCATTATAAGATGATCTCTCACTAAATTATCAAGAAGTGTTCTCCATGAGTATGCACCGCTGCCAAAGTTCGTCGTGCCCAGACACCACGTGATGATCGGGTGTGATAAGCTCTACGTCCATCTACAGCGGGTGCAAGCCAGTTTTGCACAAGCAAAATACTCAGGTTAAACTTGACGAGCCTAACATATGCAGATATGGCCTCGGAACACGGAGACCGAAAGGTCGAGCGTGAATCATATAGTAGATATGATCAACATAAACGATGTTCACCATTGAAAACTACTCCATCTCACGTGATGATCGGTCATGGTTTAGTTGATTTGGATCACGTAATCACTTAGAAGATTAGAGGGATGTCTATCTAAGTGGGAGTTCTTAAGTAATATGATTAATTGAACTTAAATTTATCATGAACTTAGTACCTGATAGTATCTTGCTTGTTTATGTTGATTGTAGATAGATGGCTCGTGCTGTTGTTCCGTTGAATTTTAATGCGTTCCTTGAGAAAGCAAAGTTGAAAGATGATGGTAGCAATTACACGGACTGGGTCCGTAACTTAAGGATTATCCTCATTGCTGCTCAGAAGAATTATGTCCTGGAAGCACCGCTGGGTGCCAGGCCTGCTGCTGGAGCAACACCAGATGTTATGAACGTCTGGCAGAGCAAAGCTGATGACTACTCGATAGTTCAGTGTGCCATGCTTTACGGCTTAGAATCGGGACTTCAACGACGTTTTGAACGTCATGGAGCATATGAGATGTTCCAGGAGTTGAAGTTAATATTTCAAGCAAATGCCCGGATTGAGAGATATGAAGTCTCCAATAAGTTCTATAGCTGCAAGATGGAGGAGAACAGTTCTGTCAGTGAGCATATACTCAAAATGTCTGGGTATAATAAACTTGATTCAATTGGGAGTTAATCTTCCGGATGATTGCGTCATTGACAGAATTCTCCAATCACTGCCACCAAGCTACAAGAGCTTCGTGATGAACTATAATATGCAAGGGATGAACAAAACTATTCCCGAGCTCTTCGCAATGCTGAAAGCTGCGGAGGTAGAAATCAAGAAGGAGCATCAAGTGTTGATGGTTAACAAGACCACTAGTTTCAAGAAAAAGGGCAAAGGGAAGAAGAAGGGGAACTTCAAGAAGAACGGCAAGCAAGTTGCTGCTCAAGAGAAGAAACCCAAGTCTGGACCTAAGCCTGAAACTGAGTGCTTCTACTACAAGTAGACTAGTCACTGGAAGCGGAACTGCCCCAAGTATTTGGCGGATAAGAAGGATGGCAAGGTGAACAAAGGTATATGTGATATACATGTTATTGATGTGTACCTTACTAGAACTCACAGTAGCACCTGGGTATTTGATACTGGTTCTGTTGCTAATATTTGCAACTCGAAACAGGGACTACGGAATAAGCGGGCACTGGCAAAGGACGAGGTGACGATCCGCGTGGGAAACGGTTCCAAAGTCGATGTGATCGCGGTCGGCACGCTACCTCTACATTTACCTTCGGGATTAATATTAGACCTAAATTGAGCATGAACATTATATCTGGATCTTGTTTAATGCGAGACGGTTATTCATTTAAATCAGAGAATAATGGTTGTTCTATTTATATGAGTAATATCTTTTATGGTCATGCACCCTTGAAGAGTGGTCTATTTTTATTGAATCTCGATAGTAGTAATACACATATTCATAATGTTGAAGCCAAAAGATGCAGAGTTGATAATGAAAGTGCAACTTATTTGTGGCACTGTCGTTTAGGTCATATCGGTGTAAAGCGCATGAAGAAACTCCATACTGATGGACTTTTGGAACCACTTGATTATGAATCACTTGGTACTTGCGAACCGTGCCTCATGGGCAAGATGACTAAAACACCGTTCTCCGGTACTATGGAGAGAGCAACAGATTTGTTGGAAATCATACATACCGATGTATGTGGTCCGATGAATATTGAGGCTCGTGGCGGATATCGTTATTTTCTCACCTTCACAGATGATTTAAGCAGATATGGATATATCTACTTAATGAAACATAAGTCTGAAACATTTGAAAAATTCAAAGAATTTCAGAGTGAAGTTGAAAATCATCGTAACAAGAAAATAAAGTTTCTACGATCTGATCGTGGAGGAGAATATTTGAGTTACGAGTTTGGTATACATTTGAAAAATTATGGAATAGTTTCGCAACTCACGCCACCCGGAACACCACAGCGTAATGGTGTGTCCGAACGTCGTAATCGTACTTTACTAGATATGGTGCGATCTATGATGTCTCTTACTGATTTACCGCTATCTTTTTGGGGTTATGCTTTAGAGACGGCCGCATTCACGTTAAATAGGGCACCATCAAAATCCGTTGAGACGACGCCTTATGAACTGTGGTTTGGCAAGAAACCAAAGTTGTCGTTTCTTAAAGTTTGGGGCTGCGATGCTTATGTGAAAAAGCTTCAACCTGATAAGCTCGAACCCAAATCGGAGAAATGTGTCTTCATAGGATACCCAAAGGAAACTGTTGGGTACACCTTCTATCACAGATCCGAAGGCAAGACATTCGTTGCTAAGAATGGATCCTTTCTAGAGAAGGAGTTTCTCTCGAAAGAAGTGAGTGGGAGGAAAGTAGAACTTGACGAGGTAACTGTACCTGCTCCCTTACTAGAAAGTAGTTCATCACAGAAAACTGTTTTAGTGACACCTACACCAGTTAGTGAGGAAGCCAATGATAATGATCATGAAACTTCAGATCAAGATTCTACTGAACCTCGTAGATCAACCAGAGTAAGATCCGCGCCAGAGTGGTACGGTAATCCTGTTCTGGAAGTCATGCTACTAGATCATGATGAACCTACGAACTATGAAGAAGCGATGGTGAGCCCAGATTCCGCAAAGTGGCTTGAAGCCATGAAATCTGAGATGGGATCCATGTATGAGAACAAAGTATGGACTTTGGTTGACTTGCCCGATGATCGGCAAGCAATTGAGAATAAATGGATCTTTAAGAAGAAGACTGACGCTGATGGTAATGTTAGTGTCTACATAGCTCGACTTGTCGCAAAAGGTTTTTGGCAAGTTCAAGGGATTGACTACGATGAGACCTTCTCACCCGTAGCGATGCTTAAGTCCGTCCGAATCATGTTAGCGATTGCCGCATTTTATGATTATGAAATTTGGCAGATGGATGTCAAAACTGCATTCCTGAATGGATTTCTGGAAGAAGAGTTGTATATGATGCAACCGGAAGGTTTTGTCGATCCAAAGGGAGCTAACAAAGTGTGCAAGCTCCAGCGATCCATTTATGGACTGGTGCAAGCCTCTCGGAGTGGGAATAAACGTTTTGATAGTGTGATCAAAGCATTTGGTTTTATACAGACTTTCGGAGAAGCCTGTATTTACAAGAAAGTGAGTGGGAGCTCTGTAGCATTTCTGATATTATATGTGGATGACATATTGCTGATTGGAAATGATATAGAATTTCTGGATAGCATAAAGGGATACTTGAATAAAAGTTTTTCAATGAAAGACCTCGGTGAAGCTGCTTACATATTAGGCATTAAGATCTATAGAGATAGATCAAGACGCTTAATTGGACTTTCACAAAGCACATACCTTGACAAGATTTTGAAGAAATTCAAAATGGATCAAGCAAAGAAAGGATTCTTGCCTGTGTTACAAGGTGTGAAGTTGAGTAAGACTCAATGCCCGACCACTGCAGAAGATAGAGAGAATATGAAAGATGTTCCCTATGCATCAGCCATAGGATCTATCATGTATGCAATGCTATGTACCAGACCTGATGTGTGCCTTGCTATAAGTTTAGCAGGGAGGTACCAAAGTAATCCAGGAGTGGATCACTGGACAGCGGTCAAGAACATCCTTAGATACCTGAAAAGGACTAAGGATATGTTTCTCGTATATGGAGGTGACAAAGAGCTCACCGTAAAAGGTTACGTTGATGCAAGCTTTGACACTGATCCGGACGATTCTAAATCGCAAACCGGATACGTGTTTACATCAAACGGTGGAGCTGTCAGTTGGTGCAGTTCTAAACAAAGCGTCGTAGCGGGATCTACATGTGAAGCGGAGTACATAGCTGCTTCGGAAGCAGTGAACGAAGGAGTCTGGATGAAGGAGTTCATATCCGATCTAGGTGTCATACCTAGTGCATCGGGTCCAATGAAAATCTTTTGTGACAATACTGGTGCAATTGCCTTGGCAAAGGAATCCAGATTTCACAAAAGGACCAAACACATCAAGAGACGCTTCAATTCCATCCGGGATCTAGTCCAGGTGGGAGACATAGAGATTTGCAAGATACATACGGATCTGAATGTTGCAGACCCGTTGACTAAGCCTCTTCCACGAGCAAAACATGATCAGCACCAAGGCTCCATGGGTGTTAGAATCATTATAGTGTAATCTAGATTATTGACTCTAGTGCAAGTGGGAGACTGAAGGAAATATGCCCTAAAGGCAATAATAAAGTTATTATTTATTTCCTTATAATCATGATAAATGTTTATTATTCATGCTAGAATTGTATTAACCGGAAACATAATACATGTGTGAATACATAGATAAACAAAGTGTGTCACTAGTATGCCTCTACTTGACTAGCTCGTTAATCAAAGATGGTTATGTTTCCTGACCATGAACAATGAGTTGTTATTTGATTAACGAGGTCACATCATTAGTTGAATGATCTGATTGACATGACCCATTCCATTAGCTTAGCACCCGATCGTTTAGTATGTTGCTATTGCTTTCTTCATGACTTATACATGTTCCTATGACTATGAGATTATGCAACTCCCGTTTGCCGGAGGAACACTTTGGGTGCTACCAAACGTCACAACATAACTGAGTGATTATAAAGGAGCATTACAGGTGTCTCCAAAGGTAGATGTTGGGTTGGCATATTTTGAGATTAGGATTTGTCACTCCGATTGTCGGAGAGGTATCTCTGGGCCCTCTCGGTAATACACATCACATAAGCCTTGCAAGCATTACAACTAATATGGTAGTTGTGAGATGATGTATTACGGAACGAGTAAAGAGACTTGCCGGTAACGAGATTGAACTAGGTATTGGATACCGACGATCGAATCTCGGGCAAGTAACATACCGATGACAAAGGGAACAACGTATGTTGTTATGCGGTCTGACCGATAAAGATCTTCGTAGAATATGTAGGAGCCAATATGGGCATCCAGGTCCCGCTATTGGTTATTGACCGGAGACATGTCTCGGTCATGTCTACATTGTTCTCGAACCCGTAGGGTCCGCACGCTTAAGGTTACGATGACAGTTATATTATGAGTTTATGTATTTTGATGTACCGAAGGTTGTTCGGAGTCCCGGATGTGATCACGGACATGACGAGGAGTCTCGAAATGGTCGAGACGTAAAGATTGATATATTGGAAGCCTATGTTTGGACATCGGAAGTGTTCCGGGTGAAATCGGGATTTTACCGGGTTACCGGGAGGTTACCGGAACCCCCCGGGAGCCATATGGGCCTTCATGGGCCTTGGTGGAAAGGAGAAAGAGGCAGCCCAAGGTGGCTGCGCCACTTCCCCCTCCCCTAGTCCTATTAGGACTAGGAGAAGGTGGCCGGCCCCCCTCTCTCCCTTCCCCTCCGAGGAATCCTAGTTGGACTAGGATTGGAGGGGGAATCCTACTCCCAGAGGGAGTAGGACTCTCCTGCGCCTCCCTCCTTGGCCGGCCAGCCTCCCCCCTCTACTCCTTTATATACGGAGGCAGGGGACACCTCTAGACACACAAGTTGATCCACGTGATCTATTCCTTAGCCGTGTGCGGTGCCCCCTACCACCATATACCTCGATAATACCGTAGCAGAGTTTAGGCGAAGCCCTGCTGCTGTAGTTCATCAAGATCGTCACCACGCCGTCGTGCTGACGAAACTCTTCCCCGACACTTTGCTGGATCGGAGTCCGGGGAACGTCATCGAGCTGAACGTGTGGTCGAACTCGGAGGTGCCGTAGTTTCGGTGCTTGATCGGTTGGATCTTGAAGACGTACGACTACTTCCTCTACGTCGTGTCATCGCTTCCGCAGTCGGTCTGCGTTGGGTACGTAGACAACACTCTCCCCCTCGTTGCTATGCATCACATGATCTTGCGTGTGCGTAGGAAATTTTTTGAAATTACTACGAAACCCAACAAGTTCTTGCTCTCTCTCTTGGACAGCAGGGCCCCATGGACGCCAATCCGTCGGTCCTCTGCGTCCTCACACCCTGCCGACGACCAGCGCCCGCCGTGGCCGTTCCCTCCGCCGTGCTGTGCAGGAGCTCTGCCGCAGCCACCAACCTCCCGCTAACCCTGCCTCCGCGCCCGAGCTGCTCAGCCCTACTTCGCCTTGCCACCGTGAGCATCGGATGCTCCGGTGAACCCGCGCCACCCAGCAACCTCCTACTGCCCTTGCCCCATGCCTCTACCACTCTTGCGAGCATCCCATCTGCGAAACCTGCCACCGTCGGAGGCGACCAGTTCATCGTGTCTTTTTGAACGCTATCAACCGAGGCCTTTTAGTGTTGTTCTGGATCTCGCCAAGGCCTTCTTGTTTTTGGGTTCGGCAAGTAGCATGAGGACCGAGGACTCAGAGCAACCGGTCCTTCAAGTTTCTCAGAGACCACGCAGATTCGCCAAGTACCATGACATCCGGAGCCCCTTGGAAATGTCAAGTTCGACCACCGTAGCGCCGAAGACCTTGGATGCTCGAACGAGTACCGAACGAAACGCCAAGTACCACTATCGCCGAGTACGACTACTTCCACGAAGATACGAGAACAACTACTGTCGACCCTTGAAGCCTCCGTGGACATCAAGTCCCTCGTCGTGATCCCGAACATCGACAGAAAATTGTGCAACTAAGAACGTGAATGACTACCGCTGCCAAGATCACGAGTACCTCTACCGTCGTCATGTACACCTACTTCCACTACGAACATCCCGAGAACGTCTACTTCCTCTACTTTGCACCGAACGAGAACCGTCCCGATTGCACGCTTCGAAGGTATAACCCCGAGACGACGACCCGTGAACGAATGCATGTGTTGTTTGAGGTGCATGTTTGGATGTTGTATCCTCCCGTGATCGTTAGATGTTTCCCTCGCTTGGCACCGTCATCGACCCGTGGGAACTCGTTATCCGAGATCACCCCACCGTTCATCGCATGACACGCTCCCATCACACTTGTTCCTTTCCACCGGCATCTCAATCGAGTTTCCAGAAACGGAACGTTGCCGTGGCACCGTTTCCGTTATCGTCACCGTGGCACCCTTTCTTTCCACCACGGTGACAAATGCTTCTTAATGCTCTTGTCAACTTTTAATAAAAATTGCATAAACTTGAACATGTCATCCGCATCATGTTAACAACTGTAAGATGTTTAAAATTGTTGGTGCATTAAATTGCTAATGCATGGGGATTTACCGGATTTGTTGTTTGTTATATCCGGCCCCATTTAAATTGTTTAAATGGTATAGTTTTGTTATGCTTCACCTCTTGCCATGTTAACCAACATTTAATATTGTTGAGTATCTAACCGAGAGTGAACTAAATAATTGATGTGGTGTTCCGTCAATATGCAACCGAGTTGCATATTGAGCTCCACTTAATTTGTATGATTGCTTGTGCACTTTGCCATGCCATGCTTCATTAAACCGGACATGCATCATACTTGATTGTGCATCATACCATGTTTATGTGATGGTTGTTTACTTTGCTGCTTGCTTCTTTCCGGGTTGCTTCTCTCGTTAGCTTCGGTTTCATTCCAGAGTTGTAAGGATCCGTTCGACTTCGTCCGTTTGTCTTCTTCGTGGACTCGTTCTTCTTCCTTGCGGGATTTCAGGCAAGATGACCATACCCTCGAAATCACTTCTATCTTTGCTTGCTAGATGCTTGCTCTTTTGCTATGCCTATGCTACGATACCTACCACTTGCTTATCATGCCTCCCATATTGCCATGTCAAACCTCTAACCCACCTTGTCCTAGCAAACCGTTGTTTGGCTATGTTACCGCTTTGCTCAACCCCTCTTATAGCGTTGCTAGTTGCAGGTGAAGATTGGAGTTTGTTCCTTGTTGGGACATGTTTATTTGTTGGGATATCACAATATCTCTTATTTAATTAATGCATCTATATACTTGGTAAAGGGTGGAAGGCTCGGCCTTATGCCTGGTGTTTTGTTCCACTCTTGCCGCCCTAGTTTCCGTCATACCGGTGTTATGTTCCTTGATTTTGCGTTCCTTACGCAGTTGGGTTATAATTGGAACCCCTTGACAGTTCGCCTTGAATAAAACTCCTCCAGCAAGGCCCAACATTGGTTCTACCATTTGCCACCTAGCCTTTTTCTTTCCCTTGGGTTCTACAGACTCAAGGGTCATCTTTATTTTAAACCCCCGGGCCAGTACTTCTCTAAGTGTTGGTCCAGCCTGAGCGATGTCCGGCGCCCCCTGGGCAACCAGGGTTTATGCCAACCAGACGTCTGGCTCATCCGGTGTGCCCTGAGAACGAGATATGTGCAGCTCCTATCGGGATTTGTCGGCACATCTGGGTGGCTTTGCTGGTTTAGTTTTACCATTGTCGAGATGTCTTGTAACCTGGATTCCGAGCCTGATCGAGTCTTCCTGGGAGAAGGAATATCCTTCGTTGACCGTGAGAGCTTGTGATGGACTAAGTTGGGACACCCCTGCAGGGTTTTGAACTTTCGAAAGCCATGCCCGCGGTTATGGGCAAATGGGAATTTGTTAATGTCTGGTTGTAGAAACCCGAAACTTAACTTAATTAAAATGCATCAACCGCGTGTGTAGCCGTGATGGTCTCTTCTCGGCGGGGTCCGGGAAGTGAACACGGTGTTGGAGTTATGCTTGAACGAAGGTTGTTCTAGGATCACTTCTTGATCATAGATTTTCGACCGTGCCTTGCCTCCTCTTCTCGCTCTCATTTGCGTATGCTAGCCACCATATATGCTAGTGCTTGCTGCAGCTCCACCTCATACCTTTTCCCTACCCATAAGCTTAAATAGTCTTGATCGCGAGGGTGTGAGATTGCTGAGTCCCCGTGACTCACATATTACTTCCAAAACCAGTTGTAGGTGCCGATGATACCGTGCAGGTGACGCAACCGAGCTCAAGGAGGAGCTCGATGAAGATCGTGTTCGTTATGTTGTTTCGTTTCCAGTTGGTCAGTAGTGGAGCCCAGTTGGGGTGATCGGGGATCTTTTGCATTAGGGGTAGTCTTCTTTTATTTTGGTTCCGCAGTCGGACCTTGATTGTATCTGGATGATGTAATGCTATATTTATCTATTGTGTGAAGTGGCGATTGTAAGCCAACTCTGTATCTCTTTCTTATTCAGTAGATGGGATGTGTAAAGATTACCCCTCTTGCGACATTGCCTACAATGCGGTTATGCCTCTAAGTCGTTCTCCGACACATGGGAGATATAGCCGCATCGTGGGTGTTACAGAGGGTGACCTAGGGTTACAAGCCGATAGGACAGGCCCAGCTAGAAGTACGTAGTGACAGCTTTTGACTCCACAGATCCGATAAATCAGGTATGCGTCCTCGGCAAAGTGTTGGCCAGCACCTGGCTATTTAAGTCACCAAGTAGTTCCTACGCTAAGGCTGGTCACAATGGGCAGGAACTTAGGAGTAACATCACACACTCCAATGCAACTTTGCTTATGTGGCACATATTTAATGAAGAGAGAGCTGCTTGTGGTAACTAGCTAAGTTACCGGAATATCACACACTCCAAGAAACAATGAGTCTATGACCTAATAAATACATCGTTGCATGACACTATGAGGGTGTTTGTTTCCAGGGACTTATTGGTTTAGGGACGTAAAAAAGTCTCTATAAGTCCCATCTAAACCAAACAGGAGGGACTTATAGGGATTTAAAATGGGCATTTGAGACTTATAAAATAAGACTCTCAAGGAGGGACTTATAGGGACTTATAGTTGTAATATGGTCTTATAGAGACTCATAAGTCCGAGGAACCAAACAGGTAGGGACTTTTTAGGGACTTGGAACTTATAAGTTAGGACTAAAAAAAGTCCTAGGACTTATGGACCAAACAGGACCTATATATATATGTTCCTACCCACTATGGAGGTAGTAACATAGTCTAGGGAAGTGTGTAGGTTACTAGCTTATGTTGCTGTCCATTGTGATCAGCCTAAGCGTTGTGGTACTAAACAGCGACCGAACTGATGTAGTTTTTTTTGAGGGATAACTGCTGTAGTTTTTTGTTCCCAACCCATCAGCAGCTGGGCCCTAGCATTCGGCCCACCAGATAGGCCAGCCTTCAGAATCAGAAAAAAAAAGAGCTTCTTCTCGTCGAACGCGGCGTCTCCTGCGCTTAAGCCGCCGCTGATGTCGAGCACGCGCATGGGCGGGATGCCGAGCGCCACGTTGAACGCCGTGGACGTGTCCTCCATGGCCCCGCGGTACGCGTCGGCGTGGATCCCGCAGCTGCCGATGTGGAAGGACACGCCGGCCACGCCCAGGCACGCGCTACCTCTTCGGCGTGCGCGCCGTACTTGGTTCAGAGCTTGACCTTGGGGTCGCCATTGTTGCCGTTGATGCGGAGGATGAACCGAGCGCCGCATGCGGGTTGCACTTGACGGCTCCGGGTTACCTTGCCTGCCTGTACGTCCGGGAGAGCGCGGCGCCAGCGCATGTACAGGTGCACGACCCTGGTGAGGTCGAGGACGTAGAAGGTGCTGCGTACGCCGGGCTGGAGCCTGCGATGGCGTGCTTCTCCTTGAGCATCTCCGGCCTGTAGGGAATGACCTGCTTGTTCTTCACTCCCTGCGCGACCAGCACCGCCTGCATGGGGCTGCCGCTGCTTCCGAGCATGTCAGACCGCAACGACGTGGTGTCACGCAGTGGAAGAGTGTGATCACGCGCGCGTACGAGTGCTGCAAGCCTTATTAAACTAGCTAGCTTCCTAACTTAACTGAGACTGTTCGAGCTAGACTTAGGCAAGATCGAGCAATGCTATTTAAGTGTGAAATGAAATCAAACTATGTTGTTTCTTTTACTCGGAGTGTCAAAAATGAGAAAACAAAAGTATTCCCATTCCACACCTCTAGATCATATATGTCCATACGTTGCTAAGCCAGTTGTGTTCAATTAATTTATTTTTAAAGGCTCACATGTGCATTGGCTTGATCTAAACAATGTATCGACCACTGTGCTCGAACAACATACCCTCACATTCAAAGACAGAAATAATGTTCTAACGTACACTAGAAACAATAGTGTTTCTTCCATATTAACAAAGTTGTACGACGAATACATCAACCCCATTGCCAACTCAAAACAAACAGAGTTCTAGGACGCATCGAAATAATTCATATCACATCATATTAGAGAAAAGGGAGGCTCTGTCTGGCTCCATTAGCAAAGAAACCAATAATCCACATCACATCAGCTCCGAGAGAGTAGTCCGAAAGCCAAATAGCAACTACTACAGTTTTTGCTAATATAAAATCCCCCAAATGGATGGGTCAAGGAAGGGAAATAGTGCACCCCGATGCAACACAAACACCACTACTCTGCCGCATCATCGCAGAGCACATGCACAGCACGCCTGGTCTTTAGCGGGGGACCACCTGTCTAAGAAGACCGAGCCGAGGATCGCCATGCCCTGGAAACTGCCCATGCGCCCGGCGTGATCAAGAGTGAGGAGATGATCGTGTTGCTCCTCTGAGCAACTACCGTGGAGCTCGGGGTCTATGCTTCATATGTGGATAGCGTTGGGGGTCAGGGACCTCAACGTGGACCCACAGTTCAGCTTTATGTAGTGGAAGATCTGCGGAACTGTTATAAGCTGGCCAAGGTGATAGAGTACTACAAGACATCGATTCTAACGAAGACATCCTGAAGCCCATTTTCAAAGTGGCGAAACATAATGTGTTGTTGCTAGGTAAACTTGGAGGGCAGACATTGTTGATATTGGTGGATTCTAGGAGTTCTCACGGTTTTATCAGCGAGACCGTGGTTGTGGGGTTACAGTCCCTAGTGCAGATTATGCCCACCATAATTGTTAAAATTGCCACTAGGGGAACATTATCCTACTCTAGTTTTATTCCGGCTTGCAAATGGTAGTCTCGGGGGCATGAATTCCAGACCGATTTGAGAGTGTTGTCCCTGGGTGTTATGATATGGTAGTAGGCAAGGACTGGTTACAAGCGTGTGGCCCAATATGGATTGGCTGGGCTGCTAAACAACTTCAGTTCACACAAAAAGGAGAGATGATCTTGCTCACAGGAGTTCAGAACCAACTCAGCTATGTTCAGATGATCTCTAGTGCGCAGCTGTAGCAGTTGAAAGGATCCAATGATACTGCCCATGTCATCGGCTAGAGTAAAATGCAAAAATCCATCATAATTGGGGACCTCAATTCAGAAAACAACCATCTTTCTGGTTTTTTTCTTTCAAAAAACCGTCATCATTGTGCTGACATTTTTCAGAAAACACTAATCGCTCGATTAGCACAGATGATGACGAATATGACCGGTGGGTCCTGTCGTCAGTGCTGATGTGGCACGGGAAAAGTCACGCCGTTAGACTGGAACATTGACCCCCCTTTGCCTCCTTGGGATTTTACCAAACACCTAGCAGGCGTCCTGGTGCATCGTCTTCTTCATCACAGCCGCGAGAGATGGCCTCGACGTAGTTGCAGTACCAGCCGTGCTGCGCGCCGTTAGTTGCACTCCCGACCTTCCAGATCGACGGCACTTGAGGTCGCGCACGCCGGACAGCAGCTGCTTTGAGGAGAGCGCGCGGCCGCCAGGTGCTTGAGGACGGCAGCGGCGCTGTCCGGCTAGCATGGCGCGCGCGGCAGAGCTCGCTGGGTGGCTGCGTGGTGTCACCACTGGTGTGTGTATGTCGGTATGTGTTGTGCGTGTTGTGTGTGTGATCGGGTGGCCATGCTACATGGCTACTTGCCTGGGTTGCTCGGCGTGGTGTGCTTGCCCGTTTGGCATGCCGGCTTGTCGGCCTGTGCTCGTACGGGACGACTGGAAGTTGCAGTAGCACTTGCGCCGGGGAGAAGCTGCAGAATGGTGCTGGGTGGACGCCCACTGCGTCACTCAGGTGGCATTTGACGCCGGTTGAAGAACTCTGGATGGTTGCGCCAGACCTGTTCGATACAATGCCACAAAGAACTGTTGGGAGAGAGAGATGGGTGTAGATGCTGACGGGTGGGCCCCATTTACAGTTTACTATTTGAGTCAAACAGCGTCAGATTTTGGCGCCACATCAGCACTGACAATGGGACCAACCGGTCATACTCGTCGTCAACAGTTGATAATCGAGCAATCAGCGTTTTGTGCACAACTGTTAGCACAACGGGGAGGTTTTTTTTAAAGAAACCAAAAGGTGGTGGTTTTCTAAATTGGGTCTCCAATTGTGGTGCTTTTCTAAATTAGGGTCTCTAATTACGGTGGTTTTTTGCAATTTACTTGATCTAAGTCTGAAGTTGTCATTGCACATGTTCCTGTGCCTATTTAGCAGTTTTGGGATGAATTCCAGCATGTTTTTGAAGAACCAACTGAATTACCTCCACAAAGAGGGCATGTAAAACAGATTCTACGCACGTGGGTCTCTTAGAATTACCGACATAATCTCATGTTCCAACTGAACAATACCAGTAGGGTCTGACGTGCCAATTAAAAAATAGAGATTAATCTATGAACAAGTAACAAATTACATAACTTATAACTCTATTAAACAAGGTTTTGACACGTCATCTGCTCAAGGTAAACTTCTATACTCTCTTCAAGTTATGCACTACTTTCTCAAGCCTTCAATCGCTTGCTCCTCGTCGGTCTTGACTCAAATGCCTCATCACTACGATGAGTCCAAGGCAAACAGGAACCATCCCCCAACGTTTCAGAACTTCCAAAGCAGAGCAAGATCACTGCCATGTAGTTCAAAAAAAAACAAACAAACAGGAAGTTCCCATCTCAAATGATTGTCATGTAAAAGAAGCAATCCTCACTACATGTAAAAATACACATTTCAATTGCACAATTGATGGGATGACCGCAGCCTTTACCCTCCTGGAAAATCTTCTTACCATCACCTATTTCTTTGACTATCCTCCAAGCCACCAACTGAAGGTCCATCTTGTTCTTGAAATACTTGACAGCTGGGGATATGAGGGTTTAAATGTCCTAAATAGAGAATGCTTCTGTGTAAAAAAAAATGACCTTCCAGAGCCAGAACACAATACCTATATTATAAAATGACGAAGCATCATACCATTTTCACAGTGAACAAGAACCACCTGATTTCAATACAGTAAGTCCCATCCTCAAGCCTTGCTTCATACTTAACTTCACGAAGCAACTGAGTAAAGCTTAGAAACTGTCACAACTCCGCAGCAATTTGCATTATTAGACCCAATATCTTACTCCCGAAACATGAAACAATGAAAAAAGATTAATACACCGGCACACAGGAGCTACTACTACCGAACTTCAAATTTTAGGACTGAAGCTTCTAATCATGAATAAATGAATGAAGAATGTAAATAAACTGCCAACTAATCCTGATGATCCACGAAAAGACAAGTACGTTTAAATTCAGAATTCAATTAACTGATAAGCTTCTATTGAAACTTTACAACTTGGTGATCCAAACGTTTATACTTAATATAAACTTGAAAAAACTCCAGAGTGCCTGCTTTGCCAAAAACCAACACGAAATGTAGAATGTTGATTTGGATAATCTCGGGCGTAAGAAGACACACAGTTTACACATAATACAGACATAAAATCAGGTATCAGCAAGAAACCACTATCGCAACAACGACAGACCAAAACATGCAGCGCGATTCCCTCACTTTTCAATCGGAATCAAGGCGCAAGAACCAGGAAAGGAAACTGAACAGATTTCCATCTTAGGCATCTACTTTTGGAGAAAGCTCAATCATGACAAAGGTGAGATAACCTCCCGAAGAGCAATAGTTCTTTTTTTGGTTTTGACACCAAGATCACTAATACAGTGCATGAAAATGAGCAACACTACAAACTAGTCCTCACTAAATATAGAATATGAGCAAAGCACACTTTTCAGTGCCCACTTGAGAAAAAGCTTAATTTTTTTTAGGTATCTGAGATCCATGCTAAAGATGACTATAAATTTCTCATTCTACAGCAAAGCAGTAAAACATAAATTCCCTTTGTATTTACACCAAAGTATTATATCAAAGCCACACAGGACGAAATTGCCCAAATTATACACATTCGGCATATCCAAGAGGCCAATTACTGGATAAAAACATAGCGCCAGAAATGCCAATGCTAAAAACTGTCTTGAAGCTTGGTCGAACAAAGTGCAAGAACATATAATTCCAATGGAAGAAAATATTTGCATTATCCATTGAGCACTAGAAATCACAAATGCACAGACAACAGCAAAGGCAAAGGTCGAAGCCAAGAGGGTTGGGCTGACACTAACCAACTGCTACAAGAATGTGCCTGAAAATTGTACTGAAGACGGCACGGGCATGTGCATGCATAGAAGCAAGCAATCCATTCGGAGCAAGCCGGACATGCTATATAATTTGCGGTATAGAATAATCAGTTGCATTCGGTTGCTTCAAGCAAATAGAGGATCGTTGTACAAATTTAATACTTAGTGCCTACTCTCTTAAAAGAACAATTTCTTTTTTCAAAAATATTTGACTCGTAGCATTCAGTTGCATTAAGAAACTAGAGCATCGTTCTACAAATTTATGCATCTCGTCGTCAAGGATTTCTGAAGCTATTCAGATAAGGCATAAATATAAAAGTGTCCAGAGATTTTCATCTTCTAGCTGAGAAACATAGACAAAACAAGGCCAGTAAATGGAAAGAGCAACTAGATTTTGAATTGGGAGGGGGCGCTGCAGTTTAACCTCATGAACTAATGACGAGAGAGTGTTGCTTTCATACACACAAGATAATTCAGATCACCCAATGTAAAACCTTCTAATTCTGAAAACAATGAACTGATAAATCCTGTAGAAATGATGAAATTAGTTATGTGGCACTGCCTCAATGTAGATCTTGCCATGTAAACTTCTTCTGTGCCTTGCCGGACATGGTTGTCTGCAGCTTCTACAACTTAATCTCAGATCTGCAGGAGGATTTCATTAGACCAATCTCATAGCAGAAAAAAAAATTCATTTATAGATCCGCTGACCAAATCTCGAAAATTAATATGGGAAATTTTAGGGAAGTTAACTCGGAACACATCAACAATGTATTTACCGTAAGATGAAGAATCATAGATAGCGAGAGCAAGAAGGCTATCTAGAGTACTTGCTGGTCCTAAAACTTAGCACCATTAATTATCCAACTGACCTGCCAATGTGGGTTTAGAACCACCCCCAGCGACTCGCACGCGCCTGTTTGGCTCGTTGCCAAGGTGGGACACGCAGAGGCCGAGGAAATAGGGTGTAATTACCATTGCTTGTAGATGAAATGTGTGTGTGTGTGTGTGTGTGTGTGTGTGTGTTGAACAATCAATCTATATGTTGCAAACTTCAGACTCAAAATTTGCCCCGGTATGATGGGAGGACACTCAAAATAATTCCTTCATCTATACATCTATACAAATATAACAAACACCCAAAGAGGCAGATCCAACAGATCTCGGCCATCAACCAGGTCAATCCAAGGACCTAAACTACTCCAATGGCAAGCACTCAACGTGTTTAGTGAGCAATTAATATCTCTAATCTCTAACCTTATAAAAGACCCGGTTGGTGATGATGGTGTGTATGCCATCCGCCATTTCTCACCATCCGATCTCCATCTACCGCATGCAAGGCAAGCTGTGATATTTTTGCAGAATGACCCCTGCCACTCTACTCTACATTTGCAGAAAACCACTTAAGTCTCTCCAGATTATTCCCGCCTCTCCTCCATCTTGTCCAAACAGATATGAGGAATAAATTTTGCGCAAAACCTAACATACTTGGTGATATATATACCAAAAAGAGGGTGATTTTATTTCAAGTTTGTGAACGTGTATTAGTCTATGTTAGATCTATTGCAACACATTGGCACTTTGCTAGTCATACCAAATATAACCCTAATAATCACATAATTAACACAAGTAATATCATACCTAATATCCGCATGCAATTAAGACACTGCCTAATATTAACGTGCATTGCATGTATGGAGTTACTAGTAATTATAAAATCACTAGACTAAGCTTATCATGTATGATAGAGTTGAGCATGATTGCCTGATACAAATCATTGATTTGGTATAGACTCCGTGTCAAAGCTGGCAGACACCACTCTCCAGTTACGACAGTCATAACACTGAACCCATTCATGATCAGGCTTGCAGCGCCGATCTCTTTTCCCCTAGATGAAGAAAGTTGTAGAGTGAGTAACACTTTTTAAATACAGTGACCATAATGTTCGGGAATTGTACAGCCAAACCTTAAAGGTAACACCATGATAACTTAAATTCTAGGATAATAAACATTTGGTTCCCGATCATTACCAAAGTAACGATTGAAGAGCAACCCCGATCCCTTACCCCACTGCTACATCCCTAGAAGCATGATTGATTATATGCATGTAAAATATGTATTTTCCTTAGTAAAGTACGTATATTTTGCAGAGAGAAGGTGCATATGTCCCACCCATATCTATACATCTTGTCAACTTGGTTACAAAAGCTAAGAAGGCTCTGAACATGTACAGTTAACTTCTAGTTACCCATTCAAAACCTAAATGTAAGGCTCTCAAAGATGCATGTACACCCAACTACTCCGTCCGTTCCCAAATATAAGTATTTTTAGAGATTCCAACAAGTGACTACATACGGAGCAAAATGAGTGAACATACACTCTAAAATATGTCTATATACATCCGTATGTTGTAGTCCATTTGAAATGTCTAAAAAGACTTATAATTAGGAACGGAGGGATTACAAGTTAGCAATTCCAAACTTAAGTGCAGAAGGCCTCAGAAATCCATAAATTATTAGTGTATTTCTATTTGTATTGTCACTTGGACAAGAAAGGAAAATTAGTTGGTTCCCGGGCATTGTTTTTGTGCAGGGAAAACTTATTAGTTGATCTCCTAGCAAACAATGAAGCCTAAAAGTCTAACAGCTCAACCCTTAGTCCAGCATTGGCAATTAAAATGAAGTTATACTAGCATAAAGTGCACGTTTGCCCAAAAACATAGCACTTAATGGTTAAACCTTTTTGTACTTAATTGAAGGCACATTTTAACATACTCGGAGTCTCCATAATAACAACTAGAGATGGGTTTGCTTGGAATGTGCGAAGGCTATGTCACTACAAGATCATCAAACCCCAAAATAAAGATATAAATATAAATTCATTTTTCTTTTGTACTGAACCTAGAATTTTTTCTCTTGTGTCGAAAGAAAAATTACAACACAAACATGTTTACTTGTTTGTCCTGGATGTGATCCAACTTCTTGATGGAATAATATATCTCCATGACCTTAGTCAGTGGGGTTTCCATCAGTCCTCCATGAGTTCCAGTCCAAGGGGTCCCTGTTTCCATCAGAGACACCACCTAACTAAATTCAATATACAAAAACTATGGTTCAGTTCCCTTTTCACCAAAGGAAACTAGCACTTTTCCAATGAAATACATTCTGCAGTAGCTTCAGACTGGACACTCAAATCAACTTCCGTGTATTTTCCTTCCTGGCGATAAGTTACCACATGAATTCAAGATTCTGCAGCAAATCAAACTATTATAGATAGTAGGCAAGCAATGAAAAAAGTAGAACCATGCTTACATATTTTTTTCATTATAAAAGAATGGGACAAAAAGGACACTGACCTGAAAGTTGAAGTTTCAGTAAGCACAACTGCATCTTTCCCAAGTTTCATTGTGCCAGTCTACAAAACATCACCCAGATTTCATTGAAAAAGACAAGCATAAAGCATGTAGTTGCAAAAATTAATTAAGTGTTTATAGCACAATCAGACGCTGGAGGGATATGGTTTAACCTCCTTAAATCTAAGGGTAAAACAATGCAGAGGGTAGATGCTACGGTTCCTGTAGAACATTTCCTAGGTCAGCGTGGCAGCAGCGACTTCCTCTTGCACTGCTGGTGCTTCCTCCTTTGGCAGGACTGCTGCTGGTGCTGCTGCCTCTGGCTCAAGATGGATCCTAGGAGAAGGGTAGATCCGAGAGATAACCTGTCGTTTGTCATGGTCGAGGTGCACTTCCACCTTGTCCAGCCCTGCCTCCGGAACCTTCTATCGGCGCCCTTGATGCCGAATGAAAGTGCATTTTGCCACCTGATTTGTTGACGCACCTTGGTATCGTTGATCCTGAGGACTGGCTTGACCCGATCGCCCTACCAGGTGCCACCGCCACAGGTGCAGGAGCTCCTGGACGCGTTAGTCTCGAGGGGCGGAGCCTATGGAGGTGATACCACGCCACACGGCCGTCCCTGGCGGTGGCCTTGAGCAGCGATGGTGAGAACGTCGGGGTGGAGGGAGTACGGGTCGGCCTTGTCAACCCACGGGGGCAGCTTCCCAGTCTCATTCCATAGGCGGAGCATGTCGACCATGGCGTGGACGGTGGGATGGGAGGGGAAGGTGCGCGTGGCAGCCGTCATGGTAGGCAGGTGCAGCATCGGCAAAGGCGGATCTGGATACAGTGGGTGGGGATCTGGGGCGGAGGTGGGTGGCGATTCGGATCCGGATCGGGAAGGGGGGGCGGAGGTGGATGGGTGGGGACATGGAGCGTGACGGTTCCGTCGAACTTAACCCCGGCTGACTAGATCGGTTCAGAGTCCGCCTTGCTAGCTATGGCTCACGTGTGGGCCCAGCCAGACGTGCGCCCGCTCCCGCTCCCATTTTCGTTTGTGGGCCTCCACATGAGTCGTGTCAATAAGTCGGTCTGGCTAATGTGCGAGCCCTTTCCGTCCCGGTTTCACTTGCCCTCGCGCTGCGCTAGGCTAGGCTAGAGTCTGTCTAACTGACATGCGGGACCGTCAATTTGTCTTCACCTGCGCTGCGCTGTGCTGTGCCAACTTTGCAAATGAACCCTTTCCCTCTCAGCAATTCTGCTACTAGTACTACTAGTAACTACTATCACTAGTACTAGTTTTTGTATGATATGAAGAGAGGTCTCTGTATTTCTCTTTGCCAGGTGTCGATGCCCGCATGCCAGCATGCCGCCAGGGACGTGCGCCTCCTCCCACCCTCAGCCGCCTCCAAAGCTGGTCCAAAGCATTTTTTGGCATAGGGCTATGTAAAGACAAAAACAAATTTATACTTATTTTAAATTAAGTGTAACATACTATAATTGTAATTAATATAATTTTTTATTACTTAACCACATAAGAATGTTTCCAAATAATAGTTCTATTATTCACTGATATACAGTTGTAATGTATATCACTGAAAATTTTTATTCTACAAAACTAAAATTGTATGATGTACCAAATTTCTTACTTCTTGTTAGAACGATATTTCAAATTTATTTTCTGATATAGCATAAACGATATATTGTATACACATTTACATATCTATGTGTGTGTACATGTATCTTTTAATTTTATTTAATATCATGGTAGATATTTCTAAATCATATACACGCCAACAAATATTTTAATCATGATTTATAGTGTATGTTAGGCAGTCATATTCATGGAAACTGTAGGGCATAAAAATGTGACTTGAGAGTTGATTCAGTAAAAGAATCATCGAAGAAACCAAAAATGTTGTTGATTGTACTTTTGCGTATGATTCGATACCAAACATTCTGGTCTACATTCACTTAGTTTGATTTGGTGCAAATGAGATGTCCTACAAGTTTTTCAAATTAAAATTTGTGCATTGGTTTAAACACGGAAATTTAGTTATCATAACTTACATTATGATACTAAGGCATCCACCCTAAAGAGAGACTAGTGTATTTGAACTCAACTTCGCCGGTCGGGTTGGTTTGCCTCTGCATGGTATAACTTATTAGTATGTGGTGTGAGCTTACGCTTCTGCAAATTGAGGCTCTATTTTATGCATCTGATAATCTTTTAGATATTCTGTATACTTGTATAGTGTTTATAGTATAAGTTTTAGTTGGGCCCCTCCCTTCTTGGGGCAGGGGATGGTAGCACCTTTTGCCCGGCCTATGGGCTGACTCTGGCCGCTGCCCCATGAAACCTTGCCTGCTCTGCCACCATGCACCACAGATGGCCGACCATAACCCAGCTGGACCGATCTAGTTGGTTGTGGTGGCCGCCCCCACCTCGTGTGCGTGTGGCGCCGACTTGGTCCAGTAGGACACCATGGCTCCGTCGGTAGAGGCGTCTCGAGCTACTGTGCGCTCCCAACGCATCAAGCGGCGCTTGTGCGGAGATGGCCCCACAGCTATGTGTCCTGGGAGCTGCGCTCCTTCCGGTTCCTTCGACTCGCCGGCGCCTCAATGCCTCCACACCCCACCCTATTGTTGTCCTTGTTGGCCGTCCAAACTCCATGAAATGTTCAAACTTGAATTTTCTAAACTGGGAGCATGTGAGGGCTAGCCTCAATGGATATTTTCGTGTCACAACCAATAGCCATACTCTCCGCATAAACTTTTAGATTTTTTATTCTCTTTTTTGTGGGTCAAACAAGAGTTTTATTTAATAGGGAATTGTTTTACACTCGTTTTGACATCGAACATATAAATCACGTTATGCTACCCGCATAGTGAGCGGCATCGCGATTCCAAACTCATCTGGCTCGCACGATATGCCTTGTTGTCCACTGACAGTGTACTCCTTGGTAAACATCCGGGCGTTCGTTTTTCTGTAGGCTGTGTGCTTCAGTTACAGTGGATGACGGCTGGGCCAGACTCCCGCACGGGCCTGCTGTTGCAGTCACATTGAGTGTGTGTGCGTTGGTTCGCCTGGAAAAGAGGGGTGGACCGCAGCGATCGTGGGCTGCAGGGCGTGCAGTCAAAACCTAGCCCCCAATCCCGTTCCGCCGCGAGCCTCACGCCTCGCTCCATCTCCGCCCGTGTGCTCCGTCACCGCCGCTGCCATAACCCTCCTCCTCCCAATGGTTTCTCTCCTCTTCTAGCTGCCTCTACTCCAGCCGCATCGTCGACCATCTTCCTACCTCTTTCTCCCATCCCCGCAAGGCAGTGCCTCCCCACGTTATCGATGCGGCGTTGCCGTGCATGGTGGTTTCAGATCGGGCGCAGGTCGCAGCCATGTAGGTAAGGGGCGGCGTGGTTTCTCTGATGCATATGGAGGATCGGGGGAGGGTGAGCATGACGGACATGTGGGAAGCCGCAACAAGCCTGGAGCTGCAGTGGCGCTCGCGTCAAGGTGGTGTGGAGCCGTTATTCACTACACACCGCTGGTTCCGAATTCACCCCTCAACCCCAGTTTAGGTTGCACATCTTTGGCCCCCCATCTTCCTCCCAGCTTTTGCCTTTTAATTCATCGGTTATTTGATAATCTTATTTTGATTTATCAAATTTTCCTTTTTCTGAAAAAGGTGTGTGGATCAAACTAAGAAGAGAAGAGGAAGGATGTTGTGGAAGAGTGAAGAACAAGGTGAACTTTTATCTTGGGCACCCATCTTCTTACTCCCAGCTTTTGCCTTTTGATTTCATCCGTTATTTGATAACCTTATTTTGATTTCTCAATTTTCTGTTTTTTCTGAAAAAGATATGTGCATACCAGGAAGCATGCTGATGAAGAGTGAATAGCAAGGTGAACTTTCTTTAGTGGACTTTATCTCTGGCACAATACGCGGGGACTCAGGTGACAATGAGTAGGTGTATTTCGTCCAGACTCGTGCTCTTCTTGTTCATGTCGTGTTCCTACCATGTTAGTATGTGACCCTCAACCCGTTCGATATGGTGAGTTGCAAGATAGCGGGAGGATGCCGGTGACAGCGGAAAGAGCAGGCCGGTGAGGTGAGCAGGGAAATGTTGTTACCTCTCCTCTTACTCGAACGGAGGTGGAAGAAGAAGAATAGTGGATACGAGATATTTTCCAGCCAGTGCACGAATGCCGTCACGGGCGCACGAACACCCAAATCCTTTTCTTCCTTACAGTGGCTACATGACTACACACGGCTCACTTTCTCTATACACACGCAGGCCGTATAAATAGCCTTGCGCATGCACACATCCACAGCCACACCGGCCACTAACACACGCATGCAGGGATCACCCAGCCACTAACCCACTAGACACATGCATGCATATCTACTGACTTGGCTGGCACACATTTGACCACTACCTATGACCCAGCCAACTAACAGCTTAACAGACTCACGCGACGCACGCACATACGCACAACACACACGCGCACCCACGCACGTCACACACGCGCGCACAGACGCGCCACGCCGTGCACGCACACATGGATTATGGCTAACAGGAAAGCAACACGGGAATGTATATATTTCTTCACATGAACTTCACTATTTTGCAACATGTATTCCATTTTCACGGATAATTCTTTTGTACTTTTGTTTTTATCTAATCCATTCCAACCTTTTAACTGATGATGTTTGATTCACTACTATTTTGGTTGATGATAGATTAAGAAGGTTGTGCTTCTTCCAACATGCCCTCAGTACTCTATATCAACAAGCGAGTCTAGCAGCCGCATTCTCCGACGCTTTATATATTTTCATGGATAGGGTTTGGGTGGCCTGATGAGAGCAGCCCAGTGGCTGCACCTCTGCAGCCTCGCCAACGTTGACAGTCACAGGTACCATCTCTTTACCCCATCCATTTCGTTCCTTCCATTTGATTCAGTTTCTTTTACAACTGAATCAAGTCTCAGGTGGATATGTGAGCTCTACACGAAGATCAGTCAGGACGATCTACGACTACAAGGCACCTAAAAAAATCCATACTTTCTAGGTGTTCTTGGGATGAACTAATGTGAAATCGTTGATCATCTAGCAGTTTCTATGTATGTGTATCCTTCAGATTTGGTGTTCCACACTGTTATCACTTATCTTAATGTCGAATATTTTAGATAGAGGTAATCATCACCGTATTTGTTGTTCCATACTATTACAGGTAAACAGTTGGATCAACTTCTCACTTGTATGCTCGGGCTGTTATTTTTCTTCACCATCTTAGTCATGAGATTATGCATGCCTCTATAGGTAACGGAGAATAAATGTATTTTAGCTCTTTTGTTTTACCTAACCTTATCATGGAAATAGGTCAGTTTCTCTTATTACCTTCTTGTGTTTGGATATATGGTTTCGAAAACGTATGCCATTGTTTTACAAAGATTGCCTGATAATTTAATCATATAGTTGAAATTTAGTAAAATATGTCCACTTCGTAGATATTGAGACGACCCACGAATAGAGTCGAATTATCTATGTTTTTGAGGCGGAGTAGATTTCATCCGATCTCTTTATTCGTGCTTTGGGAGAAGATTTCAGCAAAGCTTTCTATTTATATAGTTATTTATTATGCACTTAAAATTTTCTTCTAGCACTCACCCCTTGGTGCTTAAATTAAGGTTCTCGGTTTTAGTGCTCTTCAGGTCCATGCATGACAATCAGTTTGTACTTTGTGTACCCTGTCTGTGGTGCGTGCCGTCTTGCAGCGTGGATAAACCTTTGATCTTGATTTTTTGTTAAAGGTGAGATCATACACTCTTTTCTTAAATGATTTACTTGCCTCCTACCTACATGTTTTTCGCGACAGTTTCCTTGATACAGTAGATGAATGGTACGCTTAAATATGTTGTGCTTGATAGATCAGTATTCTTGCTTTGGTTATTCATGCATATTAGGAGAATATTTATGTACATATGGTTGTAAGTAATGTGTCCTTTTCTTTCCACCATGCGACGCACCATTCTGACCATTACCTTCTTTGCTTTAGAATATCATTACTGTTTTGTTGGCTCTCCATGTGTATAGTTTTGAAAAACTGCAGCAGCCGAACATCCACTTTATCCCATTATCTTCAGATATTACTGCTCTTATAATTGTTATGTCGCAAAATGCTATGTTTATATGATATATCAACAATCTGGTAATTCTTTTTTTATTTTCCCTATTTGATTGGAATCCATTATTAGGTACTTGCCTCCCCTATTTTGTAATTCCATTTTAACCAGGACACCGATATGTTCACATAGTCACTCGCTGGAGTGAATAAATTTGAGATTTTGTGATATTATACGCTAATATATTTTTTGTTCGTGCTTTGTTCAAAAAATCATGCCGTGATTTAGTTTAGATCTATGCAGTCACAACCATATCTTCAGTTCAGGTCTCTATGAAATTTTATTTCCTCACCTAATAACTGTGATTAGAAATTAATTTCAGGCCAGATTAACTATACGCATTGTACTCCTTATAAAATATTTTACTTTTATAGTAATCTTTTATTTCTCTCTTCAGTTTTGTCAGCAACCACATCGAGACATTGGAAGAAGTAGATGTGGTGTACAAAGAGTTGGCTTTACAGTCTGGCATTAAGCACCGGGGAGTTCCTTCTTTTGGTGTTGAGGTCACATTCATTTCAGATCCTGTGGATATTACCAAAATCCTGCCTTATGTCTGCACAATTGACAGTTTCTAACCTCAGAGGCTCGACACGTAATAAGTACACCACAGGACATGCAAATGCATTCTCTATATATTCGCTCATTCATGTTTTACATCTTACTCTCATGCCGGCCTCCATTATTCTTATATGCATTGTTGGCTTTTGATCTCTAGATCAGATCACCGGGATCACAACGTACACGTACGTGCTAAGCTAGCACACACGCAAGCAGCTGAATGGATTATCCTACCACATGTACGTGCAACTCCTGCATGTGGAGCTGCTTGCACTAACAACGACTTGATCGATTCAACTTCAGCTCTTCGGCGGAACTAGCGAATGAAACAACAGATGGAGAGACTTTTGGTGATAGTTACAGGCTCCTGTCGAACCTGTTAACTTTTCTCTTTATTGATCTTTTTTCGTTATTGATTATAGGGGGGATACGCAGCTATATATAACAGCTCAGCCTAGCATAAGCAAACCAAGTTGGTTTCTAATACTAGTCCTACTCGGCCACAGATGTATACGTACATGTATGGAATACCTAAGCTGTGTTTAACTCTAATATTCACCCCCTTAAACATGGCTTCTCTTCATTCAACCTGGGTCCCAAACATAATTGCTACTACTTGCAGTGGTTATCTTTGGCATTACTTTTGCCGTCACTCATAGCATTTCAGGGACCGTCTTTGCTGTCGTCGGCTCGTCCGTAGCTTGACGCCAGCGCTTTTCCTTGGTCGCATCTTCAACCTTCACATGTTCATCAGTGCTTGATAGACTGCCTTTCGTATCTTTGAGGGAACATCTTTTGAACTCGAGCGTGACCAAACTTCGGTCTAACTTTGAGTTCCAAGCTCTTGGCGCTTGCTTCAGCCCGTAAAGTGCCTTCTTGAGCTTGTAAACTTTCTCTTCTTCTCCTTGCTTCTCATTGCCGAGGGGTTGTTCCACATACACTTCTTCTTTGAGGTCGCCGTTGAGGAAAGCGGATTTTACATCCATATGATGAACCTTCCAATCCTCTTGTGCTGCCAAAGCTAGGAGCACTCTCACCAGTCTCGATTTGAGCAACCGGTGCAAACACCTCCTTATAGTCAACTCCTTGACGTTGTATGTAGCCCTTTGCAACGAGTCTTGCCTTGTACTTCACAATGGCACCGTTCGTGTCCTTCAACTTGTAAACCCACTTCAAACCTATAGCCTTTTGGTTCGGAGGTCGGGTTACCAAAGTCCACGTGCCATTGCTCTCGATCGCCTTCATCTTCTCATCCATGATGTGCATCCAACTTGAACTTTTGCTCGCCTCTACGAAGTTCGCTGGCTCTTCAACTCCAAGTAAACACAAATCGGAGTACTCAATCGTAACTGGCTCTGATACCAATTGTTGGCTTTTGATCTCTAGATCAGATCACCAGGATCACAACGTACACGTACGTGCTAAGCTAGCACACACGCAAGCAGCTGGATGGATTATCCTACACACGTACGTGCAACTCCTGCATGTGGAGCTGCTTGGACTAACAACGACTTGATCGATTCAACTTCAGCTCTTCGGCGGAACTAGCGAACGAAACAACAAATGGGGAGACTTTCGGTGATAGCTACAGGCTCCTGTCGAACCTGTTAACTTTTCTCTTTATTGATCTTTTTTCATTATTGATTACAGGGGGGATACGCAGCTATATATAACAGCTCAGCCTAGCATAAGCAAACCAAGTTGGTTTCTAATACTAGTCCTACTCGGCCACAGATGTATACGTACATGTATGGAATACCTAAGCCGTGTTTAACTCTAATATTCACCCCCTTAAACATGGCTTCTCTTCATTTGACCTGGGTCCCAAACATAATTGCTGCTACTTGCAGTGGTTATCTTTGGCATTACTTTTGCCGTCACTCATAGCATTTCAGGGACCGTCTTTGCTGTCGTCGGCTCGTCCGTAGCTTGACGCCAACGCTTTTCCTTGGTCGCATCTTCAACCTTCACCTGTTCATCAGTGCTTGATAGACTGTCTTTGGTATCTTTGAGGGAACATCTTTTGAACTCGAGCGTGACCAAACTTCGGTCTAACTTTGAGTTCCAAGCTCTTGGCGCTTGCTTCAGCCCGTAAAGTGCCTTCTTGAGCTTGTAAACTTTCCCTTCTTCTCCTTGCTTCTCATTTTCGAGGGGTTGTTCCACGTACACTTCTTCTTTGAGGTCGCCGTTGAGGAAAGCAGATTTTACATCCATATAATGAACCTTCCAATCTTCTTGTGCTGCCAAAGCTAGGAGGACTCTCACCGTCTCGATTTGAGCAACCGGTGCAAACACCTTCTTATAGTCAACTCCTTGACGTTGTACGTAGCCCTTTGCAACGAGTCTTGCCTTGTACTTCACAATGGCATCGTTCGTGTCCTTCTTCAACTTGTAAACCCACTTCAAACCTATGGCCTTTTGGTTCGGAGGTCGGGTTACCAAAGTCCACGTGCCATTGCTCTCGATCGCCTGCATCTCCTTATCCATGGCGTGCATCCAACTTGAACTTTTGCTCGCCTCTACGAAGTTCGCTGGCTCCTCAACTCCAAGTAAACACAAATTGGAGTATTCAATCGTAACTGGCTCTGATACCAATTGTTGGGTTTTGATCTCTAGATTAGATCACCAGGATCACAACGTACACGTACGTCCTAAGCTAGCACACACGCAAGCAGCTGGATGGATTATCCTACCACACGTACGTGCAACTCCTGCATGTGGAGCTGCTTGGACTAACAACGACTTGATCGATTCAACTTCAGCTCTTCGGCGGAACTAGCGAACGAAACAACAGATGGAGAGACTTTCGGTGATAGCTACAGGCTCCTGTCGAACCTGTTAACTTTTCTCTTTATTGATCTTTTTTCGTTATTGATTACAGGGGGGATACACAGCTATATATAACAGCTCAGCCTAGCATAAGCAAACCAAGTCGGTTTCTAATACTAGTCCTACTCGGCCACAGATGTATACGTACATGTATGGAATACCTAAGCCGTGTTTAACTCTAATATGCATGTGGTTTCCTCAACCTGAAGTTAAATACAAGTTGGTCACTGAACAACTTATATCACTCAAAACATACTTGCGCAAAGGAGCTGGATTTGTTTAATTAGTAGCATTAAGACCAAATGTTGAATTAGGGTTGGTAGAACATAATATTAATACTGTTTAGACATATGTAACCTGCAGAAACATGCCCTGGATCGAACATAGTGGCGTATATAACCTCCATTATGTATGTTGTAATGCCCGTCTCCACTCACCATGAGAATGTTAGTATTAAATAGGTAATTTGGGGTCCTTGCTGGTAGTCACGGATTATAGTCGGTAATGGCAGCTGATGAAGGTATACAGAATGATCAACTCAAGATGCCGAATTCGGTTCATGGTTCAGGCCTCAGGGTCAGCGGTCGCTAAGAAATACAAATATGTGCATCATTTCTTTCAATAGTGTCCCAACAGTGGTAGATAAATAAGATTGATAGGTTCTTTCTGTTGATATTTGTGCCTTTCCTGAGGTAGCATCCAGTCTGACCACAAGGTGGCCATAGGACATGTTTTTGGTTTTGTCACTGGCAGCAACATCAAATCAAATAATTTCCCTTGGCTAGCACTGGTAATTGAAGATCAAGATGCCAATGCTTTGGGGATGCTTAATTAAATGTCGAGCTCGTGGATTTAGAGAACAGATTAGGCTTTAGTTCGGTTCAGATTCAGTAATTTCATATTATCACCCACGTCCTACGAACAGCACAAAGAGGGCATGGATGTACTATGCAAGTGTGGTTGGCTGGCAGTTGGCTTACCTCGGCATCTTTGCCGCTGGCCAGGAGACTACTCCGCAGCGGCCACGGCGAGAGAGGGGTGTAACTTAGCCATCTAGGGAGTCCTCAGTGGGGCCGAGTGCTGACTTTTAACAACAAATAACCATTAATTTTGCTCAGTTCATGGACAAATTAGCACTAAATCCCTGTATCCGCCACTTGTCAAACATCCCTCTTATGATAATCTGAACAACGCAGCCAAAGCAATCCTGCGGATCACGTAGACTTTGTGGATGACATAGTACTAATTCATTGAATGAATTTGTACATAACTTAACTTCTTCCCCAAGTATTTCCCTTATCTTTTTTAGTATCCTACACACTGAATTATAGGTTGGTCCGATCTTTTGTATGGGGCAGGCTTCAGGCCAACGGAAGATGATTTACCGGGTGACTGCCGCTACAGGTCTTCGGGGCTCCGTGTGCCACCTGGGACATTTTTTATGAATTTTGGAGGTATACAATTCCATTATCTACAAATTAATTCCTTGCTTGCATATACATCACTAATTAACTTATAGATGATTTATTCATTTTCAGATTCTCTGGTTGCTGAACATATACCAACTCCTCTCTTTTTTATCCTGTATGATTCTTGATCCTACAAAATTGCAAGTTATTGCAGCTTTTCATGGTGTGGTCTCTGGTGTCACTTACTAAGCTTGACTGCAGTATGCACCTTTTAGAGTTTGCTGATGAGGTATGCAACCATTTGAGATTTGGGCATAGGCCTTTTATACCAATAGGTGTTCCCCCTTTCTGATCTGGTGATGGCCTATATAGATTGTGCTAGATTCAAGGTCACTGCCCACTAAGAATTCTTATTCATCTTTGCTTCTAGGTCTATGGGACAAAATTGCTGAATGATTTTGGAATCCCCAGAGTTTACGTCCCCACAGTGAGGTTAGTCCTTGGAATCCACACTTTCTGCAAACTCGGTTTGCTCTTTTCCTTTAAAGATTAGTACTGCTGCATAATGTTGTATTTTTTTATTGTTGAGGGTAAAGAATACCACTTACACATGTACATGATTGTACACCTCCTATACCTTCTAAATTGTGTGTTTATTTGGTTAATCAAGAAGCATCTAATTACATGTGTGGGTATGTTGAAAATATGTAAAACCCCTCTTCTTCTCCACACTCTACTTTTCTTTTGCATACACATCTATGCCTGCACATCTATGCATGCTATTCACTACTACAGCTACGTTGGTGTTGCGGTTTAGAACTATATTGCCTAATGCATGTTTATGGGTTATCATCAATATTATTGATCATCTTTGGCGTTGGACACTTTGTTAATCTTTGCACTTCCTCTCTACCTCTTGATGTGCATCATGGCGTGATATGCACTTCTCACTTATGTATTTTTCTTTCCGTTCTATGTTGCAGTTCTGGTCAAACCAATATCTTAGTATACATGTTAGCGAGTTTATTTCTCACATGGAGAAGGTCTCTCTCTTTTAAATTGTCAAGTTTGTTCTTGTATTCGGATGCTATAATTTATCCTATCCCTGTTTAGATTTATTTTTGTGTATGCTAACTTCTTTCTTTAACTTATATTACAGGGACCTCTGTTGTTTACCGAATGCATATTTTTTGCAGTGTTTGTTTGGAATTCTCATGGTGCATCTGCCTAGCTTGGATTCCTTTCAAGTTTATACTCCAATCAGTTGGTTTTTCGTATATCTGCATGTACCTAGGTTGTAGCAGCACCAACGCATAGTTGCGAGAAAGCCATTGTCATTAATGTATTGTTTAGTATTGCAGACACTGCATAATGGACATGGTCGTCGCATTTAGTTACTTCTCTAAACCCACAAATATTTTTGATTGCCATGGGTTCCTATACGTACTTATGAATTTAGACTAGGTAGCCTCAACAAAATGAATATGGCGTCAATGTAATATATTGATCTTTTCGTGAATATCTCGTTATCTTTCCATATGTTTCATGTTTATTCAATTGTTGATCATGTGATTTGTAGGATTCACACCTACTTACTCCTTGCTTGTCCATCTTGGATATTTACGTTTCCTGTTGTTTATTTACTGGCTAGAGTTGTCTACTGCTTACTCCACCTTTCTGCCCTGGTTACTCAGATATGCATCTTTGCTACTATAGCTTGCTTTATAAAACCAATGTATGTCATTGTTAAGTGATAACATTACTTTTAGTCTATCATGGTACCATGTAATAATGGGATATAAGTATCTATAAGGTCAATCACATAGGCATGGTTTGAATACCTGGCTTGCTCTCGCTTTTTGCGCCATGGGTGCAACGGGCCATCTAGTAACAGTAGTACAGTGATCAATAAGCCCTATCTGCGCCATTAGGTGGGCAGCGCCATTGCTGTGCCCGTGGATGTGCTCTATCCTATGGGTTCTCCCCTCATGCAAGAGCCGTTTCGTCTCTCCTACTAGGAACGCCAGCGCTGGCCTGCTCGTCGCAGGTTCCAGCAGGGCTTGCACAGCCTGGACACAGTCAAGCTCGATGATGATAGGCTTGTCCGTTCGCTGCATAGCCGGCTCCACTCCTTCCCAGCATGCCGCCACCTCCACCTCAAGCAGGGATGCACACGTCCGTAGGAATCTGCACGAGGAAAAGATAATGGGCCCTGCATCTCGCAGAACCATGCCCGCGCCACCCACACTTTTTTCTTGCTTGAAGGCCCCATCGACATTGAGCTTTGCCCAGCTGGATGGTGCTAAACACCATGGCTCCTCCACCTGCTCTCCTACCTTCCTGGCCACAGTACTCAGCTTTGTCGCCTTGCTGACGACGTCCACCACCATCTCTCCTTTGCTGAAGTCTGCATTTGGGTTCTGGCGTTCTGCCTGATACAAATGAGTGAGTCGATGTAGCTACTGAGAAATCGCCTTGAACTTTCAAATGCTGGCGCAGGCTTGTGATGAGTGAATTCGTTCTGGCAATGCCAAGCACGCTAGAAGGTCATGAAAATGTCCATGCGTACCACATCCGTCGCGTTGTATAGGAGGTTGAGCAGCCACTCAGATCCAGAGATCTGGATGGACTGAAGGTCCGGAAGAGGCCATGACCTTCATGGCATTCCACAACACCACATCCTAACATTCTCATCTAGATTCACTTGGTTTGATTTGGTGCAAATGAGATGTCCTACAAGTTTCTCAAATGAAAATTTGTGCATTGGTTGAAACATTGAAATTTAGTCATCATAACGTTCATTATGATACTAAGGCATCCATCCTAAAGAGAGACTAGTGTATTTGAACTCAACTTCGCCAGTCGGATTGGTTTGCCTCTGTGTGGTATAACTTATTAGTATGTGGTGTGAAATTACGCTTCTACAAATTGAGGATCTATTTTATGCATTTAATAATCTTTGAGATGTTCTGTATACTTGTATAGTGTTTATCGTATATGTTTTAGTTGGGCCCCTTCCTTCTTGGGCCCCGGGCTGGCAGCCCCTTTTGCCCGGCCTATGGGCCGACTCTGGCCGCTGTCGCATGAAACTTGCCTGCTTTGCCACCATCCACCACAGATGGCCGACCGTAACTCAGCTGGTATGATCTTGTTGGTTGTGGTGGCCGTAGCCACCTCGTGTGCGTGTGGCGCCGACTTGGTCCACTAGGTCACCATGGTTGCGTCGGTAGGGGCGTCTCGAGCTACTGAGCACTCTCAACGCATCAAGCAGCACTTGTGCGGAGATGGCCCCATAGTTGCGTGCCCTGGGAGCTATGCTCCTTCCGGCTCCTTCGACTCGCCGGTGCCTCAATGCCTCCGCACCCACCTTGCTGCTGCCCTTGGTGGCCATCCATCCCGGTGCGTCTTCGATTCCGGTACACTGCGGGCACTATTAGGGAAAACCTTATACACAGAAGCAGCGCAGTTTAAAAACAAACAGTACTGCTAACTAGCATTAGCACTGTTCAAAAGTGCATGCTACTAACACCCAGTTAGTAGTAGTGCGCTAAGGTAAAAGAGCGCTACTACTGCAATTGCTAGGGAGTTGCCTCCAAACTATGTGAGGAAGTCGCCCCCTCCTCCTCCAGCCGGCCCCTCCTCCTCCAGCCGGCCCCTCCTCCTCCTGCCGCCCCTCCTCCCTCCTCATCCTCCCCCCTCCACTCCTCCTCCGGCCGCCCCCTCCTCCCTCCTCCTCCTCTCTAGTCCCTCCTCCTCCCTCCTCCCAACCCCCTCCTCCCTCCATCTCTCCTAAACCCTAATTTTTTTGTATTGTTCTTGTATAATGTAGTTTCTTTTACTGTTTTTAGTAAGAAAATTAAATATTTTTTATTTATACTAAGTGCTTAGTTGAACTAGTTGAATTAATAGAACTATTTTATTTTTAGTAAGAAAATTTAGTTATATGAGATTTGATGATCTAATTAAAATTTTACTATAGAAGTAGTTTATTTTTAGTAAGAAAATTAATAGAACTACTCTATTTTTAGTAAGTGCTTAGTTGAACTAGTTGAATTAATAGAACTAGTTGAATTTATGTCATTATCACTTTGTCATCAAAGAATGCTATATGAGATTTGATGATCTAATTAAAAATTTAATCGGTGGAATATGCAGGCTTTGTACGGTCGTGTCTCATTGGAGTGTGATCGTCATCCGAGCTACCTCTACTTCCTCTACACTCGAGTCGGTGAGCTAAAAGTCCACCTCCTCTTTATCCACTTCTCGGTGTGTTGAATAGAGCAGAACTACGGTATTTAGTCGGTGAGCTCATGTGCGAATGCTTATGATATTTGATCCGGATGGAATTGCAAGTTTAAGCATGCATCACTCTATGTGTATGAACATCTTTGTATCGCTGGGAAATCCGAGTGGCCTATGTTTTGCCAGAGTGTTGTTTCATTTCCGTTCTGGCAAATTTCAAGCGCTCGATATGTCCTATTTTAGCAAAGATCATGCTGGATTTTTTTTGTGAATTTAAGCATGACTTGTGCTAGAATATGTAGGAAATATCGAGTGCCCCGGATTTGTGTGTTGAGTTTCTTGCTAGTTGCCTTCGATCGATTTTCAATTAATGTTTCAACTATGAACATAGGAAATGTCTGACGAGGAAAAGGATTTTGGTATTTGCGAATATTGCGAAGACGAGCGCGGCTTGTGCGACAGAATCTTCCTCGTTGATGATAGGTGCTTCAGCATCAAGCTGGACGAGACCTTTGAAGTGGATACAGTAAGTCACAACGACAAGTCTTTTTTCGTAATTAAGCATGATTTCTTCTTCATTTGCTTCAACTTATAATTTATTTATTTTTACTATTCTACTAGCGTATCCCCTGCCATGCAAGAGTTTTTGTCTTGGATAAGATAAGTTTCAGTCCTATGAAAACTATGAAGGTAAAGAGAGTTTACTTGAAGATCGAGCATGGTTATACTTTCAAGGCAAAATTATACAATGCAGACACCTACACCTATTTTGTACACAAAACTTGGCAAGCACTATGCAAGGCTTATGCATTTGAGCTTGATATGGTTATCACCTTTGATATTCGTCCGGAAGATGATATTGAAGGTAATAGGGACATCTGGGTCGATGTGCAGACGCCTTCAGTTCTACCACTATGTGAGTTTCTCAACTATATTTATGTCTTGGAAGGGCCCCATGGGCCAAAGTGGGGAGGGGAACCAGCCCATAGTGGGCTGGTGCGCCCCCCTAGGCCCACCCCATGCGCCTAGGGTTGAAACCCTAGGGGTGGGGGGGCGCCCCACCTTGCCTTGGGGGCCACTCCAGCCCTGGCCGCCGCCCTCCCTAGGAGATCCCATCTCCTAGGGCCGGCGCCCCCCCTAGGGGAGCCTATATAAAGGGGGGGGAGGGGGCAGCTATACCTTGAGCCTTTGGCGCCTCCCTCTCCCCTGCTACACCTCTCTCTCTCGTAGTATACGGCGAAGCCCTGCTACTGTGACGCCCTGCATCCACCACCACGCTGTCGTGCTGCTGGATCTTCATCAACCTCTCCTTCCCCTTGCTGGATCAAAAAGGAGGAGACGTTACGCTGACCGTACGTGTGTTGAACGCGTAGGTGCCGTCCGTTCGGCGCTAGGATCTCCGGTGATTTGGATCACGTCGAGTACGACTTCCTCATCCCCGTTCTTTGAACGCTTCCGCGCGTGATCTACAAAGGTATGTAGATGTAATCCGATCACTCGTTGCTAGATGAACTCCTAGATGGATCTTGGTGAAACCGTAGGAAAATTTTTGTTTTCTGCAACGTTCCCCAGAAATATGCCCTAGAGGCAATAATAAAAGCATTATTATTATTATTATATTTCCTTGTTCATGATAATTGTCTTTATTCATGCTATAATTGTGTTATCCGGAAATCGTAATACATGTGTGAATAATAGACACCAACATGTCCCTAGTAAGCCTCTAGTTGACTAGCTCGTTGATCAACAGATAGTCATGGTTTCCTGACTATGGACATTGGATGTCATTGATAACGAGATCACATCATTAGGAGAATGATGTGATGGACAAGACCCAATCCTAAACATAGCACAAGATCGTATAGTTCGTTTGCTAGAGTTTTCCAATGTCAAGTATCTTTTCCTTAGACCATGAGATCGTGTAACTCCCGGATACTGTAGGAGTGCTTTGGGTGTACCAAACGTCACAACGTAACTGGGTGACTATAAAGGTATACTACGGGTATCTCCAAAAGTGTCTGTTGGGTTGACACGGATCAAGACTGGGATTTGTCACTCCGTATGACGGAGAGGTAACACTGGGCCCACTCGGTAATGCATCATCATTATGAGCTCAAAGTGACCAAGTGTCTGGTCACGGGATCATGCATTATGGTACGAGTAAAGTGACTTGACGGTAACGAGATTGAACGAGGTATTGGGATACCGACGATCGAATCTCGGCCAAGTAACGTACCGATTGACAAAGGGAATTGTATACGGGGTTGCTTGAATCCTCGACATCGTGATTCATCCGATGATATCATCGAGGAGCATGTGGGAGCCAACATGGGTATCCAGATCCCGCTGTTGGTTATTGACTAGAGAGCAATCTCGGTCATGTCTACATGTCTCCCGAACCCGTAGGGTCTACACACTTAAGGTTCGGTGACGCTAGGGTTGTAGAGATATGAATATGCAGTAACCCAAAAGTTGTTCGGAGTCCCGGATGAGATCTTGGACGTCACGAGGAGTTCCGGAATGGTCCGGAGGTGAAGAATTATATATAGGAAGTGCAGTTTCGGCCATCGGGAGAGTTTCGGGGTCACCGGTATTGTACCAGGACCACCGGAAGGGTCCTGGGGGTCCACCGGGTGGGGCCACCCATCCCAGAGGGCCCCATGGGCCAAAGTGGGGAGGGGAACCAGCCCATAGTGGGCTGGTGCGCCCCCTAGGCCCACCCCATGCGCCTAGGGTTGAAACCCTAGGGGTGGGGGGGCGCCCCACCTTGCCTTCGGGGCCACTCCAGCCCTGGCCGCCGCCCCCCCTAGGAGATCCCATCTCCTAGGGCCGGCGCCCCCCTAGGGGAGCCTATATAAAGGGGGGGGGGGAGGGGGCAGCTATACCTTGAGCCCTTGGCGCCTCCCTCTCCCCTGCTACACCTCTCTCTCTCTCTCTCTCGTAGTATACGGCGAAGCCCTGCTACTATGACGCCCTGCATCCACCACCACGCCGTCGTGCTGCTGGATCTTCATCAACCTCTCCTTCCCCTTGCTGGATCAAGAAGGAGGAGACGTTACGCTGACCGTACGTGTGTTGAACGCGGAGGTGCCGTCCGTTCGGCGCTAGGATCTCTGGTGATTTGGATCACGTCGAGTACGACTTCCTCATCCCCGTTCTTTGAACGCTTCCACACGTGATCTACAAAGGTATGTAGATGTAATCCGATCACTCGTTGCTAGATGAACTCCTAGATGGATTTTGGTGAAACCGTAGGAAATTTTTTGTTTTCTGCAACGTTCCCCAACAGTGAGAGTTGTTCATGTGGCACCTACACCAATTGAAGTGGAAGTTTATGATATTGATCATGAGATTTCGGATCAAGTCACTCCCAAACCTCATAGGACGACAAGGATGCGTACTACTTCAGAGTGGTACATAATCCTGTCTTGGAAGACATGTTGCTAGACAACAATGAACCTACGAGCTATGGAGAAGCGATGGTGGGCCCGGATTCCGATAAATGGCTCGAGGCCATAAAATCCGAGAGAGGATCCATGTATGAAAACAAAGTGTAGACTTTGGCAGAACAGCTCGATGGTCATAAGGCTGTTGAGTACGGATGGATTTTAAAAGGAAGACGGACAATGATGGTAAATGTCACCATTAAGAAAGCTCGACTTGTCATTAAGATGTTTTCCGACAAGTTCAAGGAGTTGACTACGATGAGACTTTCTCACTCGTAGCGATGCTAAGAGTCTGTTGGAATTATATTAGTAGTCACTGCATTATTTATGAAATCTTGCAGATAGGATGTCAAAACATTGTTTCCTCGACGATTTTCTTGAGGAAAGGTTGTATGTGATACAACCGGAAGGTTTTGTCAATCCTGAAAGATGCTAATAAGTATGCAAAGCTCCAGCAATCCTTCTGAGGACTGGAGTAAGCATCTCGGAGTTGGAATGTATGCTTTGATGAGATGATCAAAGATTTTGGGTGTATACAAAGTTTATGAGAAACTTGTATTTCCAAAGAAGTGAGTGGGAGCACTATAGAATTTCTGATGAATATATGTTGTTGACATATTGTTGATCAAAAATGACGTAGAATTTCTGGAAAGCATATAGGGTTATTTGGAAAGTGTTTTTCAATGGAGAGCCTGGATTAAGCTACTTGAACATTGAGCATCAAGATCTATAAGGATAGATCAAAACGCTTAATGGTACTTTCAAATGAGCACATACCTTGACATGATCTTGAAGGTGTTCAAGATGGATCAGTCAAAGAAGGAGTTCTTGGCTGAGTTGTAAGGTATGAAGTTAAGACTTAAAGCTCGACCACGGCAGAATAGAGAGAAAGGACGAAGGTCGTCCCCTATGCTTAAGACATAGGCTCTACAGTATGCTATGTTGTGTACCGCACCTGAAATGTGCCTTGCCATGAGTCAGTCAAGGGGTACAAGAGTGATCCAAGAATGGATCACAGGACAGTGGTCAAAGTTATCCTTAGTAACTAGTGGACTAAGGAATTTTCTCGATTATGGAGGTGGTAAAAGAGTTCGTCGTAAAGGGTTACGCCGATGCAAACTTTGACACTAATCCAGATTACTCTGAGTAGTAAACTGGATTCGTATAGTAGAACAGTTATTTGGAATAGCTCCAAATGTAGCATAGTAGTTGCATCTACAAGATGACATAGAAATTTGCGAAGTACATACGGATCTGAAAGATTCAGACCCTTGACTATAACATCTCTCACAAGCATAACATGATCAAACCCAGAACTCATCGAGTGTTAATCACATGGTAATGTGAACTAGATTATTGACTCTAGTAAACTCTTTGGGTGTTAGTCACATGGGGATGTGACCTTGAGTGTTAGTCACATAGCGATGTGAACTGGATTATTGACTCTAGTGCAAGTGGGAGACTGTTGGAAATATGCCCTAGAGGCAATAATAAATTGATTATTATTATATTTCCTTGTTCATGATAATCGTTTATTATCCATGCTAGAATTGTATTAATAGGAAACTCAGATACATGTGTGGATACATAGACAACACCAGGTCCCTAGTAAGCCTCTAGTTGACTAGCTCGTTGATCAATAGATGGTTACGGTTTCCTGACCATGGACATTGGATGTCGTTGACAACGGGATCACATCATTGGGAGAATGATGTGATGGACAAGACCAAATCCTAAGCCTATCACAAAGATCGTGTAGTTCGTTCGCTAAAGCTTTTCTAATGTCAAGTATCATTTCCTTAGACCATGAGATTGTGCAACTCTCGGATACCGTAGGAATACTTTGGGTGTGCCAAACGTCACAACGTAACTGGGTGACTATAAAGGTGCACTACGGGTATCCCCGAAAGTGTCTGTTGGGTTGGCACGAATCGAGACTGGGATTTGTCACTCCGTGTGACGGAGAGGTATCTCTGGGCCCACTCGGTAGGACATCATCATAATGTGCACAATGTGATCAAGGAGTTGATCACGGGATGATGTGTTACGGAACGAGTAAAGAGACTTGCCGGTAACGAGATTGAACAAGGTATCGGGATACCGACGATCGAATCTCGGGCAAGTATCGTACCGATAGACAAAGGGAATTCTATACGGGATTGATCGAATCCTCGACATCGTGGTTCATCCGATGAGATCATCGTGGAACATGTGGGAACCAACATGGGTATCCAGATCCCGCTGTTGGTTATTGACCGGAGAACGTCTCGGTCATGTCTGCATGGTTCCCGAACCCGTAGGGTCTACACACTTAAGGTTCGATGACGCTAGGGTTATAAAGGAAGTTTGTATGTGGTTACCGAATGTTGTTCGGAGTCCCGGATGAGATCCTAGACGTCATGAGGAGTTCCGGAATGGTCCGGAGGTAAAGATTTATATATGGGAAGTCCTGTTTTGGTCACCGGAAAAGTTTCAGGGTTTATCGGTAACGTACCGGGACCACCGGGAGGGTCCCGGGGGTCCACCAAGTGGGGCCACAAGCCCCGGAGGGCTGCATGGGCCAAGTGTGGGAGGGGACCTGCCCCAGGTGGGCTGGTGCGCCCCCCACAAGGGCCCAAGGTGCCTAAGGGAAGAAGGGGGCCAAACCCTAAGGGCAGATGGGCCCTAAGGCCCATGCTCCCTGCGCCTCCCTCTCCTCCCCTCTTGGCCGCCCCCCTCAAACCCATCTAGGGCTGCCGCCCCTCTAGGGGTGGGAACCCTAGAGGGGGTGCACCCTCCTCCCTCTCCCCTATATATAGTTGAGGTATTTGGGGCTGCCGACATACGAGTTTGGACCTCTCCATGGTGCAGCCCTGCATCTCTCCTTCCTCCTCTCCCGCGGTGCTTGGCGAAGCCCTGCAGGATTGCCACGCTCCTCCACCACCACCACGCCGTTGTGTTGCTGCTAGATGGAGTCTTCCTCAACCTCTCCCTCTCTTCTTGCTGGATCAAGGCATGGGAGACATCACCGGGCTGTACGTGTGTTGAACGCGGAGGTGCCGTCCGTTCGACACTAGGATCTCCGGTGATTTGGATCACGACGAGTACGACTCCTTCAACCCCGTTCTCTTGAACGCTTCCGCATAGCGATCTACAAGGGTATGTAGATGCACTCTCCTTCCCCTCGTTGCTGGTTTCTCCATAGATAGATCTTGGTGACACGTTGGAAAATTTTGAATTTCTGAAACGTTCCCCAACAGTGGCATCATGAGCTAGGTCTATGCGTAGTTCTTCTTGCGCGAGTAGAACACAATTTGTTGTGTGCGTAGATGTTGTCAACTTTCTTGCCGCTACTAGTCTTATCTTGCTTCAACGGTATTGTGGGATGAAGCGGCCTGGACCAACCTTACACGTACGCTTACGTGAGACCGGTTCCACCGACTGACATGCACTAGTTGCATAAGGTGGCTGGCGGGTGTCTGTCTCTCCCACTTTAGTTGGAACGGATTCGATGAAAAGGGTCCTTATGAAGGGTAAATAGAAGTTGACAAATCACGTTGTGGCTTTCACGTAGGTAAGAAAACGTTCTTGCTAGAACCCTATTGCAGCCACGTAAAACATGCAACAACAATTAGAGGACGTCTAACTTGTTTTTGCAGCAAGTGTTCTGTGATATGATATGGCCAAAGTTGTGATGAATGATGAATGATATATATGTGATGTATGAGATCATGTTCTTGTAATAGGAATCACGACTTGCATGTCGATGAGTATGACAACCGGCAGGAGCCATAGGAGTTGTCTTTATTTTTTTGTATGACCTGCGTGTCATTGAGAAACGCCATGTAAATTACTTTACTTTATTGCTAAACGCGTTAGCCGTAGTAGTAGAAGTAATAGTTGGTGAGCAACTTCATGGAGACACGATGATGGAGATCATGGTGTCATGCCGGTGACAAGATGATCATGGAGCCCCAAGATGGAGATCAAAGGAGCTATGTGATATTGGCCATATCATGTCACTTTTATTATTTGATTGCATGTGATGTTTATCATGTTTTTGCATCTTGTTTACTTAGAACGACGGTAGTAAATAAGATGATCCCTCATAATAATTTCAAGAAAGTGTTTCCCCTAACTGTGCACCGTTGCGACAGTTCGTTGTTTCAAAGCACCACGTGATGATCGGGTGTTAGATTCTAACGTTCACATACAACGGGTGTATGACAGATTTACACATGCAAACACTTAGGTTGACTTGACGAGCCTAGCATGTACAGACATGGCCTCGGAACATAGAAGACCAAAAGGTCGAGCATGATTCGTATAGAAGATACGATCAACATGAAGATGTTCACCGATGTTGACTAGTCCGTCTCACGTGATGATCGGACACGGTCTAGTTAACTCGGATCATGTTATACTTAGATGACTGGAGGGATGTCTATCTGAGTGGGATTTCATTAAATAATTTGATTAGATGAACTTAATTATCATGAACTTAGTCTAAAATATTTACAATATGTCTTGTAGATCAAATGGCCAACGTAGTCCTCAACTTCAACGCGTTCCTAGAGAAAACCAAGCTGAAAGATGATGGCAGCAACTACACGGACTGGGTCCGGAACCTGAGGATCATCCTCATAGCTGCCAAGAAAGATTATGTCCTACAAGCACCGCTGGGTGACGCACCTGTTCTCCCTGCAGAGCAAGACGTTATGAACGCTTGGCAGGCACGTACCGATGACTACTCCCTCGTTCAGTGCGGCATGCTTTACAGCTTAGAGCCGGGACTTCAAAAACGTTTTGAGAGACACGGAGCATATGAGATGTTCGAAGAGCTGAAAATGGTTTTCCAAGCTCATGCCCGGGTCGAGAGATATGAAGTCTCCGACAAGTTCTTCAGCTGTAAGATGGAGGAAAACAGTTCTGTCAGTGAGCACATACTCACTATGTCTGATTTGCATAACCGCTTGACTCAGCTGGGAGTTAATCTCCCGGATGACGCGGTCATTAACAGAATCCTTCAGTCGCTTCCACCGAGCTACAAGAGCTTTGTGATGAACTTCAATATGCAGGGGATGGAAAAGACCATTCCTGAAGTAGTTGCTATGCTGAAATCAGCAGAGGTAGAAGTCAAAAAGGAACATCAAGTGTTGATGGTGAATAAAACCACTAAGTTCAAGAAGGGCAAGGGTAAAAAGAACTTCAAGAAGGACGGCAAGGGAGTTGCCGCGCCTGGCAAGCAAGCTGCCGGGAAGAAGCCAAAGAATGGACCCAAGCCCGAGACTGAGTGCTTTTATTGCAAGGAAAGTGGTCACTGGAAGCGGAACTGCCCCAAATACTTAGCGGACAAGAAGGCCGGCAAAACAAAAGGTATATGTGATATACATGTAATTGATGTGTACCTTACCAGTACTCGTAGTAGCTCCTGGGTATTTCCTGGGTATTTGATACCGGTGCAGTTGCTCACATTTGTAACTCAAAGCAGGGGCTGCGGAATAAGCGGAGACTGGCAAAGGACGAGGTGACGATGCGCGTCGGGAATGGTTCCAAGGTCAATGTGATCGCCGTCGGCACGCTACCTCTACATTTACCTTCGGGATTAGTTTTAAACCTTAATAATTGTTATTTAGTGCCAGCTTTGAGCATGAACATTGTATCGGGATCTCGTTTAATTCGAGATGGCTACTCATTTAAATCCGAGAATAATGGTTGTTCTATTTATATGAGAGATATGTTTTATGGTCATGCTCCGATGGTGAATGGTTTATTCTTAATGAATCTCGAGCGTAATGCTACACATGTTCATAGTGTGAATACCAAAAGATGTAAGGTTGATAATGATAGTCCCACATACTTGTGGCACTGCCGCCTTGGTCACATAGGTGTCAAACGCATGAAGAAGCTCCATGCAGATGGACTTTTAGAGTCTCTTGATTATGAATCATTTGACACGTGCGAACCATGCCTCATGGGTAAAATGACCAAGACTCCGTTCTCAGGAACAATGGAGCGAGCAACCAGCTTATTGGAAATCACACATACTGATGTGTGCGGTCCAATGAGTGTTGACGCTCGCGGTGGCTATCGTTATGTTCTCACCCTCACTGATGACTTGAGTAGATATGGGTATGTCTACTTAATGAAACACAAGTCTGAAACCTTTGAAAAGTTCAAGGAATTTCAGAGTGAGGTTGAGAATCAACGTGACAGAAAAATCAAGTTTTGCGATCAGATCGTGGAGGAGAATACTTGAGTCACGAATTTGGCACACACTTAAGAAAATGTGGAATAGTTTCACAACTCACGCCGCCTGGAACACCTCAGCGTAATGGTGTGTCCGAATGTCGTAATCGCACTCTTTTAGATATGGTGCGATCTATGATGTCTCTTACCGATTTACCGCTATCTTTTTGGGGCTATGCTTTAGAGACTGCCGCATTCACTTTAAATAGGGCTCGGTCGAAATCCGTTGAGACGACACCGTATGAATTGTGGTTTGGGAAGAAACCTAAGCTGTCATTTCTAAAAGTTTGGGGATGCGATGCTTATGTCAAGAAACTTCAACCTGAAAAGCTCGAACCCAAGTCGGAAAAATGCGTCTTCATAGGATACCGTAAAGAAACTATTGGGTATACCTTCTACCTCAGATCCGAAGGCAAGATCTTTGTTGCCAAGAATGGATCCTTTCTAGAGAAGGAGTTTCTCTCGAAAGAAGTAAGTGGGAGGAAAGTAGAACTTGATGAAGTATTACCTCTTGAACCGGAAAATGGCGCAACTCAAGAAAATGTTCCTGAGGTGCCTGCACCGACTAGAGAGGAAGTTAATGATGATGATCAAGATACTTCTGATCAAGCTCCTACTGAAATTCGTAGGTCCACAAGGACACGTTCCGCACCAGAGTGGTACAGCAACCCTGTCTTGGAAATCATGTTGTTAGACAACGGTGAACCTTCGAACTATGAAGAAGCGATGGCGGGCCCGGATTCCGACAAATGGCTAGAAGCCATGAAATCCGAGATAGGATCCATGTATGAAAATGAAGTATGGACTTTGACTGACTTGCCCGTTGAGCGGCGAGCCATAGAAAATAAATGGATCTTTAAGAAGAAGACAGACGCGGATGGTAATGTGACCATCTATAAAGCTCGGCTTGTCGCTAAGGGTTATCGACAAGTTCAAGGGGTTGACTACAATGAGACTTTCTCACCGGTAGCAAAGCTAAAGTCCGTCCGAATCATGTTAGCAATTGCCGCATTCTATGATTATGAGATATGGCAAATGGACGTCAAAACGGCATTCCTTAATGATTTCCTTAAGGAAGAATTGTATATGATGCAGCCGGAAGGTTTTGTCGATCCTAAGAATGCTGACAAGGTGTGCAAGCTCCAACGCTCGATTTATGGGCTGGTGCAAGCATCTCGGAGTTGGAACATTCGCTTTGATGAGATGATCAAAGTGTTTGGGTTTACGCAGACTTATGGAGAAGCCTGCGTTTACAAGAAAGTGAGTGGGAGCTCTGTAGCATTTCTCATATTATATGTAGATGACATACTTTTGATGGGAAATGACAGCATTAAGGCCTACTTGAATAAGAGTTTTTCAATGAAGGACCTTGGAGAAGCTGCATATATATTAGGCATCAAGATCTATAGAGATAGATCAAGACGCCTCATAGGTCTTTCACAAAGCACATACCTTGATAAGATATTGAAGAAATTCAATATGGATCAGTCTAAGAAAGGGTTCTTTCTTGTGTTACAAGGTGTGAAATTGAGCTCAGCTCAATGTCCGACCACGGCAGAAGATATAGAAGAGATGAGTGTCATCCCCTATGCCTCAGCCATAGGTTCTATTATGTATGCCATGCTGTGTACCAGACCTGATGTAAACCTTGCCGTAAGTTTGGTAGGTAGGTACCAAAGTAATCCCGGCAAGGAACACTGGACAACGGTCAAGAATATCCTAAAGTACCTGAAAAGGACAAAGGAAATGTTTCTCGTTTATGGAGGTGACGAAGAGCTCGTCGTAAAGGGTTATGTCGACGCTAGCTTAGACACAGATCTGGATGACTCTAAGTCACAAACCGGATACGTGTATATTTTGAATGGTGGGGCAGTAAGCTGGTGCAGTTGCAAGCAGAGCGTCGTGGCGGGATCTACATGTGAAGCGGAGTACATGGCAGCCTCGGAGGCAGCACATGAAGCAGTTTGGGTGAAGGAGTTCATCACTGACCTAGGATTCATACCCAATGCGTCGGGGCCGATCAAGCTCTTCTGTGACAACACTGGAGCTATTGCACTTGCCAAGGAGCCCAGGTTTCACAAGAAGACAAGGCACATCAAGCGTCGCTTCAACTCCATTTGTGAAAATGTTCAAGATGGAGACATAGATATTTGTAAAGTACATACGGACCTGAATGTAGCAGATCCGTTGACTAAACCTCTCCCTAGAGCAAAACATGATCAACACCAGAATTCCATGGGTGTTCGATTCATCACAATGTAACTAGATTATTGACTCTAGTGCAAGTGGGAGACTGTTGGAAATATGCCCTAGAGGCAATAATAAAAGCATTATTATTATATTTCCTTGTTCATGATAATTGTCTTTATTCATGCTATAATTGTGTTATCCGGAAATCGTAATACATGTGTGAATAATAGACACCAACATGTCCCTAGTAAGCCTCTAGTTGACTAGCTCGTTGATCAACAGATAGTCATGGTTTCCTGACTATGGACATTGGATGTCATTGATAACGAGATCACATCATTAGGAGAATGATGTGATGGACAAGACTCAATCCTAAACATAGCACAAGATCGTATAGTTCGTTTGCTAGAGTTTTCCAATGTCAAGTATCTTTTCCTTAGACCATGAGATCGTGTAACTCCCGGATACTGTAGGAGTGCTTTGGGTGTACCAAACGTCACAACGTAACTGGGTGACTATAAAGGTATACTACGGGTATCTCCGAAAGTGTCTGTTGGGTTGACACGGATCAAGACTGGGATTTGTCACTCCGTATGACAGAAAGGTAACACTGGGCCCACTCGATAATGCATCATCATTATGAGCTCAAAGTGACCAAGTGTCTGGTCACGGGATCATGCATTACGGTACGAGTAAAGTGACTTGACGGTAACGAGATTGAACGAGGTATTGGGATACCGATGATCGAATCTCGGGCAAGTAACGTACCGATTGACAAAGGGAATTGTATACGGGGTTGCTTGAATCCTTGACATCGTGGTTCATCCGATGAGATCATCGAGGAGCATGTGGGAGCCAACATGGGTATCCAGATCCCGCTGTTGGTTATTGATCGGAGAGCAATCTCGGTCATGTCTACATGTCTCCCGAACCCGTAGGGTTTACACACTTAAGGTTCGGTGACGCTAGGGTTGTAGAGATATGAATATGCAGTAACCCGAAAGTTGTTCGGAGTCCCGGATGAGATCCTGGACGTCACGAGGAGTTCCGGAATGGTCCCGAGGTGAAGAATTATATATAGGAAGTGCAGTTTCGGCCATCGGGAGAGTTTCGGGGTCACCGGAAGGGTCCCGGGGGTCCACCGGTTGGGGCCACCCATCCCGGAGGGCCCCATGGGCCAAAGTGGGGAGGGGAACCAGCCCATAGTGGGCTGGTGCGCCCCCCTAGGCCCACCCCATGCGCCTAGGGTTGAAACCCTAGGGGTGGGGGGGCGCCCCACCTTGCCTTGGGGGCCACTCCAGCCCTGGCCGCCGCCCTCCCTAGGAGATCCCATCTCCTAGGGCCGCCGCCCCCCTAGGGGAGCCTATATAAAGGGGGGGGGAGGGGGCAGCTATACCTTGAGCCTTTGGCGCCTCCCTCTCCCCTGCTACACCTCTCTCTCTCGTAGTATACGGTGAAGCCCTGCTACTGTGACGCCCTGCATCCACCACCACGCCGTCGTGCTGCTGGATATTCATCAACCTCTCCTTCCCCTTGCTGGATCAAGAAGGAGGAGACCTTACGCTGACCGTACGTGTGTTGAACGCCGAGCCAGGTTTATGTTGATGATTTAATTCGCAGAGAAGTACTAGGGGGCACCAATCAGAAGCGCAACCCACAATTAGGAGACAGGTTCATCTGCATGCTCCAATATGATGAAGCAGGAGTGCTACACATGTTTTATGCTATTTTACCTGAGAGAGAGAGCAGTAGGAGTGATTAGCTAGTTAGAATGAGTTTGAAGATGATGATGAACTACACTATGACTATGATTATTAAATAGCTAGTGTTGGTGGTAATGACTATGATGATTATTATTAGCTAGTGTTGGTGGTGATTAGGTAGCTACCGTAGCTACTGTTGGTGGTGATTAGCTAGCTAGAATGAGTTTGAAAATGATGATGTGCTACACTATGTATGATGATTAAATAGCTAGTGTTGGTGGTAATGACTATGATGGTGATTAAATAGTTTGTGTTGGCGGATTAGATTCAAGTGGAGGCAACATGTGATGTACATCGAAAGTACTACTAGTCCAAACTAGATCAAGTTTGGATTAGTAGTATACTTTTGATGTGCACCACATGTTGCCTCCACTTGAACCTAATCCACCTTCATTTCTGACACTATTATGAACATATAAAGATATAACAACCTCATAATTGGTATTGTACCAAAATTTGTATAATCGCGTATAAATACACTAAAAATAAAAAATGGAAATTAGAATACTAGTAGCAATGGACAGGAAACACGCTACTACTAGTTAGATTAGCAGTAGCGCCGGAATAAACACACGCTGCTATTATATGTCTTAGTAGTAGCGTGTGGCGCATGCGCTACTGCTAAGGAATAGCTGTAGCGCCTTACTAGTAGCGCAGTTTCCCGCGCTACTAGTAGGCATTAAACCCGCGCTACTACTAGGCTTTTCCCTAGTAGTGGGGAGCTGCGCCTCCTTTCTAGCTCTTTGGGCTCGCCAACATCCTTGTTGCTCCGGTCCTGGTGACCCGGATCTGCGCTACCCTCCAGATCCTGGCTCACACGGGCCTCCGGCCACCGTGGCATTCCTTACCGCCCCTTCTTCAGCACAGCCTCCAACCATTGTGCCCTGTTTGTCCCTTCGCCGCTCCATTGCTCACGCGTCTGGCAGCGCCCGATGCCTCTTTGGTTGTGGTTGTGGTTCCGGCCTATGCCCGATTTTCTCTTCTCCGATTCGTGCTTTGGTGGCTTGGGATTGCTCGGATTCTGGCCAGGGCAAAATCCCTGCATCATTTGCTGGCAGCAGTGACATCTGCAGGTGTCGTCCCTTTGTTGGAGGCGCTGTCACGGCCATTGTCTGTGCCCCTCTTCGAGCAGTAGGGGAAACCCTAGGTCTAGTTATTTGTATTGGACGACGACGACATCTCGACGTCGTTTTTCTTTGTGAAGGCTTCGTCTTGTTTGCTCGAGGTGTTCTCGGTTTGGGATCTGGAGAAGTTGGTCGTCTTGTTTACTCGAGGTGTTCTCGGTTTGGGATCTAGAGAAGTTGGTCATCTTGTTGTTGGTCCGGGCTCACTACAGGAATCCAGTACTTTGCCGTCTGCCACGGCGGACGGCAAAGGCACGGACGGCTGACGGCAAAGAGCTTTGCCATCAGCGGCGGACGGCAAATAGTGACGGCAAAGACAGGGTCGGCAAATAGGTCCTTTGCCGTCTGCTTCTTATGGCGGACGGCAAAGAGCCCTTTGCCTACAACGGTGGACGGCAAAGAGGAGGGACGGAAAAATACTGCACGTTAGTCCGTTAGGCGGCTAACGGCGGCCTTTGCAGTCCGCCAGTGGACGGCAAATTTGAGCGCCTCTTTGCCGTCTGCCAGTTGACGTCAGCAATACGTCAGCGCCCGCTGTGTTTTGCCGTTTGCCCGGCGGACGGCAAAGGCAATGTCTTTGCCATCAGCTTAGCTTTGCCGTCCGCCACGGTAGGCAAATTGGCCAAATGGCCCATCCCTCAGGAAGCACAGGTGGGCGCCACGTGCCCCCTTTGCCGTCTGCCACCGACGGCAAAGGGGTCTTTGCCGTCTGCCGCTGACGGCAAAGAGCCTGCACTGCTCTTTTTTATTCTGTTTTTCTTATATCCAACAATCATCACAGCAAATATATCACAACATATGACAACACATATATATCCATCACACAAATATCCAGCACATATATATCCAACATAATAAATATCCATCCATACATACATAGTAGGTTGCACATAGTTCCATCGATCCATACATATTACAATATGCAAAGTTTCATCATAGCAATCTAGTTTCATCATAGCAAGCGAGCAGAATACAAGAAGTGCATCAAAGGAAAAAACAAGCAATCCATCATAGGAAGCTGGCTTCCATGAAGTGAATGAAACCTGCAAAATGAAAAATAAGAAAGTTAGAAAAAGAAGACTAGAAGAAGAATTAGACTAGAAGAAAAATAATAGAAGAAGAAGACTAGAAGAAGAAGTATATGCCATTTATTAGCTAACTTAGGTGAAATGTATCGTTTATGAGCTAACCTAGGTGAAATGGGTAGTTTATGAGCTATCCTAGGTGAAATGGATCACTTTGGAGCTAAGTTAGGTGAAATGGGTCGTTTATGAGCTAACCTAGGTGAAATTGATCATTTTGGAGCTAACCTAGGTGAAATTGATCATTTTGGAGCTAACTTAGTTGAAATGGGTCGTTTATGAGCTAACTAAGGTGAAATGCCACGTTTTTGAGCTAACTAAGGTAAAATGGATCGTTTTTGAGCTAACTTAGGTGAAATGGGTCATTTTGGAGCTAACCTAGGTGAAATGGGTCATTTTGGAGCTAACCTAGGTGAAATGGGTCATTTTAAAGCTAACGTAGGTAAAATGGATCATTTAGGAGCTAATCTACGTAAAATGGGTCATTTTAGAGCTAACTTAGATAAATTGGATCACTTGTAAGCTAACTAAGGTAAAATGAGTCATTTTAGAGCTAACTTAGGTAAAATGGATCGTTTATGAGCTAACTAAGCTAATTATGCAATTTTTGACATAAGTAAGCTAAGTACATATCGTTTTAGAGCTAACTTAGGTAAAGTGGATGGTTTATGAGGTCAGTAAGCTTATTAAGTCATTTTGGAGGAAAAGAAGCTAACTCTAGGTCATTATGGTAAGCATATTGGAGGAAATAAAGCTAAGTCTAGGTCTTTATGCATTTGTTAAGCAAAACACTAGAGAAACTTACCGTGATCACGGATGTGTAGGAGCGGGCTAGCTCGCGCCGGTAGCTGCAGAAGGATCGTGCGATGCGTTTCTGGAGTTAAGCTACACCAACGATCATTTCCAATGTCTCGTTAGCATTATGACACTCAAATGTTAAGACTAGCAAGTAATGGCCATTCAAATTAAACTCACCGTGCTCCCAGGAGCAATCACTGGCATCGGTGGAGCGGTCTGACCGGACTTCTCGCACACAGAGTGCACATTTGGTTTTCACAACAGAGTCATACTAGTTAGTAATGAGACTCAAATGTTAAGACTAGCAAGTAATCTGCAGAAGAAACTTACCACAAGGAGCTCGTACATGGCCCTTGCCTGCATGTCATTCCGTGCCCTCTCCTCCTCCAACATCTTTGTCGTCCTCTCCTCCAACTCCCCCTGCCTCTCCACTACAAGAAATATGTCAACTTGTGACCACCACTATTGGTCACTGAATGGTCACAAATTTCCATTTGTGACCTTTTTGTGACCAAAAACATAAGGTCAAAAGCTGGCCGTCGTAAACTGACTATAGCGACCTTTCTTCTGGAATGGTCGTAGACGTTTATGACCAAAATACGTCTACTGTGGCGTTTTGGTCACTAGCAACCTCCCCAGGCCACGTAGGCATCCAGCGTGGCAAGCTGATGTGGCACAAGATTCAGCCCGGTCCAATTCGGTTTTCTACATGGGCTTAGCCCAACAATTCGGCCTTTTTACTATATATTTTTTCTATGAATTTTGTCTAGCTATATGGGCCTGGCCCAACAATTTGGCCTTTTTTATATTTTGGGCCATGGCCTTTTTAGTTTTTCACTATATATTTTTCAATCTGGTCCCACAAGTCAGATGGGTCCCACTTGTCATAATCTCCTATATTGGTCCCACATGTCAAAAATGTGAGCATTGTTTAGATTATTTTCACAAATGGGCCCACTAATAAGGTTTCCATTTCACACGTCTTCAAATCACACAAATAATCAATATTTTAAATAGAACAGAAAAAATGTAGAATTTCTTAGGCCTGGAGCTACTGTACATAGTCTATTACAATCTGTGCATAGTCTATTACAACCCAGATATGCCTACTATTACAGTACTATAATATTTACAGTTTATTACAGTCAAACAGAACAAATCTTTGCTGCTAGGGCTACACGCCGCTTCGAACTTGAAATTTCCTAGGCCTGGAGCTCCTGTAAAAGGGTGAACACAAAGGCATTAGAGTACCATCTTCATTCCTGGAGTAGATATTCAAACCTCCAGGTTTAGTGTATAGGCAATCTAGAAAATATATATTTAACAAAATTTCACAAAAATGCAGATGTCTATAATGTAATGAAGATGTAATCACAACAACTGATGTATACATGAGAAGCAGCAACTAAAAGAATTCTACAATCTTTCATAGCAAGATATTGTATATTATTGTACTAGGATGTATTGTATATTACTGTACTTCAGATGTATTGCCACACCAAATTCTACAAGACGTCTGAAGTACAGTAATATACAATACATCATAGCAAGCTGACTGGACGAGTTTAGTTTGAACAACCCACTAAACAATTTAGCAATAAGAGCATACAACTACAGCAAAACAGAGCATAATCCAGTTCTAATATGCACAACTAAAACAACTCCAATTTTGGTTTTAATATGTATACAGCACGCATCATTGACCATGGAGCATACGGCCACAGCAAAACAAGGGAGCAATTCAGGGAAAGGAATACTACAGTTGCTTGAGACATGTGCTACTCGCTCGAAAGTAATCAGTAACCAACGAGTCAATAAAAGTGTGCAAGTAGGCCACTCTACCCAGTGAGATTAATACACTACAGAATCTATCTAAGACAAGACCACCACCGATATGAAACTGTACTATATTTCTGGACAGCAAACTAAATAGACGGCTGCTCTCAAACCATACATCCAAACGAAGCAAACGAGTACTCTACGGAAACCTTAGAGCATGCTTTACAACTCATATGTAGAGGCCAACTTGAAATTATGAGCATAACAAACTCGTTTTTCAGTTAGAAGCTCGCTGCCCAAAACTGTCAGGTAGTGCAGTTTTTTAACTGAACCAAATTTAGTTTACGGAACGGCCAGAGAAATCCAATTCTACAGGAGACACGATCATATTCCTAATCATCATGCATTTTCCATGCAGATCAACCAATTCTTCTTGAAAAATGAAAATTACATCAGTGATTCTGAAATGGCATTTACCTTCCATATCATCAGATTATTATCAAACTGCCTCCCATTGTACACCGATTGTGGCGTGATAGCCGCGCCGATGGCTATCTTGTTGGTCGTCTGGACAAACCCACGGTAGTTGTGGTTGTAGCACCCCGTCTCTTGGTACGCATCAGTCTGCGAAATGCACGTTTAGTTAAACTGAATCCGGGGCAATGAGACCAGGCAAAAGGCGAACATTTTGTTTGTGCAAACAATACTTACTGTCCAGTAAGTGAAGAATCTAGCATTACTATCTCCATACAGCTCCGGTCTTACCTGAAAATGAAGTGACAAGGATTTCATTCATGTTCTTTCTGCACATAGTACAATGATGTTAAGAGCAGTAGACTCCAAGGAAAATTGGAGAGGTTGACTTTCAGATCTACTTGGAGCCTAAAGGTGAAAACAGAGCTATGTTAAGAGCAGTAGACTCCAAGGTTAAAAGCAGTAGACAGCATAATACTACAGTAGTAATCCACCACCGAGAACATGAATGATATGGGTAAGCTTCTGTAAGTTCAACCTTAATGTTTCTGCTCCAGAAGAAAAAGTGCAGAAATATGAGATACAATGACATATAATTAAAATAACAAGATTCCACCACAAAGATTCAGAAGCTCCGCATCACAAAGCAGAGCGCCATTCCAGTGAGAAAGCTAAACAGAGAAACATATCCAGGGAAATAATTAAAACAAGCAGGACAACTCTTACATCATTTTCTTTCAACAGTTTCGACACCATATATTGAGATCCAAGATGCTTAAAACACCACAGGTATGATGGTTGGTACATTCAACAAAGATGGAACACAAGCAAATGGCAGCAGGCAGTCACTTCGATCCTACAAACTAGATGACTAACAGCATGGACATTAACTGAATTTTAGTTCTTCCACGCATGGACATTGTATCCATACACTGCCCATCGTCTCTGCAGCTACACCTGACACGGACACGGACCAATGCTCATTTTATCTATCAAATCGATTGCAGACTTGCAGCGATAGCTAGCAATGTTGTATTTTACCTGTATCGCTTGGAGCAGAGGAGGGAGGAGAAGATGGCGCGGAGCCTGGTGACGGCGTGGCTCTTGGTGGGGTGGCGGATGATGCACTGGTCGAGGGCGGTGGTGACGGAGCGCGCCTCCGGGGCTCCGGCGAGCACGTCGTCGATGGCCTTGTGCACGCGGAGGTAGTGGAAGAGGGCGCGACCGTGGACGCCCAGCAGGCGGTCGGAGGGCAGGAAGCGGGAGAGGTAGTCGATGGCCTTGTCCGAGGAGCCCGCGTCTACCAGCTCGGCTAGGTCCGTCTGGGTCACCAACCTGCGCGCGCGTGTGCCTTGCCCGGATCAAGAGATGCATTCGCAGAGGCAGGTTTGAAGGGGGAGGGGGAGACACGTCTGCGTGCTTACACATCCATGGTGTGGTTGAAGTTGTGGTGCCCGAGGAAGGAGATGAGCTGCCGCTGCCGGAAGCGCCGAGGCCAGGATGTAGTCGTCCCTGTCGACGAGGATGGAGCACTCGGGCGTGGCGGATCCGGCCCCATTCCCGTCGGCGAAGTCGGATCTCCCGACGGCGGCCTCGGCGGAGCAGGGAACCGGGGCGAGGGAGGAGGAGGGAGGTGGTGGCGGTGATCTAGAAGGGGAGGGGAGCAGGGAGCCGGGGCGAGGAGGGAGGGAGGAGGATTGGATCTGGCATCGGGAGAGGGGTTCCGGTTGAGGATGGATCGATGGATGTGGGATCTTGCCGGAGGGAAAGGAGGAAGGAGCAAAGCACGGCGATCTTGCCGGAGGGGAACGAGGGAGGAGTAGAGCACGGCGATCTTGCCAGAGGGGAAGGAGGCAGGGGAAGGATGGATCTGCGAGGGGAGGGGCGGGTGGCGGCGAGGGGAGGGGCGGGTGGCGGCGAGGGGAGGGATCTGCGAGCGCTAGGGTTAGCTGAGAGAGCGGAGGGGTGGATGGACGGACAGATGGATGGATGGATGGACAGATGTTTGCCATGTCACTGATCGATGCCACAGCTGGTTCCACCAATCAGAATTAAGCATTTTTTGTTTTTTCTCTTATAGTTTGTACCCTCTTATTCAGGCAAACATTTAACCTCTTATAGTTAGTTCAAATAAACCAATATTTTGTACATGTGTGTATTTAGGCATGACAAACAATGTTGATTTGGGAGGTTTTCATTTTCTTTGCTCAAAAGAACCATTTTTCATTTTCTGAGTGACCAAAATGTGTTTTTTTGTGAAGGACCTACCATATGTATCTTGCAAAATTGTACCAAATCATTTTTCTAAAACACTAGGCCATATTTATTGCACATTTGACCAAATGGTTGGGTGTAAATAGTTTTTATCCACCTCTGGTGAAAAAGACAAATTCCCACCGATTTAGCTGGAAGCGGGTCAAATTTGAACTGTAGCTTCCTCGTAGTTTGCTCTTTATTTTTTCCAAAAATCGTTTCTAGGTACATAAGTATCTATTTAATCAGAGAAACACGAAAAGTTTTCCAAGATTCAACCACTAGCTAGGAACGGTCATTCCCGCCGTTTTGACCGCATTTTGAAACGGGCATAAAAAATTCGAAAAAAATCAAAAAATTGGGAAACCTTCGCATTGTGTCATTATATGTGGCCAAGTTCCCAGGAAAAATAATAAACTTGTAATACGGTAATTATTTTAAAAAATGTTCTCAGAAACGAGCTATCACGTGTGGAGATCAATGGCTTCCAAGCCAAATGATCAATCTTATGGCCACATTCATGGCATAGTTTGGTCAAATGATCTCATATTTTTGCACAAGGGTGCATATTGGAATTCCAAACAATGTTGCCTAAGGGAGTTTTCATTTTCTTTGCACGGAAAAACCATTTCCCATTTTTTGAGTGCCCAAAAGGAGGGTTTTTTGTGAAGGACCTCCCAAATAATTGTTGCAAAATTGGACCAAATCATTTTCCTAAAATACTAGGACATATGTAATGCATAATTGACCAAATGGTTGGGTGTAAATAGTTTTTATCCACCTCTGGTGAAAAAGACAAATTCCCGCCGATTTAGCTGGAAGCGGGTCAAATTTGAACTGTAGCTGCCTCGTAGTTTGCTCTTTATTTTTTCCAAAAATCATTTCTAGGTACATAAGTATCTATTTAATCAAAGAAACACCAAAAAAAATCCAAGATTCAACCACTAGCTAGGAACGGTCATTCCCGCCGTTTTGACCGCATTTTGAAACGGGCATAAAAAATTCAAAAAAAATCAAAAAATTGGGAAACCTTCACATTGTGTCATTATATGTGGCCAAGTTCCCAGGAAAAATAATAAACTTGTAATACGGCTATTATTTTAAAAAAATGTTCTCAGAAACGAGCTATCACGTGTGGAGATCAATGGCTTTCAAGCCAAATAATCAATCTTATGGCCACATTCTTGGCATAGTTTGTTCAAATGATCTCATATTGTGCACAAGGGTGCATATTGGAATTCCAAACAATGTTTCCTAAGGGAGTTTTCATTTTCTTTGCACGGAAAAACCATTTTCCATTTTCCGAGTGCGCGAAATGAGTTTTTTTGTGAAGGACCTACCATATATTTGTTGCAAAATCGGACCAAATCAATTTGCTAAAATACTAGGCCATATTTAATGCACAATTGACAAAATGGTTGGGTGTCAAAAGTTTTGATACACCTCTGGTGAAAAAGACAAATTCCCGCCGGTTTAGTTGGAAGCGGGTCAAATTTGAACTGCAGCTGCCTCATAGTTTACTATTTATTTTTTCCAAAAATCATTTCTAGTTACATAAGTACCTATTTAATCATAAATACATGGTTTGGTGGCGATACGTCGAGGTTTGGGCGGTGGCCGAGGCCCCCAACTCTAGAGCGCGTAAACTCGCATGCCCGTCACGTGGTCACCGCATGACCGTAATGTTGCCATGTGTTCTGGGCGGCCTAGGAATGTCTAGTGGGTTGGCCACTCCCCAGGTTGGTTCTAGGAAGAAAATTACAACATAAGATTCTCACGAGGAGACCGATCGATGCTCAAACATGAATTAGCAGCCAAGTGTTTGATTAGCGGTACGGGAAATGCACATGGCCAATGGGCGTGAGTTTTGGCTGAGGATGATCATCTACTAAGGAGAATGTCTTCACAAATTTTTAGCTCAAAAGGAGGATCCTAGGTGGTACTTGCTTTGCAAAGTACCACGCTGGACAAAAATATGAATGTTGAAGCTGGGCTCAAAATAATGAATGGAGTGAGCTGAACTTTTGTGGCGGATGGTTATTTGGGCATAGGAAAGCATTGTAGAAAATTGATACCATTTGGACATGCCAAAGTAGTACTTCCTTCACAATGCTCTTCTATGGACAGAAACTTGGGAAAACTAGTGAGAGAGATTGGATGAATGAAATGAGCTCAAAATTGGTGTAGGTAAGTTACTTAGGTATGGTCATGCTCTGGTAAATTTTCAGATCATTTGGGTAAGCCTAGCTAGTACTTACTTCACAAAGCTTCTCTCGAGGTAGAAACTTTGAAAATTTCCCGAGAAAGCTTTACTAGGAAAATTGAGCTGAATATTATCATGTGGCAATGAATTGGGAATGGAAGAGTGCCCGAAAAGTTTGAGGGTAATAGGAGGGGTCTATATAACACTTGCTTTGCAACATGCCAATTTGGCCATAAAATATAAATTGAACCTGGGCTCACATAGATGATTTGACTGAGCTGCAATTTGGAGGAGGTTGATAATTTGGGCATATGAAGGATCTGTATAAATTTCATGTCATTTAGAGATATAAAAAAGGTACTTCCTTCACAATGCTTCTAGGTGGACAAAAACTTTGGAAATTTGCCGAGGAAGATTTGCTAGGCAAATGGAGCTGCATTTTGTCATGCGGTAATAATTTGGATAGGAAAGAGTGCCCAAAAATTCTGAGGGCAATCAAGAATACATAAATAGCACTTCCTTCATAAAGTGTTGTTGTGAACAGAATAGGAAAATGAATATTGTTGAATTAGTTTTGAACTAGGCAAGGAAGTATTTTTACATATTTGATGAAGATATGCCCCAAAGAATTTATGAGATTTTTTTGGGAATTTTGGGAATGATAGAAATATAGGTTGCTTCACAACCTAGGGCAAAAATTGCCACATGGACATGACACATAGGCAAAACTGTTGAGATGGCGCCTAGTCATCACAACCCACCACAATCTACAAGGCTATGACCATCTATATTGGTCATTAACAACTAGAAATAAGGCAGCGGACTAGCACTATTTGCTTTGTGACCATTTCGTGTAAGGAAATTACGACCTTTCTGACCAAAATGGTCGCAATGGTTTAGGGTTTGGAGCCCCCTGAACAGCTTTTGACCAATTGGTCTAAATTGGTCATAAATTTATGACCAATTCTTCGAGGGTCACTGATAGAAGGTCATAAGTTGACATATTTCTTGTAGTGCTCCGCCACCTCCGCCAGAAGTTTCTCCGTTCTATCTCTCTCACTCTGTATAGCAGCCTGCAACACCACTCACATGACCATTTGTAATCATTGATGGAAGCGCACACAATGTAATGGAGAAAGATAGCTGAGTACGTATAACTAACCTTGAAGGCGAGTTGGACTGGCCGTTCACGAGGCCTTATCTCAGGAGCGGAGCTCGACTGGCGCGCCTTGATCTCCGGGAGAGTGCTAGGACAACGGATAAGTCCATCTCCCATGGCTATGGAGCCATGGGACCTCCCGCCACCAGATATTATCAGCAGCTCTGTATCAATGGGACCCTAGCTCGGGTTAAAGTCCTCCCCTTTCCTCTCCTTCCCATGATCTCTATATTGCACGAGCTTGTCATGGGCGGAGATGTTGGTGAAGTTCTTTGGATCATCGAGGTCAGACGCAGAGAATGCCTTGACTTTCTTGTAAGGGCCAGTGTGGGCCATGGCATACATGTCGTACACCTCTGGCACCTTATCCGCCTTATTATAGCGTGCCTGAAAGAGAGAAACAAAGTAAATTAGTAATTAAAGGGCTAAAGCTAGCATGATGAATGAATTGCATGAACATGAAGCAAACCACATACCCAGTTATGCCCGTACTGAAATAAGTTGGAGCTGCCTTGGTGGTGTGGCACACCTTCCATTTGGGCACGTTTGTCCTTGGCCTCTTTGTGGGTGGCCAACCATTCTTTTGAGCACCACGCATTGACCAACACCTCCCAACAATCCATCCGATACGCACACCATCTCGGAGGGGCCTAAGTTAGCAAATAGAAACTTGAGCGCTACGACTATGAATTACTAAATGAAGGAAGTAAGTACAAGGCCTTAAGAATTACCTTCATGTACTGCTCCTTACACAAGAAATTATCGCGGCACTCCTGCTTGGGCTTCTTGATACCACGCCCAGTGTAGTAGTCTCGAACAGCCTGCACCCGAACTTCATGCCGTAAGTTCTGAAGTAGGTGCTTGCACTCCTTATGGATAACATTTGCCTCCTCCTCCTCGTATCCCTCCTCACACCTGTAGAATGTCTGCAATCAAATGAGACAATATTGATTAGTACAATTAATAACTAGCTAGTTGAAGATTTTTAATTGTGTAAAGGAGCAATTACCCAGAACTTTCTGATCACCACGTCTGCCCTCGTCTCGCACAAGACACCGTCGATAATCTCACCCGGCGGGGCCGGGGCAGCCAAGTAGTGCTCCCAAGTCAATCCAACGTCTGGAAGCCGACCCTCACCAGGCAACATGACAAACCCCGGGAAGTTTTGCCGAATCAAAACTCCAAGGACGGAGTTGGGCCGGCGGACACTTTCATGGTGGTCCCAACCCCTGCAGCATGACAAGGCCAACACATCAGTTATTTGAAGAAACGTGAATGCAGAAGGTATAAAAAGATTAAATGCACTTACCTCTCCCCATCAGGGAAAATCAACCACCTCTGCTCGCGGGTCGCCGGCACGGACGGGAGCCGTGTAGCACCACACTGGTAGACGTTGCCCCCCTCCTCCCCCTCCTCCTCAAAATCAGTCGGCTCCCCGCCATCATCAGCATGGCCACTCGGCTCCCCGCCATCATCAGCGTGGCCACTCGGCTCCTCAGGCTGACCCGACCAGTTACCCCATCCAGACGTGTGCTCCTCCGGGGTCTCGTGGGCCCAAGTCTCGTGGGCCCAAGGCCTGTCGACCCGAGGCTCGTGGGCCGAAGACCTGTGGACCGGAGGCTCATGGACCGGAGTCCGTGCAGCCTCCTCCTCAGACGAGTCCACCCTAGCAGTCATGTGCTCGGGTGAAACAGCTGGGGGAGGCGGCGAGGAAGGCGCCGTAAGAGTCACCCTACCTCCTCTCCCGTGACCACGTGCTCCACCTCCTCTCTTCTTCTTACCTCGTCCCCTGCTGGGCACCGCGGTCGACGAAGAAGGGCCCGGCGGTGTCGCCATACTGTCCAGCAACGCTCGGCGGAGAGGTGCGTGTGGAATGGAAGACCTCGCACCACGCGCCGACGAAGAAGGGGCCTCGGCGCGCTCCCGACCAGCGCCCACCATCTTTCAACACCTGCCATGACAAAGAATAAACGAAATTAGTACAACATAAAAAAGTACCGACATGAATAATAATACGTATATCACTTAAGTGTATCATCATCAAGTACAACATAAAAAAATTGAATACCTGACACTACTAATAATCTCGATCAGTATCATCAATAAATGCATAATCATCATCATCACTATAATCAATGATGGGCTCATAGGGTTCATTGGCATCAACATGTGCAAGGCCACCTTGACATAATCGGTCAAGCATTCACAGGTCATCCGCAGCAGTAACCTCTTCTTGTTCCGGCTCTTCTTGTTCCTCCTCTAGGGTGATGTCGGATTCATTGTCGCTGTCTACTTCAATGTTTTGGGGTGAAGTATAGCGGTTCTTGAAACACTTTTTGGAAAGACGTGTCTCTTGGAAGAATTCTCCTTCATATGTGTCTGGGTTAATGTGAGGTTCATAATCCTCTTCCTTTGGGGGAGAAAGTCTAGCACGTGGCGGCACTTCATAAACGATATCCCAACCTTTTAGATTTGGATTAGTTTGGCAGGCCCACGATAGATACAATACTTGGGTCGCCTGTTGAGCCGTAATATAGACATCAGGAACATCTAAATGGGTGCTTTGGTTGATTTCAACTAGCCCTATATGTTCATGAGTCCTTCTAGTCTCCTTCGGCTGAAACCAATAACATTTGAAGACTACAACATTCGGTGGGTTTTCACCAAAGAACAGAAGTTCATAAATTGCTTCAACTCTCCCATAATACTTGGTACCTCCTTCGCCGATAGCAGATACACAACAATTTGTAGACTTTCGGTCGGCCATAGATAGCTCTTTGCCATAGGTACGAAAGCGATACCCGTTGATGTCGTACTTGTCAAATGAACGGACCTTATAGTCAAAACCATTAGCGACTTGTCTCAATTCAGCGTCCATAGACTCTGAATTAGCCTACAAGTTTAATATGAAAGGATTGTTGCATTACGCACAAATTAGCGAATGAAATGAAATTGTCTAATAAAAATTACCGTTTGTTTGAACCAAGAGATGAAACCGGGATAGCCGCCTCCTTGCTTTGCGAGAAGCTCATACTCTTCGACGGAATCCTTTTGGATCTCCGCTCCATACGAGAATATGGCGACGTATTGACTGTATGACATATCCAGGAATAAGAGCAGTTCAAAGGAAATAGAAGTTGCGAAACAATGTACCGAGAACTTACTCGATGTACGGCCGCACTTCTATCAGGTTGTTGAAGATATACAACGAAATGGTCCGCCATTCTTCGTTATCCAAAGATACTGGAAGTGAAACACTAGCTGGTACGAGATTCCCTTTGAATAGGCTGAGGTTGGATCCACCCTTTTTAGGGTCGTCAGCATTGTACCGAGGCTTCTGATTATGCAAATGACGATTTTTGGCTTCGTAGTGTGCTGTTACGAAGTTTGCCGCCTCCTCTGTGATGAATGCCTCAGCCATCGATGCTTAGATTCTACGTTTATTTTTACATTTTTCTTGAAGCGTCTTCTGCATCCGCTCAGTTGGGTAGCACCAACGATTTTGCACGCCCCCCCCAATCTTGCCTCGGTCGGGAGATGCAAAATCAAATGCTGCATTGGATTAAAGAAGCCCGGTGGAAAGATCTTCTCTAACTTGCAGATCAACTCCGGCGCCAACTCTTCCATTTCTTCTAGCACGCCAGGCGATAGTTCTTTTGCACAAAGAACACGGAAGAAATAGCTGAGTTCTGCCAGTACTAGCCATTCATCCTCATGGATGAAGCCACACAACATCACCGGCATTACCCGCTCAATCCATATGTGCCAATCATGACTCTTGAGACCAAATATCTTCAGTTTATCAAGATTCGCTCCCCTCTTTAGATTCGCTGCATACCCATCGGGAAACATCAACTGTTGTTGCACCCACAAGATAATTTCCCTCATAGCTGGCCTTCCAAGATTGAACCATGCCTTTGGCTTCATCCAGTTCTGCTTTCCTTTCGGTTCTTTCATGTTTTGTAACAGCCTATCACATAGCGCCTCCAGATCAACTCTAGCCTTAGTATTATCCTTTGACTTCCCATCTATGCCGAACAATGTACCAAAAAGTGCCTCGGCGATATTCTTCTCAGTGTGCATCATGTCGATGTTGTGTGGGCAAAGGAGGTCTTTGAAGTAAGGCAGATCCCATAAGCATGTTTTGTGAGTCCATGCGTGCTTAGTATTATACCCCTTGAAGTACCCTGGACGTTGTGGATCTGGCTCGAGAGCGTTTAACTGATGCAGGGTCTGTTGGCTTGTCAATGCAGGTGGTGCAGAGTTTTTGACAACTCTACCCCTGATGAAGTTCTTCTTGTCTTTCCTGAACTTATGGCGAGGATCCAGGAACTGTCTATGCATGTCGAAGCAAGAAAACTTGCGACCGGCCTGAAGCCAACGAAACTCAAGAGCTCCCTTGCATGTGGGGCACGGGAACCTTCCATGCACACACCAGCCAACGAATAGCGCATACGCCGGCAAGTCATGCGTCGAGTACATGTACCAGACACGCATTATGAAGTTCCGTTTGCTATAGGCGTCGTATGTCTTGAACCCATTATCCCAGGCTTCTTGCAATTCGTCCTTAAGCGGCTGCATGTACACATTCATATTTTTCCCCGGATAGTTGGGCCCTGGAATTATCAACGTCAAGAAAATGTTCTTTCTTTACAATATCTGTCCGGGGGGAGATTCAGTGGAAAGACAAATACGGGCCAACAACTGTATTGGGCTGCCGTCATACCAAACACACTGAACCCATCCGTGCTGATGCCGACTCGAGGATGCCTCGGATCTGCCGCTTTGTCAGCATGTAATTCATCAAACTTTTTCCACGCAACACCATCCGATGTGTGTACCATCATCAGATTCCCATCTGCATCTAGTTCGGTTCTTTTGCCTGTTTTGTGCCATGTCATCTGTCTGGCCGTCTCTTCGACCATGAAAAGACGTTGATGTCTTGGTACAATTGGCATATACCGAAGAACACTAACGGGGATTTTGGTCTGTGTCTTCTCACCAATACCGTTGTCTACCACAATATACCTGGAAGACTTGCAAATGGGACAATAGTTCAAGTCCGCATAGTCAAGCCTAAATAAGGCACATCCTTTCTCACAGGCATGTATCTTCTCATAGGGCATCTTTAGTGCACGGAGGATTTTGTCCGACTGGTACAGGTTTGCAGGCATTACATGGCCTTTGGGTAGAAAGCGTCCAAATACTGTCATAATTGCGTCATAGAATTCTCTGCCCAAGTTGAACTGAGCCTTTAGAGCCATCACTTGTGAGATGGCATCCAACTGACAAAGCTTAGTGTGCTCGTGGAGTGGACGTTTTGAAGACTCCAACATTTCATTGAAGGCCTTTGCAGATTCCTCCATCTCCTTGTCCGAATCCCGAGCATCATCATAGTCTTGCACCATGTTTTCCATCCCGGTACCATGCTCGTCGGTGCGATGACGATCCACCTCAGCTTGGTCACGTTGGGCAGACTCACCATGAAATGTCCACACCATATAATCGGGCGTAAAACCACTCTTCTACAAGTGTTTGCCCATTTCAGCCTCTGTCCTCTTTTCCCAATTGCCGCACCGGAAACAGGGGCACCAGGTTTTCTTCTGGCCATTTGCAAATGCGGCTTGCACAAACCCCTTGGTTTTTGTGAACCATTCAGCGCTCCATTTGTTCTGACCAGTGTGACCGGTATACATCCACGCACGATCACTCATCTTGACTTTCAGAGCTACTGGACACACAACAATTATATATGTAATTCACCATGTATATATTCATCAGTTGATCTACTTTGTCAATTTTATTACGTCCATGCAACCTACACTCTAATAGGTAATGATAGGTCCTAATCCCACCCGTGTATGTGTAGATTGGGTTCATTTTCCCATGCTATGCTTCGGATCCGACGCAAAATTTCGGCAGCACCTCCCCGTTGTTCTCCTGATACACGTCTCTGCAATAAACAGAGAGGATGTGTACCCGGAGAACAACAGGGGAGGCACTAACGAAATTTATGCGTCGGATCCGGAGCAAAGCATATGGGAAAACGAACCCAATCTACACATACTCGGTCTGTCCATGGATAGCGTTGGACAATTCGAAAGAATCAGGGTTATAAATATGCAAATGCATGAATATTTATAACTACGACGCTTTCGAACGGGAGACACATATTGGTTACGCATACAGATGATTCAAGACACATATATAGCTAGCTATCAAGTTTCATCGGAATAGATCAAATAATTAATGGGGGAGGAGGACATGTCATTCGTGCTCACCCACGAACGAAGGGGCAGAGCTCGTCAAACGCACGGCGAGGTCGTCGAACACCAAACCTCGCAGCGATGAAACAACTGCACATTTAAAACTACCCGATCAACACAATTATATATGATGTTTTTCATAACAAAATCGAAAAATATATGACCTAACTAATAATTCACAAATATATGACCCCGTCGGCCTCTAGAAGGCCAAAGAACACCTTTTTGGGAGGTGTCGAGGGTCGGGGTGTCGTGTCGGGGTCGGGGTGCTGTTTCGGGGTCGGGGGGTCGGGGTGTCGTGTCGGTGTCAGGGTGCCATGTCGGGGTCGGGGTGTTGTTTCGGGGTCGGGGTGTTGTGTCGGGGTCGGGTTGTCGGGGTTAGGGGGTCAGGGGGTCGGTTGTCGGGGTCGGGGTGTCGGGTCAGGCTCGGTGTCGGGGTGTCGGGTCAGGCTCGGGGTCGGGGTGTCGGGGTCGGGGTCGATCGGGGTCTCGGGGTCGGGGTGCCGGGTCGGGGTGCCGGGTCGGGGTCGGGGTGCCGGGTCAGGGTCGGGGTGCCGTGTCGGTGTCGGGGTCGGGTGTCGGGGTCAGGCTCGGGGTCGGGGTGTCGGGGTCGGGGTCGGGGTCGATCGGGGTGTCGGGGTCGGGGTCTCGGGGTCGGGGTGTCGTGTCGGGGTGCCGGGTCGGGGTCGGGGTGCCGGGTCGGGTCGGGGTTTTTTTTTCCTCTTTTTTCCTTTTCTTCTTCTTCCTCTTCTTCCTTTTCTTCCCTTTCTTCCTTTTTTTCCTTCTTCTTCTTCTTCTTCTTCTTCTTCTTCTTCTTCTTCTTCTTCTTCTTCCTCCTTTCCTTTTTCCTCTTCATCTTCTCCTCCTCTCCTATTTTTTCTTCTTCTTCTTCCTCTTCTTCTTTTTTCTTCTCCTCCTCTTCTTCTTCTTCCTTTCCTTTTTCCTCTTCTTCTTCTCCTCCTCTCCTCTTTTTTTCTTCTTCTTCTTTCCTAAAACTAAACTAAACCTAAACCAAAACCTAAATCTAAAACTAAAACTAAATCTAAACTAAACATAAACCTAAAACTAAAAAAACAGAAAAAAGGAAAAAACTAAATCTAAACCTAATAATAAACTAAAACTAAACCTAAACCTAAAACTAAACCTAAAACTAAAACTAAAACTAAATCTAAACTAAACATAAACCTAAAACTAAAAAAACAGAAAAAAAAAAGAAAAAAAAAGAGGAGGAGAGCTCACCTGGGGCAGGGCCGGTGGAGGAGGGGGGCGGGGCGGCCTGGGGCGGCGGCGCCGGGCGGCAGTGGTAAGCATTCTGTTCCTTCTTTTTTGTGTGAAATCTGAAATGTAGCAGTTTATTTCTGATTGCTCCATTCCTAATCCTCCTATCATCTTGCTACTTTAGCGTGAGGTTATGCTACATGATTTGCATATTATGTCCTCCCCCTCATGGCATCTATACCACGTGGCAGGATATTCCTTTTTTTTGTTTTGAGGGAATCGTAGCAGGCTGGTGATAGCTCCATTAGTAATCCTCCTATTATCTTGCAACTTTACCATAAGGTTGTGCTACATGATTTGCTCATTATTTTTTGCAACGCCTCCTGTGGTTCTGTTCAGAGATGGATGAAATCTCGAATTATTTTTCATCCCATGGATGCATGTTTATTGATTTATTTTTTTGGCTTTTTGTCAAATTATGTTGTCTCATCATTTCTTATATCAGAACAATGAAGCATATATGATTGGACGTATATGATTAAGGTACAGGAAACAGTAGGATGTCTTATACAAATAAGTTAATTTTAACAAGCACGCATAAGATAGAAATAAGGAAGATGATCACATTAGATTATCGAGCCATTCTTGAGTAGTACATATTGCTTTCCTAACTCTATGGGGTAACGCCATATATAATTCGTGTTTAAAAGTTTCCTTCCAATTACCCAAAAGCCAATGTGCCTCGCCATCATGCCTCTGATCTTACCAAAATATAAAGTGTCCATTTGGTTTCCATTTTTTTCCCAAAGTTTGTTCCTTATTTCAATTTCTGTTAAGACTGTCAAGGGCAACCCATGTACAAAAGAACAAATAGTTTAGAACCCAGTAATTAAGCATGAAGCGCTAACGACATGTTCTCACAAAAAACATTAAATACCCCATGCTAATTGTAAACCCAATAATTAAGCTAGCTGCATGGATAATTTGATTTTCTCATTATATATTTTTACCAATTATAAATCATATTTATCATGCATGAAAAAAGATACTTATATTAAATAAATAGTTTACAATTATATAATAACACATATATGTACATTCGGATTTAGTTATCATACTACTAATCCAAATATTCATCTTCAATAAAATCAAATCACATTAGTATATATTGCAACCTATTCCGCAGCAACGCGCGGGGTATTATCTAGTATAGTGAACGCCAGGACCCCAGCCGTTCCCTGTTGCCAAGGGTTCAATGTACATAAAGATGAGGCGTTACTGGTAACGCCAGCCTTAAATGCCTTAATGGCCTTAAAGATTACAGAGTGAACGCTCATCCGTTGCCGTTCCAGATGACTCCTGGTCTTCAATAGGTCGAGTGGATTCTTGTATGGTCGAGTGGTCGATTGGTCGAGCAACTTCAGGAAGGAGGGGTCTCCGAGTAACTGATCGGTCGAGTGGATTGCACTCGACACCTTTGTAGGGCCCTCCTTGTTGTCTCTTGAGCTTATTTGTTTCTAGGATAGTGACCTTGGATAGGGCGCATAGGTCAGGCCTATGACCCAACCCCAGGTCTATATTATCATCATTAGCCCCCGAATGGATTGAGGTACAAGTGAAAAGAAGGTTGAAGTTGGTCTTGCTTCGACTCTTGTGTTTCACAACTATTCATGTTTGAACGGAGGCCCATGTTGGAACTTTGGCTTCGTTTCAGTCGCCTTGATTGATTCAAAAGTTGCCGATTGGATTTATAACGTCATCCATCGAGTGTCATTTTTGACGTGAAATCTTTGGCGCGATTGGTTATGGCGTATCCCGAATTTCACGGGATTCAAAATTTCGGGGAAGCGCGAGAGGCGGAGCGCGTCATGGTAAGCGGGACGGATTGACAGGGGCGCCTTGATCTCCACGCCACCTTTTTCGCCACGTACCCCGTGTGCGACTGTTGCGGGATTTGATGGGACCATCTGGGCCCACGCGTCAGCCACTCAGAAGTGGGTCTTTAAAGGTGACGGGGCCGAGGCGTCTGCACTGTGCGCGTCCATTCCTCTTCATCCCCCTCTGACTCTCCACCGCATCCGGTTCCTCCACTCTCGACGTTGCCGCTCCGCCACCATGGGGAAGGAAAAGACGGCGGCGCTGGAATGCGCGAAGAAGGCGACGGGGGCGGCGAAAGGCAAGAGGATGAATCGGGGGTCGTCGTCGTGGTCAGGGCTGCCGTCGGGTTGGATCCAGGGCGATTGGATCTGACCCTCGCTTCGGCAGGAAGATTTGGATAAGCTGGCTGAGTCCGGGCTGATCGTCCATCGAGCTGCGTGGTTGCTGGAGGGGGAGACGGAGCCGCGGCCGCAACCGGGTCAGTGTATTCTGCTCGCCACCCATGTCGACCACGGTTTCTCGCTTCCTCCGCACCCTTTTTTCCGAGGTTTCTTGAATTTCTTCGGGGCCCAACTCCATCATTTTTCTCCCAACACCATCACATATCTTGCCGCTTTCGTGTCCATGTGCGAGAATTTCTTGGGGTGTCGACCGCACTGGGGTCTTTTCAAGCACATTTTCACTATCCGCACCCAGTCAGTGAAGAAAGCAAATTCGAGTGACGAGAAAACACACGTTATCCAGATGTGTGGGGGTCTGGGTATCCAGAAGAGGAAGATGAGTTCTTTCCCTTCAGTGACCCTTCCTGAGACGGTCAGAGGCTAGCAGTCGACCTGGTTCTACTGCTAGGATATCGTGACCCCAGGCCAGTCGACTAGAATTCCCCCTTTTTCCTTCGATCGTGTTCAGGCCCCTTCCTTGTTGAAAGTGACCGCCGCGGAGAAGGTGGAGACAGCCATGTTGGTTGAGAGGGTGGTCTAGTTGATCAACCAAGGCGTCACCGGCATGGATTTGTTCGAGGTATTCCTTAGTTGGCGCATCCAATCGCTCCAGGCTCGTGACCACTCTATGTGGATGTATTCTGGAGCCGGCGACACCGCTCGGGTTCATCCAGAGGACGTGCCGGCCAAAACAGTGGCCCAATGGCTGAGGAGTATTACAGGAAACAAGGACAACCCCAGGGGCGCTAGGAGAGTCGATCCCTTCAGCGACAGTAATCAGCCAGACAAGGTTCGGCCTCTACAACCGATTGCATTTGGGTACATTTTCCGACTATTTTTTAATCCGACTGATTTCCACTGGACTTCTTGTCTTGTAGGTTTATACCGAGATGTACTCGATGCCCAATGGTGAACAAGCTCTGGAGCAGGATCATGAGGGCGAGGACAGCGCGGAGGAGAGTGGTGATTGGGAGTTGTCGGACGACGATGACGAAGACGAGAGCGACGAGTTAGACGACGAGGAGGTAGTCGACTCACCGCCTCGTATGGAACGTCGATCCAAGAAGCACCATGATCCAGCGAGCAGGCGCAGCAAGACTGTGGCATCAAGCGCTCAAACGCAGAAGCGTGCTTGATCTTCAACTCCGGAGCTGACGGAGAAAATCGCCAAGCAGCCCAAGATCAACCCCTCAAAGGCTCGGAAGACCTTGCCTAAGATTAAGATGGATGTTCCTGGTTCTTCTAGGTAAATGTTCTTTCCGTGTTTTCTTGCACTGACTCATTCTTCTGTTCTGACCAAATGGATTGTAAAATTTTCCAGCCTAGCCTCTGCCGCGACTGATATGGAGGAAACCGATGACGCAGCTACCTCCAAAGCTAGTAAGTCCGCTCGACTCAAATTTATTCTGTCGATTGGATTATTCGTCGGTTGAATCTCTGATGTTTCCTGTTTTTAGTAGCTCTACGAGACGTTGTCGTGCTTCCGGATGAAGAAGAAGAAGTGCCTCTAAGGTAAAGGAGGAGGAGGGACAAGGGACCGAGGGGGAAAGCGCCTGAGGTTCAGGTTCCTCAGTCGACACTGATGCCTAGGACGGCGGTCGAGCAATCCACAGACCCGGCTCGGACCAACGTTACTTTCGCTAACCCGCTGTCGACTGATCGCCCATCAGGGTCGGCTGCTCAGACCCTTGTTGCTCTAGTACAACTCCACGCATCAGACCCAGTGGCTGCTTCGACATGCCCTGCTATCGTCGCTTTTTACTGCGTACCAAACTCCAGACGACCCGTCGAGTGCTGCCAAGGAAGCTCTTCTTCAGCTGAATCTTGTGATGGAGCAAATGCAAGTGGTGCACGAGGCCGGTCAGGTGGCTTACAACGCCAGCGCTGCTCTGCAAACCAATGTCCAGGTTAGTTGATATCCGACTGAACTTATTTCTCATCCGATCACCCACCGGGGTGTGTCTGTCTGTCTTAAAGTTGTACAGGTCTTTCACTTGAGTCGACTTGGATTGAGTCGAGTGTTTTTTTAAACGACTCGCACTGGACAGACCATGCGAGTGTTGAATCAAACCAGTGGGGGCACGCTAAATGCTCTCACTGGGTGTAGTCCCCGAGACCGCGGTCGACTATTGGCAGTCGGCCGGGGTCTGAGAATCTACCCCTCTTTTTTTTTATGACTCGCGCTGGGCAGACCATGCCGAGTGTTGAATCAAACCAGTGGGGATGTTGGCAGACCATGCCGACTGTTTCCACGCAAAAATGAAAAAAGAAAAAGGTTTGGACTGTTGGGATGTTTGTCAACTGCAAGCTTCAGTGCTTCATGCATCACCTCAAAGTCATCAGCATTTAGTTAAGTCTCACTTGCACTTTCTGAAGTGAAGGAAGGTTCCCCGACGCTGACGCAACAAAGTCATCATTCAAGGCCGAGACGTGGACTCTACCCCCCAGTAGAAACCTGAACTGTGCAGAATTGCCAAAGTGAGTACCCCAATCTTGTGAATGCACGTAAACCTTGAAAGTGATAGTTAGTACTCCCTCGTTCAGGTCAACCGCGACGTGTCTGTTTTTACTAGTCTGATGGCTAAAATGTGTTACCATGGACACCGCATGCAATTACCTTCGCACAATGTGCCTCTACCGGCATGACCATGTATTTATGAGTTCTTCCGAGTATCCTTCTCTAAGAGCATCTCTAGTAGATCCTTTATCTCACAGTACCGAAAAGCATTACAAGAGAAACGTAAAACCTGTTTTGCGGTACCGTGAGGGCTGCAGCAGAACAGATCCTACAAAAATTTACAGTAAAACTGAATATTTCCCGGGGTCTTCTTCTTCCCCTCTCACCATGTCTGCCTGAATCCCAAGTAGAACAGATCTTCACCAACCTTTCCGCACATGGCGTAGACTGAATCTGAAAGACTGGAGCACGACTCCGAGCGAGTCACCGTACTTATTGTCGATGGCCCCAGCCAGGTCTGGACGGGGAGCAGCTTGGTCTACCGCACACCACGCACACCATGCAGTCCCCATTTTTTTCGCGCGGTGGAGCATCGGCCGGAGCTGCGACTACTCGTGCAGCACCACCACCTCTTCGATGATGACAACGTACCTCCCGTCCGCGAACATCCGTGGTGGCAACGGCATGCCACCGTCCCTCCCAAGGAGCAGCACGTGGAGTTCACACTGGCCTGCCGAAATCAACTAGAATCGCTCCAAATCGGGCCTGTCCGCTGGAAATTCGGCCGGAATCGAGACCGGCATGATGGATCTTGGTCGGAATGGAGACTGTTATGGCGGTAGGATCTGAAACTTCCCTCCCACCAATCATCTTTTTTGTTTAAGGTGAACTGAAAATTTTGCCCCCGATACTGAACATTTGAGGTATTGGAGGCTCATTTTGAGGTTTACCTCAAAAATATACGGGTCAGCCGATTTTGAGGGATCTGTCGGGTCAGTTTTTTCGCTCAAAACCATAAAAAGTTGGTTATTCTTACTGTTTTGGCTCTTTTAAGGGACCTGCTAGAGATGCTCCAAGCTCGAAAACCATGTCCCTCCCCGTGCTCTAAACAATTAAACCTTGGGCTGCCCACTTCGAAATAAAAGTTTATTACTTTAGTGATTTAAATGCTCCTTTTTTTTGTGTGGAGGGAGTATATATTTGGTTAGATAGCTCCTTGGAAAATTGTGTAGATGCAATACACATGTCCTCATAATGATCCCTTATATTATTGATAAATGGTAACGGCCAAATACCTATGTCATCAATACCAGCATCTCCCTCTATGCCGATGATGTCGTGATCTTCTGCCACCCTGACCGTGATGACCTCCTGGCAGTCCGTGAGATTTTGCCCGTGTTTGGCTCTGCATCCGGGCTCCACACCAACTTCGCCAAGTGCTCCGCCACCCCAATCCAATGCTCGCCAACTATTGCTGGGCAAGTTGGTGCCGAGCTTGCTTGCCCCGTGGTTAACTTCCCTATCACGTACCTTGGACTCCCCCTATCCATCCGCAAGGTCTCGGCAGCTGCGCTCATGCCTTTGGTCGAGCGGATGGCTCGCAAACTCCCCACTTGGCATGCTGCTTTGCTATCTCGAAGCGAGAAACTCGCCCTCGTTCGTCATGTCCTATCTGCTATGCCCGACCACCTCCTCATGGCCATAGCTTTGCAGCCATCGATCCTCAAGAAACTGAACAACATCATGCGTGAATTCCTTTGGCACTCCAGAAACCCTTATTCCTCTGGTGCTTGTCTGTTTAGCTAGAAGAAATGTTGCCGCTCTCTTGAGGTTGGCGATCTAGGCATCCATGACCTCCAGTGCACCGGAGTCTCCCTCCCCATGCGGTGGCCCTGGCTCCAGGCGACTAACGAGGCATGTCCTTGGCGTCATGTCCACCTTCCTTGTGACCCCAAAGGGCAAGCCATCTTTCGTGCTTCCACTCGCTGGATGCTGGGTGATGGGGCTACCTGCCGCATGTGGTCCGATCCATGGGTGCATGGTCGCTCGATTGCCGACCTGGCGCCCGCTGTTCTCGTGCTCGTTTCGCGCTGTCATCGCCCCACATGTTCCGTGGCTGACGTGATGGGAATAAGCCATGCTCAGGTCCGTGGTGACCCGCGAGTGTACGCGTACGTGCCAGGTCTGTGGCGACCGGGCGTGCACAGGTGTGTGCGTGAGTGCATGTTCGTTAGAGATAGTCACGGGATAGGGGTAGACGCTAGCGATCCATGCGGGTTCCAGCCGCGCCCAGCGCGTAGGAGCGCGTCGTGAGCGCAGGCGGCGCATGCGGATCATGGGGCGTGTACGTGCGCATCGTGGGTGTGTGAGCAGCGCGTGTATAAGGTCTCCCTCGGCCTGTGTAACTTGGTGTGGTGCCTGGGAACGAGTTCGTGCTCGTGGTAGTGGCGTTCGAGCGCCGGAAACCTCCTGTGTCCACCTGTGTCTTCTTCTTCCCTTCTTCTTCTACCTCGGTCCGCTGCAGAACAAGAGAGCTGCGGAGAGGTAGGCGAGAGCTAGGGCTAGACGGCAACAACAGTTGGTATCGGAGCATCGGGTTCGGAGGAGCTCGCCGGTGATGGCGCTCGTCCCGTGCGGCGGCGTAGGACGGTGATGCCGAGCGTGCGGAGAGCGGCGGCGGCCGCGGCGGACCTGCGCGGTGGCGCAGAGGCTGCGGTGGCGCGGCGTGGCTCGGCGGAGGGAAGGCCAAGCTCCGGGACACGCCGGATCGGCCGCGTTGGTCGCGTCAGAGCGCGATCATGGCGCGAGCTGGAGACGAGCGGAGCGTGGCGAATGAGGTGCGGCGGCGAGCCGGGCGCGACCGGTGCGTGTTATGGGTGCGCACCGGACGCGTCGGGCGCGTCGGGACCGCGAGCGTGGACCGCGTCGAGGCGCTGGACCTAGTTGCGCAGATCGCGTACGTGCGCGACGGGAGCACGGACCGGGAGCGCGGCGACGTGGGGAGTGCGCGCGAAGGGCACGGCGGTCGCGGAGACGAGGAGGTCGCGAGGGACCTGCATGGTGGCGCAAAGGTCGCGACGGCTCAGCGCGATAATCGTGGAAGGTGCGCGGCACGGTGACGCGGCGTGGCGGCCCACGGGACTGTGGGCTGCAGCAGCGGGAGCGAGCGGAGGCTTGTGACGGAGACGCTGCGGAGGCGTACATGGCGACGTGACGACGACAACGACGGAAGCTGCACCAACTCCGGCGACGGCAGATCATGGCTTAGGGCGTGAATGATGGGAATAAGCCATGCTCAGGTCCATGGTGACCCGCGAGTGTACGCGTACGTGCCAGGTGTGTGGTGACCGGGCGTGCGCAGGTGTGTGCATGAGTGCATGTTCGTTAGAGATAGTCACGGGATAGGGGTAGACGCTAGCAATCCATGCGGGTTCCAACCGCGCCCAGCACGTAGGAGCGCATCGTGAGCGCAGGCGGCGCATGCGGATCGTGGGGCGTGTACGTGCGCATCGTGGGTGTGTGAGCAGCGCGTGTATAAGGTCTCCCTCGGCCTGTGTAACTTGGTGTGGTGCCTGGGAACGAGTTCGTGCTCGTGGTAGTGGCGTTCGAGCGCCGGAAACCTCCTGTGTCCACCTGTGTCTTCTTCTTCCCTTCTTCTTCTACCTCGGTCCGCTGTAGAACAAGAGAGCTGCGGAGAGGTAGGCGAGAGCTAGGGCTAGACGGCAACAACATGATGCACTACAAAATCGCATATGGATCTCCAACATCCAAGGGGCCTTGGGCCGGAGGCCACCGCCTAGTATGTCAGTATGTCGAGCTGTGGAGGCTACTGCGCATGGTGGTGCTCTCTCCGACCGTAGATGTCTTGCTCCGGCGTTGGACTGCCAACGGCGCGTACTCAGCCCGTTCATGCTACCAGGCTCTTTTCTCTGGCTCTACCACATCGCCGCATTGGAAGCTCACTTGGCGCACCTGGGCATCCCTTCGAACCCGCTTCTTCATCTGGCTAGCCAGCCTCGACCATTGCTGGATGGCTGCCAGATTAGAGCGCCATGGCCTGCCCCATCACGACGCGTGCTTGCTATGTGACCAAGCGGCCGAGACCATGCAACACTTGCTCATGCAATGCCCTTTCACGTCCTGCGTTTGGCATGACATCTTTGCTTGATGCCATGCTCCTGTTGACCTACCACACCCGAGCTCCCCCTTCCTTCTGTGGTTGGCCGAGGCCACTAGTGCTGCTCCTTCGGCCATGAGGAAGTGCCTGGCTTCCATCATCCACCCTGCCGCCTAGCACATTTGGAAGCACCGCAACTCCTGTGTCTTCGATGTTGGCCCAAACCTCGTACATGCTTGTAGACGATTACTTTCCGTCAAGAGCTATCACGCAGTTGTTGAACCGGACGAGTTCCTTCTGACCGGACGTATAGATTGCACGTATGTAGAATGTTCCGTCGAGACAAGGTAGCTGATTCCGCCTAGACCCACGTACCAAGCAACGTAGCTGCCTGCTGGATTGATCTTGAGTTAGCTAGCACATGCACGTATTGGAACTACAAGTTGCCGGCTTGTATGATCAATACGAGCTAGCTTCAACACACGAGCAACTTCTATCGAACGAAGATGATGAAGCGGACACGGTCCACACGTGGACATCGCCATGTGAGTTGAAAACGATGCACACCCCAAGGGAACAACTCAGCTACCAAGAAATGTCTTCGGTACAAAATTCGTTGATGCAGGTGTGAGGCAATTCATCGATCAAGTGGTGAGAGAGGACATTACCAACAAAATTCCACATTGGAAATGCTTCGGCGGTCCACTCCTCCATCGCACAATGCACATAGGTGGTAAGTCTGGGACTAGCCCCAGACAATACACCATGAGCTGTCACTTCACCACCATGGACACAATCTGCCGTCACTAGACCCCTCGAGTTTCGGATCATGTCTCAACCATACGCATGGCTGCCCGCATCACCAGCATTGCCGCTGCACAACACCTCTACCCACCACCACAGACTGCCTCCATTTCTCCGTGACATGTCTTAGGCGTATCTATAATTTTTCCTTTTTTCATGCTATAATTATATAATTATTGCATTGTTTTGATCAAAGTTAATTTTTTTAACCTATTAGTTCAGTGTTCTGTGCCAGTTGCTTTTTTATGTTATTCTTGCACTTTTCAGAAGATCAATTTTTCAGAGACAAAGAAATTGAAAAAAATGACGCGAAGTTTCTAGTCTAGAATGTTCCAGGAACCACCATTGTGCTGGAAGGTGGTGCTTGTGGGTCGTACATGCCCCTACTCATGGCCAAGGGCGCGAGCCAGGACCGCGTGGACCACATAGGCACCCCTCCACCACCTCTTTCTTCCGCTGGCATTTTATACCCCCGAAACCCTTCGCCATATTTATCAAGGATTTTTTTCAACCGTGGCAAACTCTCTATTCTGCCGTGATCCAATCTGGAGGCATGTTCCAGTACTCTATGGGTGGAGGAATTCATCACAATGACCATCCACAACTACCTTGCTGCCACCATGTCCATGTGTGAGTAGTCCTAGTTGTACTATGGGTCCATAGTTGTAGCTAGAAATAAACCTCTCCCTTGTTCTTCAATAAATTATCGCCTGAGCTGTCCTACATGATTGTGATTCATTTCTTGTAATCTTTGTGGTGTGTTTGTTGCAATGTGATGAATTATCACTTGATGATCAGATTTATACATGTTATTCATGGATTCGTATGAGTTCTTTCTGCTAATTTATAGACATATGTGTTCTCCAATCTATTAATGCTACGTTGAAGTGAACCATCTCGAATAGGGAGTTGTGTATGTTATGCTCATGGATGTGAGTCATGGATATTTGATTGTGTAGCATTTAATATGGATTTATTTTAAGCATGAATTCATGGATGTGAGTCGTGGATATTTGCTTGTGTGGCATTTAATAGGGATTTATTTTAAGCATGGATTCATGATCTTTCTTCTTGGGTTGCGACACAGATAAGGAGTGGATCATGTATCTTTATGTCCTTAGGGCATCTTCAACGGTGACTCACAAATTTCCTTCCGCATCCGTCCACGGACAGGGAGGCAAATCCGCGAACACGAATGCAGGAGGACGCTATCCAACGCTGTTGGTATACATTGAAACACTTTTTCAACAAACCGGATGAAATTATTGCAAACACATCGGATTTCATATAACCCGGACAAAATTCATGACATTTTGGACATATTTTAACAAAAATAGCTAAAACTATCTGCACAACCGGCTGTGTGGAACTCTATTCCCACGGCAGGATACACTACACTAATCTACGGCGGATACCTTTGTCTTTCCTCATATCCACGGCAGGATACACTACACTAATCTATCTATCTAGCTATATACCTACACTAATTTGTGACTCCCTAGAAATTCCCATAATAATTAGAATTTATGAGCCCTTAATCTGGTGGGACCAAATTATTACGGTGTAGATCGACTCAGGAAATCCTGCATTAAAAAAATCTCTTTGTATAATGCTAAAAAAAACTATTAAAAGGCCCACAAACCTTTTTGTTTGTAACTAGAATAAAATCCTAACAACATACGCAGCCCTCCATATTCCTTAATTCTCCCTATACTAATTTGTGACTCCCTAGAAATTCCCGTAATAATTAGAATTTACGAGCCCTTAATCTGGCGGGACCAAATTATTACGGTGTAGATCGACTCAGGAAATCCTGCATTAAAAAAATCTCTATGTATAATGCTAAAACAACTATTAAAAGGCCCACAAACCTTTTTGTTTGTAACTAGAATAAAATCCTAACAACTTACGCAGCCCTCCATATTCCTTAATTCTCCCTCTCCCTGTGGAAACACACGTTCCATTTTTTTGCGAATAGGAAACACACGTTCCTTTATCTCTCAGTTCTCTCATGTTCCTTTATTTATCTGTTTTCTCTCTTCCCCGTATGTTTCTCTCCACCGGCAGCCCTTCCTCTCTCCAATCTCTCTTTTTCTTGAGTAAATTGCAAAAAACCACCACAATTATGCAAATGTCATCAAACACCCACCAAAATCATGTTTTCTGGTGGGTTTTTTTTCTGAAGCATTGAAAACTTCGCCCCAATTGTGATGGTTTTTTGCAATTTACTCCCTTTTCTTGATGAAAAAGGAAACCATCATCTCTCTCCAACCTGAAGAAAACCTGTTTTGCGGCATGGATCCAATTGATCAACACCTTACTGCCTCAAATTTGAGTTTCTCATCTAGATCGGCCACACTACATTGATATCTTGCAGTATATTCTGCAGCTATTTCATGCTTTCCCCTCTATTCCGCTCCGACACAAATATCGCTGATCTCAGGTTAGCATGTTCTCCTCTTGAAAGTCAAATCATACGCTGCAGGGGCGGAGACAAGGGGGGGGGGGGGGGGGGGGGCGAGCAGGGGCTAGACCCCTGCCAATCGCTTGCCCCCCTCAACAAATTTTAGCAGGCTGTGTGATGTACATTGCTAATGGCCGTAGCTAATTGCATCATTAGCCCAATAGCCCATAAATATGTACGTGGCTGGCTATTGTTTGACCTACAGACAATCAAATCGATCCGATCGGTTGATCTATTTTCCTGGACCGCTTAGGGCATTTATCCCTGTCGCCGGCCGCCGCTCGTGCCATCAGACGTTGTGTGTGTCCTGCCGTTTATGATTGCTGCAGCAGCCATCCACTGATCGCCACGACCGCCACGACGACGCCCCTCTGTCCGCTGTCCGCATAAGATCGACTAGATGCATGCGGATCAGATCATCAGAATACAGCTAGAAGTCGCTAGCCAGATGACCAGGATTGAATATATTGGCAGCAGGTAACATTACTCACCCGTAGGTATTGATAATTATCCTGTTTTCATGAATTGTGATCTTAGTCTGGTTAATTAGCAACCATCTAGTCGATCTGAATAAGCAACCATCTTATACATTTTCAATCCACATATCGACCATTGACGACTCCCTCCCACGAATCCTGTGTCGTTCCCCCGCCGGCGACCCGGGAGGGCGCCGCCGCCGCCTAGGGGTTCCCTTCCCCTCGCCACCGCCGACGAGTGCCACCGGGAGAAGCCCTCATGGCGTTGGCAGCGATGGGGCTGCTCGTCACCTGTTCTGCGAGATGGGATGCGGGGCTCCTTCTCCTCAACAGCGCCGTAGGGCAGCAGGTCACTTCCGTTCCTAGCACCTTCCCCTGACGCCCTGCTAGCTCGACGGCGTGGCATCCCTTCCGGGGATGGAGGCTTTGGAGATGGGAGGGGATGGTGGCCCTGCGGGATGGCGGTGGTGGTGCATTTGGTGGCCAGGCTCCGCCGATGACTTTGATCGTGGAGGTGCCGGCGGCGGTGTTTGCTCAGCCTAGTGGTGGCGGCGGCCGTGCACGAGAGTTGGATTCCTTCGAACAGATCTGGGTGAAAACTTGCTTTCGGCTACTGCCAAGGCCGGCGGTGGCGGCGCTATCTGCATCGTTCCCTTCTTGAAGGGATCTCTGTGGAGAAGTTCAAGGCCACTCTCTGCTACCTCCGGGGGAAACCCTAGATCGGATGATCGGATGACGGCGGCGCTCTGGTGTCGTTCCCCCTTGGGGGCGTTTTTCTTGGAGGTACACACGTGATCGAGGGACCAGAGGACGGATTCTTTGGTGGAGCGGTGTGTCATCTCACTCATTGATGGTGGCGGGTCTCGGTGGCATGGCGCTATGGTGATTCGGTGTCCGATGCACAGAGATGGACTCGCGCAGGAGGGTGACGCGGTCTGGCGTCGTGATGATGTCAACGGCAGCTAGACCGGGCAAGGTAGATGCAACAGTACAACTCTGAAGATGGATTGATAGCAGGTGGGCTGCGGCGGCTTCATATCCGGCAGGCGTCCTGGTTGAGGAGTGCGCCGGACCGATGGGTGACCCATACCCGGCAGCCGATTTGACCATTGGATAATTTTAAACAAGTAAAATTACTACATACTAAATCGTTGATAGATTACTATGGTTGATCATAAATCTTCTAGTGTCAGCCACGACAACCGAAAAACTTTTTCGCCTAGTCAAGACACGTTTTTGATACAAAATGATTTTCTTTGACATTGCAAGATTGTCTATAATGGCAAGGAACACACCGAAGTTCACATTATCAATTTGTTCAATGCTCATGGTTGTAGAGCTCAATTTAAGTTAATAGAAATTGACCATTCTTTTGTAGTTCCAAACAAATATTTTATGATTTGTCATCAAAGCTACGGTGAGACTTAAAACATTGTGATATTCTATGACTGTTGTGAACGTTGGCTTTTCGCCCCCCTCATGTCCAAATCCTGGCTCCGCCCCTGGCTTTGATCTAGAACATCTGACACATAGATGGCTACTTATAGGTTTTCCATACATGGATGCATTGATGTGATCCTCCTGTTGGTTCTAAACCGTTGAATCATACCAAGATTTGTTAGGGGCCGCCGATCCAATCTCCCCATCAACGTCTAACACGTCTACCACTCTCCGGGATGTCTATGGTTGATGAAGAAGGATTCCAAATTCTGACCGATGTCTTGGTGGCACAGTCTGACCTCGCCGATGCAACAGGCAGAGTTCTTTCCAGCGATCATGCACATATGGAAGCTAATTCGACTACTTTGTGAACTGACCGGATGCGGAAACAGGCAAGTACATGGCAGCTAGCTGATTGATTCACGTACTGTGCATGCATGTACATATATTGTTATTTGTCTTCGGCCATAGATAGATTCTGGCATTATGTATTTTCGGGTGTGTTATTGCAGGTTGATTAATTTGTTTTTCACAAGCTAGCTGTATACTTGGAGATCGATTCAGGCAACATCGCAACAGGGAGCAAATGGAGCCAGTTTTTACATATCTCTTTGACCAGAAAGTACGTCGCAACTCGACGGATCATCTCAGTTAAAGAAGAGCCCAGTCCGGAGCAACACGTGAATCAATTTATAAGCATTCAACGGATACGTATTTGCATTTGGGGAGATCCAAGAGTACATGCTCCAACACTTTAAGCAAACAGCACAAGTGCTCTGTACTGCTCCTCTCCAATTCTACCCAAGTGTGCACTTCTTTCTCCCTGTTTGCATAAGTTTTTCTTATTCTGACTTCTTATGGTTCTTAAATTATACCATGTTGTGGTTGTGGTTGTGGTAGTTGTTTGTTCGCTAGAAGGTTGGAATAGGCCTTTCTGTCATCAGTAATATGAATTGATTATTATCAATCTTACTGACAAAAAGATTATTCCCCTTTGGTGACATGGAAGAAAACTGGGAGTGTAATGTGTGAGATGAGAGGCAATGATATGGCTCTTTATCATGTTGTGCCTGTCGCAACCATGTGTTAAAAAAAATTAAGTTCAAGTATTTTATTCTTTTCCTGATTTATACTTGAATCCATCACAACTTTACCATTGGATTCGGATTAGCCAAGCATCTTCTATCAAATTATTTTCTAGCGATTTTCTGTACCATTTTTGAATCATGTTGTGAGAGTATGCATGCAGTTTGTATTGCTTATAGTAACAGGAAAACCAAGATTTGATTCAATTTTCGTACTCCTTACCTTTTGATTTGTGCCTTGAATAATCTTCAAAATTCATGTTCCTTTGATCTGTTATATAAAAATTTTACTTTCTTCGTTTTCTGCAATTTAGGTAAAAAACAATGCCGTGCGATTATATCTATATAAAAAAGAGTCCGGTAGCTTCAAAAAAGAAAAAGAGTTCCATACGATCCCCGTGAAGACGTGAGGTATCCCAACCCTGCATCCTTCCTTCGTAAAGCCCTCGGGTTCTCCGATTCGTGGCGTGGGTCTAGCCGCCGCTTTTCTCCTCTTTCCACCGCAGCACCGTTAGGCTCTTCATCAAAGCAGGATTTGTTTACCCTATGTCCATGCGCTGGCATACACATCACACATCAGGATGCATCCATCCATCGAGGAAGTAAGATTTACTTTAGCCTCCATACTCCACGCCATGGATTCACCATTGCTGCACCGATGGATTCTCCATCAAAGCAAGATTGTATAGTTGAGCAGTAACCATATACATGTCTCAACCCCAATGGAGACAGTTTAGTGCAGCCGCCTAGCTGACTTGAGCATATATTGTTGCCCTTGGTGATTACTACCCGACGAGGATCGAGCTAGGCCTACTACTACTTGCCGTCTACACAACTTGCACAGGTATACAATATTAGTTGATGGCCGATGCTTCAAACCACTCTAAGAATGATCACATTGCTCGACAATGCAGACCATTTTTTTTTCCGCATCTACTGACTATTCCTCTATTTGGTTCTCTCCATTTTACCATTTATTCGCTTTGACATCACTTATGCAGATGAATTGGACCAGTCTGCGCAGCTTATCCAATAACTTTAGATACAAGAATATGGCGAATTGTTACTGATTACTAAAAGGTAAGGAAATATTAAAGCAATGATTACATTGTTTACACATTTACCGTTGCATTATCATCCCCATGTCGACATGCCTAAGCATACTTAGAAGCGACATGATAGTACTAAATTTATATACAACACTGGACGTTTAGTTGAGCAGTAGCCGTTAGATTTTAAGATGTGCTCTTACCTTTTCAGTTTCTTGGAACAATGATGTGATATGCTTCCACTGGATTTTATCCGATGCAAACATATAGATACACACACTCATAAGTCAGGAGCAGATCCTTCCGCCATGAGATTGATTTCTATTTATAGTGGATGCATATATTACCTCCTTAATAAGTTGCTCAAATAAACCGGATGATAGTCTAACTTATAGAATATAATAATTTTCCATATGTGAGTTGAATTTAACATATCCCTAGCTTTGTTATGATACCATTGGACTATCATGACTGCTAAGGGAATCAGCTCACATGGTTCTTAGGTGACGGGTTATATATAAACAGGTACATGGCAATGTCTATGTGCTGGACAGAGAAATGAACTCCCTGCCGAAGCTATGTTATCTGATGCTAAGTCTAGCATGTTGGCAAACACTTGCAACGAGTTTGGTCGAATTATTATTTGTTTTTTTATTTTCTTGCTAATTTGTAGTAGCCTACATTTATCATTCTTTTGTTCTCATTTAAATAAAATTTTACTTTTTGATTATAAAACCGCAACTATGTTTATCCACATACTACAAATTAAAAATTGTTCCTTTGGCTTCTATTCAATTCCATGGTTGGGTGTACTGAAACATTAATGCATCGATAATATTTTGTCAATTAATCTGACCATAGGTATTTTAGTTTGTGCCACATACTAATTCATTGTGGGTTCTTATCTATGGTGTACTATTTTGTTAGAAGATGGTTTGTAATTTTGTTGCATTGTTAATGGTACACACTTATTCCATTTTCTTTTTAGAGATTGCCCTTTCAAATGTTTTTTGGACATATGATTGATTTTTATAAGTACCATTTGAGAATATTTTACTCTATGATAAGAACCAGTCAAATTGTTTGAGTTTCGAAGTATCTTGCGAGTATAATTACCTAACATAGTTCCAAATATAATTTAAGTGTTTTAAAAATGTTCCATGGGCTATGAACATCTGGATGCTATGGGTGCATAGTTGTCTTATGAGTTTCGTTGTATAAGCTAATGTACTTATCCTAGATAACAAATTTCAGACATTTGGTTATATGTTAAGCAATTTGTTCTATTATTTCATTATTAATATTTAATAGGTGAATTTCAGGAATTTACATATTTTAATATGTATATCTATGTGTATCGGATAACCTATTAATATCTTCATGTGTTCTCAAAATGACTAGCCCGTGCAGATGCACGGGTCGACGACTAGTCTACACTAATCCACACAGGATACACTACACTAATCTACGGCGGATACATTTAAAATAACAGATTTTAAGAAAAAATATATTTAAAATAACAATTTAAACAGATACTTAAAACTGTTATTTTAAGTTTTTAACATAACTAATAAATAAAAAAGGGATAAATATGAAACCGGTAAATGTTTATAAAAGCATTTAACAAATATTTAAAGGAAAAAAGAATGTAAAAACTTAATTTAAAACCATTATGTATTGCAAGCAATATTTCAATTTTTTCAAATGGTTTCAAAAAGTAATAATAAAGTTTAATAAATAAAAAAGTGAATAAATGAAAAAGAGAACAAAACGAAAGAAATTGAAAGGAAAAAGAACTCTCAGGCCTTGGCCCTACTAGGTGATGACATCGCTCTCATCAGACGCCAGTTGGGCCAGTTCAACCTCTCAAGGATTTGAAAAAAGATAATCGATTCAAAAAATGTCCCTTCAAAATGTTTTCACAAATTCAGAAAATGTCACCTTTTTTTAAAAAAATCACAAATTTAAAAAATGTTTGGGGAGTTTCACATAGTGTTTGTGGATTAAAAAATCCTATTTTCAAAAACAATTCTACACTTATACAAAAAATGTTCTGGGAAAAAAATTTGGTTTCAAATTTTTGTTCTTGTTTTTATTTTTTTTTAAGTTTTTAAAAAATGTTCACATTGAATGTTTGATGATCAGAACTGAACTAAATATGATGCTTACGTATTTTGCTTTGAGGATCAGTGCTTTGGTAGTGAACATGATAATACAGACTTGTGTTTTTGTCACACATTCCGGGTGGGTTTATTTATTTTTTGTTGAGAAAATGATCTAGCTACAATGGCAGATGGAAATTAAATGGTACAATGTTAGTAGTTTTTCTTTTACCCTGGGAAGAAAACAACGACCGGCAGAGATATAATAGAAATATTTGACTCTTACTCAGATGTTGCTGGAGTTAATTGAGTTGGACCTGCTGATGATGAAATGATGCACTAAAAATATAGAAGTAATAGGTAACTTGCTGCAGGTGAGAGTAAGATGCACCATGTAGCAGTGTTGACTCTGTTGGAACACGCGGTACGCTACGCTAGCACCAAATAAAATTTTCTACCGCGCACCCAAGATCATGCTGCTGGAAATAGATCACGGGAACGGGTTTACCACTAGACGCGCAGTCACCGCAGCGGAAGTAGAGTTGGCGATGCGTGTAGCCGATCTCCCGCGAACAGCGCAGACCCGTGAACGGTGATCTCCCGCGAACAGCACCTCGTGGTTCCCTCGAACGGTTCTTCCAAGCACCGCAGATGCGATGCCTCCAAGGTATCCACACGTACGGGGAGCCGCGTCGAGCGGCGGACTGCTAGGTCCGGTCGCGTGGCATGGGCGTGGGGAGTGGCGGTGGCTAACCAGGGTTCAATTGGATCAACCCTGAGTGGTGTGCCCACTCCCCTTTATATAGACCTCCGAGGTGGGCTCAACACTTGAGCCCACTAGGAGTGCACATCCATTTTCCACTCGGATCCAATCCGAATGGGCTGCAGCCCCTTAAGTGTGCGACCCTATAGGTTCAAGTACACATGGACACGACCAGAGTCGATAGTTGGTAGCGGCTCCTAGCAGAACGTGCCAACTCCCATGTGGGCGTAAAGTCGTTTGACGAACCTCAACAATGTGGCATATGCAACATTCCTTTTGCCTCACGATATTTGTTGTCGAGCTCAAGGCGAGTACTTGTCACCCTTGTGATAGCTCGACCTCTCTTCTCGAAACCATGATACAAATTCCCGAACTGGGTTAACACTTAAACCAAGTCGCATGGCCATGCTTTCCGAATCTGATCACTCAAGAGGGCCCAGAGAATATCTCTCCAAATAGGAGGGGAAAATCCCATCTTGGTCAACCATGTCTCGCGGCATGTCTCACGACTCACCCGAAAGCTACCTTTATAACTACCCATTTACGGAGTAGCGTTTGATAGACCCTAAGTGAGTCGATCCTCATCCCGAGAACATGCGAGGACCTCAGGTCTAGGACGTGGCATAAACATTGCACTTCAGACTAACAGATGACTATATCTCGCTGCGTCTCAAAGTGGGTATGTTCGGCTCAGTGATCTCCATCCCCGAGCCCATACTATCGGTTTAGCATCTCCATGCACATGACTTGTGAAACATAGTCATCAACCGAGTCGTATACTAGTCATGGATATGTGTCTGCACAACCTTAGTCCTTCAGAAGCTACCGCATCTTGCTTGGAGCTCCTCCAGCTCACTACTCCTCCGTTCATAATGAACACAAACCCAGATTGCGATCGACTATCATCCCTATCTGTTTGGAAACTAGCATCGGTGTAACTCTTTACAACGAGCTCATCCTCACCTCCATAAACCAGGAACATATCCTTAGTCCTTCTCAAGTACTTAAGGATATTCTTAACCGTTGTCCAGTGACTCTCACCTGGATCAGCCTGGTATCTGCCCACCACGCTAAGAGCAAAACTAACATCGGGACGAGTACATACCATAGCATACATGATGGACCCAACAGCCGAAGCATACGGAATCCCATCCATGCGTCTTCGCTCATGAGGAGTCGTAGGACTCTGAGTCTTGCTAAGACTAATGCCATGTGACATGGGCAAGAAACCTTTCTTGGCATCTTGCATGTTGAACCGCTTCAACACCTTGTCAATATACGCACTCTGGCTTAATCCAATAAGCCTTCTCAATCTATCTCTATAGATCTTGATTCCCAAAATGTAAGCTGCTTCTCCCAAGTCCTTCATAGAAAAACTATTTTTCAATGAGTCCTTCACAGATTCAAGCATTTGAACATCATTTCCAATCAATAATATGTCATCCACATATAAGATCAGAAATGCAACTGAGCTCCCACTGACCTTCTTGAATACACAATGATCACAGTCATTCTTGATGAAGCCAAGCTCTTTGACAGCTTCATTAAAACGAATGTTCCAATTCCGAGATGCTTGCCTTAATCCATAAATGGATCCGCTAAAAGTCATGGGATATGACAGAGTGGAGCCTGGAGAGGCCATGGTGTTGCTGCTGCGCTATCGCTTTGGGCAGACTGCCACTGCTGCCCCCGTAACCGCAGCCGCCGCCAGCGATGCAATTTTTTTTCCTTTTTTTGACCGGCCGAGAACTGAGAAAGATAGGATTTGAGAGAGCAATTTCTAGAGTAGTTTTTTTATAGAGTGGGGTTGGGAACTGGTGGATGCTTTAGAAAGGTTTCAGTACTGGTAAAACAAAGCAAACCCCCTTAGATCCACATAACCCTACCCGTAAATCGTCACAAAGCAGTAAAGAAGTCAAAAACTGACAAAAAGGCTAGCGTGCATTTGTTGGCTTGGTGTCGTTGACCATCTCTGTTTCCACCCCTTGCGAGTGATGCTTTTTGTGCAAATCAGTGTGGATCTAGGGAGATCTGAGGGAGGTAGCACCTGGTAGGGAGAGGAAAAGTTGGTGCATTTTTGGCGTACGACGACCCCAGCACCAGCCCCATCGCGAACCAGACCCCGCACAGGGTGTAGTCATCGACTGCACGATCACATGCACATAGGAATACACTGGCCTGCCGAATGCGTAGGGCCAGAGATATGGCACCAGCGTCGCGCTAGCAAGGAGCAGGAGGATAGTGCATCAAGTGAGTCGTACGCCCAATTAGGAGGCGTGGTGGAGGACTCCATTCTACATGGAGCGGAACCTGGTGTGGCTTGGACAGAGGTTGGCGGTGGCAGTGGCTCGAATGAGAGCGCAAGGAGGACGGACAACAAAGAGTCTGCGCCGGTGATTCCGAGTAGTCTGTGTTGAGCGCCAAGGAGATGTCGTCTGTATCCATCGGTGGCAGCCTGAATAAACATGTGTCGTTCTAACAAAATCACTGAGTGGAGAAAACAGGAAAAGAAAAAAGAGGAAGCTAATTTGAACTCTGTTTTTTTACCAAGCTTCTCGGATGTCATCTCGGCGTGAAAAATTACACAAACCTCCAAGGGTCTCTTGTCTTCTATGTGTAAGAATCTCTTTTTATTTGTATTTTTATTTTCAAAAATACTTTTCATATGGAAATAATGTTAACAGGAAGATTCTCGAATGTCATCTCAGCGTGAACATTTACACAAACTAGAAGGGTCTCTTCTCCACTAAAGTAGCTAGGTTAGAAGCAAATGGTCAAAGGGCTGCCAAGTATTGATCACTTGGATCAAGTGTGCAATGGATAACTCGCTGGGAAGCAACGTGAGCAAAGTTTTCGTGGGAGGCAAAGTATAGAGCCTCCAAAGTTCTTGAGCTAGTGCATGGAGATCTTTGTGATCCTATTACCCCGGCTACCCCTGTTGGTCACTACTAGGAAAAGGGCTACTAGTGGCGCACCGGTTTTGCCTACTAATGGCGCACTACTGGTGCGCCACTAGTACCACACCACTAGTATTTTTTACTAATGGCACACCACTGGTGCGCCATTAGTATCTGGTATACTAATGGCGCACCAGCCGTGCGCCATTAGTATAGAACACCATGCGCCATTAGTATGTGAGAGAGTCCTGGATTAGGGGGTGTTCGGGTAGCCGGACTATACCTTCGGCCGGACTCCAAGACTATGAAGATACAAGATTGAAGACTACGTCCCGTGTCCGGATGGGACTTTCCTTGGCATGGAAGGCACGCTTGGCGATGCGGATATTCAAGATCTCCTACCATTGTAACCGACTCTATGTAACCCTAACCCTATCCGGTGTCTATATAAACCGGAGGGTTGTAGTCCGTAGGCAATCAACTCCATATACAACAATCATACCATAGGCTAGGCTCGGTGTCGAGGTGTTGGGTCAGGCTCGGGGTCGGGGTCGGGGTCGATCGGGGTCGGGGTGCCGGGTCGGGGTCGGGGTGCCGGGTCGGGGTCGGGGTGCCGGGTCAGGGTCGGGGTGCCGTGTCGGTGTCGGGGTCGGGTGTCGGGGTCAGGCTCGGGGTCGGGGTGTCGGGGTCGGGGTCGGGGTCGATCGGGGTGCCGGGGTCGGGGTCTCGGGGTCGGGGTGTCGTGTCGGGGTGCCGGGTCGGGGTTGGGGTGCCGGGTCGGGTCGGGTTTTTTTCCTCTTTTTTCCTTTTCTTCTTCTTCCTCTTCTTCCTTTTCTTCCCTTTCTTCCTTTTTTTCCTTCTTCTTCTTCTTCTTCTTCTTCTTCTTCTTCTTCTTCCTCCTCCTTTCCTTTTTCCTCTTCTTCTTCTCCTCCTCTCCTATTTTTTCTTCTTCTTCTTCCTCTTCTTCTTTTTTCTTCTCCTCCTCTTCTTCTTCTTCCTTTCCTTTTTCCTCTTCTTCTTCTTCTCCTCCTCTCCTCTTTTTTTCTTCTTCTTCTTTACTAAAACTAAACCTAAACCTAAACCTAAATCTAAAACTAAAACTAAATCTAAACTAAACATAAACCTAAAACTAAAAAAACAGAAAAAAGGAAAAAACTAAATCTAAACATAATACTAAACTAAAACTAAACCTAAACCTAAAACTAAACCTAAAACTAAAACTAAAACTAAATCTAAACTAAACATAAACCTAAAACTAAAAAAACAGAAAAAAAAAAGAAAAAAAAGAGGAGGAGAGCTCACCTGGGGCAGGGCCGGTGGAGGAGGGGGGCGGGGCGGCCTGGGGCGGCGGCGCCGGGCGGCAGTGGTAAGCATTCTGTTCCTTCTTTTTTGTGTGAAATCTGAAATGTAGCAGTTTATTTCTGATTGCTCCATTCCTAATCCTCCTATCATCTTGCTACTTTAGCGTGAGGTTATGCTACATGATTTGCATATTATGTCCTCCCCCTCATGGCATCTATACCACGTGGCAGGATATTCCTTTTTTTGTTTTGAGGGAATCGTAGCAGGCTGCTGATAGCTCCATTAGTAATCCTCCTATTATCTGGCAACTTGACCATAAGGTTGTGCTACATGATTTGCTCATTATTTTTTGCAACGCCTCCTGTAGTTCTGTTCAGAGATGGATGAAATCTCGAATTATTTTTCATCCCATGGATGCATGTTTATTGATTTATTTTTTTGGCTTTTTGTCAAATTATGTTGTCTCATCATTTCTTATATCAGAACAATGAAGCATATATGATTGGACGTATATGATTAAGGTACAGGAAACAGTAGGATGTCTTATACAAATAAGTTAATTTTAACAAGCACGCATAAGATAGAAATAAGGAAGATGATCACATTAGATTATCGAGCCATTCTTGAGTAGTACATATTGCTTTCCTAACTCTATGGGGTAACGCCATATATAATTCGTGTTTAAAAGTTTCCTTCCAATTACCCAAAAGCCAATGTGCCTCACCATCATGCCTCTGATCTTACCAAAATATGAAGTGTCCATTTGGTTTCCATTTTTTCCCCAAAGTTTGTTCCTTATTTCAATTTCTGTTAAGACTGTCAAGGGCAACCCATGTACAAAAGAACAAATAGTTTAGAACCCAGTAATTAAGCATGAAGCGCTAACGACATGTTCTCACAAAAAACATTAAATACCCCGTGCTAATTGTAAACCCAATAATTAAGCTAGCTGCATGGATAATTTGATTTTCTCATTATATATTTTACCAATTATAAATCATATTTATCATGCATGAAAAAAGATACATATATTAAATAAATAGTTTACAATTATATAAGGCAACATATTTGGTGAATCCTACCTAGTTCGTGTGTCCGTGTAGCCATTCCGTTTCAACCCCACGATCTAAATCATGAGCATCATGTGCAGCCTAGGAACTAACTACATTTACATGCCCGCTTTGTAACTTGACAACCATCTTAATTCACAGAAAACCCCCCAAAGTTTTTTAACCAGGAGCGCCCCGACTGCCTCTGTTCGTCTTGCGCCGCCGCCGCCACCGTCGTCGTGTGCCTCCGATTTCTGTCGACTCGATCCCAACGTCGTCCGGCACCGACGAGAGGCAGGTAGCGTCCCAGTCTTATACGTGCTCGTCTGATCCCACCCACGTTAACAATCGGCAAACGCCCTATGCATCAGTCTGCTCTGCTCTGCATGTACTTCTCGATCTAGACTTATCTCCCCTATAACTGGTAATACTTTGCTGCAGCGTCAACTACCGATGAGCAATTAGTAAGTACAACGATGTCATTTGCAATCAGCGACATGGAGAGCATCAAAAGTTTAAGGTAAAACTACACACAGATCAAGTCCTTGTGCATACACGTGTGAGTGTACGTAGGTTTAAAGACTAATCATGTGGCCATGTGTGCAGCAGTATGGATCCAATAAATAGCGTTCAAATGCATATGAGACATGGAGGATTTAGTACACCCCAAAAGAACACTGATGTACCCCTCTTTGTAAGTTCAGTTTGCAGTAACAACTGAAACTATGCATGAAGTTCTTATTCCGGTTTACTCTTGACATTGCAGTCTTCATCTTTTACACCTGAATGTGATGAGCACTTGAAGCCTAAAGTGGGTATGACATTTGAAGGACTCGAGGCAGTAGAGAAGTTCTACAAGGCATATGCACATGAATCAGGTTTTGGTGTTCGAATCGGACAACAGAAAAAGATTGATAATAAGGTGGTCTGGACTAAGCGTTTCATGTGTAATAGGGAAGGATTCAAGTCAAAAGATAGTAACGAGACAGATGACCCCTTGAAGAAAAGGCGTAAGCAAACAAATACGTGATGCGGTTGTGATGCCCATATCTTTGTTAGACTTTGTGGGGACAACACCTACAAGATAGACTCATGGGTTGAGCACCATGTTCATGGTCTTGTATCACCTAATAAGCGGCATTTGATCAGATCGAATCGTACAGTTAGTGAGAGGGCAAAGAATAGTTTATACACATGTCATAAGGCAAGCATTGGAACCTCTCAGGCATATAGGCTCCTGCAAGTTAGCGAGGGCGGAATTCCGAATGTTGGCTGCTCAAAGAGGGACTTGTAGAATTACTACCAAGCACTCAGGTATAAAATCAGAGATGCAGATGCTCAAATGTTTGTGGCCCAATTAGCTAGAAAGCATGAAGTGAATTCAGCATTTTTCTATGATTTTGACGTGAATGATGAGGGGAAGCTATTGCGTGTGTTCTGGGCGGATGCCACAGGCAGGAAGAACTATAGTCACTTTGGTGATGTCATATCCTTTGATTCTACATATACCACTAATCAGTACAACATGATATTTGCACCATTTACCGGGGTTAATCATCACTTACAAAGTGTATTTTTTTGCTGCTGCATTCTTATCAAATGAGAAGGATGAGTCATACATTTGGTTATTTGAGACCTTCTTAAAAGCAATGGGAGGGATAGCACCTAAACTCATCATAACCGATGAAGCCACTAGCATCAAGAATGGTATTGACGAAGTTCTTCCAACCACCGTTCATAGGCTGTGCATGTGGCATATAACGGAAAAGGTTCCAGAAAAAGTTGGACCTATGATTAGAGAAGATTCTGAATTTTGGACGAGATTGAACTCATGTGTTTGGGGTTCGGAAACTTCAATAGAGTTTGAGTCACAGTGGAATTCCATCATTAAAGATTTTGGATTGGAGGAAAATGAGTGGTTGAGTAAAAGGTTTAGCATTCGACATAAATGGATACCGGCCTACTTTATGGATATATCTCTAGCGGGCATTCTCTGAACCACTTCAAGATCAGAAAGTGCAAATTCCTTTTTTAACCGCTTCATTCATCGAAGGCTTGCTTTTGTTGAGTTTTGGCTTAGGTTTGACACAGCTTTAGAATGCCAGCGTGAGGAAGAATTAATGGCAGACAACAGAAGCATACATACCACCCCGCAACTATTTACGCCATGGACAATGGAGAAACAGGGTAGTGAGGTATTCACATATGAGGTGTTCGAGAAATTTCAGCTACAGGTTATTGCTGCTAGAGACCATTGTTGTGTTCAGAGTATTACACAAGGTGTGGGGGTACAAAATGTGACCCTGAGAGGTCAATCTGGTAAGATTAGGGAGGTTTGCTATGACATTGGAAGCATGACAGCAAATTGTTCGTGCAAATTATTTGAGTCACTCGGTATTCCATGTCGCCATATTATCCAAGTATTGAGGATTGAAAACCAAAATGAGCTTCCTAGCTACTACATTATGTAAGATGGCAGAAAAGGTGCAAAAGGTAAAAATAATAATGCATGACAACCAATTTCTTATTGTTATTCCAAAATCATATGACTAACAACATTCTTTTGTTTTGCAGGGAGAATGTTTATGATGAACATGGGAACCTACTAGAAGAAAAACCCATGGATTCACTTGATGCGGCCACAAGAAAGAAGATTTCAGGTGTATGAGATAAGATGGAAGAGCTTATTCAAAAGGCGAAACATTCAGATGAAGCATTGGACTTCTTAACATCAAGTGTGATGAACATTGAGGCACCTTTGGACCAAATGATCCCTGCAGCCACCCAAAGCACAAGGCAAGAGGAATATGAGGCTTTTATTGGTTGTAATATTCCCACTGAAGTTCATATACATCCGCCGACTGATGTCCGTACCATGGGGAGATGCAAAAGAATAAAGCGAGGAAAGGAGATCAAGGAGGGGGGTCAAAAAAATAAGGACAAAGAAGGCAAGGCAAAGGTCGCACGCTTGTGTAAGACGTGCAAGCAAATGGTATTTCATGATAGTCGTAATTGTCCAAGCAAAAAAGAGAAAGGGAGTGTGACTGTGCAAGATATGCAGCCAAATTGTGCTTCCTGATATGGTCCAAGCAAAAAATGATTTTATCTATGTTATCATGTACACTCTGATGTACTGAATTATGTAATCGATGCGAATTTGTGTCGTGTCAAATTATAGTTGACTTGATTTCTGAGAGGTTTTGATGCTTGTCAAATTGCTACAGAGTATCAGACATATTTATCAATTTTAGACACTTTTACCAGCTATGCAAGCATGATTAAATTTCTTTTTAATATTAAAACTTGTACTGTGTGGCAATACTGCATGTTTATTTCCTCCCTTATTTTTTGATCAGACTTGCATTCCAGTAGCACATTGTGAAGTTTGTAGATGTTCAGAAACCGGACATAGCCATCCCTAGGCCACTTCTGTACTTCAAAAGCTTTACTGAAAAGCTTATGCTTTGAGCACATAACTGAATTAGTCAGTAGCCTTCTTGGCAACAGCAAAGAGGACATTTTTTTTTACAAAATGCCAAGCAAACTAACAGGGAAAAGCTCAACCAGAGCCTCTGATCTGAACCCGCTACTGCCATTCATTATGCTGCAAATATTGATACAGTTTACTTGATACGGTCATTTGCACTAATAATGTGCATGTCAGTCGGCCGAATGCAACAGGACAGTACTTGCACAAGTACAACTGTTGCTGAGTACAGCCTACGTCCTGAAAACGAGACACTACAACTTCCTATGAAGGAATCATCTCGGTCGGGGTAGACCATCCAGGAAGATAGCGCCTGATATGAGAGGCTTCGTCACCCGAGCCGAACGACGACAGTTTGTCATGGCTTGGCCGTCAAGACAACTGCCTGGGCCGCTTCGTCGCCGGCGGCGAACAACGTCAGTTCGTCATAGACTTGCTGTCGAGACGTCCGCCTGGTTCGCTTTGTCACCGGCGCCAAACAACGTCGGGATCGAGTCGGCGGAAATCGGAGGCACACGACTACAGCGGCGGCGGCGGCGGCGCAAGACGAACAGAAGCAGTTGGGGCGCTCCTGGTTAAAAGGATTTGGGGGGTTTTCTATGAATGAAGATGGTTGTCAAGTTATAAAGCGGGCGTGTAAATGTAATTAGTCCCTAGGCTGCACGTGATGCTCAGGATTTAGATCGTGGGGTTGAAACAGAATGGCTACACGGACACACGAACTAGGTAGGATTCACCAAATATGTTGCCATATATATATATATATATATATATATATATATATATATATATATATATATATATATATATACACATATATCATAAAAAATTTACGTATTACATTTCACCAATTGGATCTCTCATAGGAGTAGACACATTGAACGAGTATCTACAACAAGCTATTATTAGATGACAAATCACAACATCGTGTGCCGATGATATGATCATTTCTTGTTTAAGAAACAACTTCCCTCCTCGGCATGTCATCGTTAAAAATCCAATATGATAAAACCACCAAGGACTGACATGAGCAGTTTTAACCAACAATTACAACATAACATGATTCAAAGTGCAGTTGCAATTGTGTGGAAGAAAATTGTGCGGCTCAATCAAGCTCTTGCTGGTGTAAATTACTTGGGACCAATATATCCTGCTGGGTCAAAACTCATGTGTTGTAATAGTCAAATAAGTACTCCCTCCAGGCAGGTATATTTGTCGGGCATGAATTTTTAGGTCTTCAATTTTACTAGGGAAACATAAATATATGGTTAGATTCGTTGTCAAATATAGTTTCTAACCATATAATTTTTTAGGCATATTGTACATGTTTTTTTAGTAGTTAAATCAGAGACCTAAAAACAGTTCTTTAGGGGCTATGAGACAAGTATGGCCAAGCTAGCCAGAAGCATTGAAGTTGGACTAACTATGCCCATGCCAACTGCAATCATTATTTAGAGTACGATAAATTATAGGGCAACAGGAATTGAGATCTCCAACGACATTTGTGTAGATAGGAGTACGATGAGGTTGTGTTTATCCTAGTTTAATGCTCTGTGCCCAGCAATGCTATATCCACGGACATCTACAGGATTTTACTAGGTGTGTTTCAGCTGTCAAATTGTGATTGGATTAAAGGAAGATTGAGGCCCCACCCACCTGAAAATCAGGGGGGAGAGGGGCATGTTTAGTTGGTTAGGAAAGAGCCTGTAGAATCTTGTAAGGCTTTGTACGTTTAGCATTTTTGCTCTGTGCCTTACATGATGGGTTTTCGCGCAGCCACTTGATATTCATTGACTTGGGAAGGTGGTGCGCCTAATTTTGATTGGTGGCACGGTGATTTGACTTCGTTTAATTTGTAGTAGGATGCGGTACATAGTTGTACGATGATAGCACATGTATGGTACCTTGTCCGACGAACAAATCGAGTATGACAGCTTGATAATGATACACATATAAGATAAATTAGTCATGTATTAACGTACGTTATGTGTAGAAGAGTTATGTTTTACTCACCCACAAAATGTAATAGTTCTATCAGCAGGCAATTGTGTAGCTGGCTAGTTTCTTCACATGGCACAAGAATTTAAATCCAGGCGGCTGCTAGTGTACATTGTGATTGAGATTAGATGGCTGCTAGCAGGTTTATTCGTTAGAACTTGCTAGTTGAGATCCTCGAAGATGACCCCTTGGGAAAAAAGATCCTCGATGATCACTGTGAGCTGTGACAACATTTGATCATGAACTTAGTTGTGATTAGCTTATATTGTGTCATGAGCAGGCAATATCTTCGTCATCTTTTATTTTTCTAATTAAAATTCTTATTCAGTCCACATAGACTTTAGAAGCCATCATGTTTTCTTAATTCTTTTTATTATATTTATATCACATAACAATTATTATTGTTAATTTGTATTTTCTCTTCATAAAAATCAAATGTAATTCCAGAGATAGAACTTAGACAAGCATGACAAACCCAAACAAAGTATTATAATATAATGTATCAAAGCTTAATCAGATTACATCTTTCGATTTAGAGAAGTGCTATCAAGTCTTAAAACCTCTGCTTGCAAAAAAAGTCTTAAAACTTCTAGTGACCGTGAAAGTGTAGTAATTATTTTAGCAGTGTAATCTATCCGACAAACTGCACTTTGATGGATCTTGTATATATAGAACAGTTCTATTTACTGATAGCATGTATTAATTCTACTGCACCGAGCAATTGTGCAGTCGGTGGTTTTTCTTTTCTTGGTGCGCCTGGCAAGCCACTTCACATGGCAAAAGAATTTAAATCCAGGCAACGGCTAACATACATTACGATTCAGATTAGATGGCTTCTATCAGGTTCATTAGCTGTAGCTAAATTAATGAGCACCGTAGTTCAACGATTGATTGAAGAGGCAGCAGTCTGGCAAAGGGCGGGACGGGGTAAGGCCATCTCCCTCCTCAACAGACCAAGAAAACCAGACTAGGACAGCTTAGTTTAGGAAACTGAGATGCCATGTACAACTGGTGCAGGCCTGATCTTGTAACAATGCTGTAAATTAACTTTCTTCAACCCCCCCCCCCCCCCCCCCGATATCAATGAAAAGCTGCTCCATCAGCATTTTCGTTAAAAATGAGAACCTGTTAAAAAAGGTTCCGCGATGATCACTGCATGCCATCAGATTCAGAAATTGAGCGTGAACTTAGTTATAATTAGCATAGACCTGCTCGTCGGCGTAGACGTACGTCTATACAAACTAGAATAGTGGCCCACACACATGCCTAACCAACATCTTCATCATCTATTATTGTTCTACATTTGGAATCTAGTGAATGTAAGCGTGCATAGACTTTATAAGGCACTTACATCAAGTAACAGTTGTTACTTGTTACTACCAATGGTGCTTCTTCTCTCCATAAAAAACATACATAATCCTGAAAAAATGATTGGAACTTAGAAAAAGAAGTTTAAGCATGCCAATGCTAGTGTAGCGCCGTTCACCCTCCGGGGGGCATCATCTTGGACTAGGCGTTGGAGGGTTCAGAAGGTGGAGCGTTGTGGCATATACCGGCTCTCGTCGGTGTGGTGTAGCGGGGTCTAGCAACAAATGTGTAACGATCGACATATGCAAGGAGGTTGCATTGTTTGCCGTTGTGGTAGCAGCGACAGCGGGGTCTGCCAAGATCAATGCATGGATCACCCATGGAGATGGGATGGCGGAAGATGGCGGCGATGGATTGGCGCTCCCGGCTAGTCGGCGGGCGGTTTGGCGAAGCCATCGATTTTCATGGTGTATGTTGGCGAGAGGTCAGGACATATCATCAACCTTGTAGGTAGGGCGACAATTTTCGCAAGGAAGATGGTTTTGGGTTGATTCATGTATTTATTTAGTAAGGCTTTGTTGAATAATATAGTAAAGATGGCTATGTGCATCGCTCGATGCAGAGGCCGGAGTTTATCATCATTTTTGAAAAAAAACATGCCAATCCTAAATAATAAAGAATTATAAATGTACTAGTCGCCTACCCGTGCATTCGCACGGATTAGTTGATAAAATTATCGTGTGTATCAATTTTTCACGTTAATAAGGTAATATAATGTTGTTGTAGTTTATATAACCAATATCTAACAAATTGGCACCACCGCCGCCGGTTACCAGCTTATTAGAATTTTGAGAATATCAATTTACAAATTGTCTTAATTTGAATATAGTACCAGAGGAAGCAACCAACTACAAAAATATTATTGCAAGTAAGCATGCATTTTTATGGTTTATACAAAACCGTTAAATATATTTTAGACATATTAAATTGAACCTATCAAAACATAAAAAATTCGACATGTGATCTCTGGATATTTAACAACCTTCTGGAAAATAATTTATTGACTATGGGAATATTCTCCGTTAATCCTGAATGTCGTTCAAGTGGGATGTAGTATCACAAATCTTCCTTGGACGTGTACAGTACCAATATCTTTTTAAAGGAGACATATAAATTCAATCATGTTCTAATTTGTTAGAGCAACCCATATAAATTCAATCATGTTCTAATTTGTTAGAGCAACCGTCTAACTGAAAACAACAGAGTACTAGTCTTGCATGGGAAAGGAGATTTCCTTTAGTTAGTTGATGGTGCTTTCTTAATTGACATACCATTTTGACTTACAACCAATAATCAATTACAAAATATTTCTTTAATTTAGACTTAATAACGGACAAAATAATTTTTGATCTAAAAACAAAACCAAAACTATTAATGAATATTATCTTAATAATTTTAAAAACTTTGTAAAGTAAAAATCCTTTATACATCTACACCATTTTCTTAAATCTAAGAAACTCTTATGTAAATCCATACAAACCTTCAAGCAAACTACGGGAACTATATAAATCCAAGTTGTTGTCTATTGATTGTTTCCTAAAAAAGGGGTGGAGCGTAAGAGAATGTCATGGATCATTTGTTTGACATGAAAAATATGATGCCTACATAAAAAAGCATCGAATGACTACTCTGTGTGGAATGGTTAACAGTAGGATGAAATGGCATTTTAGAATGTACAGTTATTAGTGTATCCATTGGAACACATTGGGTCTTTATGCAACAATCTACATGAAGCCTCTGCCAACATCTTATATTTTCTAAGCAAAAACAACTATGCTCTCTAATAGGACATATATCTTCGTTCTCGTGATCTGCTACAAATCGAAGTGTTGGTTATCCAATTGAGTACATTAGTTTAACACCAAAGGAGATACACTTGGCATCTGGAACGAAGATGTGGATATATGTAGGTTATATCACTGTGCAGAAAATCAATGTTGTACTATACCTATTGTGAACTGCACATATCATAATTTTGGTATAAGCACCACATATATGAGAGAAAATTGTCTTGAGTAAATATGGCAAGTTGAAATTATACTCCATGGAATCATGGTGTCAACAAAGAGTATTCATGTCTTTCACCAATTGAATTCAGATAAAAACACCTAAAAGAAGCGTGGAATGCCAAAACATTGTTTACACTGTCATATGGTTGCAAAGAATATCCTTAAAAATAGAGATCTGGAAATCGTACTGAAAAATAAAATTCTTCTTTACCTTACGGACATGACACTCATATTTCTCAACTTGATGCATCATTCCGAGTTAGCAAAAAGACACAACATTTTATTTGCTTAGAAGCTGTACATATTCTCAAGGCAGCAAAAGTATGCCAACAATAAGTACACTATAATTTCTCCACAAATCCTTTAATATAACAGGGAAAAGGATTTTTTATAGAAGCAAGCCATCAAATACCTTGCATAGTTAAAAAGATGCAAGCATGTTTGAAATTTATGAGACCATGTAAGACAGGGAGTAGTTATCTCCAGAGAAGGGAGCCAATAGTGCAAGGTATAAGATGTATTATATAGTAGGAAGACATAATATTCCATATTTAAGTACTCCCAAACTAATTTGAAGTATTTTACACTGAAGAAAAAGTTAATGTCAACATGACACATTGGATGCTTAGTACCTGGCAATAACATATACTCCTATCTTTGTTGACTGCCCTATAAAATCTAAAAAATAATATTTAGAGTATAATTTTATAAGGTATTGTAAAATAGAAAAAACTGTAATATGGTTATCACATTTATCTATTATGATCAACGACCTTTATGAAAAACAATGTAAAATGCAGTCTCGCTAAATCTGGCATACCTTTGTTTCAAAAAATCTGAAAGTAATTTTAGTGCATAAACCTAAGAGTGTATTCCTGATGGCTTGATTCGTTGAACGATAAAGCACGACTGATAGGGGTGAGCCAGCAGTTCGGTTCTTCAGATTAATGTGGTGAGCAATCGTGCACGGCCTGGTGCTGCGGTGCAACGCTGTCGACGCCGCACAGTTCGCATGCTACCCAATAGTGATACTTGCATGCGCTGACGTCAAGTGTACATGAACGATGCCGCGAGCGTCGCGCCATAAGTTGTCCGTGCTGTACTAGAATTGTAAAAAAAAATAGTATAAGCATCCATAGAACCACGGCCCATCCAGGCATATATAATATGCTTCACCTGCAGGCTAACAACACACGTACATGGAGTCCCGCACGATCAGCCTGCCACCAAGGAGTGATGCTTGCATGCACTGCCGTCAAGTGTACATGAACGATGCCGCGAGCCTCGGCCATAAGTTGGCCACGCTGTAGTGAAATCCTTAAATTTTCAGTATAAGCATCCCTAGAACCACGCCCCATCCAGCTGCAGGCCAACAACACACGTACATGATGTTTGTTTGAAGGATATCTGCAGAACGTTGTTGATGAACAACCAAGTAAGACAAAAAGAATTGCCAATAAAATAAATATGTTTGCTAGTACGAGTTGTATATTGTAAATAGTGGGTGAAACTCAACCTAGATCCATAATTTTTCGAAAATGTAAAAAAGGCAGCAAACCTCTATGAAGATTATGGAGAAGACTAACTAATCTAGTTGCTTTGATTCCAGTCTATGCTGATGGTTTTAGGACGTACAGAGAATGTTGCAGCCGGATAGTGGAGGTGACTATCATGATGCACGTGTGGAGAGAAAAATCCAACCCCCGAGAGAAACACCTGCCTATGGACTCTTGAATAGGCATGCACGTGGGACAGCAGCAGAGGACTCTTTTATGTACCTGATCCAACGGTTCTAATTACCTTATATAGATTTTAGATGGACAATTAAAAGACCATTGTGAGAGAAAAAATCTTACATGGGTGGATCTCCACTGTTATAAATCGGTCCCACCAGATTAACGGCTCGTAAAATCTAATTAACGTGGTAATTTCTTGGGAGTCTAGAATTAGTATAGGTATATATATATAGGTATAGATAGATAGATAGATAGATAGATAGATAGATAGATAGATATAGATGTGTCTTCCTTTCCCTTCGTCTATCTCTCTCCATCCTGCTACTCCAATCCCTAATCCTACCTATGTACCCCGATGAACCACAAATTTGAGTGAGATATCTGAGGATTGGCTTCTACGTGCTTAACATATTTGTAGATGGCTTACGTGAAGGTTTTAAATTTTTAAAACAAAAAAAATTGGACCACATCGAAATAAGTTTTGCATATTCCAGATATTGTTTACAAATTTGAGATTTCAAATTTCACTTAATTTTAATGAAATTTAACCTAATTTTAATTTGAAATAAGCTTGAATTTGACTCAAAATTTCTGGGCTAAGAATAGTTCAGACCCGACCAAAATATACGAAAATTTGGAAATTTCATTCAAATTTTTAGCCCAGAAGACTTGGACGATACTGACATTTCTTTGGCGTATTTGAAGCAAGAAGCTCTTGAAATTACCAAATGGCGTGAGGCTTGGCATGCGGACACCAATTCAGGCTCCCGTGACAGGGGGTTATACTATATATCTCTGCGACGAGAAGTGGGTGCGGGATCACAAAGGCACTACTTCTGTTCAACTTCATGTGGTGAACTACACCATACAATTCAAAAAAAATTCCTTTGCTATGATAATTGCCATGTCTCTTCTGACCTTTTTCTCATTTCCTTTCTGGAACAACTTATGTATTGCAAGGGTCTTGACTCCTTATTACAAGGAATATTTTCTGTTTTCATCACATAATCTAGAGGAGGAAAGTGAGGATGGAATTGCCGTACTTTTCTTCTTGCAAAAAGTTTACCCAGGTTCATTCTCCCTTGTGTAACATTTTGCTTGATTTTGCATATACGGATTTCCTTTTTGTGTCTTCTGATTGCCATCAAAACAGACTTTGTTTCACACAAAAAATTCAATCCCTGAAGATGAGTGGTTTTTTTCCCTCGAAATGGTGGGCAGCAGAAATCGGGAGGTCTGTGAGGATGGTACAATAGAAGATGAACTTCATCTTCGGGCATCATATATAGATGGTATTTTCTTACACCCGCACATCATAACCTTAAAGTGCACATAATTTTTTACTTTATATTTTATTTTCTTTGTACCCTGCAGATCATGTATGGCCTTCTCAAGTCATTTTATGTGCTAATTCCACTAAGGGGCTGTAGTTTTTTTCCGGTATTCATGTTATCAAGATATTTCGTTTAGTTGAGTCCAAGCAGAAAGTAAATTTGAATGGCCCTTTTTATTATTCATAGGTAATTGCCCGTGTGTTGCACTAGGGTCTAAGCATTCTAGATGTTCATTATTAATCGTGGAAAAATATATCTTTTATGATTCTCATCCATATTAAGCAACATTATCAACGAACATTGTTTGTTGACCTTGCAGGCTGATCAACAATGACCCCTCTTCATTGCAGTCTAAACATGTTGCTGCAACTAAGCTTTACTTTTTACCTCATTTCATTTTTCAGAACCTAAAAATGGACAAGGAACATTAGTCCAAATGTAAGGGAGCGGGTAATAGTGCCTTTTTTTTAACACCATTGTCCCTATTTTTAACAATTTCATCCCCTGCTACTGCAACATTTATAAATTCATTCTTGAAATACTAAAAGGTAAGAGATTGAACAAGCGAAAAACCTTTCGACACAAGAGCCTGTAACAAATATTAAAAACTAATTTAGATGGTTACCTCACAGAATTCACCTTCTATATAACTTGAGGAGATAACTTTGTACAATTTTGGCCTACACAGAAGAGAAAAGGCTCATGTAACCAAGTATCATGAACAAAATGATTCCTATTTATCTCAGTTCTGAATGTAAACAGATATCAATTCGTCAAGATTTAAGTGAATGATAACCCTTAAATCTATGTCCATGCCCGTTTTTGGCAAGTTTGAAGGCTGACTCACATTTATCTATACATCTGAAATATTCAAATATAGAATGTGAGTTTCATTTCTGTTTATATGACAACACTTGTAGAAAAGGAACAACCAGAAGAGAAAACACACAAACAAACTTGAAAAAGCACATGCAGGCAATAAACCCATCGAAGGTAACCATATTAGTGCTAGTGCATAATAATTTGCTACAGATTCCTAAATGAAGAAATCACAATAATTCTTTTCTTCTGAAGTTAACCATAGTAATTTGATCACTCAGTTAATGATCAAGGACCACAGGGCATGTGCAGTCACATGCACGAGGCCGATGGACAGGCTAATTGCACTTGCAACCAAGATGACATGTATGTGTGCATGCACCGCGCTCGCTGTATGCATGAACCCTTCTCATCTGATGATCTCTGCCTATCTAACAGCCATGCACGAAAAGCTAATTTCGCCATGCGGAGGGCCGGAGCAACCAGATTGAGTGTAGTACCTGCGTAGAGAAGTTGGTGGTAGTACGAGCCGACATTTGAAGAGTATCATCAGTGAGGGAAGTTGGAGGAGTGACGCCGTCATGCAAAGGGAGGAGCACTGGTCAGGGAGTACACCTCGGCTCCAACCCCGTCCACCTCAAGCGGCCGGATTGATGCTGCTGGTCCGATGGCATAAGAGTGTAGAGAACTCGGACGTCCGTGCCGCCGTCGCCGAGGGTAGCTGCTTCCGCCGTGGCACGCGCTTGGCCCAGATGCCCTCAAGCCTAATATAACCTACATCATTTGGAACAATCTATAGCTTTACCCTTAATTCAATTATGCAACTAATGCCCACTGCTTTTACATGTATGGTTCCATATTCTAGTCGTTGGTATATCTCCCTGGACAGAAAAATTCGAGTTATAAAATACGTTTTTGCTAAAGCACATTTATATGTGCTTTAAATAGTATTGCACATCTAAATCATATGTCATTGATTGTACATGAAGATTGGTGTGGGTTTTTTTTTTCTTTTTTTATGTTTGAGTGGCTCATTTCAATGTGCAATAACTAAGGCACATCTAGTTGTGCCCTAGACATACACATAGCATGCCTCCTTGAAAGAAATATCAAGTTTTATCAATAAAAAACAGCAGTAGTAGGCTCGTCAGAAAATAATAGTGCATGTATATGATGAACATTTGCCTTTTATTTCTGCAAATCTGCAAAGTTCAAGTAAGAGTTTATAATGGAGTGAGGCGTTTTGGCTCCCAGGAGCATCTGCACCTGCGCTGAATAAAAAAAATCAAAACAAATAATAGAAAAAATTCAAAAAATTCAATTTTTTGGCATGGTAGATAATTTGGTGCGTGATGTCCGGTGCAAATTCAAATCATTTGGACATCTGAGTAGCTCTCGGCCAAAAAAAGACAAATTTGGGGTCTGTTAAATAGTGTACTGTTCATATACTGTTTTGACCCAATTTGTATTTTTTGCTGAGAGGTAATCAAATTTCCAATCGCTCTGAAATTTGGAGCGCACCTCGCGCACCAAATTATCTACCATGCACAAAAAATTTGGAATTTTTTGGAATTTTTGTGAATTTTTTATGAATTATTTTTTAACCAGGTGCAGTTGAGCCCTGGCTTAAAATTGGATATTCGTCTATGATGCTCACAGTCTTGAGAAAACTAAGAGTAGTAAGGGAAAAATAAAGAAACTATTGTTTGATATATATTCCAATTGGAACAATATCCTTCCAGAGATATATCTTTTTTATTCAAGAACATCATGGAGGAAAACATCTTGGTTAGGTGTTTCTTGCGTTATTTCTTTATTCTTGTGCCCAGTAGCCTACTAACTATAGTCATCAATTTGGAGAGGCAGATCTTAGTGAAATTAGTCAAACTGCTAAACCTTTGACAATATGCACAGAAACAAAAGCCAATCTATACATAATATCTATATCTATGTCTATACCTCTATACATATACATAATATTAAAGGATGCAAGATTTCATAGTTCCCCATAGGTCATCCCTTTATTGAAGGAAATATGCCCTAGAGGCGATAATATAGTTATTATTTATTTCCTTATAATCATGATAAATGTTTATTATTCATGCTAGAATTGTATTAACCGGAAACATAATACATGTGTGAATACATAGACAAACTTAGTGTCACTAGTATGCCTCTACTTGACTAGCTCGTTAATCAAAGATGGTTATGTTTCCTAACCATGAACAAAGTGTTGTTATTTGATTAACGGGATCACATCATTAAGAGAATGATCTGATTGACATGACCCATACCATTAGCTTAGCACCCGATCGTTTAGTATGTTGCTATTGCTTTCTTCATGACATATACATGTTCCTATGACTATGAGATTATGCAACTCCCGTTTGCCGGAGGAACACTTTGGGTGCTACCAAACGTCACAACGTTACTGGGTGATTATAAAGGAGCATTACAGGTGTCTCCAAAGGTAGATGTTGGGTTGGCGTATTTCGAGATTAGGATTTGTCACTCCGATTGTCGGAGAGGTATCTCTGGGCCCTCTCGGTAATGCACATCACATAAGCCTTGCAAGCATTGCAACTAATGAGGTAGTTGCGAGATGATGTATTACGGAACGAGTAAAGAGACTTGCCGGTAACGAGATTGAACTAGGTATTGGAATACCGACGATCGAATCTCGGGCAAGTAACATACCGATGACAAAGGGAACAACGTATGTTGTTATGCGGTCTGACCGATAAAGATCTTCGTAGAATATGTAGGAGCCAATATGGGCATCCAGGTCCCGCTATTGGTTATTGACCGGAGACGTGTCTCGGTCATGTCTACATTGTTCTCGAACCCGTAGGGTCCGCACGCTTAAGGTTACGATGACAGTTATATTATGAGTTCATGCATTTTGATGTACCGAAGGTTGTTCGGAGTCCCGGATGTGATCAAGGACATGACGAGGAGTCTCGAAATGGTCGAGACATAAAGATTGATATATTGGAAGCCTATGTTTGGATATCGGAAGTGTTCCGGGTGAAATCGGGATTTTACCGGAGTACCGGGAAGGTTACCGGAACCCCCCGGGAGCTAAATGGGCCATGATGGGCCTTAGTGGAAAAGAGAAGAGGCAGCCCTACATGGGCTGCGCGCCTCCCCCTTCCCCTAGTCCTATTAGGACTAGGAGAGGTGGCCGGCCCCCTCCTTCTCTTTTCCCCCTCCGCGAATCCTATTCCAACTAGGATTGGGGGGGGGGGGGGAATCCTACTCCCAGAGGGAGTAGGACTCTCCTGGCGCACCCCTTGTGGCCGGCCAGCCTCCCCCCATTTGGTCCTTTATATACTGAGGTAGAGGCACCCTAGAACACACAAGTTGATCCACGTGATCTATTCCTTAGCCGTGTGCGGTGCCCCCAGCCACCATATTCCTCGATAATACTGTAGCGGAGTTTAGGCGAAGCCCTGCTGCTGTAGTGCATCAAGATCGTCACCACGCCGTCGTGCTGACGGAACTCTTCCCCGACACTTTGCTGGATCGGAGTCCGGGGATCGTCATCGAGCTGAACGTGTGCTCGAACTCGGAGGTGCCGTAGTTTCGGTACTTGATCGGTTGGATCGTGAAGACGTACGACTACTTCCTCTACGTTGCGTCAACGCTTCCGCAGTCGGTCTGCGTGGGTACGTAGACAACACTCTCCCCCTCGTTGCTATGCATCACATGATCTTGCGTGTGCGTAGGAAATTTTTTGAAATTACTACGAAACCCAACAGTGGCATCCGAGCCTAGGTTATTTATGTTGATGTTATATGCACGAGTAGAACACAAGTGAGTTGTGGGCGATATAAGTCATACTGCCTACCAGCATGTCATATTTTGGTTCGGCGGCATTGTTGGACGAGTCGACCCGGACCAACATTACGCGTACGCTTACGCGAGACCGGTTCCCCCGACGTGCTTTGCACATAGGTGGCTTGCGGGCGACAGTCTCTCCAACTTTAGTTGAACCAAGTGTGGCTACGCCCGGTCCTTGCGAAGGTTAAAACGGAGTCTATTTGACAAACTATTGATGTGGTTTTGATGCGTAGGTGAGATTGGTTCTTGCTTAAGCCCGTAGCAGCCACGTAAAACTTGCAACAACAAAGTAGAGGACGTCTAACTTGTTTTTGCAGGGCATGTTGTGATGTGATATGGTCAAGGCATGATGATAAATTTTATTGTATGAGATGATCATGTTTTGTAACCGAGTTATCGGCAACTGGCAGGAGCCTTATGGTTGTCGTTTTATTGTATGCAATGCAATCACGATGTAATGCTTTACTTTTATCACTAAGCGGTAGCGATAGTCGTAGAAGCATAAACTTGGCGAGACGACAATGATGCTACGATGGAGATCAAGGTGTCACGCCGGTGACGATGGTGATCATGACGGTGCTTCGGAGATGGAGATCACAAGCACAAGATGATGATGGCCATATCATATCACTTATATTGATTGCATGTGATGTTTATCCTTTTATGCATCTTATCTTGCTTTGATTGACGGTAGCATTATAAGATGATCTCTCACTAAATTATCAAGAAGTGTTCTCCCTGAGTATGCACCGTTGCGAAAGTTCTTCGTGCTGAGACACCACGTGATGATCGGGTGTGATAGGTTCTACGTTCAAATACAATGGGTGTAAAATAGTTGCACACGCGGAATACTCAGGTTATACTTGACGAGCCAAGCATATACAGATATGGCCTCGGAACACGGAGACCGAAAGGTCGAGCGTGAATCATATAGTAGATATGATCAACATAACGATGTTCACCATTGAAAACTACTCCATCTCACGTGATGATCGGTTATCGTTTAGTTGATTTGGATCACGTAATCACTTAGAGGATTAGAGGGATGTCTATCTAAGTGGGAGTTCTTTAATTAATTTGATTAACTGAACTTAAACTTATCATGAACTTAGTACCTGATAGTATCTTGCTTGTTTATGTTGATTGTAGATAGATGGCTCGTGCTGTTGTTCCATTGAATTTTAATGCGTTCCTTGAGAAAGCAAAGTTGAAAGATGATGGTAGCAATTACACGGACTTGGTCCGTAACTTGAGGATTATCCTCATTGCTGCACAGAAGAATTACGTCCTGGAAGCACCGCTGGGTGCCAGGCCTGCTGCAGGAGCAATGCCGGATGTTATGAACGTCTGGCAGAGCAAAGCTGATGACTACTCGATAGTTCAGTGTGCCATGCTTTACGGCTTAGAATCGGGACTTCAACGACGTTTTGAACGTCATGGAGCATATGAGATGTTCCAGGAGTTGAAGTTAATATTTCAAGCAAATGCCCGGATTGAGAGATATGAAGTCTCCAATAAGTTCTATAGCTGCAAGATGGAGGAGAACAGTTCTGTCAGTGAGCACATACTCAAAATGTCTGGGTATAATAATCACTTGATTCAATTGGGAGTTAATCTTCCAGATGATTGCGTCATTGACAGAATTCTCCAATCACTGCCACCAAGCTACAAGAGCTTCGTGATGAACTATAATATGCAAGGGATGAACAAGACTATTCCCGAGCTCTTCACGATGCTGAAAGCTGCGGAGGTAGAAATCAAGAAGGAGCATCAAGTGTTGATGGTCAACAAGACCACTAGTTTCAAGAAAAAGGGCAAAGGAAAGAAGAAGGGAAACTTCAAGAAGAACGGCAAGCCAGTTGCTGCTCAAGAGAAGAAACCCAAGTCTGGACCTAAGCCTGAAACTGAGTGCTTCTATTGCAAGCAGACTGGCCACTGGAAGCGGAACTGCCCCAAGTATTTGGCGGATAAGAAGGATGGCAAGGTGAACAAAGGTATATGTGATATACATGTTATTGATGTGTACCTTACTAATGCTCGCAGTAGCACCTGGGTATTTGATACTGGTTCTGTTGCTAATATTTGCAACTCGAAACAGTGACTACGGATTAAGCGAAGATTGGTTAAGGACGAGGTGACGATGCGCGTGGGAAACGGTTCCAAAGTCGATGTGATCGCAGTCGGCACGCTACCTCTACATCTACCTTCGGGATTAGTATTAGACCTAAATAATTGTTATTTGGTGCCAGCGTTGAGCATGAACATTATATCTGGATCTTGTTTAATGTGAGACGGTTATTCATTTAAATCAGAGAATAATGGTTGTTCTATTTATATGAGTAATATCTTTTATGGTCATGCACCCTTGAAGAGTGGTCTATTCTTATTGAATCTCGATAGTAGTAATACACATATTCATAATGTTGAAGCCAAAAGATGCAGAGTTGATAATGATAGTGCAACTTATTTGTGGCACTGCCGTTTAGGTCATATCGGTGTAAAGCGCATGAAGAAACTCCATACTGATGGACTTTTGAAACCACTTGATTATGAATCACTTGGTACTTGCGAACCGTGCCTCATGGGCAAGATGACCAAAACACCGTTCTCCGGTACTATGGAGAGAGCAACAGATTTTTTGGAAATCATACATACAGATGTATGTGGTCCGATGAATATTGAGGCTCGTGGCGGATATCGTTATTTTCTCACCTTCACAGATGATTTAAGCAGATATGGGTATATCTACTTAATGAAACATAAGTCTGAAACATTTGAAAAGTTCAAGGAATTTCAGAGTGAAGTTGAAAATCATCGTAACAAGAAAATAAAGTTTCTACGATCTGATCGTGGAGGAGAATATTTGAGTTACGAGTTTGGTGTACATTTGAAAAATTGTGGAATAGTTTCGCAACTCACGCCACCCGGAACACCACAGCGTAATGGTGTGTCCGAACGTCGTAATCATACTTTACTAGATATGGAGCGATCTATGATGTCTCTTACTGATTTACCGCTATCGTTTTGGGGATACGCTCTAGAGACGGCCGCATTCACGTTAAATAGGGCACCATCAAAATCCGTTGAGACGACGCCTTATGAACTGTGGTTTGGCAAGAAACCAAAGTTGTCGTTTCTGAAAGTTTGGGGCTGCGATGCTTATGTGAAAAAGCTTCAACCTGATAAGCTCGAACCCAAATCGGAGAAATGTGTCTTCATAGGATATCCAAAGGAAACTATTGGATACACCTTCTATCATAGATCCGAAGGCAAGACTTTTGTTGCTAAATTCGGAAACTTTCTGGAGAAGGAGTTTCTCTCGAAAGAAGTGAGTGGGAGGAAAGTAGAACTTGACGAGGTAACTGTACCTGCTCCCTTATTGGAAAATAGTACATCACAGAAAACTGTTTCTGTGACACCTACACCAGTTAGTGAGGAAGTCAATGATAATGATCATGAAAGTTCAGAACAAGATACTACTGAACCTCATAGATCAACCAGAGTAAGATCCGCGCCAGAGTGGTACGGTAATCCCGTTCTGGAAGTCATGAGGCTAGATCATGATGAACCTACGAACTATGAAGAAGAAATGGTGAGCCCAGATTCCGCAAAGTGGCTTGAAGCCATGAAATCTGAGATGGGATCCATGTATGAGAACAAAGTATGGACTTTGGTTGACTTGCCCGATGATCGGCAAGCAATTGAGAATAAATGGATATTCAAAAAGAAGACTGACGCTGACGGTAATATTACTGTCTACAAATCTCGACTTGCTGCAAAAGGTTTTCGGCAAGTTCAAGGGATTGACTACGATGAGACCTTCTCACCCGTAGCGATGCTTAAGTCTGTCCGAATCATGTTAGCAATTGCCGCATTTTATGATTATGAAATTTGGCAGATGGATGTCAAAACTGCATTCCTGAATGGATTTCTGGAAGAAGAGTTATATATGATGCAACCAGAAGGTTTTGTCGATCCAAAGGGAGCTAACAAAGTGTCCAAGCTCCAGCGATCCATTTATGGACTGGTGCAAGCCTCTCGGAGTTGGAATAAACGTTTTGATAGTGTGATCAAAGCATTTGGTTTATACAGACTTTTGGAGAAGCCTGTATTTACAAGAAAGTGAGTGGGAGCTCTGTAGCATTTCTGATATTATATGTGGATGACATATTGCTGATTGGAAATGATATAGAATTTCTGGATAGCATAAAGGGATACTTGAATAAGAGTTTTTCAATGAAAGACCTCGGTGAAGCTGCTTACATATTAGGCATTAAGATCTATAGAGATAGATCAAGACGCTTAATTGGACTTTCACAAACAACATACCTTGATAAAATTTTGAAGAAGTTCAAAATGGATCAAGCAAAGAAAGGATTCTTGCCTGTGTTACAAGGTGTGAAATTGAGTAAGACTCAATGCCCGACCACTGCAGAAGATAGAGAGAATATGAAAGATGTTCCCTATGCATCAGCGATAGGATCTATCATGTATGCAATGCTGTGTACCAGACCTGATGTGTGCCTTGCTATAAGTCTAGCAGGGAGGTACCAAAGTAATCCAGGAGTGGATCACTGGACAGCGGTCAAGAACATCCTAAAATACCTGAAAAGGACTAAGGATATGCTTCTCGTATATGGAGGTGACAAAGAGCTCGTCGTAAATGGTTACGTTGATGCAAGCTTTGACACTGATCCGGACGATTCTAAATCGCAAACCGGATACGTGTTTACATTAAACGGTGGAGCTGTCAGTTGGTGCAGTTCTAAACAAAGCGTCGTAGCGGGATCTACATGTGAAGCGGAGTACATAGCTGCTTCGGAAGCGGCAAATGAAGGAGTCTGGATGAAGGAGTTCATATCCGATCTAGGTGTCATACCTAGTGCATCGGGTCCAATGAAAATCTTTTGTGACAATACTGGTGCAATTGCCTTGGCAAAGAAATCCAGATTTCACAAAAGAACCAAGCACATCAAGAGACGCTTCAATTCCATCCAGGATCTAGTCCAGGTGGGAGACATAGAGATTTGCAAGATACATACGGATCTGAATGTTGCAGACCCGTTGACTAAGCCTCTTCCACGAGCAAAACATGATCAGCACCAAGGCTCCATGGGTGTTAGAATCATTACTGTGTAATCTAGATTATTGACTCTAGTGCAAGTGGGAGACTGAAGGAAATATGCCCTAGAGGCAATAATATAGTTATTATTTATTTCCTCATAATCATGATAAATGTTTATTATTCATGCTAGAATTGTATTAACCGGAAACATAATACATGTGTGAATACATAGACAAACTTAGTGTCACTAGTATGCCTCTACTTGACTAGCTCGTTAATCAAAGATGGTTATGTTTCCTAACCATGAACAAAGTGTTGTTATTTGATTAACGGGATCACATCATTAAGAGAATGATCTGATTGACATGACCCATACCATTAGCTTAGCACCCGATCATTTAGTATGTTGCTATTGCTTTCTTCATCACATATACATGTTCCTATGACTATGAGATTATGCAACTCCCGTTTGCCGGAGGAACACTTTGGGTGCTACCAAACGTCACAACGTTACTGGGTGATTATAAAGGAGCATTACAGGTGTCTCCAAAGGTAGATGTTGGGTTGGCGTATTTCGAGATTAGGATTTGTCACTCCGATTGTCGGAGAGGTATCTCTGGGCCCTCTCGGTAATGCACATCACATAAGCCTTGCAAGCATTGCAACTAATGAGGTAGTTGCGAGATGATGTATTACGGAACGAGTAAAGAGACTTGCCGGTAACGAGATTGAACTAGGTATTGGAATACCGACGATCGAATCTCGGGCAAGTAACATACCGATGACAAAGGGAACAACGTATGTTGTTATGTGGTCTGACCGATAAAGATCTTCGTAGAATATGTAGGAGCCAATATGGGCATCCAGGTCCCGCTATTGGTTATTGACCGGAGACGTGTCTCGGTCATGTCTACATTGTTCTCGAACCCGTAGGGTCCGCACGCTTAAGGTTACGATGACAGTTATATTATGAGTTTATGCATTTTGATGTACCGAAGGTTGTTCGGAGTCCCGGATGTGATCAAGGACATGACGAGGAGTCTCGAAATGGTCGAGACATAAAGATTGATATATTGAAAGCCTATGTTTGGATATCGGAAGTGTTCCGGGTGAAATCGGGATTTTACCGGAGTACCGGGAAGGTTACCGGAACCCCCCGGGAGCTAAATGGGCCATGATGGGCGTTAGTGGAAAAGAGAAGAGGCAGCCCTACATGGGCTGCGCGCCTCCCCCTTCCCCTAGTCCTATTAGGACTAGGAGAGGTGGCCGGCCCCCTCCTTCTGTTTTCCCCCTCCGCTAATCCTATTCCAACTAGGATTGGGGGGGGGGGGGGGGGGGAATCCTACTCCCAGAGGGAGTAGGACTCTCCTGGCGCACCCCTTGTGGCAGGCAGCCTCCCCCCTTTGGTCCTTTATATACTAAGGTAGAGGCACCCTAGAACACACAAGTTGATCCACGTGATCTATTCCTTAGCCGTGTGCGGTGCCCCCAGCCACCATATTCCTCGATAATACTGTAGCGGAGTTTAGGCGAAGCCCTGCTGCTGTAGTGCATCAAGATCGTCACCACGCCGTCGTGCTGACGGAACTCTTCCCCGACACTTTGCTGGATCGGAGTCTGGGGATTGTCATCGAGCTGAACGTGTGCTCGAACTCGGAGGTGTCATAGTTTCGGTACTTGATCGGTTGGATCGTGAAGACGTACGACTACTTCCTCTACGTTGCGTCAACGCTTCCGCAGTCGGTCTGCGTGGGTACGTAGACAACACTCTCCCCCCTCGTTGCTATGCATCACATGATCTTGCGTGTGCGTAGGAATTTTTTTGAAATTACTACGAAACCCAACATTTATATCCGTTGATTTTGTGTTAATGCTAAAGATAGATGGTTGGGATTAAAAAATAGATCTAGATAACGTTACTTCAAATATAAGGCACATACACAACCCAACACGTACTCGTATACGAAGATTCCTTTTTTTAACAGTCTATGGAAGTCTGACTTGCACACAAGCACAAACACACACACACACACAAAAAAACACACAATTCAAGTACGCGGCAAGGGGAGGTTAAGAGAATGGGCACAAAACACACCAAGGTAAGAACAACCAGAGGCGATTGCATCTAGCGTGAGCACCTGGAGACAAAAGAGCACGAGCGAGTGCTCCAAGGGGGCGGCCAGGAGCGAGCAGCACATAAACGTAAAGGCTAAAGTGTAGGCCGCCGGTCTCGTTAGAGGCGCACATGTACCCAGCGGACCACTCAGCTGATGATGGAGGCGTGGCTAATCCTTGTGAACGGTGAGATTATGCATGCAAGCACAACACGACTATGATGGATGAAGCTGTCACACAAGACCCCGGAAATCGTAAAGATGCATCAAACCATTGGCGCCATCGTCGTAGGATCATTGTGTCCACGTGAAGCTCTCCAACATAGTCGTGCAGAGTGTGCCAATGACGCTACCCACTATCTGCTACGTCCACATGCCATGACTTCGGACGACGATGCCCGGCACATGCATGGTTACACTAGAGTTGCTTCACCAACTTGCACGTCAAGCGAAACACTTCACCATGTGGAAGCCGCCGAAGACAAGTATGAGGAGCTCGGCACCATGACGCCGCGTCGCCGCTTGCCATCCGCTTCATCATGCTGGATGCCGATGAAGATGGAGACACGGAGCTTGGAGTCAAGACGCACGCTCTCCACTTTATCAAGCCGGTGTAGGGTGGACAGCGTCCGGACCGTTCTGGTTCCTCACCGAGCCACCTTTTGGACTAGCTGCCGGTGGTCCAGACTGGACCGGACCGACCACCCGGTCATGTTTTCAGGGACCGACGGGCGACCGCGAAGCCCGGGACGGACCGAGCGAACCGGCCAATCACCACCGGCAGCGACGTGCATGGGTGCAACGGCAATGTAGGTGACGTGCACGGGTGTTGTGGCAAGGTGGGCGGCATGCTGTTTGAAGTGCGATGAGCCGCACGTATGTTAGCCATGAACCTGCACATGGTTGTTCATTAGCAGTTTTTCTGGTTGCATGCAAGTAATGTAGTGCGTGCATGAGCCTATATTTTTCTTTGTGAGGGCCCTGCCGAGATTAGTGGAGCAAGCCTGACGTGAAGTTAGTCTAAAAAATATTAATTTTTGTTTTGTTTTGAAAATAACACATACAGATAACAGATTAAGTTGATCTCCGGACACACGCACCATTAATAGATGTATATACTTCACTAAAAAAATATGTATATACAACTCTGCCACATGCATGTGTACCAACTACAATCTGATTTGTTACAAAATCAGCAGCAGACAAACATCCAAAAGAAAAAAACGAATACAAAGAATTGCGAAAATAGCGGAGAAGCACAACACACGCACTATGAGTTTCCTAATTGATTTCTATTGCCTCAAATTGACTATTTTTAGGATCACCTCACTTGATTTCCGTCTAGCACATAGACGCTCATTCATTTTCACGCGGACTAAGCAAGACTCGAATAATATGAACCTTAGGTGACAAAATTGACAAAAAAACCGCAAGAAAGAAAAAGGAGAAATGATCAAATAGAAATACATGACACGCGGTGGTATGAACACATACCGGGATGGTAGACAGCCAGCAAATTGAAAGAAAGCCTACGACAAATCTATATATATTTCATTAGTATTTAATTCATATTTTTATTTCTAAAAACGTAGACACCAATTAGGTTAAAATTAAGGTTTGAACTACAAATATGAGAATTTTAATTTAAACATTTATATATTTAAAGTTCTCATAATATACGTCTAATTTTTTGATCTGTTTTTACAAAATAAAATCCCTCAAAATCAAATAAAAAAATGATTGTTGAAAACATTTCATTCATGTGTTCTACGTATCTTGATAAGGCCAAATTTTTCATGAATTGTGGATGTAAATAATTCTCAATAAATCTTAGTACGGGACAATTTTTCTCTACCATTGTAACACACAGGTTCGAAAGTTTCCATAATTTTTTTACTCCGGATCATAACTCATGTTCTAAGTTTCATGTTTTGATCCTCAAATCATGCATCTTTTTATTTTGTCATCAGCAACCGTTGTCACTTGACATAGTTCCTCTATCTCATCAACCATGCTCCATAGAAACTCGTATGTTTCCCCGTTGCAACGCACAAGCATTTGTGCTAGTAATAATAAAGGGCGAAGGCTTTCATACCATTCATTTATATCCATTGATTTTATGTTAACGATAAAATTGACGATTGAGATTAAAAGTAGATCTGCACAATGTCACGTAAAATAAAAAAACAAGTAGTCCATAGAGAGTCCCTTCTCTTTTTAGAGTACGAGGGTCCAACACGCACACAAACATATTAGTTTTTTTAAATAACACTTATATATATTTTTCAGATTAATGTATGGATTTTTATCCACGTTTTTTTCATCCTATTATGATCTTTCCTAAGTCAGCCACGTGTGGGTTCAAATTATTAATAAACAAAGAGAAAGAAATAGAGGGCTCCCGCAAGAATTCGATTCTTGGTCTCCCATGTGGACTCTCAGGCTGCCAACTAGTTCGCCAATGTTGTGGCCATGTTCAGATATGGCGCCTGGTCCCTTTTGACCCGAGCAGCTGCATGTGTGTAAATTAAACAAAGAAACAAAAATAAGGACACTGGGATTCGATCCCTGACCTGAGTGGCCTGTGATTTATAAGGGCGCCTAGTTCATTTTGAAAGATAAGACGATTCTTCTTGTGGCGCAAGGATGTGGTCGAGTTCAGGTCTTTTCGGCGAGCAAATCGGTTGTAGTACGCTGCGAGCATGCAGAAATAGGGTGCGTCGGCGGCACAGGCATGCGGAGCAACTGCAGCTGTCGCGTGTGCAGTGATATATGCCAAAGGCCTGTCAAGGCAGCGTATAACAATCATGTAATCAATATTATCATATTTATTCACCCATTAAATAGTCCCATCTTGCTATGTTACACACTATTTTCACCGGTTTATGTATAATTAAGCCAATCATTAAGAAGATTAGAGCAATCGGGCAGCCCCGTTGGTTTAAGAAAAGGGATTTATGACATGCATGATAAAGGATTGTGTTAACTCCTTGGGTCAATCAAAGGAAAAAAGGAAAAAAAATCACAAGGTGACTAAAAGGATGATGCACACGAAATGCCATTATGATCACTGAGAAGGCTGGAGCAATGAGCCGTTGGTTTTTAAAAAAATGGGATTCATGACATGCAAGATAAAGGTTGTTAAATTCTTGGATAATCATAGGAAAAAACATAAGGTGACCCAGGATGATGACGAGTCAAGCAACGGGCAAGATGACATAGAACATACGAACTAACCCTATATATCGCGCTGCCACTCCAGATACCGGAGGAACTCGCGATTTCCATGCTCAGTCGCACTCATGAAGCTCGTAATAATCGACAAGCAACGCTCCAAGGTGCTTCGAAAAGGTCGTACCACCGAAGGATCCGAAGTCTCCCATTGCAACGCATGGGCAAATGTGCTAGTCTTACCAAACAACGCAGGAAGGAGGTGGACAACTATGTGTGGGAGGTATAGGGCGTACAAATCATGTCCTCTGATTGCACCATCTTCAACGCCACAAGCGACTCGGATTGAAACAATGAAGTTGCATTCAAAGGCAAGGATTGGCCGCCATGCGCGCACCATCGTGTTCGGATCGATAAGGGACACATGGAGGAGGGATAACAGAGGGAGATCATGGACCAGAGGACTCGGGCGGATGGGGGAGCACATGCTGCGGCGGAGGCGTGGGTGCGCCTGTGTTTTCCCCAGATCATGCCTGCATGGGGATCGCAGGAGGGGAAGAGGGCTTAGTTAGTTTTTCCAAAAAAAATCTGATGTGTGCGTGGGCTGTTTCCTTTTCTTGCCGGCGTGAAAAAAGGAATGGTGGGAGAGAGACGGACGAAGGACGACGACGTAAGACGAAACACGGAACACTATGTTTTTTTAAGGTAGTGTAGATTAAGATATTGTACTATTGACCTCGCAAAAAAGATATTGTACAATTGAGCCACAACCAGATAGGCAACACGCTATTTAGGGCAAGTGATTTTATGTATGTATTTGGTTCACATATATTTCAAAGGAGAATCGTACAACAATCAACTCTTTCCATATGTTAATTATAAATGTGAACTAGTATTATTTTGAGCTTGATAAACAACTGAAAATATCAAAAGTTTAGGGGTATTTGTGTGGTTGCACAAGTAAGCTACCAACCCACTCAATTGTGCCACAATAATCAGATACAAACTTCATGCAAAACATCCAGAGAAAGAGAATTATGCCACAATTATCACATTCAAATTTCAGGGGTATCTTCTAGTATATACTAACATAAAGGGAGAAGCATTGAGAGAGAGAGAGTGTTTGTGTGTCTGTGAGAGAGAGAGGGAGGGGGAGAGGGAGAGGGAGAGAAAGAACCATGGGACTACCTTCGAACGTCACAATACTGCAAGGGGCCAGTGGACTAGGGCCCGCGCCGTGTGTAAGCGCTAAAGGAAATGTAAGGAGGAGTTTCACTGTACATCATCACCAGCGCTTATAAACCGGTCCTCAAGCCTCTCGGATGGCAACTTTAATTGTAAAAATTATCAGGACTGGAGTGCTTCATGCCACACGTGTGTCACTTATAATTTGGGAAAATTAATCCAGATACAGTTTGCGTTCAGGAGGTCTTTAGTAGGGGAACGATGGTTCTCCTGGTTACACTTAGTCAGGAGGTTGATGGAAGTTCACCTCTTAGATAGGGGGGTACTTTGAACTAGAAGTTAACGGATAATGGAGTGTTCACGGTTAAATCGATGTACTTAGATCTTATAAATTCTGGCCCAATCCCACGATCAATTCACATTTGGAGAGTTAAGGTTCCCTTGCGAATTAAGATTTTTATGTGTTTGTGCACAAGCAGGTGATCCTTACCAAAGATAACTTATTAAAGCGGAGATGGGTAGATAGTTCACATTGTTGTTTTTGTGTTCGCGATGAAACAATCCAACACTTATTCCTTCATTGCCCTCTCGCGAAGTTACTTTGGAGGTCTGTTTATATAGCCTTTAACATTATCCCTTCAGATAGCATTGAAGCGTTGTTTGAAATGTGGCTAAATGGAGTGACTACTCATATTGCGTCTAGTATTTGGATTGGAATATGCGCACTTCTTTGGGCTATATGGAACTGCAGGAATGATATGATTTTTAATAGAACATCTATGATTAACTTCTTGCAGGATATCTTCAGGACTACGACATGGATCCGTGGTCGTTACTCACTCTTACGGCCTCCAGGGAGCAGCTGGTTATTGGGTGCAAATGATGGGAGATGGTAGCACGGATTATTTTGAACTGGTTTGGATCGCGGTCGCTTCATAGGATAGGTCCTTAGTGTCCTCTATCCAGCTGGCTGTGGCTTTGAGTTATTTACTTTTTATTTTTGCTCCTTTTGTGAGTTGTATTTTGCAGACCAGACTTTGTTGGTTGGAATTAATATAATAAAGTGGCCGCATGCATCTCTCCGATGCAGAGGCCGGTGGATGACCTCCTTTTCAAAAGAAGAAAAAAAACAGTTTGCGTGGACAGGTGTATGATTGTCCATGCATTCTTTTCTTAGTAACGGTAGTAAGCTGGCCGCGAAATCCTTCAACAAAGTCTATGAATTGTTCTCTTAGTGATAGTAATAATAATGACAGTAGCAATAATGCTTTCAGGATCGCATTGCTGTCGTACCGCTTTTGGGCTGTCGCATCCCTCCATGAGCACGGGCAGAACAACTTCCGCCGCCGCTGGCACATCCCAGGCTTTGCTCGAGGGCTCGTGCCGTGATTGGCGAGGGGATGGGTGGTGCACTGCTCGTGTCACCATAAATTTTGAGGTTTAGTTTAGGAAATATCGTAAAGACATACGATTACGAGCTGATTTGCTATTTTTGGAGCTCGGCATGAACGCAGCGTGGATCTGCTCCAACCGAACGTGCAGGGCGTTCAGGAACTGGGTGCGTGATCTCTAGCTACTCCCTCCTTCCCTGTTTAGCTGGCGCATACACGTTTTGAGATCTAAGTTCGATCATCGATTTGACGGGGATTATATATATATGTCATGTAAGTTATACCATTAAATTTGTATTTGACCGAATTAGTTTTTAACTCATGTACTAATGGTCACACGAAAAACAAGGACGCCACATGCGTTGAGACCAAGGGAGTACATAACATTCTTAGAAGCAAATAGCCCTGAAGCTTAAACAACAACGTGATTATACAAAATCGCCGTCCACCACATCATTATTAGACCGGCACACTGGGAAAGATGACCCGCGCCACGCATCGGCTCTGCGGAACGTCCAAACAAATGGCCCCACGCGCACTTCCATGGTCGCCGCCGCCGGCTGGCGTGTCCTGCAGTGATAGGCGCGCACCCCCGGCGAACAGCCAGATGAAGTCAAGGGCTGCTCGTGCTCCTCCACCTCCCTCGACCGAGCACAGCACAGGTGCCGCAACAGAGCGGCGAAGAAGACCACAGCGATGAAGATGGCGATGAAGATCGTAGTTGCACTAGCATCTGCGGAGCTGGTATAACCCATTGAATGGAGGACTGCTCTTAAAGCTGTTGCTCCTCGCGCGACAAGGCGAGGACGTACGGTAGGTGCTCAGCTTCACCAGGTGGGGTTAGTTAGTGCATATGATTATACCGTGATTATGAGCTACTTAATAAGGAATGTGTGGCGATGTTTCCAAGACATGGTATGGTCGAGGCGACAAAGAAATGACTTTGGTATCTCCGTTTCTTGTCAGCAGATAGCAAAGTTGATGATAAATACAATTGTGTTTCTTAACATAGTATAGACGTATGAAAATCATCCGGTTTGTATGAATTCGTCTGTTTTCTTCATATCCGCTTTAATATGTATATATGCGGGCCGGGATGATCAGATGGTCAGCTCCTATATCACTTGTCCACGGACGCGGACGCATCCGCAGACAAATACAATGTTTGTATTACGGGCCACGTTGGAGATACCATAAGCTGCCAGTCAGCAACATTGCATCTTCAAATCCTGGCCGGTTGATGATTTTGTTAATTCACAGCCGGTTCCAGTTCAAGCTTTCTGTCTAAAAAAATGTTATTTGTAAAAGTTGATGCACCGCCGGCAACCTGCTCTTTACCTCTGCTGTGTATCATGTGCAACATGCCTATCAGGGCCGGCCGGCAGTTACTTTTAGTGTATCCCAGACTGCAACGGTGCCGGCCTCTCCCCCTTCCAATATTTAAGCCCATCAGCATGAGGGAATCCTATGACCCAATATATATAGCTCTGTATTTAGCTGATTCAATCTGCTGCTGTTGCAGAGGGTTGAGTATAATGTTGGCCTAGACCTAACGCCGAGTACTTTCCGGCGATGGCGACGACCGACGACAGACGACGGTGACGAACGAAGCTTGCTGACAATCTCGACGAAATGCTTTACGTCAATACACACCGTAGTGCAAAGCTAGCTTGTACTAGCCAGTCTGCTCCTGATCAATCTTTTCGTAGGCAACACCAAAATCACACGTACGTGCACGGAGGCCAGCCGGCCGGAAACAAACGCACGCACACAAGTATTTGGATGATTGCCAGAGGCCCGTCTCGAGCGTGTTTTGCTTTATTGATCTCACGGTCTCCACGGTTCAATTACAGTGGTCCTTACATGTATCTACTATCCCTATAAAAGCACGAGAGTGCGGAGAACCAAATCATCTTATCCATCGAAACCGAGTAAATAGCATAAAACTACTACTTTACAGGCTAGGGTTCCAAAAAACTACCGGTTTTTAATTTTTCTCAGATAACTACCAAGTGGGTGGTCGGCTGTTTCAAAAAACCCTGGTGATAGTGTTTTACAATTAATCGTGATTATGACAGTTGGGCCTCATGTGTCAGAGCTCTAATTATTTGACCGTTTGTTTGACCGTTAGCTAGCATGCGGGACCCATATGTCAGTGTATTTCTGAAAAGCAATCAGCTCCCTGAAAATATTTTTATAAAGCAATCAGGTCCCTGCATCTTTTTCCAAAAAGCAATCGGGTCCCTGCTCGAGATCACAGCACCACTCGCGCAGCTCCTCTCGACGCCGCCTCGTTCAGCCGGCGAGCCGCGCCGGCAGCCGCCGGAGCTCACCGTCGTGCGACCCTGTCTCTCTTTCCTCTTCCTCGCGCCGGCTCGAGGTGGGTCCAAACGGGCGACGTGTTGGGGTCCCGGCGGGCGACGTGTTGAGGTCCAGGCGGAGCTCCTTGTCCGCGGCCACCGCCGACAGCTTCGCCGGCCTTCTCGAGCTCGCCGCCGCCACCGACGCGTACAGCCTGCGCCGTTGCTGGAGCGTGTGCCCGCTACCGCTGCCGAGGTCGGCCTCTGCTACGGCCGCCGGAAGGTGAGGGGCGGACGCGGTGGCTGGCGGCTGTCGCGCCGGGAAGGTCAGTGAATGGCGACAAGGACGGGGCATGCACGTGGCGAGAGGAGAGGAAGGGAGGTGAGGTGGCGCCGGTGAGGGGAGAGGAAGGGAGGTGAGGTGGCGCCGGTGAGACGAGAGGAAGGAAGGCACAGAGGAGGGATTACCTGAGAGGAGAAGAAAAAAGTGTGGAAGATACACTGACATGTGGGCCCCACATGCCAGTTAACGGTCAAACACACAGCCAAATAGATGGATCGTTTAGGTGCGGGCCTGACCTGTCATAAACAAGTTTAAATTTTAAGCAACAGGCATTTGGGGTTTTTTGAAACAGCCGACCACTTACTTGATAGTTATCTGAAAAAAAATAAAAATCAGTAGTTTTTTGGAACCCTAACCTGTAAAGTAGTAGTTTTATGCTATTTACTCATCGAAACCTGCAATCCGATGGTCTACATCCTCCGGCCTACTAAACGTGTTTTATGCTTTAATTACTCACCATGCCATTGTTAATGAAATTGGCCACTTACGGAACGTAATCCCCTCGCTAATGAAACGACTTAAGCCCTACGCTCGCGAAACAGACTCCCCGCCACGCTCGGGAACTGCTCGCCCCCATGCTCGAGCCCACCACGCTTGGGAACCGCTGCGCCCCTGCCTCCCCATTCTCACCGTCAGTCGCCCCACCCCGCCCGCACCGGTCGCCTCCCGCCGCTTAGCGCCGCCGGTCGACAGGCTCCGCACCCGCCGCTAGCCCCCGCCCCGCCCGCACCGGCCGCCTCCCGCTGCTCAGCCCCGCTACTCGAGGATGCTTTGCCGGCTTCCTGCAGTTGCCATCGGCATCAAGCTTGGAGGGAACGAGCTCCTCTTGGCTCCCATCTGCCTCGCCTTCGCGACCACGGTCCTCCGCTCCGCTCGCCCTCCGTCGCCGGCCGCCGATCCTCTCCTCGGACGCCGCCCCGCCGTTCCTCTTCTGCTTCCCCGCGAGTGTGAGCAGCCCCCCGCCGGTTCTCCTCTTCTGCCCCAAGAAGGCGGGAGAGCGTGAGCATCCCGCCGGCCTTCATCTGCTGCCCCACAGAAGGACATGAGCGCGGGGTGGCGACGTCCTTTGAAATCCTTTAATTGGGTTACTGAGATTTAGTATTTCTGATCTTCTTCAGTCTTTCGAATAATCGATTGCTGAGATCTTGATCTTGATGTTGCATTTTTCTTGTTTTATTTAAGATTGGTTTTAGATGTAGAGCTGGGTTCATTTTGGATGTGAATGTTGGTTTTTAGATTACTCAATGGTTCATTGCAGAATGGTTTTGGTTGTTGGTGTAGGGAAGCTTTGCAACAATGTTAGACCCCCATTCAAGGTCATGTTCATCCCGGAAGAGCGGAGGCAGATTGTGTTATTTGCACAAGGTATACACAGTATACGTCTCTAACATCATGTCAGTTGATTAAACACGAGAAGAACTTCTATTGTTTTGTGAAAATACGGTCGTATGTCTTATAACATTGTCTTCCGCTGTAATCCTTGGTGCAGAATGCCAATTTTATGCCATCGAGATCATCAACCTTCCGATGGATCTGAGAAAGACACCACCTATTGCTTGTCTGAACTTGTGTTGTTCATTGTTTGTAGGTTTCCCAATCTCTCCTGAAGCTTATCCCTTTTGATAGAATCGAACAATTAGCCCGTCTCAAGGTCTTCCCAGATATGCGGCCTTGTTGGAACAAATGGAGTTGGAAAATCCGCATCACTTAAAGTCTTAGCTGGCAAGCTGAAACCTCATGTGGGATGATTCAAATTATATCTTCTAAAAAAAGATATTCCCTATATTGTGACCTGCTCAAGATAGTCTTATTTAGCTTTGCACTATTTTTTGTGCAGAATCCGGCAAGAGATCATTACATACTTCTAGGGTTCTGAGCTTCAGAATTATTTTACATGTATATTGGAGGACCTGAAGGTAATGCACTGCTACCTTACATACTTCTTTGGACAATTTTCTAATTTGCCAGGTTTAATTCAAGACTACAATTTTCTAATTTTCTAACTTGGACAATGTATGTGCCCCTTAGAAGACGACTTTATAAAATTCATATGCAGTACTATTTTTTGTGTGGGATGCATAGCCAGGACAACCTAACTATCTGATCTTTGGGATGCTACTTTTGTGCACACAGGCAACAAAAACCGGTAGCAACGACAATGTTTGCTATGTAGATCAATACCTGCTACATATGCATTGTTTCCTGTTATGATCAATTCCTGCTACACCTACATTGGAACCTATGATGCATTGCGAGACCTGGAACGGCTTCAATTTTGACTTTTTTTTTGTTTCAGAGCTGTTTAATCCAGCAATGAAACGCAAGTCATCGCCCATTCTACTCGTAGCATCGGCACAAACTGCCGTTGTTGACCATCATTATTCGGTCGTAATCCCGGCGTCCTCCTCCTGTTGTGCCCTTGGCTTATTGCCTCGAGGTGCCACCCAAATGCGCGTGGCTGCAAAAGTGTTTCATCATGGTCAGGCGCAGGTAGATGACAACAAGCTGCAGAACAATGAGTAGCTCGACAGAGGAGTACCGACGCAACGCTCGCCATAGGGAATTGGGAAGGTACAGAGTTGGGTACGTAATCTTCCTCGGTCGTCACTTTTTTTTAAACTATCTTCGCCACAGAATGATTCTTGATGGCACTACCTCTCATTTATGTTTCCTTTTCAGCATAATCATATCCCAGTGTGTTGTATATTCTTTTCTCCAATGAGGGTCTGTTGCATGACCAATTCATTTCGACCTTCTATCTGATTGCCAGTCTGGTGACGACTTTCTGATAATTTGTATGTCTTTTGGACTGGTTATTAGTTTCTGAAATTAAGGTACTGTGATTTGGGAGGAATAGATGTGTATGGACTGTTGTTACATTGCAGGAGAGTGAATTGTGATCATTTTCCTATTGTGTATACTCTGTTCTATGTAATCAGATTTTCCTTTAGCCTCTTAAAGATATTTCTCTACTTCTTTCTCATTGGTTTGTTTGCAGCCTGATTATATGTTGTATGTGCTCTCCCATTAATGTCTCAGGCCTATTAATCCATATATTAATTGTTCCTGAATTTCTGCAGGCTCCCCTGATCAATATATTTATTGGGAAGCTTGGTACAAGACAATCTTAGTTTGGGCTATGATGCAACAATAGGTATGTGCTTTTTAACCGTGTTTTGGGTGTTCATTTTTAAGTGCAGTACAAATGTCATGTTTCATATTTCTCCAACAGCGTAATAATCTTTAGAGGTTCGGTAGTTAACTCTTGCATATAGGTACTCTCATATACATGTTTCTATCCTTTTACCTATTTTTGTTTGCCATTTGTTTACGTGGGCGCTTGCTAATTTTACAAGTTATCTATTGTATATTGCCATGATGCTTTTGATGCCAAAATCATGTTTTTTGCTGCTCATGTTGGCACTGTCCTCCCCATTCTCCAGGTAAAGTTTTAGGTCTAAGCTCCGATGTTCTATACAAATGGCAGATTTCAAAAATAATGAAGTATGATGTGCATGTTTCATGGATTATAACAACATCTTGGTTCTTTATTTTAGGTTCAAGCTGAGTGAACAGTATTTGTGATCCAAGTGACTGGTTTTAGCTTGTCAACTTGACATATGTATGCATGAATCCCAATTTTCACATCCTTTGATTCTTTGGGTCATTTTAGAACCTCCGATGTGTTTTTATTTGCAGTACACAGCGTCGACGATGCTCTAGGACTAACAGAAAAACACTTTTGCGTTGCACAAGGTATCTTATCTCTGAAGCTAAAAATAAAGAACCAAGATGTTGTTGTTGCCTTCATCCTCCTTAATATCCGTACAACAACAAGCACGACAACCTAACTTGCCTCTCTTTGTTTGTACTCCCTCCATCCAGAATACTTGTTGGAGAAATGGATGTATCTAGAACTATTTTAGTTTTAGATACATCCATTTTTATCAATTCTAGGACAAGTATTTTCGGACGGAGGAGCTCTCTCCAAAAAAGATAAAATTACAAAATCTGCTCAAACAGTGCACTTACATTTTGACTAATTTTCAGTGAATTTGTTTTTTTTTTGTAGAGAGCTCCTTGAATGTTATTTGAGCACCAAATTTTGCAAGCGCCCATAACATTTGTTGATAATCATTCACACAAAGTTTCAGAATTTTTTGAAATGTTTTGGTACACGTTTTCTTGCGTGGGTGCACCGAGCCTGGGTGTAGAAAAACTACTCTCTATTTCATAGTGACATGCCAAACTGTAATTGTTGGAGATGCTACAGGCACTCCAGGTCCAACAACCCACATCGTATCTGAAATTGAATATTAAAAGTGGTTAACTTATGGCCTTGCTATTTGGAATCTTGAACAACTTCATTTGTTGCCGACTATAGAAATATACAATCTACTGATTTAGCCACATTTGCAGATCTTATGTTATTACTGCTAACATTCTTTTGATAAATAGGTTTTGATTGCCAAAGCTAGACTTGACTGAGCAGATACATTGACGATGTTCATCAAAGGGTTGTTGGATATCTTGACCGGTCTGCAGTACTTGGAAGAAAACTTCCTAGGTAACGTTCAGGAGATAAATGATTTTAATGTTACATAGCACACTCCTCTCTGCATGTTCCATGCCAAGTGGAGCAAACCCTGTTTTACTGCTTTTGTGTGACTGTAGTTTGGAACAAGATTCCTTCAGTGGGTTCTACATTTTAAGTTTAATATGAGAAATGCTGTCAAATTATCAATATGCACTTATTATTGTAACTCAATGTGAATCGAGTTCTTTGTATTTCTTTGTGCTTCTTACTGGGTATTATTTTTTAAGGCCACTCTAAGCAGAGAGAATCAAAACAAAGGATGGTAAGCTGAAACTTACTGCATTTGTTTTTGAAAAACTACCATTGTTTCCAGAACACACATAAACTATAGCTTTTTAGTAGCAACATCCATTCTTATTCTCAGATTCTCAAATGCAGTGGTGCATGAAAATAGATTCCTAGCCATAGGGAAAACTATGTTGTGAAGCCCAATAAAACTTGAGAAAATGGGTTAATGATGTGGTCCAAGCAAGCTTAAATAAGAGGTAAAGACGCCCAGATCCTGGGTTTACCAAAGTTAACGTTTACGTGGCATTCTCATGTGACAATGCTCGTGCGACCATGGATTTAATTGTAAGACGTACTAGAGGTGAGTTCATTATAGCAGCGTCTCAGAGGTATGCAAATATTCCAAACTCTCTGGTTGCTGAAACACTTCTCTCCAGGATGTGGTACGTACGACCTGTGAAGGAGGAAGAATGGCCTGATGTTAGCTTTCAATATGATTGTCAGGTACTGGTGGAGATGTGGAACTAATGAAAAGAGAACATATTAGACATTATGGGCCTCCTGTGTGAAATTGAGGAGCCGAGCCAAGCCTTTTGTCCCTTACGGTGTCTTCTATTCTTAGAGGCTGATTTTTGTGTGCAAAGCTGCCCCTGCAGGTTAGTGACCGGAGACTGTGGCATAATGCTGCTCCGGATCAACTTGCTTTTTGATGCAAACTGACAGTAATCATGAGGAAGAGAGCTGAGCTCCTTTGATTGTGAAAAAAGTCCCTTTGATCTTTTGGTGTTAAGAGGATTGTACTTCACAATATTGGTTCAATGCCGTTGATATTTTTATGTGAGATATCTGCTTTCACATACACATACACATACACAATATTGGTTCCTCTCCCTCTTTGATGAATCCCGGTGACTGATTCACATACACATCTTCTTCTAACTCATCATTCAAAAACGCGGATTTTACATCCATGTGATGTATCTTCCATGATTCCTGAACCGCAAGAGCGATGAGTAGTCTCACCGATTCCATCTTTGCAATGGGAACGAACACTTCTTCGAGGTCCACACATTTCTCTTGCACGTACCCTTTGGCTACTAGCCTCGTTTTCTGCTTCACGCACCCTTTGGCGTCATTCTTGATCTTAAATTCCCACTTGAGATCCATGGCTTTTTCATTGTTGGGAAGATGCACAAGCTCCCATGCATTGTTGTCGTGGATCGACCTCAACTCCTCTTCCATTACCCGGCGCCAACACTCCTTCGTGTTCGCATTCTCAAAATCCGCCGGCTCCTTGGTGCTTCCTAGACACCGTCGCTCACACATTTTCATCTTTTCTGGGTCAATTGTCCGAAGAGACTTCTCCGGATGTATGTCGAACACCAGTCCGAGATGCATAGGTGTAGATGATGGTGTCCTTTTATCCTGTACTTTTGGAGACGATACAGAGTTTTCTGCTCCATGCATTCCATTTGACGAAGCAAAAATACCATCCCAAGCTTCTATTGCTAAGCTTCCTGTCACTGGTGTAACACATGGACTACAACCTTTGGCTGGACTTCTATCATGGCCCGTTCCTGGGCTGCAACTTGCCCCGTTCATAACGCCTCTAGCTGGACTTCCATGGCTAGTACACAGCACCGGTCTTTGCTTGCTGGCAGAAACCGCCGAGCTAGATGCACCAGTGACCAAGACTTCTTTCAATGTTGTACATTAAGGTCTCGATCTCCTCTAAAACACACCAAATTTGTATTGTTTTCTTTCTCAGACATGCACTCATCTGGACAATCGCCACTCCACTCAGAAATTATATATGCCCTTAATCGATCATAAGCACAATCCAGATATATATGGACATTCTATTAAATTGTGATGCCGCTTAATACAAGTAATTCACATATCTCAACATGAACCAATGCTCCAGTTTCGTTTGAGTAGGATGTCACAGCTAGCCGTCCTGACTGAACTCTGAAGCAGGGGTAACACTTACTTGAAACTCTGAAGCAGGGGTGATTGGTTGCTGCAACTAAATCGCAGCAACTCCAAGCCTTGTAATTAAGTTTACAGTAGGTTGAGTTGATGTCGTCTCTCGTGTGGAGTGCTGAGCCGATGAGACGTGGGATGATGCATGAAGGGGTGTTTATGTACATGTACAGGATGCTAATTCTTCTGTTGGAAAAACGTAGGCCTTCAGCGCTCAGCGGCTGCGCGTGCTTCCTCGGCGGCTGTGCCTACCGACTCGCCTACGGCGATAAGTCTGTGTCAATGGGCCAGCTCGCCAAAGACTCCTTCGCCTTACAGCAGGGCAAGGTGGTGCCGGACCTCGCCTTTGGATGTGGCCAGTACACCACCGGCAACTTCTCGTCCAACGAGTCCGGCTTCGCCCGCGGGCCATTGTCGCTGCCTGGGCAGCTCCGTGTTGGCAGCTTCTCCTACTGCTTCACCAGCATATTCGAGTCGAGGAGCAGCCCTGTTCCTGGGCGCCCCGGACGACCTCACAGCGCACGCCATGGGGCCTTTCCTGTCCACTCCCTTAGTACGGGTTCCCGACTCCGATGTGTACTACTACCTCTCTCTCTCTCTCAAAGGCATCACCGTCGGCAAGGTGCGGTTGCCGGTCCCGGAGTCCGCGTTCACGCTCAAGACGGATGGCTCCGGCGGGACGGTCATCGACTCCGGCACAAAAAAGAAGAGAAGAGATGGCCGAAAACAGGGAACGAAAACAGAGGAGGCTTACTCCTCAGGGTTCAGGTTTTGCACATACATGAAATGGACAAGCACCTTGAATATGTAGCGTAACCTCCTTAAACGCGTAATGAATCATCAAACATGAACTAGTTAACTGACTACCTTCGAAATGGTCGATTATGCAGAATTGCTCACATATGTTGTTTGGATAGAACAGCCAAGTTTTGCAAGTTTGAATGCGAACTTCTATGACGTGTTTGGTTGCTTGCATACATCTCGACGAGGCCCGCGCGGGAAAAATCCAACCTGTTTGATTGCCTGTATACACTATTAGGCCTGCATAGCATATAACTTAAAGCATCTTTGGACCTGACTCGCTCGAAACACTCAGATCGACAGTTTCTCACGAGTCAGGCCGAGCCGAGCGCAAGCGAGTGCACCCTTGCACGAATGGAGACCGGAGGGATGCGAGGTGATTAGGTGAGGTCTCTTCAACCTCCACTAAGCTCCTATCTATTCTCCTTCCTCTGATCTACACAACGGTGCTTCGGTTCGAGGTAAGCTCTACACGAAAAAGAGACACCTCGATGCTACGGTTCCATTCAGGCGATCGGTTCGTAGTTTCGTCGGCCGTAAATTCTTAATTTTGTTTTTCCGTTTGGAGCTATTTTGGATGAATTTTGTCAGATTCTTCGCGCGCGATTGATTATTTGAAATTTCCTTTGACCAGCAGCCCAATCTCGCGGTTTCTCACAACATTCGTGTTGTAAGTTTTTGGTTTCGACGATCGTAGCTTCATCTCTCTTTGAGCAGCAGTCTAGTGCACTGACGCCGCCATGTCGAGCTCCTCTGTCCTCTTCTCAGAACCCTCTTATTCGTCCCTCTCGATGCCGAAGCCCTCCCCCCTTGATCTCCTTGCCCACGTCCTACTACACTAGAGTCGTTTCTGGCGTCGCTCATCTCGGCCTACTCTCTGTCTTCCTCCTATTGCACTGACGCTGCAATGGCACGCACATTGCTTTCTTGTGTCCTCTGCCTCCGTGCACACTGCAGTTCGCCACGCCGCCGATGGGGTCGATCATCTTGGCCTCCTCTCTCTCGCCCTACTACACTGAAGTCATTTCCGGTGTCGATCATCTCGGCATCCTCTCTCGTCCATTGCACTGACGATACCATGGCGCGGGCACTGCATTCTCCTCCTCTGTCGACTGTCTTTGCGCGAGCACCGCAACTAGTTCGCCGACGGTGTCGCTCGCCGTGCCGCCGATGGGGTCGCTCGTCCACAACTCCATGCTCGTCATGTCGGACACGGCGTCACGGTCACTATCCACCGTAGTCGCCATGGTCCGGTGCACACTGCATTTATTCTTCCCCTTCCTCTGCTAGCTCTTAACCCTGTGTGCTAAGGGCAAGTGCTAGCTCTTAATCATACCCCATGCGGGCAACCAAACAGCGTGTAGTTGTATGCGTCGAGACAATGCAGGCAACCAAACAACATGTCAAAGTTGATCCACTAATGCAGGCAGTCCATATGCAGGCAACCAAACAACTTGCAGTTGTCGCATATGCGGTTGTTTTTCGAGAGCCAGGCTGAATGGAGAAGTGTATGCAATGCGGATACTGTAGCCGATGGCAACCAAACACGCCCCTAGATCCATTGTCGGATGCAGATTGTTTGTTCTGTAGGATAGGATCCAACTAATGAATGTAAGCTCAGGAATTGAACAAGGTATGAGAAATAACCAACCAAAAGGATCAAGCCATTACCTTTGAGTCGTCGGTCAACAGGTGTAAACTATTTTTTGAAATGGTCACTAGGAGAAATGTTCTCCACCTGAATATATTTCAAAAGACCATAATGCCATGAGATTGATCCAGTTTATAAGAAAAACCGGATCGAAAACTTGAACAAGTCGTGACCTTGTTTATGAGGAAAACCGAGGCGGAAAACCGTACAAGAGATGGTAAAACAAGAGAGTGAATAACATAAAACTACCACAATTCGCGTTAGGGTTTCAAAAACTACCATAAATTTGTTTGTGACTGATAACTATCAGAATCGGCGTTGGCTGTTTCAAAAAATCCAAATCGCCGAGTGCTTTACACTTGATCGCGATTATGACAGGCCGGGCCCGCACCTAAACAAACCGTCTGTTTGACCGTTTGTTTAACCGTTAACTGGCATGTTTGGCCCACATGTCAATGTCTCTTAAACTCTAATAAAAATATCTCAGAATATATGGCCTAATTGTTTTATAGAATAGTCCCCGTAAGTTTTTTAAAAAAGCAATTGGGTCCCTATAAGTTTAAAAAAGCAATCGGGTCCCTGGGAGAAGCTGTATTCGCCATGAAGAATGGCGTCGGTGCTTCTGCGGTCGGCGTCCAAGTCGCAGGCAGCAGCGTAGCTGGTGGTGGAGCAGCTCGAGGCGCCGGCAGCTCGGCGGTGGCAGGTCGCGGGAAGCAGCGTGGCCCGCGGTGGAGCAGCTCGACGCGTCGGCGCCCAGGTCGTGGGCAACAGCGTGGTCGGCGGTGGAGAAGCTCGACGGGTCGGTCGATGGTGGCGCCAGCTCGAGGTGGTGGCGGTGTGGCCGACCTCTGCGGGGAGACGGGGCTCGTCGGGCCCGTGCACCTCCGTCATGGCGGCGGCGTGGCCGACCTCGGCGCTGGCTCGAGCTGGTGGTCCATGGCGGCGCCGGCCTCGGCGCGGAGGCGGGGCTCCTCCAGGTGGGCAACGGGCTCTGTCCAGGTGGAGTCCTTGCCGGTCGCGCCTGCTTCTCCTTGCCGGCTGCGACACGCTGCTCCTTGCTGGCAGCGCCTGCTTCTCCCTCCTTCTCCCTTCTGCTCCCTGCTGCTATTCTTTGCCAGTCGCCGTTGTTGCTGCTCCTTGCTGGCTGGCAGAGAGAGAGAGAGAGGGGGGGAAGAGAAGAAGAAGGAGGAGGAGGAGGTGGAGGAAGAGATAACTGACATGTGGGCCTCACATGTCAGTTAACGATCAAACAGACGGTTCGTTTAGGTGCAGGCCCGACCTGTCATAAACCAGTTTAATTTCTTAGCCACGGATGTTTTGAAACAGCCGGCATCGATTTTGATAGCTATCAATCATAAACAAATTTGTGGTTGCTTTTTGAAACCCTAACACGAATTGTGGTAGTTTTATACTATTCACTTGAAAACAGGAAGAGAGACATAAGAAGTGGACGCCCCAGACAAGGCACGCCTAGTTTGCAAGTAAATGGAGAGAGTCATCAAGGGATCACAAATACCAAGACTTGGCAAGCAAACTAACACACCGCACCGGCGTGCGTACCAAACACCACTGCGCAACTGAGGAGCATCCTTCTTGTGTATTCACATGGACAGTGTATTGCGTGATGGAACTGATGCTTTCTTGTGTGTTGGCAAGGACAGTGAATTGTGTGAGAGGAAGCATGAAGACAAGTGTGATGGAGAAGAAGCCGTTCGCATCGATGAGTGGTGATGTGACGAAATGCATATGTGTATGCTCCTGCTCAAAACATAGAAATAACTAGCTGTGTATGTATGCTTAAATAACCACTGAAAACCCCTAATCGAGGGATGCATGTAGTACATCAGTTCAGCACCATGAGCTTTTTCTGAAAATCAATGGACTTTTTTCAGGTTTGTGAACTTTTCTTCCAAAATAAAGAACTTTTTCAAAATCCATGAACATTTTCAAATTCACGATTTTTTTCCAAATAATTCAAAAAAAAAGCGATACAATAGTGACTCTGTGAAATAAAATAGTGCGGCGTCGTTGTTTATTATGTTTTGCTGCTGTGACAATTTAATAACGGTGGCTAGTGGGGCACGTACCTGTGAAATCCAAGCTCGTGAGAGTTCGAGACCTATTTTTTGCGAGCTTTGCGTTCGCTGCTCGTTTCGTGGGTCGGCCCAACAGAGCGACCGCCCGATTCCCGTGGCTTCATGCTTTAACTTTGTCTTTTTTAGGAAATTCACGCTTTAACTGATTGAGGGCCAGCCTAACTGATGGGCCGAAAATGATGACGGCCCAGTCTAGAAACGAACTAACGGCAGCGCCTGCTGTTCGGATGTTTAGTGCCACACCGCTCGTCTACGAAGGTGCTACGCGGCATAAATAGCCCGGTGCTGAGCTCCCATCGCCGAGGATGCAAAGCTCATTCATTAGCTCTGCTGAGGCAAAGAGCTTTCGCTACGTACTTCTGGCCGGGCCTGTCCTGTCGGCCTCTTACCCTAGGTCACCCTCGCTGTGTGTTGGGGGTTAGAAGTATGATGCGATGTCAGTCTTTTTTTTACCTTTTTTTGTACTAATATTTTTCCTTTTCAACGGCTCATAGGAATGAGATGTTGTCTTTTCTTTCATCCCTTACTATTTTCCTTCAATATTTTTTATTTTAGTGCTCTATTGTTTTGGCTTTCGATGGCTCAGAGGAAGGTGATGTCATCTAACACTCCACTAATATTTTGCCTTTTCTTTTATCTTTTTTATTTTCCTAATATTTCGCAATTTTAGTGCTCTATTTCTTCCACTATTTTCCTCCAATATTTTTTATTTTAGTGCTCTATTCTTTTGGCTTTCGATGGCTCAGAGGAAGGTGATGTCATCTAACACTCCACTAATATTTTGCCTTTTCTTTTATCTTTTTTATTTTCCTAATATTTCGCAATTTTAGTGCTCTATTTCTTCCACTATTTTCCTCCAATATTTTTTATTTTAGTGCTCTATTCTTTTGGCTTTCGATGGCTCAGAGGAAGGTGATGTCATCTAACACTCCACTAATATTTTGCCTTTTCTTTTATCTTTTTTATTTTCCTAATATTTCGCAATTTTAGTGCTCTATTTCTTCCACTATTTTCCTCCAATATTTTTTATTTTAGTGCTCTATTCTTTTGGCTTTCGATGGCTCAGAGGAAGGTGATGTCATCTAACACTCCACTAATATTTTGCCTTTTCTTTTATCTTTTTTATTTTCCTAATATTTCGCAATTTTAGTGCTCTATTTCTTCCACTATTTTCCTCCAATATTTTTTATTTTAGTGCTCTATTCTTTTGGCTTTCGATGGCTCAGAGGAAGGAGATGTCATCTAACACTCCACTAATATTTTGCCTTTTCTTTTATCTTTTTTATTTTCCTAATATTTCGCAATTTTAGTGCTCTATTTCTTCCACTATTTTCCTCCAATAAATTATAGGGCAACAGGAATTGAGATCTCCAACGACATTTGTGTAGATAGGAGTACGATGAGGTTGTGTTTATCCTAGTTTAATGCTCTGTGCCCAGCAATGCTATATCCACGGACATCTACAGGATTTTACTAGGTGTGTTTCAGCTGTCAAATTGTGATTGGATTAAAGGAAGATTGAGGCCCCACCCACCTGAAAATCAGGGGGGAGAGGGGCATGTTTAGTTGGTTAGGAAAGAGCCTGTAGAATCTTGTAAGGCTTTGTACGTTTAGCATTTTTGCTCTGTGCCTTACATGATGGGTTTTCGCGCAGCCACTTGATATTCATTGACTTGGGAAGGTGGTGCGCCTAATTTTGATTGGTGGCACGGTGATTTGACTTCGTTTAATTTGTAGTAGGATGCGGTACATAGTTGTACGATGATAGCACATGTATGGTACCTTGTCCGACGAACAAATCGAGTATGACAGCTTGATAATGATACACATATAAGATAAATTAGTCATGTATTAACGTACGTTATGTGTAGAAGAGTTATGTTTTACTCACCCACAAAATGTAATAGTTCTATCAGCAGGCAATTGTGTAGCTGGCTAGTTTCTTCACATGGCACAAGAATTTAAATCCAGGCGGCTGCTAGTGTACATTGTGATTGAGATTAGATGGCTGCTAGCAGGTTTATTCGTTAGAACTTGCTAGTTGAGATCCTCGAAGATGACCCCTTGGGAAAAAAGATCCTCGATGATCACTGTGAGCTGTGACAACATTTGATCATGAACTTAGTTGTGATTAGCTTATATTGTGTCATGAGCAGGCAATATCTTCGTCATCTTTTATTTTTCTAATTAAAATTCTTATTCAGTCCACATAGACTTTAGAAGCCATCATGTTTTCTTAATTCTTTTTATTATATTTATATCACATAACAATTATTATTGTTAATTTGTATTTTCTCTTCATAAAAATCAAATGTAATTCCAGAGATAGAACTTAGACAAGCATGACAAACCCAAACAAAGTATTATAATATAATGTATCAAAGCTTAATCAGATTACATCTTTCGATTTAGAGAAGTGCTATCAAGTCTTAAAACCTCTGCTTGCAAAAAAAGTCTTAAAACTTCTAGTGACCGTGAAAGTGTAGTAATTATTTTAGCACTGTAATCTATCCGACAAACTGCACTTTGATGGATCTTGTATATATAGAACAGTTCTATTTACTGATAGCATGTATTAATTCTACTGCACCGAGCAATTGTGCAGTCGGTGGTTTTTCTTTTCTTGGTGCGCCTGGCAAGCCACTTCACATGGCAAAAGAATTTAAATCCAGGCAACGGCTAACATACATTACGATTCAGATTAGATGGCTTCTATCAGGTTCATTAGCTGTAGCTAAATTAATGAGCACCGTAGTTCAACGATTGATTGAAGAGGCAGCAGTCTGGCAAAGGGCGGGACGGGGTAAGGCCATCTCCCTCCTCAACAGACCAAGAAAACCAGACTAGGACAGCTTAGTTTAGGAAACGGAGATGCCATGTACAACTGGTGCAGGCCTGATCTTGTAACAATGCTGTAAATTAACTTTCTTCAACCCCCCCCCCCCCCCCCCCCGATATCAATGAAAAGCTGCTCCATCAGCATTTTCGTTAAAAATGAGAACCTGTTAAAAAAGGTTCCGCGATGATCACTGCATGCCATCAGATTCAGAAATTGAGCGTGAACTTAGTTATAATTAGCATAGACCTGCTCGTCGGCGTAGACGTACGTCTATACAAACTAGAATAGTGGCCCACACACATGCCTAACCAACATCTTCATCATCTATTATTGTTCTACATTTGGAATCTAGTGAATGTAAGCGTGCATAGACTTTATAAGGCACTTACATCAAGTAACAGTTGTTACTTGTTACTACCAATGGTGCTTCTTCTCTCCATAAAAAACATACATAATCCTGAAAAAATGATTGGAACTTAGAAAAAGAAGTTTAAGCATGCCAATGCTAGTGTAGCGCCGTTCACCCTCCGGGGGGCATCATCTTGGACTAGGCGTTGGAGGGTTCAGAAGGTGGAGCGTTGTGGCATATACCGGCTCTCGTCGGTGTGGTGTAGCGGGGTCTAGCAACAAATGTGTAACGATCGACATATGCAAGGAGGTTGCATTGTTTGCCGTTGTGGTAGCAGCGACAGCGGGGTCTGCCAAGATCAATGCATGGATCACCCATGGAGATGGGATGGCGGAAGATGGCGGCGATGGATTGGCGCTCCCGGCTAGTCGGCGGGCGGTTTGGCGAAGCCATCGATTTTCATGGTGTATGTTGGCGAGAGGTCAGGACATATCATCAACCTTGTAGGTAGGGCGACAATTTTCGCAAGGAAGATGGTTTTGGGTTGATTCATGTATTTATTTAGTAAGGCTTTGTTGAATAATATAGTAAAGATGGCTATGTGCATCGCTCGATGCAGAGGCCGGAGTTTATCATCATTTTTGAAAAAAAACATGCCAATCCTAAATAATAAAGAATTATAAATGTACTAGTCGCCTACCCGTGCATTCGCACGGATTAGTTGATAAAATTATCGTGTGTATCAATTTTTCACGTTAATAAGGTAATATAATGTTGTTGTAGTTTATATAACCAATATCTAACAAATTGGCACCACCGCCGCCGGTTACCAGCTTATTAGAATTTTGAGAATATCAATTTACAAATTGTCTTAATTTGAATATAGTACCAGAGGAAGCAACCAACTACAAAAATATTATTGCAAGTAAGCATGCATTTTTATGGTTTATACAAAACCGTTAAATATATTTTAGACATATTAAATTGAACCTATCAAAACATAAAAAATTCGACATGTGATCTCTGGATATTTAACAACCTTCTGGAAAATAATTTATTGACTATGGGAATATTCTCTGTTAATCCTGAATGTCGTTCAAGTGGGATGTAGTATCACAAATCTTCCTTGGACGTGTACAGTACCAATATCTTTTTAAAGGAGACATATAAATTCAATCATGTTCTAATTTGTTAGAGCAACCCATATAAATTCAATCATGTTCTAATTTGTTAGAGCAACCGTCTAACTGAAAACAACAGAGTACTAGTCTTGCATGGGAAAGGAGATTTCCTTTAGTTAGTTGATGGTGCTTTCTTAATTGACATACCATTTTGACTTACAACCAATAATCAATTACAAAATATTTCTTTAATTTAGACTTAATAACGGACAAAATAATTTTTGATCTAAAAACAAAACCAAAACTATTAATGAATATTATCTTAATAATTTTAAAAACTTTGTAAAGTAAAAATCCTTTATACATCTACACCATTTTCTTAAATCTAAGAAACTCTTATGTAAATCCATACAAACCTTCAAGCAAACTACGGGAACTATATAAATCCAAGTTGTTGTCTATTGATTGTTTCCTAAAAAAGGGGTGGAGCGTAAGAGAATGTCATGGATCATTTGTTTGACATGAAAAATATGATGCCTACATAAAAAAGCATCGAATGACTACTCTGTGTGGAATGGTTAACAGTAGGATGAAATGGCATTTTAGAATGTACAGTTATTAGTGTATCCATTGGAACACATTGGGTCTTTATGCAACAATCTACATGAAGCCTCTGCCAACATCTTATATTTTCTAAGCAAAAACAACTATGCTCTCTAATAGGACATATATCTTCGTTCTCGTGATCTGCTACAAATCGAAGTGTTGGTTATCCAATTGAGTACATTAGTTTAACACCAAAGGAGATACACTTGGCATCTGGAACGAAGATGTGGATATATGTAGGTTATATCACTGTGCAGAAAATCAATGTTGTACTATACCTATTGTGAACTGCACATATCATAATTTTGGTATAAGCACCACATATATGAGAGAAAATTGTCTTGAGTAAATATGGCAAGTTGAAATTATACTCCATGGAATCATGGTGTCAACAAAGAGTATTCATGTCTTTCACCAATTGAATTCAGATAAAAACACCTAAAAGAAGCGTGGAATGCCAAAACATTGTTTACACTGTCATATGGTTGCAAAGAATATCCTTAAAAATAGAGATCTGGAAATCGTACTGAAAAATAAAATTCTTCTTTACCTTACGGACATGACACTCATATTTCTCAACGTGATGCATCATTCCGAGTTAGCAAAAAGACACAACATTTTATTTGCTTAGAAGCTGTACATATTCTCAAGGCAGCAAAAGTATGCCAACAATAAGTACACTATAATTTCTCCACAAATCCTTTAATATAACAGGGAAAAGGATTTTTTATAGAAGCAAGCCATCAAATACCTTGCATAGTTAAAAAGATGCAAGCATGTTTGAAATTTATGAGACCATGTAAGACAGGGAGTAGTTATCTCCAGAGAAGGGAGCCAATAGTGCAAGGTATAAGATGTATTATATAGTAGGAAGACATAATATTCCATATTTAAGTACTCCCAAACTAATTTGAAGTATTTTACACTGAAGAAAAAGTTAATGTCAACATGACACATTGGATGCTTAGTACCTGGCAATAACATATACTCCTATCTTTGTTGACTGCCCTATAAAATCTAAAAAATAATATTTAGAGTATAATTTTATAAGGTATTGTAAAATAGAAAAAACTGTAATATGGTTATCACATTTATCTATTATGATCAACGACCTTTATGAAAAACAATGTAAAATGCAGTCTCGCTAAATCTGGCATACCTTTGTTTCAAAAAATCTGAAAGTAATTTTAGTGCATAAACCTAAGAGTGTATTCCTGATGGCTTGATTCGTTGAACGATAAAGCACGACTGATAGGGGTGAGCCAGCAGTTCGGTTCTTCAGATTAATGTGGTGAGCAATCGTGCACGGCCTGGTGCTGCGGTGCAACGCTGTCGACGCCGCACAGTTCGCATGCTACCCAATAGTGATACTTGCATGCGCTGACGTCAAGTGTACATGAACGATGCCGCGAGCGTCGCGCCATAAGTTGTCCGTGCTGTACTAGAATTGTAAAAAAAAATAGTATAAGCATCCATAGAACCACGGCCCATCCAGGCATATATAATATGCTTCACCTGCAGGCTAACAACACACGTACATGGAGTCCCGCACGATCAGCCTGCCACCAAGGAGTGATGCTTGCATGCACTGCCGTCAAGTGTACATGAACGATGCCGCGAGCCTCGGCCATAAGTTGGCCACGCTGTAGTGAAATCCTTAAATTTTCAGTATAAGCATCCCTAGAACCACGCCCCATCCAGCTGCAGGCCAACAACACACGTACATGATGTTTGTTTGAAGGATATCTGCAGAACGTTGTTGATGAACAACCAAGTAAGACAAAAAGAATTGCCAATAAAATAAATATGTTTGCTAGTACGAGTTGTATATTGTAAATAGTGGGTGAAACTCAACCTAGATCCATAATTTTTCGAAAATGTAAAAAAGGCAGCAAACCTCTATGAAGATTATGGAGAAGACTAACTAATCTAGTTGCTTTGATTCCAGTCTATGCTGATGGTTTTAGGACGTACAGAGAATGTTGCAGCCGGATAGTGGAGGTGACTATCATGATGCACGTGTGGAGAGAAAAATCCAACCCCCGAGAGAAACACCTGCCTATGGACTCTTGAATAGGCATGCACGTGGGACAGCAGCAGAGGACTCTTTTATGTACCTGATCCAACGGTTCTAATTACCTTATATAGATTTTAGATGGACAATTAAAAGACCATTGTGAGAGAAAAAATCTTACATGGGTGGATCTCCACTGTTATAAATCGGTCCCACCAGATTAACGGCTCGTAAAATCTAATTAACGTGGTAATTTCTTGGGAGTCTAGAATTAGTATAGGTATATATATATAGGTATAGATAGATAGATAGATAGATAGATAGATAGATAGATAGATATAGATGTGTCTTCCTTTCCCTTCGTCTATCTCTCTCCATCCTGCTACTCCAATCCCTAATCCTACCTATGTACCCCGATGAACCACAAATTTGAGTGAGATATCTGAGGATTGGCTTCTACGTGCTTAACATATTTGTAGATGGCTTACGTGAAGGTTTTAAATTTTTAAAACAAAAAAAATTGGACCACATCGAAATAAGTTTTGCATATTCCAGATATTGTTTACAAATTTGAGATTTCAAATTTCACTTAATTTTAATGAAATTTAACCTAATTTTAATTTGAAATAAGCTTGAATTTGACTCAAAATTTCTGGGCTAAGAATAGTTCAGACCCGACCAAAATATACGAAAATTTGGAAATTTCATTCAAATTTTTAGCCCAGAAGACTTGGACGATACTGACATTTCTTTGGCGTATTTGAAGCAAGAAGCTCTTGAAATTACCAAATGGCGTGAGGCTTGGCATGCGGACACCAATTCAGGCTCCCGTGACAGGGGGTTATACTATATATCTCTGCGACGAGAAGTGGGTGCGGGATCACAAAGGCACTACTTCTGTTCAACTTCATGTGGTGAACTACACCATACAATTCAAAAAAAATTCCTTTGCTATGATAATTGCCATGTCTCTTCTGACCTTTTTCTCATTTCCTTTCTGGAACAACTTATGTATTGCAAGGGTCTTGACTCCTTATTACAAGGAATATTTTCTGTTTTCATCACATAATCTAGAGGAGGAAAGTGAGGATGGAATTGCCGTACTTTTCTTCTTGCAAAAAGTTTACCCAGGTTCATTCTCCCTTGTGTAACATTTTGCTTGATTTTGCATATACGGATTTCCTTTTTGTGTCTTCTGATTGCCATCAAAACAGACTTTGTTTCACACAAAAAATTCAATCCCTGAAGATGAGTGGTTTTTTCCCTCGAAATGGTGGGCAGCAGAAATCGGGAGGTCTGTGAGGATGGTACAATAGAAGATGAACTTCATCTTCGGGCATCATATATAGATGGTATTTTCTTACACCCGCACATCATAACCTTAAAGTGCACATAATTTTTTACTTTATATTTTATTTTCTTTGTACCCTGCAGATCATGTATGGCCTTCTCAAGTCATTTTATGTGCTAATTCCACTAAGGGGCTGTAGTTTTTTTCCGGTATTCATGTTATCAAGATATTTCGTTTAGTTGAGTCCAAGCAGAAAGTAAATTTGAATGGCCCTTTTTATTATTCATAGGTAATTGCCCGTGTGTTGCACTAGGGTCTAAGCATTCTAGATGTTCATTATTAATCGTGGAAAAATATATCTTTTATGATTCTCATCCATATTAAGCAACATTATCAACGAACATTGTTTGTTGACCTTGCAGGCTGATCAACAATGACCCCTCTTCATTGCAGTCTAAACATGTTGCTGCAACTAAGCTTTACTTTTTACCTCATTTCATTTTTCAGAACCTAAAAATGGACAAGGAACATTAGTCCAAATGTAAGGGAGCGGGTAATAGTGCCTTTTTTTTAACACCATTGTCCCTATTTTTAACAATTTCATCCCCTGCTACTGCAACATTTATAAATTCATTCTTGAAATACTAAAAGGTAAGAGATTGAACAAGCGAAAAACCTTTCGACACAAGAGCCTGTAACAAATATTAAAAACTAATTTAGATGGTTACCTCACAGAATTCACCTTCTATATAACTTGATGAGATAACTTTGTACAATTTTGGCCTACACAGAAGAGAAAAGGCTCATGTAACCAAGTATCATGAACAAAATGATTCCTATTTATCTCAGTTCTGAATGTAAACAGATATCAATTCGTCAAGATTTAAGTGAATGATAACCCTTAAATCTATGTCCATGCCCGTTTTTGGCAAGTTTGAAGGCTGACTCACATTTATCTATACATCTGAAATATTCAAATATAGAATGTGAGTTTCATTTCTGTTTATATGACAACACTTGTAGAAAAGGAACAACCAGAAGAGAAAACACACAAACAAACTTGAAAAAGCACATGCAGGCAATAAACCCATCGAAGGTAACCATATTAGTGCTAGTGCATAATAATTTGCTACAGATTCCTAAATGAAGAAATCACAATAATTCTTTTCTTCTGAAGTTAACCATAGTAATTTGATCACTCAGTTAATGATCAAGGACCACAGGGCATGTGCAGTCACATGCACGAGGCCGATGGACAGGCTAATTGCACTTGCAACCAAGATGACATGTATGTGTGCATGCACCGCGCTCGCTGTATGCATGAACCCTTCTCATCTGATGATCTCTGCCTATCTAACAGCCATGCACGAAAAGCTAATTTCGCCATGCGGAGGGCCGGAGCAACCAGATTGAGTGTAGTACCTGCGTAGAGAAGTTGGTGGTAGTACGAGCCGACATTTGAAGAGTATCATCAGTGAGGGAAGTTGGAGGAGTGACGCCGTCATGCAAAGGGAGGAGCACTGGTCAGGGAGTACACCTCGGCTCCAACCCCGTCCACCTCAAGCGGCCGGATTGATGCTGCTGGTCCGATGGCATAAGAGTGTAGAGAACTCGGACGTCCGTGCCGCCGTCGCCGAGGGTAGCTGCTTCCGCCGTGGCACGCGCTTGGCCCAGATGCCCTCAAGCCTAATATAACCTACATCATTTGGAACAATCTATAGCTTTACCCTTAATTCAATTATGCAACTAATGCCCACTGCTTTTACATGTATGGTTCCATATTCTAGTCGTTGGTATATCTCCCTGGACAGAAAAATTCGAGTTATAAAATACGTTTTTGCTAAAGCACATTTATATGTGCTTTAAATAGTATTGCACATCTAAATCATATGTCATTGATTGTACATGAAGATTGGTGTGGGTTTTTTTTTCTTTTTTTATGTTTGAGTGGCTCATTTCAATGTGCAATAACTAAGGCACATCTAGTTGTGCCCTAGACATACACATAGCATGCCTCCTTGAAAGAAATATCAAGTTTTATCAATAAAAAACAGCAGTAGTAGGCTCGTCAGAAAATAATAGTGCATGTATATGATGAACATTTGCCTTTTATTTCTGCAAATCTGCAAAGTTCAAGTAAGAGTTTATAATGGAGTGAGGCGTTTTGGCTCCCAGGAGCATCTGCACCTGCGCTGAATAAAAAAAATCAAAACAAATAATAGAAAAAATTCAAAAAATTCAATTTTTTGGCATGGTAGATAATTTGGTGCGTGATGTCCGGTGCAAATTCAAATCATTTGGACATCTGAGTAGCTCTCGGCCAAAAAAAGACAAATTTGGGGTCTGTTAAATAGTGTACTGTTCATATACTGTTTTGACCCAATTTGTATTTTTTGCTGAGAGGTAATCAAATTTCCAATCGCTCTGAAATTTGGAGCGCACCTCGCGCACCAAATTATCTACCATGCACAAAAAATTTGGAATTTTTTGGAATTTTTGTGAATTTTTTATGAATTATTTTTTAACCAGGTGCAGTTGAGCCCTGGCTTAAAATTGGATATTCGTCTATGATGCTCACAGTCTTGAGAAAACTAAGAGTAGTAAGGGAAAAATAAAGAAACTATTGTTTGATATATATTCCAATTGGAACAATATCCTTCCAGAGATATATCTTTTTTATTCAAGAACATCATGGAGGAAAACATCTTGGTTAGGTGTTTCTTGCGTTATTTCTTTATTCTTGTGCCCAGTAGCCTACTAACTATAGTCATCAATTTGGAGAGGCAGATCTTAGTGAAATTAGTCAAACTGCTAAACCTTTGACAATATGCACAGAAACAAAAGCCAATCTATACATAATATCTATATCTATGTCTATACCTCTATACATATACATAATATTAAAGGATGCAAGATTTCATAGTTCCCCATAGGTCATCCCTTTATTGAAGGAAATATGCCCTAGAGGCGATAATATAGTTATTATTTATTTCCTTATAATCATGATAAATGTTTATTATTCATGCTAGAATTGTATTAACCGGAAACATAATACATGTGTGAATACATAGACAAACTTAGTGTCACTAGTATGCCTCTACTTGACTAGCTCGTTAATCAAAGATGGTTATGTTTCCTAACCATGAACAAAGTGTTGTTATTTGATTAACGCGATCACATCATTAAGAGAATGATCTGATTGACATGACCCATACCATTAGCTTAGCACCCGATCGTTTAGTATGTTGCTATTGCTTTCTTCATGACATATACATGTTCCTATGACTATGAGATTATGCAACTCCCGTTTGCCGGAGGAACACTTTGGGTGCTACCAAACGTCACAACGTTACTGGGTGATTATAAAGGAGCATTACAGGTGTCTCCAAAGGTAGATGTTGGGTTGGCGTATTTCGAGATTAGGATTTGTCACTCCGATTGTCGGAGAGGTATCTCTGGGCCCTCTCGGTAATGCACATCACATAAGCCTTGCAAGCATTGCAACTAATGAGGTAGTTGCGAGATGATGTATTACGGAACGAGTAAAGAGACTTGCCGGTAACGAGATTGAACTAGGTATTGGAATACCGACGATCGAATCTCGGGCAAGTAACATACCGATGACAAAGGGAACAACGTATGTTGTTATGCGGTCTGACCGATAAAGATCTTCGTAGAATATGTAGGAGCCAATATGGGCATCCAGGTCCCGCTATTGGTTATTGACCGGAGACGTGTCTCGGTCATGTCTACATTGTTCTCGAACCCGTAGGGTCCGCACGCTTAAGGTTACGATGACAGTTATATTATGAGTTCATGCATTTTGATGTACCGAAGGTTGTTCGGAGTCCCGGATGTGATCAAGGACATGACGAGGAGTCTCGAAATGGTCGAGACATAAAGATTGATATATTGGAAGCCTATGTTTGGATATCGGAAGTGTTCCGGGTGAAATCGGGATTTTACCGGAGTACCGGGAAGGTTACCGGAACCCCCCGGGAGCTAAATGGGCCATGATGGGCCTTAGTGGAAAAGAGAAGAGGCAGCCCTACATGGGCTGCGCGCCTCCCCCTTCCCCTAGTCCTATTAGGACTAGGAGAGGTGGCCGGCCCCCTCCTTCTCTTTTCCCCCTCCGCGAATCCTATTCCAACTAGGATTGGGGGGGGGGGGGGAATCCTACTCCCAGAGGGAGTAGGACTCTCCTGGCGCACCCCTTGTGGCCGGCCAGCCTCCCCCCATTTGGTCCTTTATATACTGAGGTAGAGGCACCCTAGAACACACAAGTTGATCCACGTGATCTATTCCTTAGCCGTGTGCGGTGCCCCCAGCCACCATATTCCTCGATAATACTGTAGCGGAGTTTAGGCGAAGCCCTGCTGCTGTAGTGCATCAAGATCGTCACCACGCCGTCGTGCTGACGGAACTCTTCCCCGACACTTTGCTGGATCGGAGTCCGGGGATCGTCATCGAGCTGAACGTGTGCTCGAACTCGGAGGTGCCGTAGTTTCGGTACTTGATCGGTTGGATCGTGAAGACGTACGACTACTTCCTCTACGTTGCGTCAACGCTTCCGCAGTCGGTCTGCGTGGGTACGTAGACAACACTCTCCCCCTCGTTGCTATGCATCACATGATCTTGCGTGTGCGTAGGAAATTTTTTGAAATTACTACGAAACCCAACAGTGGCATCCGAGCCTAGGTTATTTATGTTGATGTTATATGCACGAGTAGAACACAAGTGAGTTGTGGGCGATATAAGTCATACTGCCTACCAGCATGTCATATTTTGGTTCGGCGGCATTGTTGGACGAGTCGACCCGGACCAACATTACGCGTTCGCTTACGCGAGACCGGTTCCCCCGACGTGCTTTGCACATAGGTGGCTTGCGGGCGACAGTCTCTCCAACTTTAGTTGAACCAAGTGTGGCTACGCCCGGTCCTTGCGAAGGTTAAAACGGAGTCTATTTGACAAACTATTGATGTGGTTTTGATGCGTAGGTGAGATTGGTTCTTGCTTAAGCCCGTAGCAGCCACGTAAAACTTGCAACAACAAAGTAGAGGACGTCTAACTTGTTTTTGCAGGGCATGTTGTGATGTGATATGGTCAAGGCATGATGATAAATTTTATTGTATGAGATGATCATGTTTTGTAACCGAGTTATCGGCAACTGGCAGGAGCCTTATGGTTGTCGTTTTATTGTATGCAATGCAATCACGATGTAATGCTTTACTTTTATCACTAAGCGGTAGCGATAGTCATAGAAGCATAAACTTGGCGAGACGACAATGATGCTACGATGGAGATCAAGGTGTCACGCCGGTGACGATGGTGATCATGACGGTGCTTCGGAGATGGAGATCACAAGCACAAGATGATGATGGCCATATCATATCACTTATATTGATTGCATGTGATGTTTATCCTTTTATGCATCTTATCTTGCTTTGATTGACGGTAGCATTATAAGATGATCTCTCACTAAATTATCAAGAAGTGTTCTCCCTGAGTATGCACCGTTGCGAAAGTTCTTCGTGCTGAGACACCACGTGATGATCGGGTGTGATAGGTTCTACGTTCAAATACAATGGGTGTAAAATAGTTGCACATGCGGAATACTCAGGTTATACTTGACGAGCCAAGCATATACAGATATGGCCTCGGAACACGGAGACCGAAAGGTCGAGCGTGAATCATATAGTAGATATGATCAACATAACGATGTTCACCATTGAAAACTACTCCATCTCACGTGATGATCGGTTATCGTTTAGTTGATTTGGATCACGTAATCACTTAGAGGATTAGAGGGATGTCTATCTAAGTGGGAGTTCTTTAATTAATTTGATTAACTGAACTTAAACTTATCATGAACTTAGTACCTGATAGTATCTTGCTTGTTTATGTTGATTGTAGATAGATGGCTCGTGCTGTTGTTCCATTGAATTTTAATGCGTTCCTTGAGAAAGCAAAGTTGAAAGATGATGGTAGCAATTACACGGACTTGGTCCGTAACTTGAGGATTATCCTCATTGCTGCACAGAAGAATTACGTCCTGGAAGCACCGCTGGGTGCCAGGCCTGCTGCAGGAGCAATGCCGGATGTTATGAACGTCTGGCAGAGCAAAGCTGATGACTACTCGATAGTTCAGTGTGCCATGCTTTACGGCTTAGAATCGGGACTTCAACGACGTTTTGAACGTCATGGAGCATATGAGATGTTCCAGGAGTTGAAGTTAATATTTCAAGCAAATGCCCGGATTGAGAGATATGAAGTCTCCAATAAGTTCTATAGCTGCAAGATGGAGGAGAACAGTTCTGTCAGTGAGCACATACTCAAAATGTCTGGGTATAATAATCACTTGATTCAATTGGGAGTTAATCTTCCAGATGATTGCGTCATTGACAGAATTCTCCAATCACTGCCACCAAGCTACAAGAGCTTCGTGATGAACTATAATATGCAAGGGATGAACAAGACTATTCCCGAGCTCTTCACGATGCTGAAAGCTGCGGAGGTAGAAATCAAGAAGGAGCATCAAGTGTTGATGGTCAACAAGACCACTAGTTTCAAGAAAAAGGGCAAAGGAAAGAAGAAGGGAAACTTCAAGAAGAACGGCAAGCCAGTTGCTGCTCAAGAGAAGAAACCCAAGTCTGGACCTAAGCCTGAAACTGAGTGCTTCTATTGCAAGCAGACTGGCCACTGGAAGCGGAACTGCCCCAAGTATTTGGCGGATAAGAAGGATGGCAAGGTGAACAAAGGTATATGTGATATACATGTTATTGATGTGTACCTTACTAATGCTCGCAGTAGCACCTGGGTATTTGATACTGGTTCTGTTGCTAATATTTGCAACTCGAAACAGTGACTACGGATTAAGCGAAGATTGGTTAAGGACGAGGTGACGATGCGCGTGGGAAACGGTTCCAAAGTCGATGTGATCGCAGTCGGCACGCTACCTCTACATCTACCTTCGGGATTAGTATTAGACCTAAATAATTGTTATTTGGTGCCAGCGTTGAGCATGAACATTATATCTGGATCTTGTTTAATGTGAGACGGTTATTCATTTAAATCAGAGAATAATGGTTGTTCTATTTATATGAGTAATATCTTTTATGGTCATGCACCCTTGAAGAGTGGTCTATTCTTATTAAATCTCGATAGTAGTAATACACATATTCATAATGTTGAAGCCAAAAGATGCAGAGTTGATAATGATAGTGCAACTTATTTGTGGCACTGCCGTTTAGGTCATATCGGTGTAAAGCGCATGAAGAAACTCCATACTGATGGACTTTTGAAACCACTTGATTATGAATCACTTGGTACTTGCGAACCGTGCCTCATGGGCAAGATGACCAAAACACCGTTCTCCGGTACTATGGAGAGAGCAACAGATTTTTTGGAAATCATACATACAGATGTATGTGGTCCGATGAATATTGAGGCTCGTGGCGGATATCGTTATTTTCTCACCTTCACAGATGATTTAAGCAGATATGGGTATATCTACTTAATGAAACATAAGTCTGAAACATTTGAAAAGTTCAAGGAATTTCAGAGTGAAGTTGAAAATCATCGTAACAAGAAAATAAAGTTTCTACGATCTGATCGTGGAGGAGAATATTTGAGTTACGAGTTTGGTGTACATTTGAAAAATTGTGGAATAGTTTCGCAACTCACGCCACCCGGAACACCATAGCGTAATGGTGTGTCCGAACGTCGTAATCATACTTTACTAGATATGGAGCGATCTATGATGTCTCTTACTGATTTACCGCTATCGTTTTGGGGATACGCTCTAGAGACGGCCGCATTCACGTTAAATAGGGCACCATCAAAATCCGTTGAGACGACGCCTTATGAACTATGGTTTGGCAAGAAACCAAAGTTGTCGTTTCTGAAAGTTTGGGGCTGCGATGCTTATGTGAAAAAGCTTCAACCTGATAAGCTCGAACCCAAATCGGAGAAATGTGTCTTCATAGGATATCCAAAGGAAACTATTGGATACACCTTCTATCATAGATCCGAAGGCAAGACTTTTGTTGCTAAATTCGGAAACTTTCTGGAGAAGGAGTTTCTCTCGAAAGAAGTGAGTGGGAGGAAAGTAGAACTTGACGAGGTAACTGTACCTGCTCCCTTATTGGAAAATAGTACATCACAGAAAACTGTTTCTGTGACACCTACACCAGTTAGTGAGGAAGTCAATGATAATGATCATGAAAGTTCAGAACAAGATACTACTGAACCTCATAGATCAACCAGAGTAAGATCCGCGCCAGAGTGGTACGGTAATCCCGTTCTGGAAGTCATGAGGCTAGATCATGATGAACCTACGAACTATGAAGAAGAAATGGTGAGCCCAGATTCCGCAAAGTGGCTTGAAGCCATGAAATCTGAGATGGGATCCATGTATGAGAACAAAGTATGGACTTTGGTTGACTTGCCCGATGATCGGCAAGCAATTGAGAATAAATGGATATTCAAAAAGAAGACTGACGCTGACGGTAATATTACTGTCTACAAATCTCGACTTGCTGCAAAAGGTTTTCGGCAAGTTCAAGGGATTGACTACGATGAGACCTTCTCACCCGTAGCGATGCTTAAGTCTGTCCGAATCATGTTAGCAATTGCCGCATTTTATGATTATGAAATTTGGCAGATGGATGTCAAAACTGCATTCCTGAATGGATTTCTGGAAGAAGAGTTATATATGATGCAACCAGAAGGTTTTGTCGATCCAAAGGGAGCTAACAAAGTGTCCAAGCTCCAGCGATCCATTTATGGACTGGTGCAAGCCTCTCGGAGTTGGAATAAACGTTTTGATAGTGTGATCAAAGCATTTGGTTTATACAGACTTTTGGAGAAGCCTGTATTTACAAGAAAGTGAGTGGGAGCTCTGTAGCATTTCTGATATTATATGTGGATGACATATTGCTGATTGGAAATGATATAGAATTTCTGGATAGCATAAAGGGATACTTGAATAAGAGTTTTTCAATGAAAGACCTCGGTGAAGCTGCTTACATATTAGGCATTAAGATCTATAGAGATAGATCAAGACGCTTAATTGGACTTTCACAAACAACATACCTTGATAAAATTTTGAAGAAGTTCAAAATGGATCGAGCAAAGAAAGGATTCTTGCCTGTGTTACAAGGTGTGAAATTGAGTAAGACTCAATGCCCGACCACTGCAGAAGATAGAGAGAATATGAAAGATGTTCCCTATGCATCAGCGATAGGATCTATCATGTATGCAATGCTGTGTACCAGACCTGATGTGTGCCTTGCTATAAGTCTAGCAGGGAGGTACCAAAGTAATCCAGGAGTGGATCACTGGACAGCGGTCAAGAACATCCTGAAATACCTGAAAAGGACTAAGGATATGCTTCTCGTATATGGAGGTGACAAAGAGCTCGTCGTAAATGGTTACGTTGATGCAAGCTTTGACACTGATCCGGACGATTCTAAATCGCAAACCGGATACGTGTTTACATTAAACGGTGGAGCTGTCAGTTGGTGCAGTTCTAAACAAAGCGTCGTAGCGGGATCTACATGTGAAGCGGAGTACATAGCTGCTTCGGAAGCGGCAAATGAAGGAGTCTGGATGAAGGAGTTCATATCCGATCTAGGTGTCATACCTAGTGCATTGGGTCCAATGAAAATCTTTTGTGACAATACTGGTGCAATTGCCTTGGCAAAGAAATCCAGATTTCACAAAAGAACCAAGCACATCAAGAGACGCTTCAATTCCATCCAGGATCTAGTCCAGGTGGGAGACATAGAGATTTGCAAGATACATACGGATCTGAATGTGGCAGACCCGTTGACTAAGCCTCTTCCACGAGCAAAACATGATCAGCACCAAGGCTCCATGGGTGTTAGAATCATTACTGTGTAATCTAGATTATTGACTCTAGTGCAAGTGGGAGACTGAAGGAAATATGCCCTAGAGGCAATAATATAGTTATTATTTATTTCCTTATAATCATGATAAATGTTTATTATTCATGCTAGAATTGTATTAACCGGAAACATAATACATGTGTGAATACATAGACAAACTTAGTGTCACTAGTATGCCTCTACTTGACTAGCTCGTTAATCAAAGATGGTTATGTTTCCTAACCATGAACAAAGTGTTGTTATTTGATTAACGGGATCACATCATTAAGAGAATGATCTGATTGACATGACCCATACCATTAGCTTAGCACCCGATCATTTAGTATGTTGCTATTGCTTTCTTCATCACATATACATGTTCCTATGACTATGAGATTATGCAACTCCCGTTTGCCGGAGGAACACTTTGGGTGCTACCAAACGTCACAACGTTACTGGGTGATTATAAAGGAGCATTACAGGTGTCTCCAAAGGTAGATGTTGGGTTGGCGTATTTCGAGATTAGGATTTGTCACTCCGATTGTCGGAGAGGTATCTCTGGGCCCTCTCGGTAATGCACATCACATAAGCCTTGCAAGCATTGCAACTAATGAGGTAGTTGCGAGATGATGTATTACGGAACGAGTAAAGAGACTTGCCGGTAACGAGATTGAACTAGGTATTGGAATACCGACGATCGAATCTCGGGCAAGTAACATACCGATGACAAAGGGAACAACGTATGTTGTTATGTGGTCTGACCGATAAAGATCTTCGTAGAATATGTAGGAGCCAATATGGGCATCCAGGTCCCGCTATTGGTTATTGACCGGAGACGTGTCTCGGTCATGTCTACATTATTCTCGAACCCGTAGGGTCCGCACGCTTAAGGTTACGATGACAGTTATATTATGAGTTTATGCATTTTGATGTACCGAAGGTTGTTCGGAGTCCCGGATGTGATCAAGGACATGACGAGGAGTCTCGAAATGGTCGAGACATAAAGATTGATATATTGAAAGCCTATGTTTGGATATCGGAAGTGTTCCGGGTGAAATCGGGATTTTACCGGAGTACCGGGAAGGTTACCGGAACCCCCCGGGAGCTAAATGGGCCATGATGGGCATTAGTGGAAAAGATAAGAGGCAGCCCTACATGGGCTGCGCGCCTCCCCCTTCCCCTAGTCCTATTAGGACTAGGAGAGGTGGCCGGCCCCCTCCTTCTCTTTTCCCCCTCCGCTAATCCTATTCCAACTAGGATTGGGGGGGGGGGGGGGAATCCTACTCCCAGAGGGAGTAGGACTCTCCTGGCGCACCCCTTGTGGCAGGCAGCCTCCCCCCTTTGGTCCTTTATATACTAAGGTAGAGGCACCCTAGAACACACAAGTTGATCCACGTGATCTATTCCTTAGCCGTGTGCGGTGCCCCCAGCCACCATATTCCTCGATAATACTGTAGCGGAGTTTAGGCGAAGCCCTGCTGCTGTAGTGCATCAAGATCGTCACCACGCCGTCGTGCTGACGGAACTCTTCCCCGACACTTTGCTGGATCGGAGTCTGGGGATTGTCATCGAGCTGAACGTGTGCTCGAACTCGGAGGTGTCATAGTTTCGGTACTTGATCGGTTGGATCGTGAAGACGTACGACTACTTCCTCTACGTTGCGTCAACGCTTCCGCAGTCGGTCTGCGTGGGTACGTAGACAACACTCTCCCCCCTCGTTGCTATGCATCACATGATCTTGCGTGTGCGTAGGAATTTTTTTGAAATTACTACGAAACCCAACATTTATATCCGTTGATTTTGTGTTAATGCTAAAGATAGATGGTTGGGATTAAAAAATAGATCTAGATAACGTTACTTCAAATATAAGGCACATACACAACCCAACACGTACTCGTATACGAAGATTCCTTTTTTTAACAGTCTATGGAAGTCTGACTTGCACACAAGCACAAACACACACACACACAAAAAAAACACACAATTCAAGTACGCAGCAAGGGGAGGTTAAGAGAATGGGCACAAAACACACCAAGGTAAGAACAACCAGAGGCGATTGCATCTAGCGTGAGCACCTGGAGACAAAAGAGCACGAGCGAGTGCTCCAAGGGGGCGGCCAGGAGCGAGCAGCACATAAATGTAAAGGCTAAAGTGTAGGCCGACGGTCTCGTTAGAGGCGCACATGTACCCAGCGGACCACTCAGCTGATGATGGAGGCGTGGCTAATCCTTGTGAACGGTGAGATTATGCATGCAAGCACAACACGACTATGATGGATGAAGCTGTCACACAAGACCCCGGAAATCGTAAAGATGCATCAAACCATTGGCGCCATCGTCGTAGGATCATTGTGTCCACGTGAAGCTCTCCAACATAGTCGTGCAGAGTGTGCCAATGACGCTACCCACTATCTGCTACGTCCACATGCCATGACTTCGGACGACGATGCCCGGCACATGCATGGTTACACTAGAGTTGCTTCACCAACTTGCACGTCAAGCGAAACACTTCACCATGTGGAAGCCGCCGAAGACAAGTATGAGGAGCTCGGCACCATGACGCCGCGTCGCCGCTTGCCATCCGCTTCATCATGCTGGATGCCGATGAAGATGGAGACACGGAGCTTGGAGTCAAGACGCACGCTCTCCACTTTATCAAGCCGGTGTAGGGTGGACAGCGTCCGGACCGTTCTGGTTCCTCACCGAGCCACCTTTTGGACTAGCTGCCGGTGGTCCAGACTGGACCGGACCGACCACCCGGTCATGTTTTCAGGGACCGACGGGCGACCGCGAAGCCCGGGACGGACCGAGCGAACCGGCCAATCACCACCGGCAGCGACGTGCATGGGTGCAGCGGCAATGTAGGTGACGTGCACGGGTGTTGTGGCAAGGTGGGCGGCATGCTGTTTGAAGTGCGATGAGCCGCACGTATGTTAGCCATGAACCTGCACATGGTTGTTCATTAGCAGTTTTTCTGGTTGCATGCAAGTAATGTAGTGCGTGCATGAGCCTATATTTTTCTTTGTGAGGGCCCTGCCGAGATTAGTGGAGCAAGCCTGACGTGAAGTTAGTCTAAAAAATATTAATTTTTGTTTTGTTTTGAAAATAACACATACAGATAACAGATTAAGTTGATCTCCGGACACACGCACCATTAATAGATGTATATACTTCACTAAAAAAATATGTATATACAACTCTGCCACATGCATGTGTACCAACTACAATCTGATTTGTTACAAAATCAGCAGCAGACAAACATCCAAAAGAAAAAAACGAATACAAAGAATTGCGAAAATAGCGGAGAAGCACAACACACGCACTATGAGTTTCCTAATTGATTTCTATTGCCTCAAATTGACTATTTTTAGGATCACCTCACTTGATTTCCGTCTAGCACATAGACGCTCATTCATTTTCACGCGGACTAAGCAAGACTCGAATAATATGAACCTTAGGTGACAAAATTGACAAAAAAACCGCAAGAAAGAAAAAGGAGAAATGATCAAATAGAAATACATGACACGCGGTGGTATGAACACATACCGGGATGGTAGACAGCCAGCAAATTGAAAGAAAGCCTACGACAAATCTATATATATTTCATTAGTATTTAATTCATATTTTTATTTCTAAAAACGTAGACACCAATTAGGTTAAAATTAAGGTTTGAACTACAAATATGAGAATTTTAATTTAAACATTTATATATTTAAAGTTCTCATAATATACGTCTAATTTTTTGATCTGTTTTTACAAAATAAAATCCCTCAAAATCAAATAAAAAAATGATTGTTGAAAACATTTCATTCATGTGTTCTACGTATCTTGATAAGGCCAAATTTTTCATGAATTGTGGATGTAAATAATTCTCAATAAATCTTAGTACGGGACAATTTTTCTCTACCATTGTAACACACAGGTTCGAAAGTTTCCATAATTTTTTTACTCCGGATCATAACTCATGTTCTAAGTTTCATGTTTTGATCCTCAAATCATGCATCTTTTTATTTTGTCATCAGCAACCGTTGTCACTTGACATAGTTCCTCTATCTCATCAACCATGCTCCATAGAAACTCGTATGTTTCCCCGTTGCAACGCACAAGCATTTGTGCTAGTAATAATAAAGGGCGAAGGCTTTCATACCATTCATTTATATCCATTGATTTTATGTTAACGATAAAATTGACGATTGAGATTAAAAGTAGATCTGCACAATGTCACGTAAAATAAAAAAACAAGTAGTCCATAGAGAGTCCCTTCTCTTTTTAGAGTACGAGGGTCCAACACGCACACAAACATATTAGTTTTTTTAAATAACACTTATATATATTTTTCAGATTAATGTATGGATTTTTATCCACGTTTTTTTCATCCTATTATGATCTTTCCTAAGTCAGCCACGTGTGGGTTCAAATTATTAATAAACAAAGAGAAAGAAATAGAGGGCTCCCGCAAGAATTCGATTCTTGGTCTCCCATGTGGACTCTCAGGCTGCCAACTAGTTCGCCAATGTTGTGGCCATGTTCAGATATGGCGCCTGGTCCCTTTTGACCCGAGCAGCTGCATGTGTGTAAATTAAACAAAGAAACAAAAATAAGGACACTGGGATTCAATCCCTGACCTGAGTGGCCTGTGATTTATAAGGGCGCCTAGTTCATTTTGAAAGATAAGACGATTCTTCTTGTGGCGCAAGGATGTGGTCGAGTTCAGGTCTTTTCGGCGAGCAAATCGGTTGTAGTACGCTGCGAGCATGCAGAAATAGGGTGCGTCGGCGGCACAGGCATGCGGAGCAACTGCAGCTGTCGCGTGTGCAGTGATATATGCCAAAGGCCTGTCAAGGCAGCGTATAACAATCATGTAATCAATATTATCATATTTATTCACCCATTAAATAGTCCCATCTTGCTATGTTACACACTATTTTCACCGGTTTATGTATAATTAAGCCAATCATTAAGAAGATTAGAGCAATCGGGCAGCCCCGTTGGTTTAAGAAAAGGGATTTATGACATGCATGATAAAGGATTGTGTTAACTCCTTGGGTCAATCAAAGGAAAAAAGGAAAAAAAATCACAAGGTGACTAAAAGGATGATGCACACGAAATGCCATTATGATCACTGAGAAGGCTGGAGCAATGAGCCGTTGGTTTTTAAAAAAATGGGATTCATGACATGCAAGATAAAGGTTGTTAAATTCTTGGATAATCATAGGAAAAAACATAAGGTGACCCAGGATGATGACGAGTCAAGCAACGGGCAAGATGACATAGAACATACGAACTAACCCTATATATCGCGCTGCCACTCCAGATACCGGAGGAACTCGCGATTTCCATGCTCAGTCGCACTCATGAAGCTCGTAATAATCGACAAGCAACGCTCCAAGGTGCTTCGAAAAGGTCGTACCACCGAAGGATCCGAAGTCTCCCATTGCAACGCATGGGCAAATGTGCTAGTCTTACCAAACAACGCAGGAAGGAGGTGGACAACTATGTGTGGGAGGTATAGGGCGTACAAATCATGTCCTCTGATTGCACCATCTTCAACGCCACAAGCGACTCGGATTGAAACAATGAAGTTGCATTCAAAGGCAAGGATTGGCCGCCATGCGCGCACCATCGTGTTCGGATCGATAAGGGACACATGGAGGAGGGATAACAGAGGGAGATCATGGACCAGAGGACTCGGGCGGATGGGGGAGCACATGCTGCGGCGGAGGCGTGGGTGCGCCTGTGTTTTCCCCAGATCATGCCTGCATGGGGATCGCAGGAGGGGAAGAGGGCTTAGTTAGTTTTTCCAAAAAAAATCTGATGTGTGCGTGGGCTGTTTCCTTTTCTTGCCGGCGTGAAAAAAGGAATGGTGGGAGAGAGACGGACGAAGGACGACGACGTAAGACGAAACACGGAACACTATGTTTTTTTAAGGTAGTGTAGATTAAGATATTGTACTATTGACCTCGCAAAAAAGATATTGTACAATTGAGCCACAACCAGATAGGCAACACGCTATTTAGGGCAAGTGATTTTATGTATGTATTTGGTTCACATATATTTCAAAGGAGAATCGTACAACAATCAACTCTTTCCATATGTTAATTATAAATGTGAACTAGTATTATTTTGAGCTTGATAAACAACTGAAAATATCAAAAGTTTAGGGGTATTTGTGTGGTTGCACAAGTAAGCTACCAACCCACTCAATTGTGCCACAATAATCAGATACAAACTTCATGCAAAACATCCAGAGAAAGAGAATTATGCCACAATTATCACATTCAAATTTCAGGGGTATCTTCTAGTATATACTAACATAAAGGGAGAAGCATTGAGAGAGAGAGAGTGTTTGTGTGTCTGTGAGAGAGAGAGGGAGGGGGAGAGGGAGAGGGAGAGAAAGAACCATGGGACTACCTTCGAACGTCACAATACTGCAAGGGGCCAGTGGACTAGGGCCCGCGCCGTGTGTAAGCGCTAAAGGAAATGTAAGGAGGAGTTTCACTGTACATCATCACCAGCGCTTATAAACCGGTCCTCAAGCCTCTCGGATGGCAACTTTAATTGTAAAAATTATCAGGACTGGAGTGCTTCATGCTACACGTGTGTCACTTATAATTTGGGAAAATTAATCCAGAAACAGTTTGCGTTCAGGAGGTCTTTAGTAGGGGAACGATGGTTCTCCTGGTTACACTTAGTCAGGAGGTTGATGGAAGTTCACCTCTTAGATAGGGGGGTACTTTGAACTAGAAGTTAACGGATAATGGAGTGTTCACGGTTAAATCGATGTACTTAGATCTTATAAATTCTGGCCCAATCCCACGATCAATTCACATTTGGAGAGTTAAGGTTCCCTTGCGAATTAAGATTTTTATGTGTTTGTGCACAAGCAGGTGATCCTTACCAAAGATAACTTATTAAAGCGGAGATGGGTAGATAGTTCACATTGTTGTTTTTGTGTTCGCGATGAAACAATCCAACACTTATTCCTTCATTGCCCTCTCGCGAAGTTACTTTGGAGGTCTGTTTATATAGCCTTTAACATTATCCCTTCAGATAGCATTGAAGCGTTGTTTGAAATGTGGCTAAATGGAGTGACTACTCATATTGCGTCTAGTATTTGGATTGGAATATGCGCACTTCTTTGGGCTATATGGAACTGCAGGAATGATATGATTTTTAATAGAACATCTATGATTAACTTCTTGCAGGATATCTTCAGGACTACGACATGGATCCGTGGTCGTTACTCACTCTTACGGCCTCCAGGGAGCAGCTGGTTATTGGGTGCAAATGATGGGAGATGGTAGCACGGATTATTTTGAACTGGTTTGGATCGCGGTCGCTTCATAGGATAGGTCCTTAGTGTCCTCTATCCAGCTGGCTGTGGCTTTGAGTTATTTACTTTTTATTTTTGCTCCTTTTGTGAGTTGTATTTTGCAGACCAGACTTTGTTGGTTGGAATTAATATAATAAAGTGGCCGCATGCATCTCTCCGATGCAGAGGCCGGTGGATGACCTCCTTTTCAAAAGAAGAAAAAAAACAGTTTGCGTGGACAGGTGTATGATTGTCCATGCATTCTTTTCTTAGTAACGGTAGTAAGCTGGCCGCGAAATCCTTCAACAAAGTCTATGAATTGTTCTCTTAGTGATAGTAATAATAATGACAGTAGCAATAATGCTTTCAGGATCGCATTGCTGTCGTACCGCTTTTGGGCTGTCGCATCCCTCCATGAGCACGGGCAGAACAACTTCCGCCGCCGCTGGCACATCCCAGGCTTTGCTCGAGGGCTCGTGCCGTGATTGGCGAGGGGATGGGTGGTGCACTGCTCGTGTCACCATAAATTTTGAGGTTTAGTTTAGGAAATATCGTAAAGACATACGATTACGAGCTGATTTGCTATTTTTGGAGCTCGGCATGAACGCAGCGTGGATCTGCTCCAACCGAACGTGCAGGGCGTTCAGGAACTGGGTGCGTGATCTCTAGCTACTCCCTCCTTCCCTGTTTAGCTGGCGCATACACGTTTTGAGATCTAAGTTCGATCATCGATTTGACGGGGATTATATATATATGTCATGTAAGTTATACCATTAAATTTGTATTTGACCGAATTAGTTTTTAACTCATGTACTAATGGTCACACGAAAAACAAGGACGCCACATGCGTTGAGACCAAGGGAGTACATAACATTCTTAGAAGCAAATAGCCCTGAAGCCTAAACAACAACGTGATTATACAAAATCGCCGTCCACCACATCATTATTAGACCGGCACACTGGGAAAGATGACCCGCGCCACGCATCGGCTCTGCGGAACGTCCAAACAAATGGCCCCACGCGCACTTCCATGGTCGCCGCCGCCGGCTGGCGTGTCCTGCAGTGATAGGCGCGCACCCCCGGCGAACAGCCAGATGAAGTCAAGGGCTGCTCGTGCTCCTCCACCTCCCTCGACCGAGCACAGCACAGGTGCCGCAACAGAGCGGCGAAGAAGACCACAGCGATGAAGATGGCGATGAAGATCGTAGTTGCACTAGCATCTGCGGAGCTGGTATAACCCATTGAATGGAGGACTGCTCTTAAAGCTGTTGCTCCTCGCGCGACAAGGCGAGGACGTACGGTAGGTGCTCAGCTTCACCAGGTGGGGTTAGTTAGTGCATATGATTATACCGTGATTATGAGCTACTTAATAAGGAATGTGTGGCGATGTTTCCAAGACATGGTATGGTCGAGGCGACAAAGAAATGACTTTGGTATCTCCGTTTCTTGTCAGCAGATAGCAAAGTTGATGATAAATACAATTGTGTTTCTTAACATAGTATAGACGTATGAAAATCATCCGGTTTGTATGAATTCGTCTGTTTTCTTCATATCCGCTTTAATATGTATATATGCGGGCCGGGATGATCAGATGGTCAGCTCCTATATCACTTGTCCACGGACGCGGACGCATCCGCAGACAAATACAATGTTTGTATTACGGGCCACGTTGGAGATACCATAAGCTGCCAGTCAGCAACATTGCATCTTCAAATCCTGGCCGGTTGATGATTTTGTTAATTCACAGCCGGTTCCAGTTCAAGCTTTCTGTCTAAAAAAATGTTATTTGTAAAAGTTGATGCACCGCCGGCAACCTGCTCTTTACCTCTGCTGTGTATCATGTGCAACATGCCTATCAGGGCCGGCCGGCAGTTACTTTTAGTGTATCCCAGACTGCAACGGTGCCGGCCTCTCCCCCTTCCAATATTTAAGCCCATCAGCATGAGGGAATCCTATGACCCAATATATATAGCTCTGTATTTAGCTGATTCAATCTGCTGCTGTTGCAGAGGGTTGAGTATAATGTTGGCCTAGACCTAACGCCGAGTACTTTCCGGCGATGGCGACGACCGACGACAGACGACGGTGACGAACGAAGCTTGCTGACAATCTCGACGAAATGCTTTACGTCAATACACACCGTAGTGCAAAGCTAGCTTGTACTAGCCAGTCTGCTCCTGATCAATCTTTTCGTAGGCAACACCAAAATCACACGTACGTGCACGGAGGCCAGCCGGCCGGAAACAAACGCACGCACACAAGTATTTGGATGATTGCCAGAGGCCCGTCTCGAGCGTGTTTTGCTTTATTGATCTCACGGTCTCCACGGTTCAATTACAGTGGTCCTTACATGTATCTACTATCCCTATAAAAGCACGAGAGTGCGGAGAACCAAATCATCTTATCCATCGAAACCGAGTAAATAGCATAAAACTACTACTTTACAGGCTAGGGTTCCAAAAAACTACCGGTTTTTAATTTTTCTCAGATAACTACCAAGTGGGTGGTCGGCTGTTTCAAAAAACCCTGGTGATAGTGTTTTACAATTAATCGTGATTATGACAGTTGGGCCTCATGTGTCAGAGCTCTAATTATTTGACCGTTTGTTTGACCGTTAGCTAGCATGCGGGACCCATATGTCAGTGTATTTCTGAAAAGCAATCAGCTCCCTGAAAATATTTTTATAAAGCAATCAGGTCCCTGCATCTTTTTCCAAAAAGCAATCGGGTCCCTGCTCGAGATCACAGCACCACTCGCGCAGCTCCTCTCGACGCCGCCTCGTTCAGCCGGCGAGCCGCGCCGGCAGCCGCCGGAGCTCACCGTCGTGCGACCCTGTCTCTCTTTCCTCTTCCTCGCGCCGGCTCGAGGTGGGTCCAAACGGGCGACGTGTTGGGGTCCCGGCGGGCGACGTGTTGAGGTCCAGGCGGAGCTCCTTGCCCGCGGCCACCGCCGACAGCTTCGCCGGCCTTCTCGAGCTCGCCGCCGCCACCGACGCGTACAGCCTGCGCCGTTGCTGGAGCGTGTGCCCGCTACCGCTGCCGAGGTCGGCCTCTGCTACGGCCGCCGGAAGGTGAGGGGCGGACGCGGTGGCTGGCGGCTGTCGCGCCGGGAAGGTCAGTGAATGGCGACAAGGACGGGGCATGCACGTGGCGAGAGGAGAGGAAGGGAGGTGAGGTGGCGCCGGTGAGGGGAGAGGAAGGGAGGTGAGGTGGCGCCGGTGAGACGAGAGGAAGGAAGGCACAGAGGAGGGATTACCTGAGAGGAGAAGAAAAAAGTGTGGAAGATACACTGACATGTGGGCCCCACATGCCAGTTAACGGTCAAACACACAGCCAAATAGATGGATCGTTTAGGTGCGGGCCTGACCTGTCATAAACAAGTTTAAATTTTAAGCAACAGGCATTTGGGGTTTTTTGAAACAGCCGACCACTTACTTGATAGTTATCTGAAAAAAAAATAAAAATCAGTAGTTTTTTGGAACCCTAACCTGTAAAGTAGTAGTTTTATGCTATTTACTCATCGAAACCTGCAATCCGATGGTCTACATCCTCCGGCCTACTAAACGTGTTTTATGCTTTAATTACTCACCATGCCATTGTTAATGAAATTGGCCACTTACGGAACGTAATCCCCTCGCTAATGAAACGACTTAAGCCCTACGCTCGCGAAACAGACTCCCCGCCACGCTCGGGAACTGCTCGCCCCCATGCTCGAGCCCACCACGCTTGGGAACCGCTGCGCCCCTGCCTCCCCATTCTCACCGTCAGTCGCCCCACCCCGCCCGCACCGGTCGCCTCCCGCCGCTTAGCGCCGCCGGTCGACAGGCTCCGCACCCGCCGCTAGCCCCCGCCCCGCCCACACCGGCCGCCTCCCGCTGCTCAGCCCCGCTACTCGAGGATGCTTTGCCGGCTTCCTGCAGTTGCCATCGGCATCAAGCTTGGAGGGAACGAGCTCCTCTTGGCTCCCATCTGCCTCGCCTTCGCGACCACGGTCCTCCGCTCCGCTCGCCCTCCGTCGCCGGCCGCCGATCCTCTCCTCGGACGCCGCCCCGCCGTTCCTCTTCTGCTTCCCCGCGAGTGTGAGCAGCCCCCCGCCGGTTCTCCTCTTCTGCCCCAAGAAGGCGGGAGAGCGTGAGCATCCCGCCGGCCTTCATCTGCTGCCCCACAGAAGGACATGAGCGCGGGGTGGCGACGTCCTTTGAAATCCTTTAATTGGGTTACTGAGATTTAGTATTTCTGATCTTCTTCAGTCTTTCGAATAATCGATTGCTGAGATCTTGATCTTGATGTTGCATTTTTCTTGTTTTATTTAAGATTGGTTTTAGATGTAGAGCTGGGTTCATTTTGGATGTGAATGTTGGTTTTTAGATTACTCAATGGTTCATTGCAGAATGGTTTTGGTTGTTGGTGTAGGGAAGCTTTGCAACAATGTTAGACCCCCATTCAAGGTCATGTTCATCCCGGAAGAGCGGAGGCAGATTGTGTTATTTGCACAAGGTATACACAGTATACGTCTCTAACATCATGTCAGTTGATTAAACACGAGAAGAACTTCTATTGTTTTGTGAAAATACGGTCGTATGTCTTATAACATTGTCTTCCGCTGTAATCCTTGGTGCAGAATGCCAATTTTATGCCATCGAGATCATCAACCTTCCGATGGATCTGAGAAAGACACCACCTATTGCTTGTCTGAACTTGTGTTGTTCATTGTTTGTAGGTTTCCCAATCTCTCCTGAAGCTTATCCCTTTTGATAGAATCGAACAATTAGCCCGTCTCAAGGTCTTCCCAGATATGCGGCCTTGTTGGAACAAATGGAGTTGGAAAATCCGCATCACTTAAAGTCTTAGCTGGCAAGCTGAAACCTCATGTGGGATGATTCAAATTATATCTTCTAAAAAAAGATATTCCCTATATTGTGACCTGCTCAAGATAGTCTTATTTAGCTTTGCACTATTTTTTGTGCAGAATCCGGCAAGAGATCATTACATACTTCTAGGGTTCTGAGCTTCAGAATTATTTTACATGTATATTGGAGGACCTGAAGGTAATGCACTGCTACCTTACATACTTCTTTGGACAATTTTCTAATTTGCCAGGTTTAATTCAAGACTACAATTTTCTAATTTTCTAACTTGGACAATGTATGTGCCCCTTAGAAGACGACTTTATAAAATTCATATGCAGTACTATTTTTTGTGTGGGATGCATAGCCAGGACAACCTAACTATCTGATCTTTGGGATGCTACTTTTGTGCACACAGGCAACAAAAACCGGTAGCAACGACAATGTTTGCTATGTAGATCAATACCTGCTACATATGCATTGTTTCCTGTTATGATCAATTCCTGCTACACCTACATTGGAACCTATGATGCATTGCGAGACCTGGAACGGCTTCAATTTTGACTTTTTTTTTGTTTCAGAGCTGTTTAATCCAGCAATGAAACGCAAGTCATCGCCCATTCTACTCGTAGCATCGGCACAAACTGCCGTTGTTGACCATCATTATTCGGTCGTAATCCCGGCGTCCTCCTCCTGTTGTGCCCTTGGCTTATTGCCTCGAGGTGCCACCCAAATGCGCGTGGCTGCAAAAGTGTTTCATCATGGTCAGGCGCAGGTAGATGACAACAAGCTGCAGAACAATGAGTAGCTCGACAGAGGAGTACCGACGCAACGCTCGCCATAGGGAATTGGGAAGGTACAGAGTTGGGTACGTAATCTTCCTCGGTCGTCACTTTTTTTTAAACTATCTTCGCCACAGAATGATTCTTGATGGCACTACCTCTCATTTATGTTTCCTTTTCAGCATAATCATATCCCAGTGTGTTGTATATTCTTTTCTCCAATGAGGGTCTGTTGCATGACCAATTCATTTCGACCTTCTATCTGATTGCCAGTCTGGTGACGACTTTCTGATAATTTGTATGTCTTTTGGACTGGTTATTAGTTTCTGAAATTAAGGTACTGTGATTTGGGAGGAATAGATGTGTATGGACTGTTGTTACATTGCAGGAGAGTGAATTGTGATCATTTTCCTATTGTGTATACTCTGTTCTATGTAATCAGATTTTCCTTTAGCCTCTTAAAGATATTTCTCTACTTCTTTCTCATTGGTTTGTTTGCAGCCTGATTATATGTTGTATGTGCTCTCCCATTAATGTCTCAGGCCTATTAATCCATATATTAATTGTTCCTGAATTTCTGCAGGCTCCCCTGATCAATATATTTATTGGGAAGCTTGGTACAAGACAATCTTAGTTTGGGCTATGATGCAACAATAGGTATGTGCTTTTTAACCGTGTTTTGGGTGTTCATTTTTAAGTGCAGTACAAATGTCATGTTTCATATTTCTCCAACAGCGTAATAATCTTTAGAGGTTCGGTAGTTAACTCTTGCATATAGGTACTCTCATATACATGTTTCTATCCTTTTACCTATTTTTGTTTGCCATTTGTTTACGTGGGCGCTTGCTAATTTTACAAGTTATCTATTGTATATTGCCATGATGCTTTTGATGCCAAAATCATGTTTTTTGCTGCTCATGTTGGCACTGTCCTCCCCATTCTCCAGGTAAAGTTTTAGGTCTAAGCTCCGATGTTCTATACAAATGGCAGATTTCAAAAATAATGAAGTATGATGTGCATGTTTCATGGATTATAACAACATCTTGGTTCTTTATTTTAGGTTCAAGCTGAGTGAACAGTATTTGTGATCCAAGTGACTGGTTTTAGCTTGTCAACTTGACATATGTATGCATGAATCCCAATTTTCACATCCTTTGATTCTTTGGGTCATTTTAGAACCTCCGATGTGTTTTTATTTGCAGTACACAGCGTCGACGATGCTCTAGGACTAACAGAAAAACACTTTTGCGTTGCACAAGGTATCTTATCTCTGAAGCTAAAAATAAAGAACCAAGATGTTGTTGTTGCCTTCATCCTCCTTAATATCCGTACAACAACAAGCACGACAACCTAACTTGCCTCTCTTTGTTTGTACTCCCTCCATCCAGAATACTTGTTGGAGAAATGGATGTATCTAGAACTATTTTAGTTTTAGATACATCCATTTTTATCAATTCTAGGACAAGTATTTTCGGACGGAGGAGCTCTCTCCAAAAAAGATAAAATTACAAAATCTGCTCAAACAGTGCACTTACATTTTGACTAATTTTCAGTGAATTTGTTTTTTTTTTGTAGAGAGCTCCTTGAATGTTATTTGAGCACCAAATTTTGCAAGCGCCCATAACATTTGTTGATAATCATTCACACAAAGTTTCAGAATTTTTTGAAATGTTTTGGTACACGTTTTCTTGCGTGGGTGCACCGAGCCTGGGTGTAGAAAAACTACTCTCTATTTCATAGTGACATGCCAAACTGTAATTGTTGGAGATGCTACAGGCACTCCAGGTCCAACAACCCACATCGTATCTGAAATTGAATATTAAAAGTGGTTAACTTATGGCCTTGCTATTTGGAATCTTGAACAACTTCATTTGTTGCCGACTATAGAAATATACAATCTACTGATTTAGCCACATTTGCAGATCTTATGTTATTACTGCTAACATTCTTTTGATAAATAGGTTTTGATTGCCAAAGCTAGACTTGACTGAGCAGATACATTGACGATGTTCATCAAAGGGTTGTTGGATATCTTGACCGGTCTGCAGTACTTGGAAGAAAACTTCCTAGGTAACGTTCAGGAGATAAATGATTTTAATGTTACATAGCACACTCCTCTCTGCATGTTCCATGCCAAGTGGAGCAAACCCTGTTTTACTGCTTTTGTGTGACTGTAGTTTGGAACAAGATTCCTTCAGTGGGTTCTACATTTTAAGTTTAATATGAGAAATGCTGTCAAATTATCAATATGCACTTATTATTGTAACTCAATGTGAATCGAGTTCTTTGTATTTCTTTGTGCTTCTTACTGGGTATTATTTTTTAAGGCCACTCTAAGCAGAGAGAATCAAAACAAAGGATGGTAAGCTGAAACTTACTGCATTTGTTTTTGAAAAACTACCATTGTTTCCAGAACACACATAAACTATAGCTTTTTAGTAGCAACATCCATTCTTATTCTCAGATTCTCAAATGCAGTGGTGCATGAAAATAGATTCCTAGCCATAGGGAAAACTATGTTGTGAAGCCCAATAAAACTTGAGAAAATGGGTTAATGATGTGGTCCAAGCAAGCTTAAATAAGAGGTAAAGACGCCCAGATCCTGGGATTACCAAAGTTAACGTTTACGTGGCATTCTCATGTGACAATGCTCGTGCGACCATGGATTTAATTGTAAGACGTACTAGAGGTGAGTTCATTATAGCAGCGTCTCAGAGGTATGCAAATATTCCAAACTCTCTGGTTGCTGAAACACTTCTCTCCAGGATGTGGTACGTACGACCTGTGAAGGAGGAAGAATGGCCTGATGTTAGCTTTCAATATGATTGTCAGGTACTGGTGGAGATGTGGAACTAATGAAAAGAGAACATATTAGACATTATGGGCCTCCTGTGTGAAATTGAGGAGCCGAGCCAAGCCTTTTGTCCCTTACGGTGTCTTCTATTCTTAGAGGCTGATTTTTGTGTGCAAAGCTGCCCCTGCAGGTTAGTGACCGGAGACTGTGGCATAATGCTGCTCCGGATCAACTTGCTTTTTGATGCAAACTGACAGTAATCATGAGGAAGAGAGCTGAGCTCCTTTGATTGTGAAAAAAGTCCCTTTGATCTTTTGGTGTTAAGAGGATTGTACTTCACAATATTGGTTCAATGCCGTTGATATTTTTATGTGAGATATCTGCTTTCACATACACATACACATACACAATATTGGTTCCTCTCCCTCTTTGATGAATCCCGGTGACTGATTCACATACACATCTTCTTCTAACTCATCATTCAAAAACGCGGATTTTACATCCATGTGATGTATCTTCCATGATTCCTGAACCGCAAGAGCGATGAGTAGTCTCACCGATTCCATCTTTGCAATGGGAACGAACACTTCTTCGAGGTCCACACATTTCTCTTGCACGTACCCTTTGGCTACTAGCCTCGTTTTCTGCTTCACGCACCCTTTGGCGTCATTCTTGATCTTAAATTCCCACTTGAGATCCATGGCTTTTTCATTGTTGGGAAGATGCACAAGCTCCCATGCATTGTTGTCGTGGATCGACCTCAACTCCTCTTCCATTACCCGGCGCCAACACTCCTTCGTGTTCGCATTCTCAAAATCCGCCGGCTCCTTGGTGCTTCCTAGACACCGTCGCTCACACATTTTCATCTTTTCTGGGTCAATTGTCCGAAGAGACTTCTCCGGATGTATGTCGAACACCAGTCCGAGATGCATAGGTGTAGATGATGGTGTCCTTTTATCCTGTACTTTTGGAGACGATACAGAGTTTTCTGCTCCATGCATTCCATTTGACGAAGCAAAAATACCATCCCAAGCTTCTATTGCTAAGCTTCCTGTCACTGGTGTAACACATGGACTACAACCTTTGGCTGGACTTCTATCATGGCCCGTTCCTGGGCTGCAACTTGCCCCGTTCATAACGCCTCTAGCTGGACTTCCATGGCTAGTACACAGCACCGGTCTTTGCTTGCTGGCAGAAACCGCCGAGCTAGATGCACCAGTGACCAAGACTTCTTTCAATGTTGTACATTAAGGTCTCGATCTCCTCTAAAACACACCAAATTTGTATTGTTTTCTTTCTCAGACATGCACTCATCTGGACAATCGCCACTCCACTCAGAAATTATATATGCCCTTAATCGATCATAAGCACAATCCAGATATATATGGACATTCTATTAAATTGTGATGCCGCTTAATACAAGTAATTCACATATCTCAACATGAACCAATGCTCCAGTTTCGTTTGAGTAGGATGTCACAGCTAGCCGTCCTGACTGAACTCTGAAGCAGGGGTAACACTTACTTGAAACTCTGAAGCAGGGGTGATTGGTTGCTGCAACTAAATCGCAGCAACTCCAAGCCTTGTAATTAAGTTTACAGTAGGTTGAGTTGATGTCGTCTCTCGTGTGGAGTGCTGAGCCGATGAGACGTGGGATGATGCATGAAGGGGTGTTTATGTACATGTACAGGATGCTAATTCTTCTGTTGGAAAAACGTAGGCCTTCAGCGCTCAGCGGCTGCGCGTGCTTCCTCGGCGGCTGTGCCTACCGACTCGCCTACGGCGATAAGTCTGTGTCAATGGGCCAGCTCGCCAAAGACTCCTTCGCCTTACAGCAGGGCAAGGTGGTGCCGGACCTCGCCTTTGGATGTGGCCAGTACACCACCGGCAACTTCTCGTCCAACGAGTCCGGCTTCGCCCGCGGGCCATTGTCGCTGCCTGGGCAGCTCCGTGTTGGCAGCTTCTCCTACTGCTTCACCAGCATATTCGAGTCGAGGAGCAGCCCTGTTCCTGGGCGCCCCGGACGACCTCACAGCGCACGCCATGGGGCCTTTCCTGTCCACTCCCTTAGTACGGGTTCCCGACTCCGATGTGTACTACTACCTCTCTCTCTCTCTCAAAGGCATCACCGTCGGCAAGGTGCGGTTGCCGGTCCCGGAGTCCGCGTTCACGCTCAAGACGGACGGCTCCGGCGGGACGGTCATCGACTCCGGCACAAAAAAGAAGAGAAGAGATGGCCGAAAACAGGGAACGAAAACAGAGGAGGCTTACTCCTCAGGGTTCAGGTTTTGCACATACATGAAATGGACAAGCACCTTGAATATGTAGCGTAACCTCCTTAAACGCGTAATGAATCATCAAACATGAACTAGTTAACTGACTACCTTCGAAATGGTCGATTATGCAGAATTGCTCACATATGTTGTTTGGATAGAACAGCCAAGTTTTGCAAGTTTGAATGCGAACTTCTATGACGTGTTTGGTTGCTTGCATACATCTCGACGAGGCCCGCGCGGGAAAAATCCAACCTGTTTGATTGCCTGTATACACTATTAGGCCTGCATAGCATATAACTTAAAGCATCTTTGGACCTGACTCGCTCGAAACACTCAGATCGACAGTTTCTCACGAGTCAGGCCGAGCCGAGCGCAAGCGAGTGCACCCTTGCACGAATGGAGACCGGAGGGATGCGAGGTGATTAGGTGAGGTCTCTTCAACCTCCACTAAGCTCCTATCTATTCTCCTTCCTCTGATCTACACAACGGTGCTTCGGTTCGAGGTAAGCTCTACACGAAAAAGAGACACCTCGATGCTACGGTTCCATTCAGGCGATCGGTTCGTAGTTTCGTCGGCCGTAAATTCTTAATTTTGTTTTTCCGTTTGGAGCTATTTTGGATGAATTTTGTCAGATTCTTCGCGCGCGATTGATTATTTGAAATTTCCTTTGACCAGCAGCCTAATCTCGCGGTTTCTCACAACATTCGTGTTGTAAGTTTTTGGTTTCGACGATAGTAGCTTCATCTCTCTTTGAGCAGCAGTCTAGTGCACTGACGCCGCCATGTCGAGCTCCTCTGTCCTCTTCTCAGAACCCTCTTATTCGTCCCTCTCGATGCCGAAGCCCTCCCCCCTTGATCTCCTTGCCCACGTCCTACTACACTAGAGTCGTTTCTGGCGTCGCTCATCTCGGCCTACTCTCTGTCTTCCTCCTATTGCACTGACGCTGCAATGGCACGCACATTGCTTTCTTGTGTCCTCTGCCTCCGTGCACACTGCAGTTCGCCACGCCGCCGATGGGGTCGATCATCTTGGCCTCCTCTCTCTCGCCCTACTACACTGAAGTCATTTCCGGTGTCGATCATCTCGGCATCCTCTCTCGTCCATTGCACTGACGATACCATGGCGCGGGCACTGCATTCTCCTCCTCTGTCGACTGTCTTTGCGCGAGCACCGCAACTAGTTCACCGACGGTGTCGCTCGCCGTGCCGCCGATGGGGTCGCTCGTCCACAACTCCATGCTCGTCATGTCGGACACGGCGTCACGGTCACTATCCACCGTAGTCGCCATGGTCCGGTGCACACTGCATTTATTCTTCCCCTTCCTCTGCTAGCTCTTAACCCTGTGTGCTAAGGGCAAGTGCTAGCTCTTAATCATACCCCATGCGGGCAACCAAACAGCGTGTAGTTGTATGCGTCGAGACAATGCAGGCAACCAAACAACATGTCAAAGTTGATCCACTAATGCAGGCAGTCCATATGCAGGCAACCAAACAACTTGCAGTTGTCGCATATGCGGTTGTTTTTCGAGAGCCAGGCTGAATGGAGAAGTGTATGCAATGCGGATACTGTAGCCGATGGCAACCAAACACGCCCCTAGATCCATTGTCGGATGCAGATTGTTTGTTCTGTAGGATAGGATCCAACTAATGAATGTAAGCTCAGGAATTGAACAAGGTATGAGAAATAACCAACCAAAAGGATCGAGCCATTACCTTTGAGTCGTCGGTCAACAGGTGTAAACTATTTTTTGAAATGGTCACTAGGAGAAATGTTCTCCACCTGAATATATTTCAAAAGACCATAATGCCATGAGATTGATCCAGTTTATAAGAAAAACCGGATCGAAAACTTGAACAAGTCGTGACCTTGTTTATGAGGAAAACCGAGGCGGAAAACCGTACAAGAGATGGTAAAACAAGAGAGTGAATAACATAAAACTACCACAATTCGCGTTAGGGTTTCAAAAACTACCATAAATTTGTTTGTGACTGATAACTATCAGAATCGGCGTTGGCTGTTTCAAAAAATCCAAATCGCCGAGTGCTTTACACTTGATCGCGATTATGACAGGCCGGGCCCGCACCTAAACAAACCGTCTGTTTGACCGTTTGTTTAACCGTTAACTGGCATGTTTGGCCCACATGTCAATGTCTCTTAAACTCTAATAAAAATATCTCAGAATATATGGCCTAATTGTTTTATAGAATAGTCCCTGTAAGTTTTTTAAAAAAGCAATTGGGTCCCTATAAGTTTAAAAAAGCAATCGGGTCCCTGGGAGAAGCTGTATTCGCCATGAAGAATGGCGTCGGTGCTTCTGCGGTCGGCGTCCAAGTCGCAGGCAGCAGCGTAGCTGGTGGTGGAGCAGCTCGAGGCGCCGGCAGCTCGGCGGTGGCAGGTCGCGGGAAGCAGCGTGGCCCGCGGTGGAGCAGCTCGACGCGTCGGCGCCCAGGTCGTGGGCAACAGCGTGGTCGGCGGTGGAGAAGCTCGACGGGTCGGTCGATGGTGGCGCCAGCTCGAGGTGGTGGCGGTGTGGCCGACCTCTGCGGGGAGACGGGGCTCGTCGGGCCCGTGCACCTCCGTCATGGCGGCGGCGTGGCCGACCTCGGTGCTGGCTCGAGCTGCTGGTCCATGGCGGCGCCGGCCTCGGCGCGGAGGCGGGGCTCCTCCAGGTGGGCAACGGGCTCTGTCCAGGTGGAGTCCTTGCCGGTCGCGCCTGCTTCTCCTTGCCGGCTGCGACACGCTGCTCCTTGCTGGCAGCGCCTGCTTCTCCCTCCTTCTCCCTTCTGCTCCCTGCTGCTATTCTTTGCCAGTCGCCGTTGTTGCTGCTCCTTGCTGGCTGGCAGAGAGAGAGAGAGAGGGGGGGAAGAGAAGAAGAAGGAGGAGGAGGAGGTGGAGGAAGAGATAACTGACATGTGGGCCTCACATGTCAGTTAACGATCAAACAGACGGTTCGTTTAGGTGCAGGCCCGACCTGTCATAAACCAGTTTAATTTCTTAGCCACGGATGTTTTGAAACAGCCGGCATCGATTTTGATAGCTATCAATCATAAACAAATTTGTGGTTGCTTTTTGAAACCCTAACACGAATTGTGGTAGTTTTATACTATTCACTTGAAAACAGGAAGAGAGACATAAGAAGTGGACGCCCCAGACAAGGCACGCCTAGTTTGCAAGTAAATGGAGAGAGTCATCAAGGGATCACAAATACCAAGACTTGGCAAGCAAACTAACACACCGCACCGGCGTGCGTACCAAACACCACTGCGCAACTGAGGAGCATCCTTCTTGTGTATTCACATGGACAGTGTATTGCGTGATGGAACTGATGCTTTCTTGTGTGTTGGCAAGGACAGTGAATTGTGTGAGAGGAAGCATGAAGACAAGTGTGATGGAGAAGAAGCCGTTCGCATCGATGAGTGGTGATGTGACGAAATGCATATGTGTATGCTCCTGCTCAAAACATAGAAATAACTAGCTGTGTATGTATGCTTAAATAACCACTGAAAACCCCTAATCGAGGGATGCATGTAGTACATCAGTTCAGCACCATGAGCTTTTTCTGAAAATCAATGGACTTTTTTCAGGTTTGTGAACTTTTCTTCCAAAATAAAGAACTTTTTCAAAATCCATGAACATTTTCAAATTCACGATTTTTTTCCAAATAATTCAAAAAAAAAAGCGATACAATAGTGACTCTGTGAAATAAAATAGTGCGGCGTCGTTGTTTATTATGTTTTGCTGCTGTGACAATTTAATAACGGTGGCTAGTGGGGCACGTACCTGTGAAATCCAAGCTCGTGAGAGTTCGAGACCTATTTTTTACGAGCTTTGCGTTCGCTGCTCGTTTCGTGGGTCGGCCCAACAGAGCGACCGCCCGATTCCCGTGGCTTCATGCTTTAACTTTGTCTTTTTTAGGAAATTCACGCTTTAACTGATTGAGGGCCAGCCTAACTGATGGGCCGAAGATGATGACGGCCCAGTCTAGAAACGAACTAACGGCAGCGCCTGCTGTTCGGATGTTTAGTGCCACACCGCTCGTCTACGAAGGTGCTACGCGGCATAAATAGCCCGGTGCTGAGCTCCCATCGCCGAGGATGCAAAGCTCATTCATTAGCTCTGCTGAGGCAAAGAGCTTTCGCTACGTACTTCTGGCCGGGCCTGTCCTGTCGGCCTCTTACCCTAGGTCACCCTCGCTGTGTGTTGGGGGTTAGAAGTATGATGCGATGTCAGTCTTTTTTTACCTTTTTTTTGTACTAATATTTTTCCTTTTCAACGGCTCATAGGAATGAGATGTTGTCTTTTCTTTCATCCCTTACTATTTTCCTTCAATATTTTTTATTTTAGTGCTCTATTGTTTTGGCTTTCGATGGCTCAGAGGAAGGTGATGTCATCTAACACTCCACTAATATTTTGCCTTTTCTTTTATCTTTTTTATTTTCCTAATATTTCGCAATTTTAGTGCTCTATTTCTTCCACTATTTTCCTCCAATATTTTTTATTTTAGTGCTCTATTCTTTTGGCTTTCGATGGCTCAGAGGAAGGTGATGTCATCTAACACTCCACTAATATTTTGCCTTTTCTTTTATCTTTTTTATTTTCCTAATATTTCGCAATTTTAGTGCTCTATTTCTTCCACTATTTTCCTCCAATATTTTTTATTTTAGTGCTCTATTCTTTTGGCTTTCGATGGCTCAGAGGAAGGTGATGTCATCTAACACTCCACTAATATTTTGCCTTTTCTTTTATCTTTTTTATTTTCCTAATATTTCGCAATTTTAGTGCTCTATTTCTTCCACTATTTTCCTCCAATATTTTTTATTTTAGTGCTCTATTCTTTTGGCTTTCGATGGCTCAGAGGAAGGTGATGTCATCTAACACTCCACTAATATTTTGCCTTTTCTTTTATCTTTTTTATTTTCCTAATATTTCGCAATTTTAGTGCTCTATTTCTTCCACTATTTTCCTCCAATATTTTTTATTTTAGTGCTCTATTCTTTTGGCTTTCGATGGCTCAGAGGAAGGAGATGTCATCTAACACTCCACTAATATTTTGCCTTTTCTTTTATCTTTTTTATTTTCCTAATATTTCGCAATTTTAGTGCTCTATTTCTTCCACTATTTTCCTCCAATATTTTTTATTTTAGTGCTCTATTTTTTTGGCTTTCGATGGCTCAGAGGAAGGAGATGTCATCTAACACTCCACTAATATTTTGCCTTTTCTTTTATCTTTTTTATTTTCCTAATATTTCGCAATTTTAGTGCTCTATTTCTTCCACTATTTTCCTCCAATATTTTTTATTTTAGTGCTCTAATTTTTTGGCTTTCGATGGCTCAGAGGAAGGAGATGTCATCTAACACTCCACTAATATTTTGCCTTTTCTTTTATCTTTTTTATTTTCCTAATATTTCGCAATTTTAGTGCTCTATTTCTTCCACTATTTTCCTCCAATATTTTTTATTTTAGTGCTCTATTTTTTTGGCTTTCGATGGCTCAATGGAAGGAGATGTCATCTAACACTCCACTAATATTTTGCCTTTTCTTTTATCTTTTTTATTTTCCTAATATTTCGCAATTTTAGTGCTCTATTTCTTCCACTATTTTCCTCCAATATTTTTTATTTTAGTGCTCTATTTTTTTGGCTTTCGATGGCTCAATGGAAGGAGATGTCCTCTAATATTTTCTGACTTTTTTATTAGTCTTTTTTTCATATTTTGCTCTAATATTTCGCAATTTTAGTGCTCTATTTTTTTGTTTTCGGTGGCTCAATGGAAGCTCTTTCCTCTAATATTTTGTCTTTTCTATTAGTCTTTTTTTAATATTTTGTTCTAATATTTTGCTATTTTGGTACTATATTTTTTTCTATGAGCGGCTCAGAGGAAGGCGATGTCCTCTATCTATCCTATAATATTTATCCTTTTCATTTATTAGTGTTTTTCTCTTTTGTTCTATGGAAATCATATTTGGCGCAGTGCCAAATACGTGACAACCCCCTGCGAACGTTCCTTGATGTTGCCTAGTCGCTTTGCATGGATTTTAGTGCGCTTACCCTGACAAGTCAACGTTGGGCGATAGTTCGCTTGGGAAGGATAAGACTAGAAAGGATTCATGTATATCCTTCCCACGTGGACCCCAGTGCCCATTCCCTTTCCCACTGCACACTAAGTGAACGAGAAAGGGGGATTCATGGCGTGTAGCATTGTCCGCTTCCTCGCCCGATGACCCGCGGGGGAAATACGACCGGAGATGCTTAATTAGACACCCCCTACTATCGAGATAAGCACTGGTGCTTAAGAAAAACTCATTTTATTTTTACCAACCACCTTTCATTGTACAAGGCCATAGGGTTAACAAGCTACAGCTTGTCCGGACTGAAGCAAGTAGCAGTTACAACAGGACTAGAACTTCTTCTCATGCTTGCTAGTTGGAGCTGGAACTGCAATAATCAAATTCCAGCCTTGCAAACATGGTCTGAAGCACAAGTTCTAGAGATTAGCATTGCATTCGTTTTTCAAATATGGTCAAATATGGTCTGGTTTTTCTAGTTTTAGGAAGCTTCTAGACGATTCCTATTTGGTTTTTATTTTCTTTACTGGTATTACAAGCTTTTATCTCTTATTATTATTTTTATAAAATATACTATAATGGAATTTCCAAAAATGTTCACATTTCTAAAAGAAAATAAAGTTCACAAATTCCAATAACTTTTTAGAATTTTAAGAAATCTTCACAAAGTTTTAAAAGTATTCACAAATTTTTATTAACATGTTTCAAAATTTGAATTTTTTTGTAAAATAAAAGAACATTTTCAGAAAATCCAGATAACTTAGAAATCATGAAAATTTTGGAATTGGAAACTTTTTTAACATTTGACAAAAAAAATAATTTCTAGAACTTTTGTCCATTCTAGAATTATTTTTAAATTTCTAAAAATTTATTTTCAAGATTTTTTTAAAATCAAATATTTTCAGTTTAAAGTTTTTCAATACTACTGTAGCCGGTTTTCTTTGTACCCTGCAGATCATGTATGGCCTTCTCAAGTCATTTTATGTGCTAATTCCACTAAGGGGCTGTAGTTTTTTTCCGGTATTCATGTTATCAAGATATTTCGTTTAGTTGAGTCCAAGCAGAAAGTAAATTTGAATGGCCCTTTTTATTATTCATAGGTAATTGCCCGTGTGTTGCACTAGGGTCTAAGCATTCTAGATGTTCATTATTAATCGTGGAAAAATATATCTTTTATGATTCTCATCCATATTAAGCAACATTATCAACGAACATTGTTTGTTGACCTTGCAGGCTGATCAACAATGACCCCTCTTCATTGCAGTCTAAACATGTTGCTGCAACTAAGCTTTACTTTTTACCTCATTTCATTTTTCAGAACCTAAAAATGGACAAGGAACATTAGTCCAAATGTAAGGGAGCGGGTAATAGTGCCTTTTTTTTAACACCATTGTCCCTATTTTTAACAATTTCATCCCCTGCTACTGCAACATTTATAAATTCATTCTTGAAATACTAAAAGGTAAGAGATTGAACAAGCGAAAAACCTTTCGACACAAGAGCCTGTAACAAATATTAAAAACTAATTTAGATGGTTACCTCACAGAATTCACCTTCTATATAACTTGAGGAGATAACTTTGTACAATTTTGGCCTACACAGAAGAGAAAAGGCTCATGTAACCAAGTATCATGAACAAAATGATTCCTATTTATCTCAGTTCTGAATGTAAACAGATATCAATTCGTCAAGATTTAAGTGAATGATAACCCTTAAATCTATGTCCATGCCCGTTTTTGGCAAGTTTGAAGGCTGACTCACATTTATCTATACATCTGAAATATTCAAATATAGAATGTGAGTTTCATTTCTGTTTATATGACAACACTTGTAGAAAAGGAACAACCAGAAGAGAAAACACACAAACAAACTTGAAAAAGCACATGCAGGCAATAAACCCATCGAAGGTAACCATATTAGTGCTAGTGCATAATAATTTGCTACAATTCCTAAATGAAGAAATCACAATAATTCTTTTCTTCTGAAGTTAACCATAGTAATTTGATCACTCAGTTAATGATCAAGGACCACAGGGCATGTGCAATCACATGCACGAGGCCGATGGACAGGCTAATTGCACTTGCAACCAAGATGACATGTATGTGTGCATGCACCGCGCTCGCTGTATGCATGAACCCTTCTCATCTGATGATCTCTGCCTATCTAACAGCCATGCACGAAAAGCTAATTTCGCCATGCGGAGGGCCGGAGCAACCAGATTGAGTGTAGTACCTGCGTAGAGAAGTTGGTGGTAGTACGAGCCGACATTTGAAGAGTATCATCAGTGAGGGAAGTTGGAGGAGTGACGCCGTCATGCAAAGGGAGGAGCACTGGTCAGGGAGTACACCTCGGCTCCAACCCCGTCCACCTCAAGCGGCCGGATTGATGCTGCTGGTCCGATGGCATAAGAGTGTAGAGAACTCGGACGTCCGTGCCGCCGTCGCCGAGGGTAGCTGCTTCCGCCGTGGCACGCGCTTGGCCCAGATGCCCTCAAGCCTAATATAACCTACATCATTTGGAACAATCTATAGCTTTACCCTTAATTCAATTATGCAACTAATGCCCACTGCTTTTACATGTATGGTTCCATATTCTAGTCGTTGGTATATCTCCCTGGACAGAAAAATTCGAGTTATAAAATACGTTTTTGCTAAAGCACATTTATATGTGCTTTAAATAGTATTGCACATCTAAATCATATGTCATTGATTGTACATGAATATTGGTGTGGGTTTTTTTTTCTTTTTTTATGTTTGAGTGGCTCATTTCAATGTGCAATAACTAAGGCACATCTAGTTGTGCCCTAGACATACACATAGCATGCCTCCTTAAAAGAAATATCAAGTTTTATCAATAAAAAACAGCAGTAGTAGGCTCGTCAGAAAATAATAGTGCATGTATATGATGAACATTTGCCTTTTATTTCTGCAAATCTGCAAAGTTCAAGTAAGAGTTTATAATGGAGTGAGGCGTTTTGGCTCCCAGGAGCATCTGCACCTGCGCTGAATAAAAAAAATCAAAACAAATAATAGAAAAAATTCAAAAAATTCAATTTTTTGGCATGGTAGATAATTTGGTGCGTGATGTCCGGTGCAAATTCAAATCATTTGGACATCTGAGTAGCTCTCGGCCAAAAAAAGACAAATTTGGGGTCTGTTAAATAGTGTACTGTTCATATACTGTTTTGACCCAATTTGTATTTTTTGCTGAGAGGTAATCAAATTTCCAATCGCTCTGAAATTTGGAGCGCACCTCGCGCACCAAATTATCTACCATGCACAAAAAATTTGGAATTTTTTGGAATTTTTGTGAATTTTTTATGAATTATTTTTTAACCAGGTGCAGTTGAGCCCTGGCTTAAAATTGGATATTCGTCTATGATGCTCACAGTCTTGAGAAAACTAAGAGTAGTAAGGGAAAAATAAAGAAACTATTGTTTGATATATATTCCAATTGGAACAATATCCTTCCAGAGATATATCTTTTTTATTCAAGAACATCATGGAGGAAAACATCTTGGTTAGGTGTTTCTTGCGTTATTTCTTTATTCTTGTGCCCAGTAGCCTACTAACTATAGTCATCAATTTGGAGAGGCAGATCTTAGTGAAATTAGTCAAACTGCTAAACCTTTGACAATATGCACAGAAACAAAAGCCAATCTATACATAATATCTATATCTATGTCTATACCTCTATACATATACATAATATTAAAGGATGCAAGATTTCATAGTTCCCCATAGGTCATCCCTTTATTGAAGGAAATATGCCCTAGAGGCGATAATATAGTTATTATTTATTTCCTTATAATCATGATAAATGTTTATTATTCATGCTAGAATTGTATTAACCGGAAACATAATACATGTGTGAATACATAGACAAACTTAGTGTCACTAGTATGCCTCTACTTGACTAGCTCGTTAATCAAAGATGGTTATGTTTCCTAACCATGAACAAAGTGTTGTTATTTGATTAACGGGATCACATCATTAAGAGAATGATCTGATTGACATGACCCATACCATTAGCTTAGCACCCGATCGTTTAGTATGTTGCTATTGCTTTCTTCATGACATATACATGTTCCTATGACTATGAGATTATGCAACTCCCGTTTGCCGGAGGAACACTTTGGGTGCTACCAAACGTCACAACGTTACTGGGTGATTATAAAGGAGCATTACAGGTGTCTCCAAAGGTAGATGTTGGGTTGGCGTATTTCGAGATTAGGATTTGTCACTCCGATTGTCGGAGAGGTATCTCTGGGCCCTCTCGGTAATGCACATCACATAAGCCTTGCAAGCATTGCAACTAATGAGGTAGTTGCGAGATGATGTATTACGGAACGAGTAAAGAGACTTGCCGGTAACGAGATTGAACTAGGTATTGGAATACCGACGATCGAATCTCGGGCAAGTAACATACCGATGACAAAGGGAACAACGTATGTTGTTATGCGGTCTGACCGATAAAGATCTTCGTAGAATATGTAGGAGCCAATATGGGCATCCAGGTCCCGCTATTGGTTATTGACCGGAGACGTGTCTCGGTCATGTCTACATTGTTCTCGAACCCGTAGGGTCCGCACGCTTAAGGTTACGATGACAGTTATATTATGAGTTCATGCATTTTGATGTACCGAAGGTTGTTCGGAGTCCCGGATGTGATCAAGGACATGACGAGGAGTCTCGAAATGGTCGAGACATAAAGATTGATATATTGGAAGCCTATGTTTGGATATCGGAAGTGTTCCAGGTGAAATCGGGATTTTACCGGAGTACCGGGAAGGTTACCGGAACCCCCCGGGAGCTAAATGGGCCATGATGGGCCTTAGTGGAAAAGAGAAGAGGCAGCCCTACATGGGCTGCGCGCCTCCCCCTTCCCCTAGTCCTATTAGGACTAGGAGAGGTGGCCGGCCCCCTCCTTCTCTTTTCCCCCTCCGCGAATCCTATTCCAACTAGGATTGGGGGGGGGGGGGAATCGTACTCCCAGAGGGAGTAGGACTCTCCTGGCGCACCCCTTGTGGCCGGCCAGCCTCCCCCCATTTGGTCCTTTATATACTGAGGTAGAGGCACCCTAGAACACACAAGTTGATCCACGTGATCTATTCCTTAGCCGTGTGCGGTGCCCCCAGCCACCATATTCCTCGATAATACTGTAGCGGAGTTTAGGCGAAGCCCTGCTGCTGTAGTGCATCAAGATCGTCACCACGCCGTCGTGCTGACGGAACTCTTCCCCGACACTTTGCTGGATCGGAGTCCGGGGATCGTCATCGAGCTGAACGTGTGCTCGAACTCGGAGGTGCCGTAGTTTCGGTACTTGATCGGTTGGATCATGAAGACGTACGACTACTTCCTCTACGTTGCGTCAACGCTTCCACAGTCGGTCTGCGTGGGTACGTAGACAACACTCTCCCCCTCGTTGCTATGCATCACATGATCTTGCGTGTGCGTAGGAAATTTTTTGAAATTACTACGAAACCCAACAGTGGCATCCGAGCCTAGGTTATTTATGTTGATGTTATATGCACGAGTAGAACACAAGTGAGTTGTGGGCGATATAAGTCATACTGCCTACCAGCATGTCATATTTTGGTTCGGCGGCATTGTTGGACGAGTCGACCCGGACCAACATTACGCGTACGCTTACGCGAGACCGGTTCCCCCGACGTGCTTTGCACATAGGTGGCTTGCGGGCGACAGTCTCTCCAACTTTAGTTGAACCAAGTGTGGCTACGCCCGGTCCTTGCGAAGGTTAAAACGGAGTCTATTTGACAAACTATTGATGTGGTTTTGATGCGTAGGTGAGATTGGTTCTTGCTTAAGCCCGTAGCAGCCACGTAAAACTTGCAACAACAAAGTAGAGGACGTCTAACTTGTTTTTGCAGGGCATGTTGTGATGTGATATGGTCAAGGCATGATGATAAATTTTATTGTATGAGATGATCATGTTTTGTAACTGAGTTATCGGCAACTGGCAGGAGCCTTATGGTTGTCGTTTTATTGTATGCAATGCAATCACGATGTAATGCTTTACTTTTATCACTAAGCGGTAGCGATAGTCGTAGAAGCATAAACTTGGCGAGACGACAATGATGCTACGATGGAGATCAAGGTGTCACGCCGGTGACGATGGTGATCATGACGGTGCTTCGGAGATGGAGATCACAAGCACAAGATGATGATGGCCATATCATATCACTTATATTGATTGCATGTGATGTTTATCCTTTTATGCATCTTATCTTGCTTTGATTGACGGTAGCATTATAAGATGATCTCTCACTAAATTATCAAGAAGTGTTCTCCCTGAGTATGCACCGTTGCGAAAGTTCTTCGTGCTGAGACACCACGTGATGATCGCGTGTGATAGGTTCTACGTTCAAATACAATGGGTGTAAAATAGTTGCACACGCGGAATACTCAGGTTATACTTGACGAGCCAAGCATATACAGATATGGCCTCGGAACACGGAGACCGAAAGGTCGAGCGTGAATCATATAGTAGATATGATCAACATAACGATGTTCACCATTGAAAACTACTCCATCTCACGTGATGATCGGTTATCGTTTAGTTGATTTGGATCACGTAATCACTTAGAGGATTAGAGGGATGTCTATCTAAGTGGGAGTTCTTTAATTAATTTGATTAACTGAACTTAAACTTATCATGAACTTAGTACCTGATAGTATCTTGCTTGTTTATGTTGATTGTAGATAGATGGCTCGTGCTGTTGTTCCATTGAATTTTAATGCGTTCCTTGAGAAAGCAAAGTTGAAAGATGATGGTAGCAATTACACGGACTTGGTCCGTAACTTGAGGATTATCCTCATTGCTACACAGAAGAATTACGTCCTGGAAGCACCGCTGGGTGCCAGGCCTGCTGCAGGAGCAATGCCGGATGTTATGAACGTCTGGCAGAGCAAAGCTGATGACTACTCAATAGTTCAGTGTGCCATGCTTTACGGCTTAGAATCGGGACTTCAACGACGTTTTGAACGTCATGGAGCATATGAGATGTTCCAGGAGTTGAAGTTAATATTTCAAGCAAATGCCCGGATTGAGAGATATGAAGTCTCCAATAAGTTCTATAGCTGCAAGATGGAGGAGAACAGTTCTGTCAGTGAGCATATACTCAAAATGTCTGGGTATAATAATCACTTGATTCAATTGGGAGTTAATCTTCCAGATGATTGCGTCATTGACAGAATTCTCCAATCACTGCCACCAAGCTACAAGAGCTTCGTGATGAACTATAATATGCAAGGGATGAACAAGACTATTCCCGAGCTCTTCACGATGCTGAAAGCTGCGGAGGTAGAAATCAAGAAGGAGCATCAAGTGTTGATGGTCAACAAGACCACTAGTTTCAAGAAAAAGGGCAAAGGAAAGAAGAAGGGAAACTTCAAGAAGAACGGCAAGCCAGTTGCTGCTCAAGAGAAGAAACCCAAGTCTGGACCTAAGCCTGAAACTGAGTGCTTCTATTGCAAGCAGACTGGCCACTGGAAGCGGAACTGCCCCAAGTATTTGGCGGATAAGAAGGATGGCAAGGTGAACAAAGGTATATGTGATATACATGTTATTGATGTGTACCTTACTAATGCTCGCAGTAGCACCTGGGTATTTGATACTGGTTCTGTTGCTAATATTTGCAACTCGAAACAGTGACTACGGATTAAGCGAAGATTGGTTAAGGACGAGGTGACGATGCGCGTGGGAAACGGTTCCAAAGTCGATGTGATCGCAGTCGGCACGCTACCTCTACATCTACCTTCGGGATTAGTATTAGACCTAAATAATTGTTATTTGGTGCCAGCGTTGAGCATGAACATTATATCTGGATCTTGTTTAATGTGAGACGGTTATTCATTTAAATCAGAGAATAATGGTTGTTCTATTTATATGAGTAATATCTTTTATGGTCATGCACCCTTGAAGAGTGGTCTATTCTTATTGAATCTCGATAGTAGTAATACACATATTCATAATGTTGAAGCCAAAAGATGCAGAGTTGATAATGATAGTGCAACTTATTTGTGGCACTGCCGTTTAGGTCATATCGGTGTAAAGCGCATGAAGAAACTCCATACTGATGGACTTTTGAAACCACTTGATTATGAATCACTTGGTACTTGCGAACCGTGCCTCATGGGCAAGATGACCAAAACACCGTTCTCCGGTACTATGGAGAGAGCAACAGATTTTTTGGAAATCATACATACAGATGTATGTGGTCCGATGAATATTGAGGCTCGTGGCGGATATCGTTATTTTCTCACCTTCACAGATGATTTAAGCAGATATGGGTATATCTACTTAATGAAACATAAGTCTGAAACATTTGAGAAGTTCAAGGAATTTCAGAGTGAAGTTGAAAATCATCGTAACAAGAAAATAAAGTTTCTACGATCTGATCGTGGAGGAGAATATTTGAGTTACGAGTTTGGTGTACATTTGAAAAATTGTGGAATAGTTTCGCAACTCACGCCACCCGGAACACCACAGCGTAATGGTGTGTCCGAACGTCGTAATCATACTTTACTAGATATGGAGCGATCTATGATGTCTCTTACTGATTTACCGCTATCGTTTTGGGGATACGCTCTAGAGACGGCCGCATTCACGTTAAATAGGGCACCATCAAAATCCGTTGAGACGACGCCTTATGAACTGTGGTTTGGCAAGAAACCAAAGTTGTCGTTTCTGAAAGTTTGGGGCTGCGATGCTTATGTGAAAAAGCTTCAACCTGATAAGCTCGAACCCAAATCGGAGAAATGTGTCTTCATAGGATATCCAAAGGAAACTATTGGATACACCTTCTATCATAGATCCGAAGGCAAGACTTTTGTTGCTAAATTCGGAAACTTTCTGGAGAAGGAGTTTCTCTCGAAAGAAGTGAGTGGGAGGAAAGTAGAACTTGACGAGGTAACTGTACCTGCTCCCTTATTGGAAAATAGTACATCACAGAAAACTGTTTCTGTGACACCTACACCAGTTAGTGAGGAAGTCAATGATAATGATCATGAAAGTTCAGAACAAGATACTACTGAACCTCATAGATCAACCAGAGTAAGATCCGCGCCAGAGTGGTACGGTAATCCCGTTCTGGAAGTCATGAGGCTAGATCATGATGAACCTACGAACTATGAAGAAGAAATGGTGAGCCCAGATTCCGCAAAGTGGCTTGAAGCCATGAAATCTGAGATGGGATCCATGTATGAGAACAAAGTATGGACTTTGGTTGACTTGCCCGATGATCGGCAAGCAATTGAGAATAAATGGATATTCAAAAAGAAGACTGACGCTGACGGTAATATTACTGTCTACAAATCTCGACTTGCTGCAAAAGGTTTTCGGCAAGTTCAAGGGATTGACTACGATGAGACCTTCTCACCCGTAGCGATGCTTAAGTCTGTCCGAATCATGTTAGCAATTGCCGCATTTTATGATTATGAAATTTGGCAGATGGATGTCAAAACTGCATTCCTGAATGGATTTCTGGAAGAAGAGTTATATATGATGCAACCAGAAGGTTTTGTCGATCCAAAGGGAGCTAACAAAGTGTCCAAGCTCCAGCGATCCATTTATGGACTGGTGCAAGCCTCTCGGAGTTGGAATAAACGTTTTGATAGTGTGATCAAAGCATTTGGTTTATACAGACTTTTGGAGAAGCCTGTATTTACAAGAAAGTGAGTGGGAGCTCTGTAGCATTTCTGATATTATATGTGGATGACATATTGCTGATTGGAAATGATATAGAATTTCTGGATAGCATAAAGGGATACTTGAATAAGAGTTTTTCAATGAAAGACCTCGGTGAAGCTGCTTACATATTAGGCATTAAGATCTATAGAGATAGATCAAGACGCTTAATTGGACTTTCACAAACAACATACCTTGATAAAATTTTGAAGAAGTTCAAAATGGATCAAGCAAAGAAAGGATTCTTGCCTGTGTTACAAGGTGTGAAATTGAGTAAGACTCAATGCCCGACCACTGCAGAAGATAGAGAGAATATGAAAGATGTTCCCTATGCATCAGCGATAGGATCTATCATGTATGCAATGCTGTGTACCAGACCTGATGTGTGCCTTGCTATAAGTCTAGCAGGGAGGTACCAAAGTAATCCAGGAGTGGATCACTGGACAGCGGTCAAGAACATCCTGAAATACCTGAAAAGGACTAAGGATATGCTTCTCGTATATGGAGGTGACAAAGAGCTCGTCGTAAATGGTTACGTTGATGCAAGCTTTGACACTGATCCGGACGATTCTAAATCGCAAACCGGATACGTGTTTACATTAAACGGTGGAGCTGTCAGTTGGTGCAGTTCTAAACAAAGCGTCGTAGCGGGATCTACATGTGAAGCGGAGTACATAGCTGCTTCGGAAGCGGCAAATGAAGGAGTCTGGATGAAGGAGTTCATATCCGATCTAGGTGTCATACCTAGTGCATCGGGTCCAATGAAAATCTTTTGTGACAATACTGGTGCAATTGCCTTGGCAAAGAAATCCAGATTTCACAAAAGAACCAAGCACATCAAGAGACGCTTCAATTCCATCCAGGATCTAGTCCAGGTGGGAGACATAGAGATTTGCAAGATACATACGGATCTGAATGTTGCAGACCCGTTGACTAAGCCTCTTCCACGAGCAAAACATGATCAGCACCAAGGCTCCATGGGTGTTAGAATCATTATTGTGTAATCTAGATTATTGACTCTAGTGCAAGTGGGAGACTGAAGGAAATATGCCCTAGAGGCAATAATATAGTTATTATTTATTTCCTTATAATCATGATAAATGTTTATTATTCATGCTAGAATTGTATTAACCGGAAACATAATACATGTGTGAATACATAGACAAACTTAGTGTCACTAGTATGCCTCTACTTGACTAGCTCGTTAATCAAAGATGGTTATGTTTCCTAACCATGAACAAAGTGTTGTTATTTGATTAACGGGATCACATCATTAAGAGAATGATCTGATTGACATGACCCATACCATTAGCTTAGCACCCGATCATTTAGTATGTTGCTATTGCTTTCTTCATGACATATACATGTTCCTATGACTATGAGATTATGCAACTCCCGTTTGCCGGAGGAACACTTTGGGTGCTACCAAACGTCACAACGTTACTGGGTGATTATAAAGGAGCATTACAGGTGTCTCCAAAGGTAGATGTTGGGTTGGCGTATTTCGAGATTAGGATTTGTCACTCCGATTGTCGGAGAGGTATCTCTGGGCCCTCTCGGTAATGCACATCACATAAGCCTTGCAAGCATTGCAACTAATGAGGTAGTTGCGAGATGATGTATTACGGAATGAGTAAAGAGACTTGCCGGTAACGAGATTGAACTAGGTATTGGAATACCGACGATCGAATCTCGGGCAAGTAACATACCGATGACAAAGGGAACAACGTATGTTGTTATGTGGTCTGACCGATAAAGATCTTCGTAGAATATGTAGGAGCCAATATGGGCATCCAGGTCCCGCTATTGGTTATTGACCGGAGACGTGTCTCGGTCATGTCTACATTGTTCTCGAACCCGTAGGGTCCGCACGCTTAAGGTTACGATGACAGTTATATTATGAGTTTATGCATTTTGATGTACCGAAGGTTGTTCGGAGTCCCGGATGTGATCAAGGACATGACGAGGAGTCTCGAAATGGTCGAGACATAAAGATTGATATATTGAAAGCCTATGTTTGGATATCGGAAGTGTTCCGGGTGAAATCGGGATTTTACCGGAGTACCGGGAAGGTTACCGGAACCCCCCGGGAGCTAAATGGGCCATGATGGGCGTTAGTGGAAAAGAGAAGAGGCAGCCCTACATGGGCTGCGCGCCTCCCCCTTCCCCTAGTCCTATTAGGACTAGGAGAGGTGGCCGGCCCCCTCCTTCTCTTTTCCCCCTCCGCTAATCCTATTCCAACTAGGATTGGGGGGGGGGGGGGAATCCTACTCCCAGAGGGAGTAGGACTCTCCTGGCGCACCCCTTGTGGCAGGCAGCCTCCCCCCTTTGGTCCTTTATATACTAAGGTAGAGGCACCCTAGAACACACAAGTTGATCCACGTGATCTATTCCTTAGCCGTGTGCGGTGCCCCCAGCCACCATATTCCTCGATAATACTGTAGCGGAGTTTAGGCGAAGCCCTGCTGCTGTAGTGCATCAAGATCGTCACCACGCCGTCGTGCTGACGGAACTCTTCCCCGACACTTTGCTGGATCGGAGTCTGGGGATTGTCATCGAGCTGAACGTGTGCTCGAACTCGGAGGTGTCATAGTTTCGGTACTTGATCGGTTGGATCGTGAAGACGTACGACTACTTCCTCTACGTTGCGTCAACGCTTCCGCAGTCGGTCTGCGTGGGTACGTAGACAACACTCTCCCCCCTCGTTGCTATGCATCACATGATCTTGCGTGTGCGTAGGAATTTTTTTGAAATTACTACGAAACCCAACATTTATATCCGTTGATTTTGTGTTAATGCTAAAGATAGATGGTTGGGATTAAAAAATAGATCTAGATAACGTTACTTCAAATATAAGGCACATACACAACCCAACACGTACTCGTATACGAAGATTCCTTTTTTTAACAGTCTATGGAAGTCTGACTTGCACACAAGCACAAACACACACACACACAAAAAAAAAACACAATTCAAGTACGCAGCAAGGGGAGGTTAAGAGAATGGGCACAAAACACACCAAGGTAAGAACAACCAGAGGCGATTGCATCTAGCGTGAGCACCTGGAGACAAAAGAGCACGAGCGAGTGCTCCAAGGGGGCGGCCAGGAGCGAGCAGCACATAAACGTAAAGGCTAAAGTGTAGGCCGCCGGTCTCGTTAGAGGCGCACATGTACCCAGCGGACCACTCAGCTGATGATGGAGGCGTGGCTAATCCTTGTGAACGGTGAGATTATGCATGCAAGCACAACACGACTATGATGGATGAAGCTGTCACACAAGACCCCGGAAATCGTAAAGATGCATCAAACCATTGGCGCCATCGTCGTAGGATCATTGTGTCCACGTGAAGCTCTCCAACATAGTCGTGCAGAGTGTGCCAATGACGCTACCCACTATCTGCTACGTCCACATGCCATGACTTCGGACGACGATGCCCGGCACATGCATGGTTACACTAGAGTTGCTTCACCAACTTGCACGTCAAGCGAAACACTTCACCATGTGGAAGCCGCCGAAGACAAGTATGAGGAGCTCGGCACCATGACGCCGCGTCGCCGCTTGCCATCCGCTTCATCATGCTGGATGCCGATGAAGATGGAGACACGGAGCTTGGAGTCAAGACGCACGCTCTCCACTTTATCAAGCCGGTGTAGGGTGGACAGCGTCCGGACCGTTCTGGTTCCTCACCGAGCCACCTTTTGGACTAGCTGCCGGTGGTCCAGACTGGACCGGACCGACCACCCGGTCATGTTTTCAGGGACCGACGGGCGACCGCGAAGCCCGGGACGGACCGAGCGAACCGGCCAATCACCACCGGCAGCGACGTGCATGGGTGCAGCGGCAATGTAGGTGACGTGCACGGGTGTTGTGGCAAGGTGGGCGGCATGCTGTTTGAAGTGCGATGAGCCGCACGTATGTTAGCCATGAACCTGCACATGGTTGTTCATTAGCAGTTTTTCTGGTTGCATGCAAGTAATGTAGTGCGTGCATGAGCCTATATTTTTCTTTGTGAGGGCCCTGCCGAGATTAGTGGAGCAAGCCTGACGTGAAGTTAGTCTAAAAAATATTAATTTTTGTTTTGTTTTGAAAATAACACATACAGATAACAGATTAAGTTGATCTCCGGACACACGCACCATTAATAGATGTATATACTTCACTAAAAAAATATGTATATACAACTCTGCCACATGCATGTGTACCAACTACAATCTGATTTGTTACAAAATCAGCAGCAGACAAACATCCAAAAGAAAAAAACGAATACAAAGAATTGCGAAAATAGCGGAGAAGCACAACACACGCACTATGAGTTTCCTAATTGATTTCTATTGCCTCAAATTGACTATTTTTAGGATCACCTCACTTGATTTCCGTCTAGCACATAGACGCTCATTCATTTTCACGCGGACTAAGCAAGACTCGAATAATATGAACCTTAGGTGACAAAATTGACAAAAAAACCGCAAGAAAGAAAAAGGAGAAATGATCAAATAGAAATACATGACACGCGGTGGTATGAACACATACCGGGATGGTAGACAGCCAGCAAATTGAAAGAAAGCCTACGACAAATCTATATATATTTCATTAGTATTTAATTCATATTTTTATTTCTAAAAACGTAGACACCAATTAGATTAAAATTAAGGTTTGAACTACAAATATGAGAATTTTAATTTAAACATTTATATATTTAAAGTTCTCATAATATACGTCTAATTTTTTGATCTGTTTTTACAAAATAAAATCCCTCAAAATCAAATAAAAAAATGATTGTTGAAAACATTTCATTCATGTGTTCTACGTATCTTGATAAGGCCAAATTTTTCATGAATTGTGGATGTAAATAATTCTCAATAAATCTTAGTACGGGACAATTTTTCTCTACCATTGTAACACACAGGTTCGAAAGTTTCCATAATTTTTTTTACTCCGGATCATAACTCATGTTCTAAGTTTCATGTTTTGATCCTCAAATCATGCATCTTTTTATTTTGTCATCAGCAACCGTTGTCACTTGACATAGTTCCTCTATCTCATCAACCATGCTCCATAGAAACTCGTATGTTTCCCCGTTGCAACGCACAAGCATTTGTGCTAGTAATAATAAAGGGCGAAGGCTTTCATACCATTCATTTATATCCATTGATTTTATGTTAACGATAAAATTGACGATTGAGATTAAAAGTAGATCTGCACAATGTCACGTAAAATAAAAAAAACAAGTAGTCCATAGAGAGTCCCTTCTCTTTTTAGAGTACGAGGGTCCAACACGCACACAAACATATTAGTTTTTTTAAATAACACTTATATATATTTTTCAGATTAATGTATGGATTTTTATCCACGTTTTTTTCATCCTATTATGATCTTTCCTAAGTCAGCCACGTGTGGGTTCAAATTATTAATAAACAAAGAGAAAGAAATAGAGGGCTCCCGCAAGAATTCGATTCTTGGTCTCCCATGTGGACTCTCAGGCTGCCAACTAGTTCGCCAATGTTGTGGCCATGTTCAGATATGGCGCCTGGTCCCTTTTGACCCGAGCAGCTGCATGTGTGTAAATTAAACAAAGAAACAAAAATAAGGACACTGGGATTCGATCCCTGACCTGAGTGGCCTGTGATTTATAAGGGCGCCTAGTTCATTTTGAAAGATAAGACGATTCTTCTTGTGGCGCAAGGATGTGGTCGAGTTCAGGTCTTTTCGGCGAGCAAATCGGTTGTAGTACGCTGCGAGCATGCAGAAATAGGGTGCGTCGGCGGCACAGGCATGCGGAGCAACTGCAGCTGTCGCGTGTGCAGTGATATATGCCAAAGGCCTGTCAAGGCAGCGTATAACAATCATGTAATCAATATTATCATATTTATTCACCCATTAAATAGTCCCATCTTGCTATGTTACACACTATTTTCACCGGTTTATGTATAATTAAGCCAATCATTAAGAAGATTAGAGCAATCGGGCAGCCCCGTTGGTTTAAGAAAAGGGATTTATGACATGCATGATAAAGGATTGTGTTAACTCCTTGGGTCAATCAAAGGAAAAAAGGAAAAAAAAATCACAAGGTGACTAAAAGGATGATGCACACGAAATGCCATTATGATCACTGAGAAGGCTGGAGCAATGAGCCGTTGGTTTTTAAAAAAATGGGATTCATGACATGCAAGATAAAGGTTGTTAAATTCTTGGATAATCATAGGAAAAAACATAAGGTGACCCAGGATGATGACGAGTCAAGCAACGGGCAAGATGACATAGAACATACGAACTAACCCTATATATCGCGCTGCCACTCCAGATACCGGAGGAACTCGCGATTTCCATGCTCAGTCGCACTCATGAAGCTCGTAATAATCGACAAGCAACGCTCCAAGGTGCTTCGAAAAGGTCGTACCACCGAAGGATCCGAAGTCTCCCATTGCAACGCATGGGCAAATGTGCTAGTCTTACCAAACAACGCAGGAAGGAGGTGGACAACTATGTGTGGGAGGTATAGGGCGTACAAATCATGTCCTCTGATTGCACCATCTTCAACGCCACAAGCGACTCGGATTGAAACAATGAAGTTGCATTCAAAGGCAAGGATTGGCCGCCATGCGCGCACCATCGTGTTCGGATCGATAAGGGACACATGGAGGAGGGATAACAGAGGGAGATCATGGACCAGAGGACTCGGGCGGATGGGGGAGCACATGCTGCGGCGGAGGCGTGGGTGCGCCTGTGTTTTCCCCAGATCATGCCTGCATGGGGATCGCAGGAGGGGAAGAGGGCTTAGTTAGTTTTTCCAAAAAAAATCTGATGTGTGCGTGGGCTGTTTCCTTTTCTTGCCGGCGTGAAAAAAGGAATGGTGGGAGAGAGACGGACGAAGGACGACGACGTAAGACGAAACACGGAACACTATGTTTTTTTAAGGTAGTGTAGATTAAGATATTGTACTATTGACCTCGCAAAAAAGATATTGTACAATTGAGCCACAACCAGATAGGCAACACGCTATTTAGGGCAAGTGATTTTATGTATGTATTTGGTTCACATATATTTCAAAGGAGAATCGTACAACAATCAACTCTTTCCATATGTTAATTATAAATGTGAACTAGTATTATTTTGAGCTTGATAAACAACTGAAAATATCAAAAGTTTAGGGGTATTTGTGTGGTTGCACAAGTAAGCTACCAACCCACTCAATTGTGCCACAATAATCAGATACAAACTTCATGCAAAACATCCAGAGAAAGAGAATTATGCCACAATTATCACATTCAAATTTCAGGGGTATCTTCTAGTATATACTAACATAAAGGGAGAAGCATTGAGAGAGAGAGTGTGTTTGTGTGTCTGTGAGAGAGAGAGGGAGGGGGAGAGGGAGAGGGAGAGAAAGAACCATGGGACTACCTTCGAACGTCACAATACTGCAAGGGGCCAGTGGACTAGGGCCCGCGCCGTGTGTAAGCGCTAAAGGAAATGTAAGGAGGAGTTTCACTGTACATCATCACCAGCGCTTATAAACCGGTCCTCAAGCCTCTCGGATGGCAACTTTAATTGTAAAAATTATCAGGACTGGAGTGCTTCATGCCACACGTGTGTCACTTATAATTTGGGAAAATTAATCCAGAAACAGTTTGCGTTCAGGAGGTCTTTAGTAGGGGAACGATGGTTCTCCTGGTTACACTTAGTCAGGAGGTTGATGGAAGTTCACCTCTTAGATAGGGGGGTACTTTGAACTAGAAGTTAACGGATAATGGAGTGTTCACGGTTAAATCGATGTACTTAGATCTTATAAATTCTGGCCCAATCCCACGATCAATTCACATTTGGAGAGTTAAGGTTCCCTTGCGAATTAAGATTTTTATGTGTTTGTGCACAAGCAGGTGATCCTTACCAAAGATAACTTATTAAAGCGGAGATGGGTAGATAGTTCACATTGTTGTTTTTGTGTTCGCGATGAAACAATCCAACACTTATTCCTTCATTGCCCTCTCGCGAAGTTACTTTGGAGGTCTGTTTATATAGCCTTTAACATTATCCCTTCAGATAGCATTGAAGCGTTGTTTGAAATGTGGCTAAATGGAGTGACTACTCATATTGCGTCTAGTATTTGGATTGGAATATGCGCACTTCTTTGGGCTATATGGAACTGCAGGAATGATATGATTTTTAATAGAACATCTATGATTAACTTCTTGCAGGATATCTTCAGGACTACGACATGGATCCGTGGTCGTTACTCACTCTTACGGCCTCCAGGGAGCAGCTGGTTATTGGGTGCAAATGATGGGAGATGGTAGCACGGATTATTTTGAACTGGTTTGGATCGCGGTCGCTTCATAGGATAGGTCCTTAGTGTCCTCTATCCAGCTGGCTGTGGCTTTGAGTTATTTACTTTTTATTTTTGCTCCTTTTGTGAGTTGTATTTTGCAGACCAGACTTTGTTGGTTGGAATTAATATAATAAAGTGGCCGCATGCATCTCTCCGATGCAGAGGCCGGTGGATGACCTCCTTTTCAAAAGAAGAAAAAAAACAGTTTGCGTGGACAGGTGTATGATTGTCCATGCATTCTTTTCTTAGTAACGGTAGTAAGCTGGCCGCGAAATCCTTCAACAAAGTCTATGAATTGTTCTCTTAGTGATAGTAATAATAATGACAGTAGCAATAATGCTTTCAGGATCGCATTGCTGTCGTACCGCTTTTGGGCTGTCGCATCCCTCCATGAGCACGGGCAGAACAACTTCCGCCGCCGCTGGCACATCCCAGGCTTTGCTCGAGGGCTCGTGCCGTGATTGGCGAGGGGATGGGTGGTGCACTGCTCGTGTCACCATAAATTTTGAGGTTTAGTTTAGGAAATATCGTAAAGACATACGATTACGAGCTGATTTGCTATTTTTGGAGCTCGGCATGAACGCAGCGTGGATCTGCTCCAACCGAACGTGCAGGGCGTTCAGGAACTGGGTGCGTGATCTCTAGCTACTCCCTCCTTCCCTGTTTAGCTGGCGCATACACGTTTTGAGATCTAAGTTCGATCATCGATTTGACGGGGATTATATATATATGTCATGTAAGTTATACCATTAAATTTGTATTTGACCGAATTAGTTTTTAACTCATGTACTAATGGTCACACGAAAAACAAGGACGCCACATGCGTTGAGACCAAGGGAGTACATAACATTCTTAGAAGCAAATAGCCCTGAAGCCTAAACAACAACGTGATTATACAAAATCGCCGTCCACCACATCATTATTAGACCGGCACACTGGGAAAGATGACCCGCGCCACGCATCGGCTCTGCGGAACGTCCAAACAAATGGCCCCACGCGCACTTCCATGGTCGCCGCCGCCGGCTGGCGTGTCCTGCAGTGATAGGCGCGCACCCCCGGCGAACAGCCAGATGAAGTCAAGGGCTGCTCGTGCTCCTCCACCTCCCTCGACCGAGCACAGCACAGGTGCCGCAACAGAGCGGCGAAGAAGACCACAGCGATGAAGATGGCGATGAAGATCGTAGTTGCACTAGCATCTGCGGAGCTGGTATAACCCATTGAATGGAGGACTGCTCTTAAAGCTGTTGCTCCTCGCGCGACAAGGCGAGGACGTACGGTAGGTGCTCAGCTTCACCAGGTGGGGTTAGTTAGTGCATATGATTATACCGTGATTATGAGCTACTTAATAAGGAATGTGTGGCGATGTTTCCAAGACATGGTATGGTCGAGGCGACAAAGAAATGACTTTGGTATCTCCGTTTCTTGTCAGCAGATAGCAAAGTTGATGATAAATACAATTGTGTTTCTTAACATAGTATAGACGTATGAAAATCATCCGGTTTGTATGAATTCGTCTGTTTTCTTCATATCCGCTTTAATATGTATATATGCGGGCCGGGATGATCAGATGGTCAGCTCCTATATCACTTGTCCACGGACGCGGACGCATCCGCAGACAAATACAATGTTTGTATTACGGGCCACGTTGGAGATACCATAAGCTGCCAGTCAGCAACATTGCATCTTCAAATCCTGGCCGGTTGATAATTTTGTTAATTCACAGCCGGTTCCAGTTCAAGCTTTCTGTCTAAAAAAATGTTATTTGTAAAAGTTGATGCACCGCCGGCAACCTGCTCTTTACCTCTGCTGTGTATCATGTGCAACATGCCTATCAGGGCCGGCCGGCAGTTACTTTTAGTGTATCCCAGACTGCAACGGTGCCGGCCTCTCCCCCTTCCAATATTTAAGCCCATCAGCATGAGGGAATCCTATGACCCAATATATATAGCTCTGTATTTAGCTGATTCAATCTGCTGCTGTTGCAGAGGGTTGAGTATAATGTTGGCCTAGACCTAACGCCGAGTACTTTCTGGCGATGGCGACGACCGACGACAGACGACGGTGACGAACGAAGCTTGCTGACAATCTCGACGAAATGCTTTACGTCAATACACACCGTAGTGCAAAGCTAGCTTGTACTAGCCAGTCTGCTCCTGATCAATCTTTTCGTAGGCAACACCAAAATCACACGTACGTGCACGGAGGCCAGCCGGCCGGAAACAAACGCACGCACACAAGTATTTGGATGATTGCCAGAGGCCCGTCTCGAGCGTGTTTTGCTTTATTGATCTCACGGTCTCCACGGTTCAATTACAGTGGTCCTTACATGTATCTACTATCCCTATAAAAGCACGAGAGTGCGGAGAACCAAATAATCTTATCCATCGAAACCGAGTAAATAGCATAAAACTACTACTTTACAGGCTAGGGTTCCAAAAAACTACCGGTTTTTAATTTTTCTCAGATAACTACCAAGTGGGTGGTCGGCTGTTTCAAAAAACCCTGGTGATAGTGTTTTACAATTAATCGTGATTATGACAGTTGGGCCTCATGTGTCAGAGCTCTAATTATTTGACCGTTTGTTTGACCGTTAGCTAGCATGCGGGACCCATATGTCAGCGTATTTCTGAAAAGCAATCAGCTCCCTGAAAATATTTTTATAAAGCAATCAGGTCCCTGCATCTTTTTCCAAAAAGCAATCGGGTCCCTGCTCGAGATCACAGCACCACTCGCGCAGCTCCTCTCGACGCCGCCTCGTTCAGCCGGCGAGCCGCGCCGGCAGCCGCCGGAGCTCACCGTCGTGCGACCCTGTCTCTCTTTCCTCTTCCTCGCGCCGGCTCGAGGTGGGTCCAAACAGGCGACGTGTTGGGGTCCCGGCGGGCGACGTGTTGAGGTCCAGGCGGAGCTCCTTGCCCGCGGCCACCGCCGACAGCTTCGCCGGCCTTCTCGAGCTCGCCGCCGCCACCGACGCGTACAGCCTGCGCCGTTGCTGGAGCGTGTGCCCGCTACCGCTGCCGAGGTCGGCCTCTGCTACGGCCGCCGGAAGGTGAGGGGCGGACGCGGTGGCTGGCGGCTGTCGCGCCGGGAAGGTCAGTGAATGGCGACAAGGACGGGGCATGCACGTGGCGAGAGGAGAGGAAGGGAGGTGAGGTGGCGCCGGTGAGGGGAGAGGAAGGGAGGTGAGGTGGCGCCGGTGAGACGAGAGGAAGGAAGGCACAGAGGAGGGATTACCTGAGAGGAGAAGAAAAAAGTGTGGAAGATACACTGACATGTGGGCCCCACATGTCAGTTAACGGTCAAACACACAGCCAAATAGATGGATCGTTTAGGTGCGGGCCTGACCTGTCATAAACAAGTTTAAATTTTAAGCAACAGGCATTTGGGGTTTTTTGAAACAGCCGACCACTTACTTGATAGTTATCTGAAAAAAAAATAAAAATCAGTAGTTTTTTGGAACCCTAACCTGTAAAGTAGTAGTTTTATGCTATTTACTCATCGAAACCTGCAATCCGATGGTCTACATCCTCCGGCCTACTAAACGTGTTTTATGCTTTAATTACTCACCATGCCATTGTTAATGAAATTGGCCACTTACGGAACGTAATCCCCTCGCTAATGAAACGACTTAAGCCCTACGCTCGCGAAACAGACTCCCCGCCACGTTCGGGAACTGCTCGCCCCCATGCTCGAGCCCACCACGCTTGGGAACCGCTGCGCCCCTGCCTCCCCATTCTCACCGTCAGTCGCCCCACCCCGCCCGCACCGGTCGCCTCCCGCCGCTTAGCGCCGCCGGTCGACAGGCTCCGCACCCGCCGCTAGCCCCCGCCCCGCCCGCACCGGCCGCCTCCCGCTGCTCAGCCCCGCTACTCGAGGATGCTTTGCCGGCTTCCTGCAGTTGCCATCGGCATCAAGCTTGGAGGGAACGAGCTCCTCTTGGCTCCCATCTGCCTCGCCTTCGCGACCACGGTCCTCCGCTCCGCTCGCCCTCCGTCGCCGGCCGCCGATCCTCTCCTCGGACGCCGCCCCGCCGTTCCTCTTCTGCTTCCCCGCGAGTGTGAGCAACCCCCCGCCGGTTCTCCTCTTCTGCCCCAAGAAGGCGGGAGAGCGTGAGCATCCCGCCGGCCTTCATCTGCTGCCCCACAGAAGGACATGAGCGCGGGGTGGCGACGTCCTTTGAAATCCTTTAATTGGGTTACTGAGATTTAGTATTTCTGATCTTCTTCAGTCTTTCGAATAATCGATTGCTGAGATCTTGATCTTGATGTTGCATTTTTCTTGTTTTATTTAAGATTGGTTTTAGATGTAGAGTTGGGTTCATTTTGGATGTGAATGTTGGTTTTTAGATTACTCAATGGTTCATTGCAGAATGGTTTTGGTTGTTGGTGTAGGGAAGCTTTGCAACAATGTTAGACCCCCATTCAAGGTCATGTTCATCCCGGAAGAGCGGAGGCAGATTGTGTTATTTGCACAAGGTATACACAGTATACGTCTCTAACATCATGTCAGTTGATTAAACACGAGAAGAACTTCTATTGTTTTGTGAAAATACGGTCGTATGTCTTATAACATTGTCTTCCGCTGTAATCCTTGGTGCAGAATGCCAATTTTATGCCATCGAGATCATCAACCTTCCGATGGATCTGAGAAAGACACCACCTATTGCTTGTCTGAACTTGTGTTGTTCATTGTTTGTAGGTTTCCCAATCTCTCCTGAAGCTTATCCCTTTTGATAGAATCGAACAATTAGCCCGTCTCAAGGTCTTCCCAGATATGCGGCCTTGTTGGAACAAATGGAGTTGGAAAATCCACATCACTTAAAGTCTTAGCTGGCAAGCTGAAACCTCATGTGGGATGATTCAAATTATATCTTCTAAAAAAAGATATTCCCTATATTGTGACCTGCTCAAGATAGTCTTATTTAGCTTTGCACTATTTTTTGTGCAGAATCCGGCAAGAGATCATTACATACTTCTAGGGTTCTGAGCTTCAGAATTATTTTACATGTATATTGGAGGACCTGAAGGTAATGCACTGCTACCTTACATACTTCTTTGGACAATTTTCTAATTTGCCAGGTTTAATTCAAGACTACAATTTTCTAATTTTCTAACTTGGACAATGTATGTGCCCCTTAGAAGACGACTTTATAAAATTCATATGCAGTACTATTTTTTGTGTGGGATGCATAGCCAGGACAACCTAACTATCTGATCTTTGGGATGCTACTTTTGTGCACACAGGCAACAAAAACCGGTAGCAACGACAATGTTTGCTATGTAGATCAATACCTGCTACATATGCATTGTTTCCTGTTATGATCAATTCCTGCTACACCTACATTGGAACCTATGATGCATTGCGAGACCTGGAACGGCTTCAATTTTGACTTTTTTTTTGTTTCAGAGCTGTTTAATCCAGCAATGAAACGCAAGTCATCGCCCATTCTACTCGTAGCATCGGCACAAACTGCCGTTGTTGACCATCATTATTCGGTCGTAATCCCGGCGTCCTCCTCCTGTTGTGCCCTTGGCTTATTGCCTCGAGGTGCCACCCAAATGCGCGTGGCTGCAAAAGTGTTTCATCATGGTCAGGCGCAGGTAGATGACAACAAGCTGCAGAACAATGAGTAGCTCGACAGAGGAGTACCGACGCAACGCTCGCCATAGGGAATTGGGAAGGTACAGAGTTGGGTACGTAATCTTCCTCGGTCGTCACTTTTTTTTAAACTATCTTCGCCACAGAATGATTCTTGATGGCACTACCTCTCATTTATGTTTCCTTTTCAGCATAATCATATCCCAGTGTGTTGTATATTCTTTTCTCCAATGAGGGTCTGTTGCATGACCAATTCATTTCGACCTTCTATCTGATTGCCAGTCTGGTGACGACTTTCTGATAATTTGTATGTCTTTTGGACTGGTTATTAGTTTCTGAAATTAAGGTACTGTGATTTGGGAGGAATAGATGTGTATGGACTGTTGTTACATTGCAGGAGAGTGAATTGTGATCATTTTCCTATTGTGTATACTCTGTTCTATGTAATCAGATTTTCCTTTAGCCTCTTAAAGATATTTCTCTACTTCTTTCTCATTGGTTTGTTTGCAGCCTGATTATATGTTGTATGTGCTCTCCCATTAATGTCTCAGGCCTATTAATCCATATATTAATTGTTCCTGAATTTCTGCAGGCTCCCCTGATCAATATATTTATTGGGAAGCTTGGTACAAGACAATCTTAGTTTGGGCTATGATGCAACAATAGGTATGTGCTTTTTAACCGTGTTTTGGGTGTTCATTTTTAAGTGCAGTACAAATGTCATGTTTCATATTTCTCCAACAGCGTAATAATCTTTAGAGGTTCGGTAGTTAACTCTTGCATATAGGTACTCTCATATACATGTTTCTATCCTTTTACCTATTTTTGTTTGCCATTTGTTTACGTGGGCGCTTGCTAATTTTACAAGTTATCTATTGTATATTGCCATGATGCTTTTGATGCCAAAATCATGTTTTTTGCTGCTCATGTTGGCACTGTCCTCCCCATTCTCCAGGTAAAGTTTTAGGTCTAAGCTCCGATGTTCTATACAAATGGCAGATTTCAAAAATAATGAAGTATGATGTGCATGTTTCATGGATTATAACAACATCTTGGTTCTTTATTTTAGGTTCAAGCTGAGTGAACAGTATTTGTGATCCAAGTGACTGGTTTTAGCTTGTCAACTTGACATATGTATGCATGAATCCCAATTTTCACATCCTTTGATTCTTTGGGTCATTTTAGAACCTCCGATGTGTTTTTATTTGCAGTACACAGCGTCGACGATGCTCTAGGACTAACAGAAAAACACTTTTGCGTTGCACAAGGTATCTTATCTCTGAAGCTAAAAATAAAGAACCAAGATGTTGTTGTTGCCTTCATCCTCCTTAATATCCGTACAACAACAAGCACGACAACCTAACTTGCCTCTCTTTGTTTGTACTCCCTCCATCCAGAATACTTGTTGGAGAAATGGATGTATCTAGAACTATTTTAGTTTTAGATACATCCATTTTTATCAATTCTAGGACAAGTATTTTCGGACGGAGGAGCTCTCTCCAAAAAAGATAAAATTACAAAATCTGCTCAAACAGTGCACTTACATTTTGACTAATTTTCAGTGAATTTGTTTTTTTTTTGTAGAGAGCTCCTTGAATGTTATTTGAGCACCAAATTTTGCAAGCGCCCATAACATTTGTTGATAATCATTCACACAAAGTTTCAGAATTTTTTGAAATGTTTTGGTACACGTTTTCTTGCGTGGGTGCACCGAGCCTGGGTGTAGAAAAACTACTCTCTATTTCATAGTGACATGCCAAACTGTAATTGTTGGAGATGCTACAGGCACTCCAGGTCCAACAACCCACATCGTATCTGAAATTGAATATTAAAAGTGGTTAACTTATGGCCTTGCTATTTGGAATCTTGAACAACTTCATTTGTTGCCGACTATAGAAATATACAATCTACTGATTTAGCCACATTTGCAGATCTTATGTTATTACTGCTAACATTCTTTTGATAAATAGGTTTTGATTGCCAAAGCTAGACTTGACTGAGCAGATACATTGACGATGTTCATCAAAGGGTTGTTGGATATCTTGACCGGTCTGCAGTACTTGGAAGAAAACTTCCTAGGTAACGTTCAGGAGATAAATGATTTTAATGTTACATAGCACACTCCTCTCTGCATGTTCCATGCCAAGTGGAGCAAACCCTGTTTTACTGCTTTTGTGTGACTGTAGTTTGGAACAAGATTCCTTCAGTGGGTTCTACATTTTAAGTTTAATATGAGAAATGTTGTCAAATTATCAATATGCACTTATTATTGTAACTCAATGTGAATCGAGTTCTTTGTATTTCTTTGTGCTTCTTACTGGGTATTATTTTTTAAGGCCACTCTAAGCAGAGAGAATCAAAACAAAGGATGGTAAGCTGAAACTTACTGCATTTGTTTTTGAAAAACTACCATTGTTTCCAGAACACACATAAACTATAGCTTTTTAGTAGCAACATCCATTCTTATTCTCAGATTCTCAAATGCAGTGGTGCATGAAAATAGATTCCTAGCCATAGGGAAAACTATGTTGTGAAGCCCAATAAAACTTGAGAAAATGGGTTAATGATGTGGTCCAAGCAAGCTTAAATAAGAGGTAAAGACGCCCAGATCCTGGGATTACCAAAGTTAACGTTTACGTGGCATTCTCATGTGACAATGCTCGTGCGACCATGGATTTAATTGTAAGACGTACTAGAGGTGAGTTCATTATAGCAGCGTCTCAGAGGTATGCAAATATTCCAAACTCTCTGGTTGCTGAAACACTTCTCTCCAGGATGTGGTACGTACGACCTGTGAAGGAGGAAGAATGGCCTGATGTTAGCTTTCAATATGATTGTCAGGTACTGGTGGAGATGTGGAACTAATGAAAAGAGAACATATTAGACATTATGGGCCTCCTGTGTGAAATTGAGGAGCCGAGCCAAGCCTTTTGTCCCTTACGGTGTCTTCTATTCTTAGAGGCTGATTTTTGTGTGCAAAGCTGCCCCTGCAGGTTAGTGACCGGAGACTGTGGCATAATGCTGCTCCGGATCAACTTGCTTTTTGATGCAAACTGACAGTAATCATGAGGAAGAGAGCTGAGCTCCTTTGATTGTGAAAAAAGTCCCTTTGATCTTTTGGTGTTAAGAGGATTGTACTTCACAATATTGGTTCAATGCCGTTGATATTTTTATGTGAGATATCTGCTTTCACATACACATACACATACACAATATTGGTTCCTCTCCCTCTTTGATGAATCCCGGTGACTGATTCACATACACATCTTCTTCTAACTCATCATTCAAAAACGCGGATTTTACATCCATGTGATGTATCTTCCATGATTCCTGAACCGCAAGAGCGATGAGTAGTCTCACCGATTCCATCTTTGCAATGGGAACGAACACTTCTTCGAGGTCCACACATTTCTCTTGCACGTACCCTTTGGCTACTAGCCTCGTTTTCTGCTTCACGCACCCTTTGGCGTCATTCTTGATCTTAAATTCCCACTTGAGATCCATGGCTTTTTCATTGTTGGGAAGATGCACAAGCTCCCATGCATTGTTGTCGTGGATCGACCTCAACTCCTCTTCCATTACCCGGCGCCAACACTCCTTCGTGTTCGCATTCTCAAAATCCGCCGGCTCCTTGGTGCTTCCTAGACACCGTCGCTCACACATTTTCATCTTTTCTGGGTCAATTGTCCGAAGAGACTTCTCCGGATGTATGTCGAACACCAGTCCGAGATGCATAGGTGTAGATGATGGTGTCCTTTTATCCTGTACTTTTGGAGACGATACAGAGTTTTCTGCTCCATGCATTCCATTTGACGAAGCAAAAATACCATCCCAAGCTTCTATTGCTAAGCTTCCTGTCACTGGTGTAACACATGGACTACAACCTTTGGCTGGACTTCTATCATGGCCCGTTCCTGGGCTGCAACTTGCCCCGTTCATAACGCCTCTAGCTGGACTTCCATGGCTAGTACACAGCACCGGTCTTTGCTTGCTGGCAGAAACCGCCGAGCTAGATGCACCAGTGACCAAGACTTCTTTCAATGTTGTACATTAAGGTCTCGATCTCCTCTAAAACACACCAAATTTGTATTGTTTTCTTTCTCAGACATGCACTCATCTGGACAATCGCCACTCCACTCAGAAATTATATATGCCCTTAATCGATCATAAGCACAATCCAGATATATATGGACATTCTATTAAATTGTGATGCCGCTTAATACAAGTAATTCACATATCTCAACATGAACCAATGCTCCAGTTTCGTTTGAGTAGGATGTCACAGCTAGCCGTCCTGACTGAACTCTGAAGCAGGGGTAACACTTACTTGAAACTCTGAAGCAGGGGTGATTGGTTGCTGCAACTAAATCGCAGCAACTCCAAGCCTTGTAATTAAGTTTACAGTAGGTTGAGTTGATGTCGTCTCTCGTGTGGAGTGCTGAGCCGATGAGACGTGGGATGATGCATGAAGGGGTGTTTATGTACATGTACAGGATGCTAATTCTTCTGTTGGAAAAACGTAGGCCTTCAGCGCTCAGCGGCTGCGCGTGCTTCCTCGGCGGCTGTGCCTACCGACTCGCCTACGGCGATAAGTCTGTGTCAATGGGCCAGCTCGCCAAAGACTCCTTCGCCTTACAGCAGGGCAAGGTGGTGCCGGACCTCGCCTTTGGATGTGGCCAGTACACCACCGGCAACTTCTCGTCCAACGAGTCCGGCTTCGCCCGCGGGCCATTGTCGCTGCCTGGGCAGCTCCGTGTTGGCAGCTTCTCCTACTGCTTCACCAGCATATTCGAGTCGAGGAGCAGCCCTGTTCCTGGGCGCCCCGGACGACCTCACAGCGCACGCCATGGGGCCTTTCCTGTCCACTCCCTTAGTACGGGTTCCCGACTCCGATGTGTACTACTACCTCTCTCTCTCTCTCAAAGGCATCACCGTCGGCAAGGTGCGGTTGCCGGTCCCGGAGTCCGCGTTCACGCTCAAGACGGACGGCTCCGGCGGGACGGTCATCGACTCCGGCACAAAAAAGAAGAGAAGAGATGGCCGAAAACAGGGAACGAAAACAGAGGAGGCTTACTCCTCAGGGTTCAGGTTTTGCACATACATGAAATGGACAAGCACCTTGAATATGTAGCGTAACCTCCTTAAACGCGTAATGAATCATCAAACATGAACTAGTTAACTGACTACCTTCGAAATGGTCGATTATGCAGAATTGCTCACATATGTTGTTTGGATAGAACAGCCAAGTTTTGCAAGTTTGAATGCGAACTTCTATGACGTGTTTGGTTGCTTGCATACATCTCGACGAGGCCCGCGCGGGAAAAATCCAACCTGTTTGATTCCCTGTATACACTATTAGGCCTGCATAGCATATAACTTAAAGCATCTTTGGACCTGACTCGCTCGAAACACTCAGATCGACAGTTTCTCACGAGTCAGGCCGAGCCGAGCGCAAGCGAGTGCACCCTTGCACGAATGGAGACCGGAGGGATGCGAGGTGATTAGGTGAGGTCTCTTCAACCTCCACTAAGCTCCTATCTATTCTCCTTCCTCTGATCTACACAACGGTGCTTCGGTTCGAGGTAAGCTCTACACGAAAAAGAGACACCTCGATGCTACGGTTCCATTCAGGCGATCGGTTCGTAGTTTCGTCGGCCGTAAATTCTTAATTTTGTTTTTCCGTTTGGAGCTATTTTGGATGAATTTTGTCAGATTCTTCGCGCGCGATTGATTATTTGGAATTTCCTTTGACCAGCAGCCTAATCTCGCGGTTTCTCACAACATTCGTGTTGTAAGTTTTTGGTTTCGACGATCGTAGCTTCATCTCTCTTTGAGCAGCAGTCTAGTGCACTGACGCCGCCATGTCGAGCTCCTCTGTCCTCTTCTCAGAACCCTCTTATTCGTCCCTCTCGATGCCGAAGCCCTCCCCCCTTGATCTCCTTGCCCACGTCCTACTACACTAGAGTCGTTTCTGGCGTCGCTCATCTCGGCCTACTCTCTGTCTTCCTCCTATTGCACTGACGCTGCAATGGCACGCACATTGCTTTCTTGTGTCCTCTGCCTCCGTGCACACTGCAGTTCGCCACGCCGCCGATGGGGTCGATCATCTTGGCCTCCTCTCTCTCGCCCTACTACACTGAAGTCATTTCCGGTGTCGATCATCTCGGCATCCTCTCTCGTCCATTGCACTGACGATACCATGGCGCGGGCACTGCATTCTCCTCCTCTGTCGACTGTCTTTGCGCGAGCACCGCAACTAGTTCGCCGACGGTGTCGCTCGCCGTGCCGCCGATGGGGTCGCTCGTCCACAACTCCATGCTCGTCATGTCGGACACGGCGTCACGGTCACTATCCACCGTAGTCGCCATGGTCCGGTGCACACTGCATTTATTCTTCCCCTTCCTCTGCTAGCTCTTAACCCTGTGTGCTAAGGGCAAGTGCTAGCTCTTAATCATACCCCATGCGGGCAACCAAACAGCGTGTAGTTGTATGCGTCGAGACAATGCAGGCAACCAAACAACATGTCAAAGTTGATCCACTAATGCAGGCAGTCCATATGCAGGCAACCAAACAACTTGCAGTTGTCGCATATGCGGTTGTTTTTCGAGAGCCAGGCTGAATGGAGAAGTGTATGCAATGCGGATACTGTAGCCGATGGCAACCAAACACGCCCCTAGATCCATTGTCGGATGCAGATTGTTTGTTCTGTAGGATAGGATCCAACTAATGAATGTAAGCTCAGGAATTGAACAAGGTATGAGAAATAACCAACCAAAAGGATCGAGCCATTACCTTTGAGTCGTCGGTCAACAGGTGTAAACTATTTTTTGAAATGGTCACTAGGAGAAATGTTCTCCACCTGAATATATTTCAAAAGACCATAATGCCATGAGATTGATCCAGTTTATAAGAAAAACCGGATCGAAAACTTGAACAAGTCGTGACCTTGTTTATGAGGAAAACCGAGGCGGAAAACCGTACAAGAGATGGTAAAACAAGAGAGTGAATAACATAAAACTACCACAATTCGCGTTAGGGTTTCAAAAACTACCATAAATTTATTTGTGACTGATAACTATCAGAATCGGCGTTGGCTGTTTCAAAAAATCCAAATCGCCGAGTGCTTTACACTTGATCGCGATTATGACAGGCCGGGCCCGCACCTAAACAAACCGTCTGTTTGACCGTTTGTTTAACCGTTAACTGGCATGTTTGGCCCACATGTCAATGTCTCTTAAACTCTAATAAAAATATCTCAGAATATATGGCCTAATTGTTTTATAGAATAGTCCCTGTAAGTTTTTTAAAAAAGCAATTGGGTCCCTATAAGTTTAAAAAAGCAATCGGGTCCCTGGGAGAAGCTGTATTCGCCATGAAGAATGGCGTCGGTGCTTCTGCGGTCGGCGTCCAAGTCGCAGGCAGCAGCGTAGCTGGTGGTGGAGCAGCTCGAGGCGCCGGCAGCTCGGCGGTGGCAGGTCGCGGGAAGCAGCGTGGCCCGCGGTGGAGCAGCTCGACGCGTCGGCGCCCAGGTCGTGGGCAACAGCGTGGTCGGCGGTGGAGAAGCTCGACGGGTCGGTCGATGGTGGCGCCAGCTCGAGGTGGTGGCGGTGTGGCCGACCTCTGCGGGGAGACGGGGCTCGTCGGGCCCGTGCACCTCCGTCATGGCGGCGGCGTGGCCGACCTCGGCGCTGGCTCGAGCTGGTGGTCCATGGCGGCGCCGGCCTCGGCGCGGAGGCGGGGCTCCTCCAGGTGGGCAACGGGCTCTGTCCAGGTGGAGTCCTTGCCGGTCGCGCCTGCTTCTCCTTGCCGGCTGCGACACGCTGCTCCTTGCTGGCAGCGCCTGCTTCTCCCTCCTTCTCCCTTCTGCTCCCTGCTGCTATTCTTTGCCAGTCGCCGTTGTTGCTGCTCCTTGCTGGCTGGCAGAGAGAGAGAGAGAGGGGGGGAAGAGAAGAAGAAGGAGGAGGAGGAGGTGGAGGAAGAGATAACTGACATGTGGGCCTCACATGTCAGTTAACGATCAAACAGACGGTTCGTTTAGGTGCAGGCCCGACCTGTCATAAACCAGTTTAATTTCTTAGCCACGGATGTTTTGAAACAGCCGGCATCGATTTTGATAGCTATCAATCATAAACAAATTTGTGGTTGCTTTTTGAAACCCTAACACGAATTGTGGTAGTTTTATACTATTCACTTGAAAACAGGAAGAGAGACATAAGAAGTGGACGCCCCAGACAAGGCACGCCTAGTTTGCAAGTAAATGGAGAGAGTCATCAAGGGATCACAAATACCAAGACTTGGCAAGCAAACTAACACACCGCACCGGCGTGCGTACCAAACACCACTGCGCAACTGAGGAGCATCCTTCTTGTGTATTCACATGGACAGTGTATTGCGTGATGGAACTGATGCTTTCTTGTGTGTTGGCAAGGACAGTGAATTGTGTGAGAGGAAGCATGAAGACAAGTGTGATGGAGAAGAAGCCGTTCGCATCGATGAGTGGTGATGTGACGAAATGCATATGTGTATGCTCCTGCTCAAAACATAGAAATAACTAGCTGTGTATGTATGCTTAAATAACCACTGAAAACCCCTAATCGAGGGATGCATGTAGTACATCAGTTCAGCACCATGAGCTTTTTCTGAAAATCAATGGACTTTTTTCAGGTTTGTGAACTTTTCTTCCAAAATAAAGAACTTTTTCAAAATCCATGAACATTTTCAAATTCACGATTTTTTTCCAAATAATTCAAAAAAAAAGCGATACAATAGTGACTCTGTGAAATAAAATAGTGCGGCGTCGTTGTTTATTATGTTTTGCTGCTGTGACAATTTAATAACGGTGGCTAGTGGGGCACGTACCTGTGAAATCCAAGCTCGTGAGAGTTCGAGACCTATTTTTTGCGAGCTTTGCGTTCGCTGCTCGTTTCGTGGGTCGGCCCAACAGAGCGACCGCCCGATTCCCGTGGCTTCATGCTTTAACTTTGTCTTTTTTAGGAAATTCACGCTTTAACTGATTGAGGGCCAGCCTAACTGATGGGCCGAAGATGATGACGGCCCAGTCTAGAAACGAACTAACGGCAGCGCCTGCTGTTCGGATGTTTAGTGCCACACCGCTCGTCTACGAAGGTGCTACGCGGCATAAATAGCCCGGTGCTGAGCTCCCATCGCCGAGGATGCAAAGCTCATTCATTAGCTCTGCTGAGGCAAAGAGCTTTCGCTACGTACTTCTGGCCGGGCCTGTCCTGTCGGCCTCTTACCCTAGGTCACCCTCGCTGTGTGTTGGGGGTTAGAAGTATGATGCGATGTCAGTCTTTTTTTACCTTTTTTTTGTACTAATATTTTTCCTTTTCAACGGCTCATAGGAATGAGATGTTGTCTTTTCTTTCATCCCTTACTATTTTCCTTCAATATTTTTTATTTTAGTGCTCTATTGTTTTGGCTTTCGATGGCTCAGAGGAAGGTGATGTCATCTAACACTCCACTAATATTTTGCCTTTTCTTTTATCTTTTTTATTTTCCTAATATTTCGCAATTTTAGTGCTCTATTTCTTCCACTATTTTCCTCCAATATTTTTTATTTTAGTGCTCTATTCTTTTGGCTTTCGATGGCTCAGAGGAAGGTGATGTCATCTAACACTCCACTAATATTTTGCCTTTTCTTTTATCTTTTTTATTTTCCTAATATTTCGCAATTTTAGTGCTCTATTTCTTCCACTATTTTCCTCCAATATTTTTTATTTTAGTGCTCTATTCTTTTGGCTTTCGATGGCTCAGAGGAAGGTGATGTCATCTAACACTCCACTAATATTTTGCCTTTTCTTTTATCTTTTTTATTTTCCTAATATTTCGCAATTTTAGTGCTCTATTTCTTCCACTATTTTCCTCCAATATTTTTTATTTTAGTGCTCTATTCTTTTGGCTTTCGATGGCTCAGAGGAAGGTGATGTCATCTAACACTCCACTAATATTTTGCCTTTTCTTTTATCTTTTTTATTTTCCTAATATTTCGCAATTTTAGTGCTCTATTTCTTCCACTATTTTCCTCCAATATTTTTTATTTTAGTGCTCTATTCTTTTGGCTTTCGATGGCTCAGAGGAAGGAGATGTCATCTAACACTCCACTAATATTTTGCCTTTTATTTTATCTTTTTTATTTTCCTAATATTTCGCAATTTTAGTGCTCTATTTCTTCCACTATTTTCCTCCAATATTTTTTATTTTAGTGCTCTATTTTTTTGGCTTTCGATGGCTCAGAGGAAGGAGATGTCATCTAACACTCCACTAATATTTTGCCTTTTCTTTTATCTTTTTTATTTTCCTAATATTTCGCAATTTTAGTGCTCTATTTCTTCCACTATTTTCCTCCAATATTTTTTATTTTAGTGCTCTATTTTTTTGGCTTTCGATGGCTCAGAGGAAGGAGATGTCATCTAACACTCCACTAATATTTTGCCTTTTCTTTTATCTTTTTTATTTTCCTAATATTTCGCAATTTTAGTGCTCTATTTCTTCCACTATTTTCCTCCAATATTTTTTATTTTAGTGCTCTATTTTTTTGGCTTTCGATGGCTCAATGGAAGGAGATGTCATCTAACACTCCACTAATATTTTGCCTTTTCTTTTATCTTTTTTATTTTCCTAATATTTCGCAATTTTAGTGCTCTATTTCTTCCACTATTTTCCTCCAATATTTTTTATTTTAGTGCTCTATTTTTTTGGCTTTCGATGGCTCAATGGAAGGAGATGTCCTCTAATATTTTCTGACTTTTTTATTAGTCTTTTTTTCATATTTTGCTCTAATATTTCGCAATTTTAGTGCTCTATTTTTTTGTTTTCGGTGGCTCAATGGAAGCTCTTTCCTCTAATATTTTGTCTTTTCTATTAGTCTTTTTTTAATATTTTGTTCTAATATTTTGCTATTTTGGTACTATATTTTTTTCTATGAGCGGCTCAGAGGAAGGCGATGTCCTCTATCTATCCTATAATATTTATCCTTTTCATTTATTAGTGTTTTTCTCTTTTGTTCTATGGAAATCATATTTGGCGCAGTGCCAAATACGTGACAACCCCCTGCGAACGTTCCTTGATGTTGCCTAGTCGCTTTGCATGGATTTTAGTGCGCTTACCCTGACAAGTCAACGTTGGGCGATAGTTCGCTTGGGAAGGATAAGACTAGAAAGGATTCATGTATATCCTTCCCACGTGGACCCCAGTGCCCATTCCCTTTCCCACTGCACACTAAGTGAACGAGAAAGGGGGATTCATGGCGTGTAGCATTGTCCGCTTCCTCGCCCGATGACCCGCGGGGGAAATACGACCGGAGATGCTTAATTAGACACCCCCTACTATCGAGATAAGCACTGGTGCTTAAGAAAAACTCATTTTATTTTTACCAACCACCTTTCATTGTACAAGGCCATAGGGTTAACAAGCTACAGCTTGTCCGGACTGAAGCAAGTAGCAGTTACAACAGGACTAGAACTTCTTCTCATGCTTGCTAGTTGGAGCTGGAACTGCAATAATCAAATTCCAGCCTTGCAAACATGGTCTGAAGCACAAGTTCTAGAGATTAGCATTGCATTCGTTTTTCAAATATGGTCAAATATGGTCTGGTTTTTCTAGTTTTAGGAAGCTTCTAGACGATTCCTATTTGGTTTTTATTTTCTTTACTGGTATTACAAGCTTTTATCTCTTATTATTATTTTTATAAAATATACTATAATGGAATTTCCAAAAATGTTCACATTTCTAAAAGAAAATAAAGTTCACAAATTCCAATAACTTTTTAGAATTTTAAGAAATCTTCACAAAGTTTTAATAGTATTCACAAATTTTTATTAACATGTTTCAAAATTTGAATTTTTTTGTAAAATAAAAGAACATTTTCAGAAAATCCAGATAACTTAGAAATCATGAAAATTTTGGAATTGGAAACTTTTTTAACATTTGACAAAAAAAATAATTTCTAGAACTTTTGTCCATTCTAGAATTATTTTTAAATTTCTAAAAATTTATTTTCAAGATTTTTTTAAAATCAAATATTTTCAGTTTAAAGTTTTTCAATACTACTGTAGCCGGTTTTCTTTGTACCCTGCAGATCATGTATGGCCTTCTCAAGTCATTTTATGTGCTAATTCCACTAAGGGGCTGTAGTTTTTTTCCGGTATTCATGTTATCAAGATATTTCGTTTAGTTGAGTCCAAGCAGAAAGTAAATTTGAATGGCCCTTTTTATTATTCATAGGTAATTGCCCGTGTGTTGCACTAGGGTCTAAGCATTCTAGATGTTCATTATTAATCGTGGAAAAATATATCTTTTATGATTCTCATCCATATTAAGCAACATTATCAACGAACATTGTTTGTTGACCTTGCAGGCTGATCAACAATGACCCCTCTTCATTGCAGTCTAAACATGTTGCTGCAACTAAGCTTTACTTTTTACCTCATTTCATTTTTCAGAACCTAAAAATGGACAAGGAACATTAGTCCAAATGTAAGGGAGCGGGTAATAGTGCCTTTTTTTTAACACCATTGTCCCTATTTTTAACAATTTCATCCCCTGCTACTGCAACATTTATAAATTCATTCTTGAAATACTAAAAGGTAAGAGATTGAACAAGCGAAAAACCTTTCGACACAAGAGCCTGTAACAAATATTAAAAACTAATTTAGATGGTTACCTCACAGAATTCACCTTCTATATAACTTGAGGAGATAACTTTGTACAATTTTGGCCTACACAGAAGAGAAAAGGCTCATGTAACCAAGTATCATGAACAAAATGATTCCTATTTATCTCAGTTCTGAATGTAAACAGATATCAATTCGTCAAGATTTAAGTGAATGATAACCCTTAAATCTATGTCCATGCCCGTTTTTGGCAAGTTTGAAGGCTGACTCACATTTATCTATACATCTGAAATATTCAAATATAGAATGTGAGTTTCATTTCTGTTTATATGACAACACTTGTAGAAAAGGAACAACCAGAAGAGAAAACACACAAACAAACTTGAAAAAGCACATGCAGGCAATAAACCCATCGAAGGTAACCATATTAGTGCTAGTGCATAATAATTTGCTACAATTCCTAAATGAAGAAATCACAATAATTCTTTTCTTCTGAAGTTAACCATAGTAATTTGATCACTCAGTTAATGATCAAGGACCACAGGGCATGTGCAGTCACATGCACGAGGCCGATGGACAGGCTAATTGCACTTGCAACCAAGATGACATGTATGTGTGCATGCACCGCGCTCGCTGTATGCATGAACCCTTCTCATCTGATGATCTCTGCCTATCTAACAGCCATGCACGAAAAGCTAATTTCGCCATGCGGAGGGCCGGAGCAACCAGATTGAGTGTAGTACCTGCGTAGAGAAGTTGGTGGTAGTACGAGCCGACATTTGAAGAGTATCATCAGTGAGGGAAGTTGGAGGAGTGACGCCGTCATGCAAAGGGAGGAGCACTGGTCAGGGAGTACACCTCGGCTCCAACCCCGTCCACCTCAAGCGGCCGGATTGATGCTGCTGGTCCGATGGCATAAGAGTGTAGAGAACTCGGACGTCCGTGCCGCCGTCGCCGAGGGTAGCTGCTTCCGCCGTGGCACGCGCTTGGCCCAGATGCCCTCAAGCCTAATATAACCTACATCATTTGGAACAATCTATAGCTTTACCCTTAATTCAATTATGCAACTAATGCCCACTGCTTTTACATGTATGGTTCCATATTCTAGTCGTTGGTATATCTCCCTGGACAGAAAAATTCGAGTTATAAAATACGTTTTTGCTAAAGCACATTTATATGTGCTTTAAATAGTATTGCACATCTAAATCATATGTCATTGATTGTACATGAATATTGGTGTGGGTTTTTTTTTCTTTTTTTATGTTTGAGTGGCTCATTTCAATGTGCAATAACTAAGGCACATCTAGTTGTGCCCTAGACATACACATAGCATGCCTCCTTGAAAGAAATATCAAGTTTTATCAATAAAAAACAGCAGTAGTAGGCTCGTCAGAAAATAATAGTGCATGTATATGATGAACATTTGCCTTTTATTTCTGCAAATCTGCAAAGTTCAAGTAAGAGTTTATAATGGAGTGAGGCGTTTTGGCTCCCAGGAGCATCTGCACCTGCGCTGAATAAAAAAAATCAAAACAAATAATAGAAAAAATTCAAAAAATTCAATTTTTTGGCATGGTAGATAATTTGGTGCGTGATGTCCGGTGCAAATTCAAATCATTTGGACATCTGAGTAGCTCTCGGCCAAAAAAAGACAAATTTGGGGTCTGTTAAATAGTGTACTGTTCATATACTGTTTTGACCCAATTTGTATTTTTTGCTGAGAGGTAATCAAATTTCCAATCGCTCTGAAATTTGGAGCGCACCTCGCGCACCAAATTATCTACCATGCACAAAAAATTTGGAATTTTTTGGAATTTTTGTGAATTTTTTATGAATTATTTTTTAACCAGGTGCAGTTGAGCCCTGGCTTAAAATTGGATATTCGTCTATGATGCTCACAGTCTTGAGAAAACTAAGAGTAGTAAGGGAAAAATAAAGAAACTATTGTTTGATATATATTCCAATTGGAACAATATCCTTCCAGAGATATATCTTTTTTATTCAAGAACATCATGGAGGAAAACATCTTGGTTAGGTGTTTCTTGCGTTATTTCTTTATTCTTGTGCCCAGTAGCCTACTAACTATAGTCATCAATTTGGAGAGGCAGATCTTAGTGAAATTAGTCAAACTGCTAAACCTTTGACAATATGCACAGAAACAAAAGCCAATCTATACATAATATCTATATCTATGTCTATACCTCTATACATATACATAATATTAAAGGATGCAAGATTTCATAGTTCCCCATAGGTCATCCCTTTATTGAAGGAAATATGCCCTAGAGGCGATAATATAGTTATTATTTATTTCCTTATAATCATGATAAATGTTTATTATTAATGCTAGAATTGTATTAACCGGAAACATAATACATGTGTGAATACATAGACAAACTTAGTGTCACTAGTATGCCTCTACTTGACTAGCTCGTTAATCAAAGATGGTTATGTTTCCTAACCATGAACAAAGTGTTGTTATTTGATTAACGGGATCACATCATTAAGAGAATGATCTGATTAACATGACCCATACCATTAGCTTAGCACCCGATCGTTTAGTATGTTGCTATTGCTTTCTTCATGACATATACATGTTCCTATGACTATGAGATTATGCAACTCCCGTTTGCCGGAGGAACACTTTGGGTGCTACCAAACGTCACAACGTTACTGGGTGATTATAAAGGAGCATTACAGGTGTCTCCAAAGGTAGATGTTGGGTTGGCGTATTTCGAGATTAGGATTTGTCACTCCGATTGTCGGAGAGGTATCTCTGGGCCCTCTCGGTAATGCACATCACATAAGCCTTGCAAGCATTGCAACTAATGAGGTAGTTGCGAGATGATGTATTACGGAACGAGTAAAGAGACTTGCCGGTAACGAGATTGAACTAGGTATTGGAATACCGACGATCGAATCTCGGGCAAGTAACATACCGATGACAAAGGGAACAACGTATGTTGTTATGCGGTCTGACCGATAAAGATCTTCGTAGAATATGTAGGAGCCAATATGGGCATCCAGGTCCCGCTATTGGTTATTGACCGGAGACGTGTCTCGGTCATGTCTACATTGTTCTCGAACCCGTAGGGTCCGCACGCTTAAGGTTACGATGACAGTTATATTATGAGTTCATGCATTTTGATGTACCGAAGGTTGTTCGGAGTCCCGGATGTGATCAAGGACATGACGAGGAGTCTCGAAATGGTCGAGACATAAAGATTGATATATTGGAAGCCTATGTTTGGATATCGGAAGTGTTCCGGGTGAAATCGGGATTTTACCGGAGTACCGGGAAGGTTACCGGAACCCCCCGGGAGCTAAATGGGCCATGATGGGCCTTAGTGGAAAAGAGAAGAGGCAGCCCTACATGGGCTGCGCGCCTCCCCCTTCCCCTAGTCCTATTAGGACTAGGAGAGGTGGCCGGCCCCCTCCTTCTCTTTTCCCCCTCCGCGAATCCTATTCCAACTAGGATTGGGGGGGGGGGGAATCGTACTCCCAGAGGGAGTAGGACTCTCCTGGCGCACCCCTTGTGGCCGGCCAGCCTCCCCCCATTTGGTCCTTTATATACTGAGGTAGAGGCACCCTAGAACACACAAGTTGATCCACGTGATCTATTCCTTAGCCGTGTGCGGTGCCCCCAGCCACCATATTCCTCGATAATACTGTAGCGGAGTTTAGGCGAAGCCCTGCTGCTGTAGTGCATCAAGATCGTCACCACGCCGTCGTGCTGACGGAACTCTTCCCCGACACTTTGCTGGATCGGAGTCCGGGGATCGTCATCGAGCTGAACGTGTGCTCGAACTCAGAGGTGCCGTAGTTTCGGTACTTGATCGGTTGGATCATGAAGACGTACGACTACTTCCTCTACGTTGCGTCAACGCTTCCGCAGTCGGTCTGCGTGGGTACGTAGACAACACTCTCCCCCTCGTTGCTATGCATCACATGATCTTGCGTGTGCGTAGGAAATTTTTTGAAATTACTACGAAACCCAACAGTGGCATCCGAGCCTAGGTTATTTATGTTGATGTTATATGCACGAGTAGAACACAAGTGAGTTGTGGGCGATATAAGTCATACTGCCTACCAGCATGTCATATTTTGGTTCGGCGGCATTGTTGGACGAGTCGACCCGGACCAACATTACGCGTACGCTTACGCGAGACCGGTTCCCCCGACGTGCTTTGCACATAGGTGGCTTGCGGGCGACAGTCTCTCCAACTTTAGTTGAACCAAGTGTGGCTACGCCCGGTCCTTGCGAAGGTTAAAACGGAGTCTATTTGACAAACTATTGATGTGGTTTTGATGCGTAGGTGAGATTGGTTCTTGCTTAAGCCCGTAGCAGCCACGTAAAACTTGCAACAACAAAGTAGAGGACGTCTAACTTGTTTTTGCAGGGCATGTTGTGATGTGATATGGTCAAGGCATGATGATAAATTTTATTGTATGAGATGATCATGTTTTGTAACTGAGTTATCGGCAACTGGCAGGAGCCTTATGGTTGTCGTTTTATTGTATGCAATGCAATCACGATGTAATGCTTTACTTTTATCACTAAGCGGTAGCGATAGTCGTAGAAGCATAAACTTGGCGAGACGACAATGATGCTACGATGGAGATCAAGGTGTCACGCCGGTGACGATGGTGATCATGACGGTGCTTCGGAGATGGAGATCACAAGCACAAGATGATGATGGCCATATCATATCACTTATATTGATTGCATGTGATGTTTATCCTTTTATGCATCTTATCTTGCTTTGATTGACGGTAGCATTATAAGATGATCTCTCACTAAATTATCAAGAAGTGTTCTCCCTGAGTATGCACCGTTGCGAAAGTTCTTCGTGCTGAGACACCACGTGATGATCGGGTGTGATAGGTTCTACGTTCAAATACAATGGGTGTAAAATAGTTGCACACGCGGAATACTCAGGTTATACTTGACGAGCCAAGCATATACAGATATGGCCTCGGAACACGGAGACCGAAAGGTCGAGCGTGAATCATATAGTAGATATGATCAACATAACGATGTTCACCATTGAAAACTACTCCATCTCACGTGATGATCGGTTATCGTTTAGTTGATTTGGATCACGTAATCACTTAGAGGATTAGAGGGATGTCTATCTAAGTGGGAGTTCTTTAATTAATTTGATTAACTGAACTTAAACTTATCATGAACTTAGTACCTGATAGTATCTTGCTTGTTTATGTTGATTGTAGATAGATGGCTCGTGCTGTTGTTCCATTGAATTTTAATGCGTTCCTTGAGAAAGCAAAGTTGAAAGATGATGGTAGCAATTACACGGACTTGGTCCGTAACTTGAGGATTATCCTCATTGCTGCACAGAAGAATTACGTCCTGGAAGCACCGCTGGGTGCCAGGCCTGCTGCAGGAGCAATGCCGGATGTTATGAACGTCTGGCAGAGCAAAGCTGATGACTACTCAATAGTTCAGTGTGCCATGCTTTACGGCTTAGAATCGGGACTTCAACGACGTTTTGAACGTCATGGAGCATATGAGATGTTCCAGGAGTTGAAGTTAATATTTCAAGCAAATGCCCGGATTGAGAGATATGAAGTCTCCAATAAGTTCTATAGCTGCAAGATGGAGGAGAACAGTTCTGTCAGTGAGCATATACTCAAAATGTCTGGGTATAATAATCACTTGATTCAATTGGGAGTTAATCTTCCAGATGATTGCGTCATTGACAGAATTCTCCAATCACTGCCACCAAGCTACAAGAGCTTCGTGATGAACTATAATATGCAAGGGATGAACAAGACTATTCCCGAGCTCTTCACGATGCTGAAAGCTGCGGAGGTAGAAATCAAGAAGGAGCATCAAGTGTTGATGGTCAACAAGACCACTAGTTTCAAGAAAAAGGGCAAAGGAAAGAAGAAGGGAAACTTCAAGAAGAACGGCAAGCCAGTTGCTGCTCAAGAGAAGAAACCCAAGTCTGGACCTAAGCCTGAAACTGAGTGCTTCTATTGCAAGCAGACTGGCCACTGGAAGCGGAACTGCCCCAAGTATTTGGCGGATAAGAAGGATGGCAAGGTGAACAAAGGTATATGTGATATACATGTTATTGATGTGTACCTTACTAATGCTCGCAGTAGCACCTGGGTATTTGATACTGGTTCTGTTGCTAATATTTGCAACTCGAAACAGTGACTACGGATTAAGCGAAGATTGGTTAAGGACGAGGTGACGATGCGCGTGGGAAACGGTTCCAAAGTCGATGTGATCGCAGTCGGCACGCTACCTCTACATCTACCTTCGGGATTAGTATTAGACCTAAATAATTGTTATTTGGTGCCAGCGTTGAGCATGAACATTATATCTGGATCTTGTTTAATGTGAGACGGTTATTCATTTAAATCAGAGAATAATGGTTGTTCTATTTATATGAGTAATATCTTTTATGGTCATGCACCCTTGAAGAGTGGTCTATTCTTATTGAATCTCGATAGTAGTAATACACATATTCATAATGTTGAAGCCAAAAGATGCAGAGTTGATAATGATAGTGCAACTTATTTGTGGCACTGCCGTTTAGGTCATATCGGTGTAAAGCGCATGAAGAAACTCCATACTGATGGACTTTTGAAACCACTTGATTATGAATCACTTGGTACTTGCGAACCGTGCCTCATGGGCAAGATGACCAAAACACCGTTCTCCGGTACTATGGAGAGAGCAACAGATTTTTTGGAAATCATACATACAGATGTATGTGGTCCGATGAATATTGAGGCTCGTGGCGGATATCGTTATTTTCTCACCTTCACAGATGATTTAAGCAGATATGGGTATATCTACTTAATGAAACATAAGTCTGAAACATTTGAAAAGTTCAAGGAATTTCAGAGTGAAGTTGAAAATCATCGTAACAAGAAAATAAAGTTTCTACGATCTGATCGTGGAGGAGAATATTTGAGTTACGAGTTTGGTGTACATTTGAAAAATTGTGGAATAGTTTCGCAACTCACGCCACCCGGAACACCACAGCGTAATGGTGTGTCCGAACGTCGTAATCATACTTTACTAGATATGGAGCGATCTATGATGTCTCTTACTGATTTACCGCTATCGTTTTGGGGATACGCTCTAGAGACGGCCGCATTCACGTTAAATAGGGCACCATCAAAATCCGTTGAGACGACGCCTTATGAACTGTGGTTTGGCAAGAAACCAAAGTTGTCGTTTCTGAAAGTTTGGGGCTGCGATGCTTATGTGAAAAAGCTTCAACCTGATAAGCTCGAACCCAAATCGGAGAAATGTGTCTTCATAGGATATCCAAAGGAAACTATTGGATACACCTTCTATCATAGATCCGAAGGCAAGACTTTTGTTGCTAAATTCGGAAACTTTCTGGAGAAGGAGTTTCTCTCGAAAGAAGTGAGTGGGAGGAAAGTAGAACTTGACGAGGTAACTGTACTTGCTCCCTTATTGGAAAATAGTACATCACAGAAAACTGTTTCTGTGACACCTACACCAGTTAGTGAGGAAGTCAATGATAATGATCATGAAAGTTCAGAACAAGATACTACTGAACCTCATAGATCAACCAGAGTAAGATCCGCGCCAGAGTGGTACGGTAATCCCGTTCTGGAAGTCATGAGGCTAGATCATGATGAACCTACGAACTATGAAGAAGAAATGGTGAGCCCAGATTCCGCAAAGTGGCTTGAAGCCATGAAATCTGAGATGGGATCCATGTATGAGAACAAAGTATGGACTTTGGTTGACTTGCCCGATGATCGGCAAGCAATTGAGAATAAATGGATATTCAAAAAGAAGACTGACGCTGACGGTAATATTACTGTCTACAAATCTCGACTTGCTGCAAAAGGTTTTCGGCAAGTTCAAGGGATTGACTACGATGAGACCTTCTCACCCGTAGCGATGCTTAAGTCTGTCCGAATCATGTTAGCAATTGCCGCATTTTATGATTATGAAATTTGGCAGATGGATGTCAAAACTGCATTCCTGAATGGATTTCTGGAAGAAGAGTTATATATGATGCAACCAGAAGGTTTTGTCGATCCAAAGGGAGCTAACAAAGTGTCCAAGCTCCAGCGATCCATTTATGGACTGGTGCAAGCCTCTCGGAGTTGGAATAAACGTTTTGATAGTGTGATCAAAGCATTTGGTTTATACAGACTTTTGGAGAAGCCTGTATTTACAAGAAAGTGAGTGGGAGCTCTGTAGCATTTCTGATATTATATGTGGATGACATATTGCTGATTGGAAATGATATAGAATTTCTGGATAGCATAAAGGGATACTTGAATAAGAGTTTTTCAATGAAAGACCTCGGTGAAGCTGCTTACATATTAGGCATTAAGATCTATAGAGATAGATCAAGACGCTTAATTGGACTTTCACAAACAACATACCTTGATAAAATTTTGAAGAAGTTCAAAATGGATCAAGCAAAGAAAGGATTCTTGCCTGTGTTACAAGGTGTGAAATTGAGTAAGACTCAATGCCCGACCACTGCAGAAGATAGAGAGAATATGAAAGATGTTCCCTATGCATCAGCGATAGGATCTATCATGTATGCAATGCTGTGTACCAGACCTGATGTGTGCCTTGCTATAAGTCTAGCAGGGAGGTACCAAAGTAATCCAGGAGTGGATCACTGGACAGCGGTCAAGAACATCCTGAAATACCTGAAAAGGACTAAGGATATGCTTCTCGTATATGGAGGTGACAAAGAGCTCGTCGTAAATGGTTACGTTGATGCAAGCTTTGGCACTGATCCGGACGATTCTAAATCGCAAACCGGATACGTGTTTACATTAAACGGTGGAGCTGTCAGTTGGTGCAGTTCTAAACAAAGCGTCGTAGCGGGATCTACATGTGAAGCGGAGTACATAGCTGCTTCGGAAGCGGCAAATGAAGGAGTCTGGATGAAGGAGTTCATATCCGATCTAGGTGTCATACCTAGTGCATCGGGTCCAATGAAAATCTTTTGTGACAATACTGGTGCAATTGCCTTGGCAAAGAAATCCAGATTTCACAAAAGAACCAAGCACATCAAGAGACGCTTCAATTCCATCCAGGATCTAGTCCAGGTGGGAGACATAGAGATTTGCAAGATACATACGGATCTGAATGTTGCAGACCCGTTGACTAAGCCTCTTCCACGAGCAAAACATGATCAGCACCAAGGCTCCATGGGTGTTAGAATCATTATTGTGTAATCTAGATTATTGACTCTAGTGCAAGTGGGAGACTGAAGGAAATATGCCCTAGAGGCAATAATATAGTTATTATTTATTTCCTTATAATCATGATAAATGTTTATTATTCATGCTAGAATTGTATTAACCGGAAACATAATACATGTGTGAATACATAGACAAACTTAGTGTCACTAGTATGCCTCTACTTGACTAGCTCGTTAATCAAAGATGGTTATGTTTCCTAACCATGAACAAAGTGTTGTTATTTGATTAACGGGATCACATCATTAAGAGAATGATCTGATTGACATGACCCATACCATTAGCTTAGCACCCGATCATTTAGTATGTTGCTATTGCTTTCTTCATGACATATACATGTTCCTATGACTATGAGATTATGCAACTCCCGTTTGCCGGAGGAACACTTTGGGTGCTACCAAACGTCACAACGTTATTGGGTGATTATAAAGGAGCATTACAGGTGTCTCCAAAGGTAGATGTTGGGTTGGCGTATTTCGAGATTAGGATTTGTCACTCCGATTGTCGGAGAGGTATCTCTGGGCCCTCTCGGTAATGCACATCACATAAGCCTTGCAAGCATTGCAACTAATGAGGTAGTTGCGAGATGATGTATTACGGAACGAGTAAAGAGACTTGCCGGTAACGAGATTGAACTAGGTATTGGAATACCGACGATCGAATCTCGGGCAAGTAACATACCGATGACAAAGGGAACAACGTATGTTGTTATGTGGTCTGACCGATAAAGATCTTCGTAGAATATGTAGGAGCCAATATGGGCATCCAGGTCCCGCTATTGGTTATTGACCGGAGACGTGTCTCGGTCATGTCTACATTGTTCTCGAACCCGTAGGGTCCGCACGCTTAAGGTTACGATGACAGTTATATTATGAGTTTATGCATTTTGATGTACCGAAGGTTGTTCGGAGTCCCGGATGTGATCAAGGACATGACGAGGAGTCTCGAAATGGTCGAGACATAAAGATTGATATATTGAAAGCCTATGTTTGGATATCGGAAGTGTTCCGGGTGAAATCGGGATTTTACCGGAGTACCGGGAAGGTTACCGGAACCCCCCGGGAGCTAAATGGGCCATGATGGGCGTTAGTGGAAAAGAGAAGAGGCAGCCCTACATGGGCTGCGCGCCTCCCCCTTCCCCTAGTCCTATTAGGACTAGGAGAGGTGGCCGGCCCCCTCCTTCTCTTTTCCCCCTCCGCTAATCCTATTCCAACTAGGATTGGGGGGGGGGGGGGGAATCCTACTCCCAGAGGGAGTAGGACTCTCCTGGCGCACCCCTTGTGGCAGGCAGCCTCCCCCCTTTGGTCCTTTATATACTAAGGTAGAGGCACCCTAGAACACACAAGTTGATCCACGTGATCTATTCCTTAGCCGTGTGCGGTGCCCCCAGCCACCATATTCCTCGATAATACTGTAGCGGAGTTTAGGCGAAGCCCTGCTGCTGTAGTGCATCAAGATCGTCACCACGCCGTCGTGCTGACGGAACTCTTCCCCGACACTTTGCTGGATCGGAGTCTGGGGATTGTCATCGAGCTGAACGTGTGCTCGAACTCGGAGGTGTCATAGTTTCGGTACTTGATCGGTTGGATCGTGAAGACGTACGACTACTTCCTCTACGTTGCGTCAACGCTTCCGCAGTCGGTCTGCGTGGGTACGTAGACAACACTCTCCCCCCTCGTTGCTATGCATCACATGATCTTGCGTGTGCGTAGGAATTTTTTTGAAATTACTACGAAACCCAACATTTATATCCGTTGATTTTGTGTTAATGCTAAAGATAGATGGTTGGGATTAAAAAATAGATCTAGATAACGTTACTTCAAATATAAGGCACATACACAACCCAACACGTACTCGTATACGAAGATTCCTTTTTTTAACAGTCTATGGAAGTCTGACTTGCACACAAGCACAAACACACACACACACACAAAAAAAACACAATTCAAGTACGCAGCAAGGGGAGGTTAAGAGAATGGGCACAAAACACACCAAGGTAAGAACAACCAGAGGCGATTGCATCTAGCGTGAGCACCTGGAGACAAAAGAGCACGAGCGAGTGCTCCAAGGGGGCGGCCAGGAGCGAGCAGCACATAAACGTAAAGGCTAAAGTGTAGGCCGCCGGTCTCGTTAGAGGCGCACATGTACCCAGCGGACCACTCAGCTGATGATGGAGGCGTGGCTAATCCTTGTGAACGGTGAGATTATGCATGCAAGCACAACACGACTATGATGGATGAAGCTGTCACACAAGACCCCGGAAATCGTAAAGATGCATCAAACTATTGGCGCCATCGTCGTAGGATCATTGTGTCCACGTGAAGCTCTCCAACATAGTCGTGCAGAGTGTGCCAATGACGCTACCCACTATCTGCTACGTCCACATGCCATGACTTCGGACGACGATGCCCGGCACATGCATGGTTACACTAGAGTTGCTTCACCAACTTGCACGTCAAGCGAAACACTTCACCATGTGGAAGCCGCCGAAGACAAGTATGAGGAGCTCGGCACCATGACGCCGCGTCGCCGCTTGCCATCCGCTTCATCATGCTGGATGCCGATGAAGATGGAGACACGGAGCTTGGAGTCAAGACGCACGCTCTCCACTTTATCAAGCCGGTGTAGGGTGGACAGCGTCCGGACCGTTCTGGTTCCTCACCGAGCCACCTTTTGGACTAGCTGCCGGTGGTCCAGACTGGACCGGACCGACCACCCGGTCATGTTTTCAGGGACCGACGGGCGACCGCGAAGCCCGGGACGGACCGAGCGAACCGGCCAATCACCACCGGCAGCGACGTGCATGGGTGCAGCGGCAATGTAGGTGACGTGCACGGGTGTTGTGGCAAGGTGGGCGGCATGCTGTTTGAAGTGCGATGAGCCGCACGTATGTTAGCCATGAACCTGCACATGGTTGTTCATTAGCAGTTTTTCTGGTTGCATGCAAGTAATGTAGTGCGTGCATGAGCCTATATTTTTCTTTGTGAGGGCCCTGCCGAGATTAGTGGAGCAAGCCTGACGTGAAGTTAGTCTAAAAAATATTAATTTTTGTTTTGTTTTGAAAATAACACATACAGATAACAGATTAAGTTGATCTCCGGACACACGCACCATTAATAGATGTATATACTTCACTAAAAAAATATGTATATACAACTCTGCCACATGCATGTGTACCAACTACAATCTGATTTGTTACAAAATCAGCAGCAGACAAACATCCAAAAGAAAAAAACGAATACAAAGAATTGCGAAAATAGCGGAGAAGCACAACACACGCACTATGAGTTTCCTAATTGATTTCTATTGCCTCAAATTGACTATTTTTAGGATCACCTCACTTGATTTCCGTCTAGCACATAGACGCTCATTCATTTTCACGCGGACTAAGCAAGACTCGAATAATATGAACCTTAGGTGACAAAATTGACAAAAAAACCGCAAGAAAGAAAAAGGAGAAATGATCAAATAGAAATACATGACACGCGGTGGTATGAACACATACCGGGATGGTAGACAGCCAGCAAATTGAAAGAAAGCCTACGACAAATCTATATATATTTCATTAGTATTTAATTCATATTTTTATTTCTAAAAACGTAGACACCAATTAGGTTAAAATTAAGGTTTGAACTACAAATATGAGAATTTTAATTTAAACATTTATATATTTAAAGTTCTCATAATATACGTCTAATTTTTTGATCTGTTTTTACAAAATAAAATCCCTCAAAATCAAATAAAAAAATGATTGTTGAAAACATTTCATTCATGTGTTCTACGTATCTTGATAAGGCCAAATTTTTCATGAATTGTGGATGTAAATAATTCTCAATAAATCTTAGTACGGGACAATTTTTCTCTACCATTGTAACACACAGGTTCGAAAGTTTCCATAATTTTTTTACTCCGGATCATAACTCATGTTCTAAGTTTCATGTTTTGATCCTCAAATCATGCATCTTTTTATTTTGTCATCAGCAACCGTTGTCACTTGACATAGTTCCTCTATCTCATCAACCATGCTCCATAGAAACTCGTATGTTTCCCCGTTGCAACGCACAAGCATTTGTGCTAGTAATAATAAAGGGCGAAGGCTTTCATACCATTCATTTATATCCATTGATTTTATGTTAACGATAAAATTGACGATTGAGATTAAAAGTAGATCTGCACAATGTCACGTAAAATAAAAAAACAAGTAGTCCATAGAGAGTCCCTTCTCTTTTTAGAGTACGAGGGTCCAACACGCACACAAACATATTAGTTTTTTTAAATAACACTTATATATATTTTTCAGATTAATGTATGGATTTTTATCCACGTTTTTTTCATCCTATTATGATCTTTCCTAAGTCAGCCACGTGTGGGTTCAAATTATTAATAAACAAAGAGAAAGAAATAGAGGGCTCCCGCAAGAATTCGATTCTTGGTCTCCCATGTGGACTCTCAGGCTGCCAACTAGTTCGCCAATGTTGTGGCCATGTTCAGATATGGCGCCTGGTCCCTTTTGACCCGAGCAGCTGCATGTGTGTAAATTAAACAAAGAAACAAAAATAAGGACACTGGGATTCGATCCCTGACCTGAGTGGCCTGTGATTTATAAGGGCGCCTAGTTCATTTTGAAAGATAAGACGATTCTTCTTGTGGCGCAAGGATGTGGTCGAGTTCAGGTCTTTTCGGCGAGCAAATCGGTTGTAGTACGCTGCGAGCATGCAGAAATAGGGTGCGTCGGCGGCACAGGCATGCGGAGCAACTGCAGCTGTCGCGTGTGCAGTGATATATGCCAAAGGCCTGTCAAGGCAGCGTATAACAATCATGTAATCAATATTATCATATTTATTCACCCATTAAATAGTCCCATCTTGCTATGTTACACACTATTTTCACCGGTTTATGTATAATTAAGCCAATCATTAAGAAGATTAGAGCAATCGGGCAGCCCCGTTGGTTTAAGAAAAGGGATTTATGACATGCATGATAAAGGATTGTGTTAACTCCTTGGGTCAATCAAAGGAAAAAAGGAAAAAAAAATCACAAGGTGACTAAAAGGATGATGCACACGAAATGCCATTATGATCACTGAGAAGGCTGGAGCAATGAGCCGTTGGTTTTTAAAAAAATGGGATTCATGACATGCAAGATAAAGGTTGTTAAATTCTTGGATAATCATAGGAAAAAACATAAGGTGACCCAGGATGATGACGAGTCAAGCAACGGGCAAGATGACATAGAACATACGAACTAACCCTATATATCGCGCTGCCACTCCAGATACCGGAGGAACTCGCGATTTCCATGCTCAGTCGCACTCATGAAGCTCGTAATAATCGACAAGCAACGCTCCAAGGTGCTTCGAAAAGGTCGTACCACCGAAGGATCCGAAGTCTCCCATTGCAACGCATGGGCAAATGTGCTAGTCTTACCAAACAACGCAGGAAGGAGGTGGACAACTATGTGTGGGAGGTATAGGGCGTACAAATCATGTCCTCTGATTGCACCATCTTCAACGCCACAAGCGACTCGGATTGAAACAATGAAGTTGCATTCAAAGGCAAGGATTGGCCGCCATGCGCGCACCATCGTGTTCGGATCGATAAGGGACACATGGAGGAGGGATAACAGAGGGAGATCATGGACCAGAGGACTCGGGCGGATGGGGGAGCACATGCTGCGGCGGAGGCGTGGGTGCGCCTGTGTTTTCCCCAGATCATGCCTGCATGGGGATCGCAGGAGGGGAAGAGGGCTTAGTTAGTTTTTCCAAAAAAAATCTGATGTGTGCGTGGGCTGTTTCCTTTTCTTGCCGGCGTGAAAAAAGGAATGGTGGGAGAGAGACGGACGAAGGACGACGACGTAAGACGAAACACGGAACACTATGTTTTTTTAAGGTAGTGTAGATTAAGATATTGTACTATTGACCTCGCAAAAAAGATATTGTACAATTGAGCCACAACCAGATAGGCAACACGCTATTTAGGGCAAGTGATTTTATGTATGTATTTGGTTCACATATATTTCAAAGGAGAATCGTACAACAATCAACTCTTTCCATATGTTAATTATAAATGTGAACTAGTATTATTTTGAGCTTGATAAACAACTGAAAATATCAAAAGTTTAGGGGTATTTGTGTGGTTGCACAAGTAAGCTACCAACCCACTCAATTGTGCCACAATAATCAGATACAAACTTCATGCAAAACATCCAGAGAAAGAGAATTATGCCACAATTATCACATTCAAATTTCAGGGGTATCTTCTAGTATATACTAACATAAAGGGAGAAGCATTGAGAGAGAGAGTGTGTTTGTGTGTCTGTGAGAGAGAGAGGGAGGGGGAGAGGGAGAGGGAGAGAAAGAACCATGGGACTACCTTCGAACGTCACAATACTGCAAGGGGCCAGTGGACTAGGGCCCGCGCCGTGTGTAAGCGCTAAAGGAAATGTAAGGAGGAGTTTCACTGTACATCATCACCAGCGCTTATAAACCGGTCCTCAAGCCTCTCGGATGGCAACTTTAATTGTAAAAATTATCAGGACTGGAGTGCTTCATGCCACACGTGTGTCACTTATAATTTGGGAAAATTAATCCAGAAACAGTTTGCGTTCAGGAGGTCTTTAGTAGGGGAACGATGGTTCTCCTGGTTACACTTAGTCAGGAGGTTGATGGAAGTTCACCTCTTAGATAGGGGGGTACTTTGAACTAGAAGTTAACGGATAATGGAGTGTTCACGGTTAAATCGATGTACTTAGATCTTATAAATTCTGGCCCAATCCCACGATCAATTCACATTTGGAGAGTTAAGGTTCCCTTGCGAATTAAGATTTTTATGTGTTTGTGCACAAGCAGGTGATCCTTACCAAAGATAACTTATTAAAGCGGAGATGGGTAGATAGTTCACATTGTTGTTTTTGTGTTCGCGATGAAACAATCCAACACTTATTCCTTCATTGCCCTCTCGCGAAGTTACTTTGGAGGTCTGTTTATATAGCCTTTAACATTATCCCTTCAGATAGCATTGAAGCGTTGTTTGAAATGTGGCTAAATGGAGTGACTACTCATATTGCGTCTAGTATTTGGATTGGAATATGCGCACTTCTTTGGGCTATATGGAACTGCAGGAATGATATGATTTTTAATAGAACATCTATGATTAACTTCTTGCAGGATATCTTCAGGACTACGACATGGATCCGTGGTCGTTACTCACTCTTACGGCCTCCAGGGAGCAGCTGGTTATTGGGTGCAAATGATGGGAGATGGTAGCACGGATTATTTTGAACTGGTTTGGATCGCGGTCGCTTCATAGGATAGGTCCTTAGTGTCCTCTATCCAGCTGGCTGTGGCTTTGAGTTATTTACTTTTTATTTTTGCTCCTTTTGTGAGTTGTATTTTGCAGACCAGACTTTGTTGGTTGGAATTAATATAATAAAGTGGCCGCATGCATCTCTCCGATGCAGAGGCCGGTGGATGACCTCCTTTTCAAAAGAAGAAAAAAAACAGTTTGCGTGGACAGGTGTATGATTGTCCATGCATTCTTTTCTTAGTAACGGTAGTAAGCTGGCCGCGAAATCCTTCAACAAAGTCTATGAATTGTTCTCTTAGTGATAGTAATAATAATGACAGTAGCAATAATGCTTTCAGGATCGCATTGCTGTCGTACCGCTTTTGGGCTGTCGCATCCCTCCATGAGCACGGGCAGAACAACTTCCGCCGCCGCTGGCACATCCCAGGCTTTGCTCGAGGGCTCGTGCCGTGATTGGCGAGGGGATGGGTGGTGCACTGCTCGTGTCACCATAAATTTTGAGGTTTAGTTTAGGAAATATCGTAAAGACATACGATTACGAGCTGATTTGCTATTTTTGGAGCTCGGCATGAACGCAGCGTGGATCTGCTCCAACCGAACGTGCAGGGCGTTCAGGAACTGGGTGCGTGATCTCTAGCTACTCCCTCCTTCCCTGTTTAGCTGGCGCATACACGTTTTGAGATCTAAGTTCGATCATCGATTTGACGGGGATTATATATATATGTCATGTAAGTTATACCATTAAATTTGTATTTGACCGAATTAGTTTTTAACTCATGTACTAATGGTCACACGAAAAACAAGGACGCCACATGCGTTGAGACCAAGGGAGTACATAACATTCTTAGAAGCAAATAGCCCTGAAGCCTAAACAACAACGTGATTATACAAAATCGCCGTCCACCACATCATTATTAGACCGGCACACTGGGAAAGATGACCCGCGCCACGCATCGGCTCTGCGGAACGTCCAAACAAATGGCCCCACGCGCACTTCCATGGTCGCCGCCGCCGGCTGGCGTGTCCTGCAGTGATAGGCGCGCACCCCCGGCGAACAGCCAGATGAAGTCAAGGGCTGCTCGTGCTCCTCCACCTCCCTCGACCGAGCACAGCACAGGTGCCGCAACAGAGCGGCGAAGAAGACCACAGCGATGAAGATGGCGATGAAGATCGTAGTTGCACTAGCATCTGCGGAGCTGGTATAACCCATTGAATGGAGGACTGCTCTTAAAGCTGTTGCTCCTCGCGCGACAAGGCGAGGACGTACGGTAGGTGCTCAGCTTCACCAGGTGGGGTTAGTTAGTGCATATGATTATACCGTGATTATGAGCTACTTAATAAGGAATGTGTGGCGATGTTTCCAAGACATGGTATGGTCGAGGCGACAAAGAAATGACTTTGGTATCTCCGTTTCTTGTCAGCAGATAGCAAAGTTGATGATAAATACAATTGTGTTTCTTAACATAGTATAGACGTATGAAAATCATCCGGTTTGTATGAATTCGTCTGTTTTCTTCATATCCGCTTTAATATGTATATATGCGGGCCGGGATGATCAGATGGTCAGCTCCTATATCACTTGTCCACGGACGCGGACGCATCCGCAGACAAATACAATGTTTGTATTACGGGCCACGTTGGAGATACCATAAGCTGCCAGTCAGCAACATTGCATCTTCAAATCCTGGCCGGTTGATGATTTTGTTAATTCACAGCCGGTTCCAGTTCAAGCTTTCTGTCTAAAAAAATGTTATTTGTAAAAGTTGATGCACCGCCGGCAACCTGCTCTTTACCTCTGCTGTGTATCATGTGCAACATGCCTATCAGGGCCGGCCGGCAGTTACTTTTAGTGTATCCCAGACTGCAACGGTGCCGGCCTCTCCCCCTTCCAATATTTAAGCCCATCAGCATGAGGGAATCCTATGACCCAATATATATAGCTCTGTATTTAGCTGATTCAATCTGCTGCTGTTGCAGAGGGTTGAGTATAATGTTGGCCTAGACCTAACGCCGAGTACTTTCTGGCGATGGCGACGACCGACGACAGACGACGGTGACGAACGAAGCTTGCTGACAATCTCGACGAAATGCTTTACGTCAATACACACCGTAGTGCAAAGCTAGCTTGTACTAGCCAGTCTGCTCCTGATCAATCTTTTCGTAGGCAACACCAAAATCACACGTACGTGCACGGAGGCCAGCCGGCCGGAAACAAACGCACGCACACAAGTATTTGGATGATTGCCAGAGGCCCGTCTCGAGCGTGTTTTGCTTTATTGATCTCACGGTCTCCACGGTTCAATTACAGTGGTCCTTACATGTATCTACTATCCCTATAAAAGCACGAGAGTGCGGAGAACCAAATCATCTTATCCATCGGAACCGAGTAAATAGCATAAAACTACTACTTTACAGGCTAGGGTTCCAAAAAACTACCGGTTTTTAATTTTTCTCAGATAACTACCAAGTGGGTGGTCGGCTGTTTCAAAAAACCCTGGTGATAGTGTTTTACAATTAATCGTGATTATGACAGTTGGGCCTCATGTGTCAGAGCTCTAATTATTTGACCGTTTGTTTGACCGTTAGCTAGCATGCGGGACCCATATGTCAGTGTATTTCTGAAAAGCAATCAGCTCCCTGAAAATATTTTTATAAAGCAATCAGGTCCCTGCATCTTTTTCCAAAAAGCAATCGGGTCCCTGCTCGAGATCACAGCACCACTCGCGCAGCTCCTCTCGACGCCGCCTCGTTCAGCCGGCGAGCCGCGCCGGCAGCCGCCGGAGCTCACCGTCGTGCGACCCTGTCTCTCTTTCCTCTTCCTCGCGCCGGCTCGAGGTGGGTCCAAACGGGCGACGTGTTGGGGTCCCGGCGGGCGACGTGTTGAGGTCCAGGCGGAGCTCCTTGCCCGCGGCCACCGCCGACAGCTTCGCCGGCCTTCTCGAGCTCGCCGCCGCCACCGACGCGTACAGCCTGCGCCGTTGCTGGAGCGTGTGCCCGCTACCGCTGCCGAGGTCGGCCTCTGCTACGGCCGCCGGAAGGTGAGGGGCGGACGCGGTGGCTGGCGGCTGTCGCGCCGGGAAGGTCAGTGAATGGCGACAAGGACGGGGCATGCACGTGGCGAGAGGAGAGGAAGGGAGGTGAGGTGGCGCCGGTGAGGGGAGAGGAAGGGAGGTGAGGTGGCGCCGGTGAGACGAGAGGAAGGAAGGCACAGAGGAGGGATTACCTGAGAGGAGAAGAAAAAAGTGTGGAAGATACACTGACATGTGGGCCCCACATGTCAGTTAACGGTCAAACACACAGCCAAATAGATGGATCGTTTAGGTGCGGGCCTGACCTGTCATAAACAAGTTTAAATTTTAAGCAACAGGCATTTGGGGTTTTTTGAAACAGCCGACCACTTACTTGATAGTTATCTGAAAAAAAAATAAAAATCAGTAGTTTTTTGGAACCCTAACCTGTAAAGTAGTAGTTTTATGCTATTTACTCATCGAAACCTGCAATCCGATGGTCTACATCCTCCGGCCTACTAAACGTGTTTTATGCTTTAATTACTCACCATGCCATTGTTAATGAAATTGGCCACTTACGGAACGTAATCCCCTCGCTAATGAAACGACTTAAGCCCTACGCTCGCGAAACAGACTCCCCGCCACGCTCGGGAACTGCTCGCCCCCATGCTCGAGCCCACCACGCTTGGGAACCGCTGCGCCCCTGCCTCCCCATTCTCACCGTCAGTCGCCCCACCCCGCCCGCACCGGTCGCCTCCCGCCGCTTAGCGCCGCCGGTCGACAGGCTCCGCACCCGCCGCTAGCCCCCGCCCCGCCCGCACCGGCCGCCTCCCGCTGCTCAGCCCCGCTACTCGAGGATGCTTTGCCGGCTTCCTGCAGTTGCCATCGGCATCAAGCTTGGAGGGAACGAGCTCCTCTTGGCTCCCATCTGCCTCGCCTTCGCGACCACGGTCCTCCGCTCCGCTCGCCCTTCGTCGCCGGCCGCCGATCCTCTCCTCGGACGCCGCCCCGCCGTTCCTCTTCTGCTTCCCCGCGAGTGTGAGCAGCCCCCCGCCGGTTCTCCTCTTCTGCCCCAAGAAGGCGGGAGAGCGTGAGCATCCCGCCGGCCTTCATCTGCTGCCCCACAGAAGGACATGAGCGCGGGGTGGCGACGTCCTTTGAAATCCTTTAATTGGGTTACTGAGATTTAGTATTTCTGATCTTCTTCAGTCTTTCGAATAATCGATTGCTGAGATCTTGATCTTGATGTTGCATTTTTCTTGTTTTATTTAAGATTGGTTTTAGATGTAGAGCTGGGTTCATTTTGGATGTGAATGTTGGTTTTTAGATTACTCAATGGTTCATTGCAGAATGGTTTTGGTTGTTGGTGTAGGGAAGCTTTGCAACAATGTTAGACCCCCATTCAAGGTCATGTTCATCCCGGAAGAGCGGAGGCAGATTGTGTTATTTGCACAAGGTATACACAGTATACGTCTCTAACATCATGTCAGTTGATTAAACACGAGAAGAACTTCTATTGTTTTGTGAAAATACGGTCGTATGTCTTATAACATTGTCTTCCGCTGTAATCCTTGGTGCAGAATGCCAATTTTATGCCATCGAGATCATCAACCTTCCGATGGATCTGAGAAAGACACCACCTATTGCTTGTCTGAACTTGTGTTGTTCATTGTTTGTAGGTTTCCCAATCTCTCCTGAAGCTTATCCCTTTTGATAGAATCGAACAATTAGCCCGTCTCAAGGTCTTCCCAGATATGCGGCCTTGTTGGAACAAATGGAGTTGGAAAATCCGCATCACTTAAAGTCTTAGCTGGCAAGCTGAAACCTCATGTGGGATGATTCAAATTATATCTTCTAAAAAAAGATATTCCCTATATTGTGACCTGCTCAAGATAGTCTTATTTAGCTTTGCACTATTTTTTGTGCAGAATCCGGCAAGAGATCATTACATACTTCTAGGGTTCTGAGCTTCAGAATTATTTTACATGTATATTGGAGGACCTGAAGGTAATGCACTGCTACCTTACATACTTCTTTGGACAATTTTCTAATTTGCCAGGTTTAATTCAAGACTACAATTTTCTAATTTTCTAACTTGGACAATGTATGTGCCCCTTAGAAGACGACTTTATAAAATTCATATGCAGTACTATTTTTTGTGTGGGATGCATAGCCAGGACAACCTAACTATCTGATCTTTGGGATGCTACTTTTGTGCACACAGGCAACAAAAACCGGTAGCAACGACAATGTTTGCTATGTAGATCAATACCTGCTACATATGCATTGTTTCCTGTTATGATCAATTCCTGCTACACCTACATTGGAACCTATGATGCATTGCGAGACCTGGAACGGCTTCAATTTTGACTTTTTTTTTGTTTCAGAGCTGTTTAATCCAGCAATGAAACGCAAGTCATCGCCCATTCTACTCGTAGCATCGGCACAAACTGCCGTTGTTAACCATCATTATTCGGTCGTAATCCCGGCGTCCTCCTCCTGTTGTGCCCTTGGCTTATTGCCTCGAGGTGCCACCCAAATGCGCGTGGCTGCAAAAGTGTTTCATCATGGTCAGGTGCAGGTAGATGACAACAAGCTGCAGAACAATGAGTAGCTCGACAGAGGAGTACCGACGCAACGCTCGCCATAGGGAATTGGGAAGGTACAGAGTTGGGTACGTAATCTTCCTCGGTCGTCACTTTTTTTTAAACTATCTTCGCCACAGAATGATTCTTGATGGCACTACCTCTCATTTATGTTTCCTTTTCAGCATAATCATATCCCAGTGTGTTGTATATTCTTTTCTCCAATGAGGGTCTGTTGCATGACCAACTCATTTCGACCTTCTATCTGATTGCCAGTCTGGTGACGACTTTCTGATAATTTGTATGTCTTTTGGACTGGTTATTAGTTTCTGAAATTAAGGTACTGTGATTTGGGAGGAATAGATGTGTATGGACTGTTGTTACATTGCAGGAGAGTGAATTGTGATCATTTTCCTATTGTGTATACTCTGTTCTATGTAATCAGATTTTCCTTTAGCCTCTTAAAGATATTTCTCTACTTCTTTCTCATTGGTTTGTTTGCAGCCTGATTATATGTTGTATGTGCTCTCCCATTAATGTCTCAGGCCTATTAATCCATATATTAATTGTTCCTGAATTTCTGCAGGCTCCCCTGATCAATATATTTATTGGGAAGCTTGGTACAAGACAATCTTAGTTTGGGCTATGATGCAACAATAGGTATGTGCTTTTTAACCGTGTTTTGGGTGTTCATTTTTAAGTGCAGTACAAATGTCATGTTTCATATTTCTCCAACAGCGTAATAATCTTTAGAGGTTCGGTAGTTAACTCTTGCATATAGGTACTCTCATATACATGTTTCTATCCTTTTACCTATTTTTGTTTGCCATTTGTTTACGTGGGCGCTTGCTAATTTTACAAGTTATCTATTGTATATTGCCATGATGCTTTTGATGCCAAAATCATGTTTTTTGCTGCTCATGTTGGCACTGTCCTCCCCATTCTCCAGGTAAAGTTTTAGGTCTAAGCTCCGATGTTCTATACAAATGGCAGATTTCAAAAATAATGAAGTATGATGTGCATGTTTCATGGATTATAACAACATCTTGGTTCTTTATTTTAGGTTCAAGCTGAGTGAACAGTATTTGTGATCCAAGTGACTGGTTTTAGCTTGTCAACTTGACATATGTATGCATGAATCCCAATTTTCACATCCTTTGATTCTTTGGGTCATTTTAGAACCTCCGATGTGTTTTTATTTGCAGTACACAGCGTCGACGATGCTCTAGGACTAACAGAAAAACACTTTTGCGTTGCACAAGGTATCTTATCTCTGAAGCTAAAAATAAAGAACCAAGATGTTGTTGTTGCCTTCATCCTCCTTAATATCCGTACAACAACAAGCACGACAACCTAACTTGCCTCTCTTTGTTTGTACTCCCTCCATCCAGAATACTTGTTGGAGAAATGGATGTATCTAGAACTATTTTAGTTTTAGATACATCCATTTTTATCAATTCTAGGACAAGTATTTTCGGACGGAGGAGCTCTCTCCAAAAAAGATAAAATTACAAAATCTGCTCAAACAGTGCACTTACATTTTGACTAATTTTCAGTGAATTTGTTTTTTTTTTGTAGAGAGCTCCTTGAATGTTATTTGAGCACCAAATTTTGCAAGCGCCCATAACATTTGTTGATAATCATTCACACAAAGTTTCAGAATTTTTTGAAATGTTTTGGTACACGTTTTCTTGCGTGGGTGCACCGAGCCTGGGTGTAGAAAAACTACTCTCTATTTCATAGTGACATGCCAAACTGTAATTGTTGGAGATGCTACAGGCACTCCAGGTCCAACAACCCACATCGTATCTGAAATTGAATATTAAAAGTGGTTAACTTATGGCCTTGCTATTTGGAATCTTGAACAACTTCATTTGTTGCCGACTATAGAAATATACAATCTACTGATTTAGCCACATTTGCAGATCTTATGTTATTACTGCTAACATTCTTTTGATAAATAGGTTTTGATTGCCAAAGCTAGACTTGACTGAGCAGATACATTGACGATGTTCATCAAAGGGTTGTTGGATATCTTGACCGGTCTGCAGTACTTGGAAGAAAACTTCCTAGGTAACGTTCAGGAGATAAATGATTTTAATGTTACATAGCACACTCCTCTCTGCATGTTCCATGCCAAGTGGAGCAAACCCTGTTTTACTGCTTTTGTGTGACTGTAGTTTGGAACAAGATTCCTTCAGTGGGTTCTACATTTTAAGTTTAATATGAGAAATGTTGTCAAATTATCAATATGCACTTATTATTGTAACTCAATGTGAATCGAGTTCTTTGTATTTCTTTGTGCTTCTTACTGGGTATTATTTTTTAAGGCCACTCTAAGCAGAGAGAATCAAAACAAAGGATGGTAAGCTGAAACTTACTGCATTTGTTTTTGAAAAACTACCATTGTTTCCAGAACACACATAAACTATAGCTTTTTAGTAGCAACATCCATTCTTATTCTCAGATTCTCAAATGCAGTGGTGCATGAAAATAGATTCCTAGCCATAGGGAAAACTATGTTGTGAAGCCCAATAAAACTTGAGAAAATGGGTTAATGATGTGGTCCAAGCAAGCTTAAATAAGAGGTAAAGACGCCCAGATCCTGGGATTACCAAAGTTAACGTTTACGTGGCATTCTCATGTGACAATGCTCGTGCGACCATGGATTTAATTGTAAGACGTACTAGAGGTGAGTTCATTATAGCAGCGTCTCAGAGGTATGCAAATATTCCAAACTCTCTGGTTGCTGAAACACTTCTCTCCAGGATGTGGTACGTACGACCTGTGAAGGAGGAAGAATGGCCTGATGTTAGCTTTCAATATGATTGTCAGGTACTGGTGGAGATGTGGAACTAATGAAAAGAGAACATATTAGACATTATGGGCCTCCTGTGTGAAATTGAGGAGCCGAGCCAAGCCTTTTGTCCCTTACGGTGTCTTCTATTCTTAGAGGCTGATTTTTGTGTGCAAAGCTGCCCCTGCAGGTTAGTGACCGGAGACTGTGGCATAATGCTGCTCCGGATCAACTTGCTTTTTGATGCAAACTGACAGTAATCATGAGGAAGAGAGCTGAGCTCCTTTGATTGTGAAAAAAGTCCCTTTGATCTTTTGGTGTTAAGAGGATTGTACTTCACAATATTGGTTCAATGCCGTTGATATTTTTATGTGAGATATCTGCTTTCACATACACATACACATACACAATATTGGTTCCTCTCCCTCTTTGATGAATCCCGGTGACTGATTCACATACACATCTTCTTCTAACTCATCATTCAAAAACGCGGATTTTACATCCATGTGATGTATCTTCCATGATTCCTGAACCGCAAGAGCGATGAGTAGTCTCACCGATTCCATCTTTGCAATGGGAACGAACACTTCTTCGAGGTCCACACATTTCTCTTGCACGTACCCTTTGGCTACTAGCCTCGTTTTCTGCTTCACGCACCCTTTGGCGTCATTCTTGATCTTAAATTCCCACTTGAGATCCATGGCTTTTTCATTGTTGGGAAGATGCACAAGCTCCCATGCATTGTTGTCGTGGATCGACCTCAACTCCTCTTCCATTACCCGGCGCCAACACTCCTTCGTGTTCGCATTCTCAAAATCCGCCGGCTCCTTGGTGCTTCCTAGACACCGTCGCTCACACATTTTCATCTTTTCTGGGTCAATTGTCCGAAGAGACTTCTCCGGATGTATGTCGAACACCAGTCCGAGATGCATAGGTGTAGATGATGGTGTCCTTTTATCCTGTACTTTTGGAGACGATACAGAGTTTTCTGCTCCATGCATTCCATTTGACGAAGCAAAAATACCATCCCAAGCTTCTATTGCTAAGCTTCCTGTCACTGGTGTAACACATGGACTACAACCTTTGGCTGGACTTCTATCATGGCCCGTTCCTGGGCTGCAACTTGCCCCGTTCATAACGCCTCTAGCTGGACTTCCATGGCTAGTACACAGCACCGGTCTTTGCTTGCTGGCAGAAACCGCCGAGCTAGATGCACCAGTGACCAAGACTTCTTTCAATGTTGTACATTAAGGTCTCGATCTCCTCTAAAACACACCAAATTTGTATTGTTTTCTTTCTCAGACATGCACTCATCTGGACAATCGCCACTCCACTCAGAAATTATATATGCCCTTAATCGATCATAAGCACAATCCAGATATATATGGACATTCTATTAAATTGTGATGCCGCTTAATACAAGTAATTCACATATCTCAACATGAACCAATGCTCCAGTTTCGTTTCAGTAGGATGTCACAGCTAGCCGTCCTGACTGAACTCTGAAGCAGGGGTAACACTTACTTGAAACTCTGAAGCAGGGGTGATTGGTTGCTGCAACTAAATCGCAGCAACTCCAAGCCTTGTAATTAAGTTTACAGTAGGTTGAGTTGATGTCGTCTCTCGTGTGGAGTGCTGAGCCGATGAGACGTGGGATGATGCATGAAGGGGTGTTTATGTACATGTACAGGATGCTAATTCTTCTGTTGGAAAAACGTAGGCCTTCAGCGCTCAGCGGCTGCGCGTGCTTCCTCGGCGGCTGTGCCTACCGACTCGCCTACGGCGATAAGTCTGTGTCAATGGGCCAGCTCGCCAAAGACTCCTTCGCCTTACAGCAGGGCAAGGTGGTGCCGGACCTCGCCTTTGGATGTGGCCAGTACACCACCGGCAACTTCTCGTCCAACGAGTCCGGCTTCGCCCGCGGGCCATTGTCGCTGCCTGGGCAGCTCCGTGTTGGCAGCTTCTCCTACTGCTTCACCAGCATATTCGAGTCGAGGAGCAGCCCTGTTCCTGGGCGCCCCGGACGACCTCACAGCGCACGCCATGGGGCCTTTCCTGTCCACTCCCTTAGTACGGGTTCCCGACTCCGATGTGTACTACTACCTCTCTCTCTCTCTCAAAGGCATCACCGTCGGCAAGGTGCGGTTGCCGGTCCCGGAGTCCGCGTTCACGCTCAAGACGGACGGCTCCGGCGGGACGGTCATCGACTCCGGCACAAAAAAGAAGAGAAGAGATGGCCGAAAACAGGGAACGAAAACAGAGGAGGCTTACTCCTCAGGGTTCAGGTTTTGCACATACATGAAATGGACAAGCACCTTGAATATGTAGCGTAACCTCCTTAAACGCGTAATGAATCATCAAACATGAACTAGTTAACTGACTACCTTCGAAATGGTCGATTATGCAGAATTGCTCACATATGTTGTTTGGATAGAACAGCCAAGTTTTGCAAGTTTGAATGCGAACTTCTATGACGTGTTTGGTTGCTTGCATACATCTCGACGAGGCCCGCGCGGGAAAAATCCAACCTGTTTGATTGCCTGTATACACTATTAGGCCTGCATAGCATATAACTTAAAGCATCTTTGGACCTGACTCGCTCGAAACACTCAGATCGACAGTTTCTCACGAGTCAGGCCGAGCCGAGCGCAAGCGAGTGCACCCTTGCACGAATGGAGACCGGAGGGATGCGAGGTGATTAGGTGAGGTCTCTTCAACCTCCACTAAGCTCCTATCTATTCTCCTTCCTCTGATCTACACAACGGTGCTTCGGTTCGAGGTAAGCTCTACACGAAAAAGAGACACCTCGATGCTACGGTTCCATTCAGGCGATCGGTTCGTAGTTTCGTCGGCCGTAAATTCTTAATTTTGTTTTTCCGTTTGGAGCTATTTTGGATGAATTTTGTCAGATTCTTCGCGCGCGATTGATTATTTGAAATTTCCTTTGACCAGCAGCCTAATCTCGCGGTTTCTCACAACATTCGTGTTGTAAGTTTTTGGTTTCGACGATCGTAGCTTCATCTCTCTTTGAGCAGCAGTCTAGTGCACTGACGCCGCCATGTCGAGCTCCTCTGTCCTCTTCTCAGAACCCTCTTATTCGTCCCTCTCGATGCCGAAGCCCTCCCCCCTTGATCTCCTTGCCCACGTCCTACTACACTAGAGTCGTTTCTGGCGTCGCTCATCTCGGCCTACTCTCTGTCTTCCTCCTATTGCACTGACGCTGCAATGGCACGCACATTGCTTTCTTGTGTCCTCTGCCTCCGTGCACACTGCAGTTCGCCACGCCGCCGATGGGGTCGATCATCTTGGCCTCCTCTCTCTCGCCCTACTACACTGAAGTCATTTCCGGTGTCGATCATCTCGGCATCCTCTCTCGTCCATTGCACTGACGATACCATGGCGCGGGCACTGCATTCTCCTCCTCTGTCGACTGTCTTTGCGCGAGCACCGCAACTAGTTCGCCGACGGTGTCGCTCGCCGTGCCGCCGATGGGGTCGCTCGTCCACAACTCCATGCTCGTCATGTCGGACACGGCGTCACGGTCACTATCCACCGTAGTCGCCATGGTCCGGTGCACACTGCATTTATTCTTCCCCTTCCTCTGCTAGCTCTTAACCCTGTGTGCTAAGGGCAAGTGCTAGCTCTTAATCATACCCCATGCGGGCAACCAAACAGCGTGTAGTTGTATGCGTCGAGACAATGCAGGCAACCAAACAACATGTCAAAGTTGATCCACTAATGCAGGCAGTCCATATGCAGGCAACCAAACAACTTGCAGTTGTCGCATATGCGGTTGTTTTTCGAGAGCCAGGCTGAATGGAGAAGTGTATGCAATGCGGATACTGTAGCCGATGGCAACCAAACACGCCCCTAGATCCATTGTCGGATGCAGATTGTTTGTTCTGTAGGATAGGATCCAACTAATGAATGTAAGCTCAGGAATTGAACAAGGTATGAGAAATAACCAACCAAAAGGATCGAGCCGTTACCTTTGAGTCGTCGGTCAACAGGTGTAAACTATTTTTTGAAATGGTCACTAGGAGAAATGTTCTCCACCTGAATATATTTCAAAAGACCATAATGCCATGAGATTGATCCAGTTTATAAGAAAAACCGGATCGAAAACTTGAACAAGTCGTGACCTTGTTTATGAGGAAAACCGAGGCGGAAAACCGTACAAGAGATGGTAAAACAAGAGAGTGAATAACATAAAACTACCACAATTCGCGTTAGGGTTTCAAAAACTACCATAAATTTATTTGTGACTGATAACTATCAGAATCGGCGTTGGCTGTTTCAAAAAATCCAAATCGCCGAGTGCTTTACACTTGATCGCGATTATGACAGGCCGGGCCCGCACCTAAACAAACCGTCTGTTTGACCGTTTGTTTAACCGTTAACTGGCATGTTTGGCCCACATGTCAATGTCTCTTAAACTCTAATAAAAATATCTCAGAATATATGGCCTAATTGTTTTATAGAATAGTCCCTGTAAGTTTTTTAAAAAAGCAATTGGGTCCCTATAAGTTTAAAAAAGCAATCGGGTCCCTGGGAGAAGCTGTATTCGCCATGAAGAATGGCGTCGGTGCTTCTGCGGTCGGCGTCCAAGTCGCAGGCAGCAGCGTAGCTGGTGGTGGAGCAGCTCGAGGCGCCGGCAGCTCGGCGGTGGCAGGTCGCGGGAAGCAGCGTGGCCCGCGGTGGAGCAGCTCGACGCGTCGGCGCCCAGGTCGTGGGCAACAGCGTGGTCGGCGGTGGAGAAGCTCGACGGGTCGGTCGATGGTGGCGCCAGCTCGAGGTGGTGGCGGTGTGGCCGACCTCTGCGGGGAGACGGGGCTCGTCGGGCCCGTGCACCTCCGTCATGGCGGCGGCGTGGCCGACCTCGGCGCTGGCTCGAGCTGGTGGTCCATGGCGGCGCCGGCCTCGGCGCGGAGGCGGGGCTCCTCCAGGTGGGCAACGGGCTCTGTCCAGGTGGAGTCCTTGCCGGTCGCGCCTGCTTCTCCTTGCCGGCTGCGACACGCTGCTCCTTGCTGGCAGCGCCTGCTTCTCCCTCCTTCTCCCTTCTGCTCCCTGCTGCTATTCTTTGCCAGTCGCCGTTGTTGCTGCTCCTTGCTGGCTGGCAGAGAGAGAGAGAGAGGGGGGGAAGAGAAGAAGAAGGAGGAGGAGGAGGTGGAGGAAGAGATAACTGACATGTGGGCCTCACATGTCAGTTAACGATCAAACAGACGGTTCGTTTAGGTGCAGGCCCGACCTGTCATAAACCAGTTTAATTTCTTAGCCACGGATGTTTTGAAACAGCCGGCATCGATTTTGATAGCTATCAATCATAAACAAATTTGTGGTTGCTTTTTGAAACCCTAACACGAATTGTGGTAGTTTTATACTATTCACTTGAAAACAGGAAGAGAGACATAAGAAGTGGACGCCCCAGACAAGGCACGCCTAGTTTGCAAGTAAATGGAGAGAGTCATCAAGGGATCACAAATACCAAGACTTGGCAAGCAAACTAACACACCGCACCGGCGTGCGTACCAAACACCACTGCGCAACTGAGGAGCATCCTTCTTGTGTATTCACATGGACAGTGTATTGCGTGATGGAACTGATGCTTTCTTGTGTGTTGGCAAGGACAGTGAATTGTGTGAGAGGAAGCATGAAGACAAGTGTGATGGAGAAGAAGCCGTTCGCATCGATGAGTGGTGATGTGACGAAATGCATATGTGTATGCTCCTGCTCAAAACATAGAAATAACTAGCTGTGTATGTATGCTTAAATAACCACTGAAAACCCCTAATCGAGGGATGCATGTAGTACATCAGTTCAGCACCATGAGCTTTTTCTGAAAATCAATGGACTTTTTTCAGGTTTGTGAACTTTTCTTCCAAAATAAAGAACTTTTTCAAAATCCATGAACATTTTCAAATTCACGATTTTTTTCCAAATAATTCAAAAAAAAGCGATACAATAGTGACTCTGTGAAATAAAATAGTGCGGCGTCGTTGTTTATTATGTTTTGCTGCTGTGACAATTTAATAACGGTGGCTAGTGGGGCACGTACCTGTGAAATCCAAGCTCGTGAGAGTTCGAGACCTATTTTTTACGAGCTTTGCGTTCGCTGCTCGTTTCGTGGGTCGGCCCAACAGAGCGACCGCCCGATTCCCGTGGCTTCATGCTTTAACTTTGTCTTTTTTAGGAAATTCACGCTTTAACTGATTGAGGGCCAGCCTAACTGATGGGCCGAAGATGATGACGGCCCAGTCTAGAAACGAACTAACGGCAGCGCCTGCTGTTCGGATGTTTAGTGCCACACCGCTCGTCTACGAAGGTGCTACGCGGCATAAATAGCCCGGTGCTGAGCTCCCATCGCCGAGGATGCAAAGCTCATTCATTAGCTCTGCTGAGGCAAAGAGCTTTCGCTACGTACTTCTGGCCGGGCCTGTCCTGTCGGCCTCTTACCCTAGGTCACCCTCGCTGTGTGTTGGGGGTTAGAAGTATGATGCGATGTCAGTCTTTTTTTACCTTTTTTTTGTACTAATATTTTTCCTTTTCAACGGCTCATAGGAATGAGATGTTGTCTTTTCTTTCATCCCTTACTATTTTCCTTCAATATTTTTTATTTTAGTGCTCTATTGTTTTGGCTTTCGATGGCTCAGAGGAAGGTGATGTCATCTAACACTCCACTAATATTTTGCCTTTTCTTTTATCTTTTTTATTTTCCTAATATTTCGCAATTTTAGTGCTCTATTTCTTCCACTATTTTCCTCTAATATTTTTTATTTTAGTGCTCTATTCTTTTGGCTTTCGATGGCTCAGAGGAAGGTGATGTCATCTAACACTCCACTAATATTTTGCCTTTTCTTTTATCTTTTTTATTTTCCTAATATTTCGCAATTTTAGTGCTCTATTTCTTCCACTATTTTCCTCCAATATTTTTTATTTTAGTGCTCTATTCTTTTGGCTTTCGATGGCTCAGAGGAAGGTGATGTCATCTAACACTCCACTAATATTTTGCCTTTTCTTTTATCTTTTTTATTTTCCTAATATTTCGCAATTTTAGTGCTCTATTTCTTCCACTATTTTCCTCCAATATTTTTTATTTTAGTGCTCTATTCTTTTGGCTTTCGATGGCTCAGAGGAAGGAGATGTCATCTAACACTCCACTAATATTTTGCCTTTTCTTTTATCTTTTTTATTTTCCTAATATTTTGCAATTTTAGTGCTCTATTTCTTCCACTATTTTCCTCCAATATTTTTTATTTTAGTGCTCTATTTTTTTGGCTTTCGATGGCTCAGAGGAAGGAGATGTCATCTAACACTCCACTAATATTTTGCCTTTTCTTTTATCTTTTTTATTTTCCTAATATTTCGCAATTTTAGTGCTCTATTTCTTCCACTATTTTCCTCCAATATTTTTTATTTTAGTGCTCTATTTTTTTGGCTTTCGATGGCTCAGAGGAAGGAGATGTCATCTAACACTCCACTAATATTTTTCCTTTTCTTTTATCTTTTTTATTTTCCTAATATTTCGCAATTTTAGTGCTCTATTTCTTCCACTATTTTCCTCCAATATTTTTTATTTTAGTGCTCTATTTTTTTGGCTTTCGATGGCTCAATGGAAGGAGATGTCATCTAACACTCCACTAATATTTTGCCTTTTCTTTTATCTTTTTTATTTTCCTAATATTTCGCAATTTTAGTGCTCTATTTCTTCCACTATTTTCCTCCAATATTTTTTATTTTAGTGCTCTATTTTTTTGGCTTTCGATGGCTCAATGGAAGGAGATGTCCTCTAATATTTTCTGACTTTTTTATTAGTCTTTTTTTCATATTTTGCTCTAATATTTCGCAATTTTAGTGCTCTATTTTTTTGTTTTCGGTGGCTCAATGGAAGCTCTTTCCTCTAATATTTTGTCTTTTCTATTAGTCTTTTTTTAATATTTTGTTCTAATATTTTGCTATTTTGGTACTATATTTTTTTCTATGAGCGGCTCAGAGGAAGGCGATGTCCTCTATCTATCCTATAATATTTATCCTTTTCATTTATTAGTGTTTTTCTCTTTTGTTCTATGGAAATCATATTTGGCGCAGTGCCAAATACGTGACAACCCCCTGCGAACGTTCCTTGATGTTGCCTAGTCGCTTTGCATGGATTTTAGTGCGCTTACCCTGACAAGTCAACGTTGGGCGATAGTTCGCTTGGGAAGGATAAGACTAGAAAGGATTCATGTATATCCTTCCCACGTGGACCCCAGTGCCCATTCCCTTTCCCACTGCACACTAAGTGAACGAGAAAGGGGGATTCATGGCGTGTAGCATTGTCCGCTTCCTCGCCCGATGACCCGCGGGGGAAATACGACCGGAGATGCTTAATTAGACACCCCCTACTATCGAGATAAGCACTGGTGCTTAAGAAAAACTCATTTTATTTTTACCAACCACCTTTCATTGTACAAGGCCATAGGGTTAACAAGCTACAGCTTGTCCGGACTGAAGCAAGTAGCAGTTACAACAGGACTAGAACTTCTTCTCATGCTTGCTAGTTGGAGCTGGAACTGCAATAATCAAATTCCAGCCTTGCAAACATGGTCTGAAGCACAAGTTCTAGAGATTAGCATTGCATTCGTTTTTCAAATATGGTCAAATATGGTCTGGTTTTTCTAGTTTTAGGAAGCTTCTAGACGATTCCTATTTGGTTTTTATTTTCTTTACTGGTATTACAAGCTTTTATCTCTTATTATTATTTTTATAAAATATACTATAATGGAATTTCCAAAAATGTTCACATTTCTAAAAGAAAATAAAGTTCACAAATTCCAATAACTTTTTAGAATTTTAAGAAATCTTCACAAAGTTTTAATAGTATTCACAAATTTTTATTAACATGTTTCAAAATTTGAATTTTTTTGTAAAATAAAAGAACATTTTCAGAAAATCCAGATAACTTAGAAATCATGAAAATTTTGGAATTGGAAACTTTTTTAACATTTGACAAAAAAAATAATTTCTAGAACTTTTGTCCATTCTAGAATTATTTTTAAATTTCTAAAAATTTATTTTCAAGATTTTTTTAAAATCAAATATTTTCAGTTTAAAGTTTTTCAATACTACTGTAGCCGGTTTTTGCTGGGAAGAAGAAGGAAATGCCCCTTTTACCCAATAGCTAAGGTAGGTCGGCCCACTAGCTGCCCATATGTGATTGCTCGTAACGAGTGGGTACCACATGATGCAGTCATGTGCCATTGGCCCGCGTAATGTTGTTTTTCTTCGACTTTTCAATCAGTTTGGTTTTAAGCAATATTTCCGTCAATTTCTTTGTAGATTTTTTGTTTTCAGAAGAAAAACATATTTTAAAAAAAGTGACACTTTGAAATCATTTTTTGCGACAGGAACACTATTTTAGTTACACGTGTATTTTTTAATATTACATGATAATTGTAGAAACATAGATGAACTTTATATAAAAATGCTTGAACACAAAAAAATGGTCATAGTGTAAATGTCCGCGATGTTTAAAAATCTGATCACCATATAATTATTAAAAAATACTTGCCATGTCTTTACCTTTAAAATATTCATATATACACAAGAAAAAATATTATAAAAATGAAAAAGGTATAAAATTAAAATTAAAATAAGTAAGAGACATATGAATAGTTTCTTTTGACAACCTAGAATATTTTAGAAACTTCAGTTGACAACGTGTCTAAAAAGTTATTTTTTCTGTGGCACGTAAACACTTATTTTCTAGAGAATGCTATCATGGTTAGCTTTATTAATTAAAACACACTTACATCGTCAATTAACAGAGGAAGAATAGGGGTCGGGGGATCATGAAACCAAAGACAAGTGTCAACACAACACTCTCACCCAAGGTGTGTGCAATAAAATTAGCCTCTCTTTGTCTCTTGGACAGAACAAAAACTCCACTTTAATGAAGGGACTGTCTATTTGACAGCCGGATGAAAGCTATTGGGCTTCAGTCATATTTTTTGGACCAACCACAACTTGAAAAGTGTCCACAACTTGAAAAGTGTCCACTGTCCTTTTGTATGTTCCTGTTCTTGTTTGTCGCTGTATCTATCCCAGCTACGCTCTATCCTTTTAATGGTTCTGCAAGAATCACAAACATGGGATCCTAGAGAGGGAACAACACGAATACTAAACGGGTCCACACCTGTTTGAAACCCGATAGAAACAGAAGAAGAGATAACAAACAAGACTTTAGGGATAGACTGAACCAAATAATGCATAAATTGGTGTCAGCCTTTCAAACATTCTGGACTTTATTTTGATCATTTACATAAGGTCAAATTGTACAAAAACAAAAACATTACTTAAAGCTTGAACAAATAAAAATACATAAGAAAAAAATTGATAACATAATACTCTCTGCTAATCTGCAGATTGCTTCCATGAATAGTACTTCCAACTGTTGGAAAATTTCAAAGTTGGAGTAGATGATATGTTTTGGAATTTAACTTCAGCATTCAATCTTGGGGAAAAACCATCACTAACTTTGAAAGAGGACCCAACTAAGCAATCCAACACTTTGATAACCTTGAACAACTCCAACGAGTTGCTTCATGGTCTGAAGACAACAAAAAGAAGAAACATGGAACTAGATGAGAATAGTGCACTGCAAGATGGTGAAAAGCACACTATCAAAATCTCAGACTTCATAGAAAATGGAACATCCAATTAATGTGATGAAATAATAGTAAAAGTCCGAAAAAGCACACTGCAAGAAATCCATCAATAGCACTGTAAAAAATGAAAATAAAAAAATACTTTGACCATAGCTTGAAAACACTATAAAATCATATCAGAGGTGTTGTAAACAAAATACTAGGAGCTACCAGAACTTACAATAAATGACACCATTGTTTACTTTGATCATAAAACTATAAATCTTACTGAAGCACATTGTAAAATCAAATCAGAGGCGCCGTAAAAAGAATGCTATGAGCTACCAAAACTTACAGTAAATGTGACAACACATTTACTTTGATCATAAAAATAGTAAATCTTACTGAAGCACATTGTAGAAAATGAAACAATGGTACTGTAAAATCAAAACTTACAGGGGCAATGTAAGTTCAGATCAGAGGCACTGTAAAAAAAATACTAGGAGCTACCAACACGAAATGAGAATTGAAGAGAACAATAACTAATTACTTACATGATTCACATAGAAATCAAACAATGCTTAGTCTAAAATACCATCATCCATAGACAAAACTTGGAAAAAGCAAAATGAAACTTAGTTAAAACTAGGGTGCAGGAAAATCAAAACAAGCAGGATAGTCTATTGAAAAGGAAAATTTAAACCTGCGACACGTTGAAACAATCATCATCAGCATAGTCGTCGGGGATAAAAGGTTTCTCTTAAGAATCTACACTATCATGAGGAGAAAGGTCATGGGTTCCCTGCTCACAACCCTTCATCAATCTGCCCATTTGTTTCACTAACCATGGTCAAATGATTATGATAGTAAACTAATAACAACAGTTGAATGAACACCCTCCAAAGACTGACACGGTAAACTAAATCATTTCTATCATTCACAAAAAGAATATATTACAGAGAGAACCACTTACATAATAACTAACTAAAAATCATAGAAAACAATCAGGACTGCAACTAAGACACACAAAAAGACCACCTAAAATATGCCACGGCTACACCAGGAAGCACCACATGTAAATGTAATCACATGGATTACATTGTAATTCACTGAAATTACACTGTGATTAACAGTATAAGTGCACTGATGATACAGTGTAATTACACAGTAAATACAATGAAATTACAATCAAATTTACACTGGAATTTTCAGTGCAAAGTAATGTAAGTCACAGGACACTACTAGTAAATTAGACAATTACATTGTGAATACACCGAAATTTACACTGGAAATTTCTGTACAAAAGTATGCTAAGCTACATTGTTGTAAAGCACTATGCAATAACGCTGGACTATAACATAATTAAACTGGAATTGCACAGAAAATTATACTGGAAATTTCAGTGCAAATCACTGTAAGTAACACTAAAATTACTAGAAATTCCAAGTTACACTGAAAATATCACTATAAATTGCACTAAAATACTTAAAAATTCAGAGTAAATCATTGTAAGTTACACATTACTTTAAAATTACAGTGAAAATACATTGAAATTAGTGTAATATACACTGTAAGTTACAGGGTTGTACACCACTACACAATTACACTGGACTACAATGTAATTAAATTGAAAATTCCACTGGAACTTACACAAAAATGGACACATAATCGAGAAACCCCAACTACAGACCATGAGACTCAATCAACCAGGGGATTAAGCATCTGCATCCTACATCCACATCAAATAGGCTAGCTGAATTGAAACAACCAGTGGAATCATACACCTATCAGACGCCCATAGGGACGACACAACACCCAGTACAGGGGGCATCAAAATCAAATGACAGGATAAGCTAATATTAAAAAAGATAGAGAGATCCACCACTACATCTACATCATCCGCAACAAAAAAGCCCAGAAATGACCAATAGACAAGAATACAATCTGTCGGATCAAGAAATCAGAAGAAAAAAATGCAGGGGATGATATAGGGGATAGGGGATAATTACAACCAAGAACTTGAGGGAGGGGCGAGGGGAGCTCCAAATGGCCATGACTCTCTCTCTCTCTCTCTCTCTCTCTCGGTGGCGTGCTAGAATGAGAAAGGGGAGGGGGAGAGAAAAAGGGAAAAAAATGAAAATAAAGAGAAGACCGGCGGTTCGGGCCGCGAGGGAAAACTAAAACGGGTCTCCCTCAAAAATTTAGCGTGCCCGATAAGACAAAACACGAATCTCAGGACAGAGATCACACGACTGAAAAAACGAATGAAGCCCAATTTTTTTCATCCGACTGAAAATTAGCAATTCCGAATATCAATTGCAAACTAGCGATGCATCACAAAATGGTCACAATTTCTCTGCTATAAAACATACAATATCAAGCTACACACTGTAATTGCACTGTAAATACAATCACAATTACAGTGTAATTACACTGAATTTACACTGTAAATCAGCTATCAATTACACTGTAAATTTACTGACAAATACACTGTAAATCCAAACGCAATTCCACTATAAAAATCCAAGTCAATTACACTGTAAATCAGCTATCAAATTACACTGTACAACACTGTACATCCACTGACAAATACACTATAATTCCACTAACAGATACAGTGCAACTCCATTGACAAAAATACACTGTAATTATACATGACACATACACTGTTATTCCACTAGCAAATACGGTGCAAATCCACTGACGGCAAAATACACTGTAATTACACTGTAAAATAACCAGGGATTACAGTACAAATTGCTTTGGATTTACAGTACAATCTACTACCTACCCACTAGAAAATCACACTGGAAACCCACTACGAATTACAGTGAAAAATCAATGAAAATCCAGTATGAATTACACTGTAAATCACTCTAAAAAAACAATGGGGATTGCACTGTAAATCACTGTAAGTCCAAATAGGAATTGCAGAGTAAGCCACATACCCACCAGTGAAGAAAAACGGTCTAGGGATTAAGGCCAGGGAACAGAATAGATCCGTTCGAATTGACTGAATACATCAGACTAGTACAACTAAGCAAGCCAGCCTGACAGGAACAACTCGAATTCGAACAACCAACGAATTACAGATCATCAGATCAAACTGACGCGCATCCCAGCTACCGCAGCTACCGCGCTTAGCAGATCAACCAAACGCATCCCAGAAATGGCCAACCTAAACAAATCTACACCGAAAATAGGTGCGGGGGGTGGATACAATCAACAGATCTGACAGACAAAACCAACTCACTACCTAACAAATCACATGAACAACAAAAAGGGAAGGGGGGAAATACCGAATCCGACAAACAAAATCGCTAGCGGCGGAAATGGGGACGGGTCGGTGCGGGGCCAAGAGATGCCGCAGATCCAGCCGGCAGGAACAAAAGGGAAGCAGAGGAAGCGGGGCAGCACGAGGTAGAGCGCAGACGAGTCACCACCAAAACACTCTCTCGCTCGACTCTGTTCGGGGTTGCGTGTTTGAAATTGACAGAGGGGCTGGGAGGAGGAGAGCGACACAGACGCACGGGGTTGCGATGGGAAAACGGGTTAACCACACGGGCCCGATAAGAGAAACGAGACCAAAAAGAGACAACTAACGGGTCAAACACACGAATCTCCGCGCACAGATCGCACGGCACAGAAAACGGATGAAAATGAATTGTTTTCATCCGTATGTAAATTAGCAAAACCGTTAATGAAAGAAGACACTTGAATGCAGATATCCCGCTATATTGGCACATCACCACTTTTTTTTTTTGCTACTACGTAGTTACATTTACTGATCTAAATTCCCCTACCTGGCTTATAAACCCAACCAGAAGTACCGAGTAAACACTTAATAAAAAAGAACTTGTTCAATTCACTCTTTTTAAGTGATATAGTATTATGTGATTATTTTTCTATGCTTCAGAACTTTTCCTTATTCACACGCCATTGCATCAATTTCTTATAGATCTACTCTGAACTACTAGTAGGCGTTTTGTTTTAGGGATACTCTTCACTAAGACGTTGGTTAATCCAGATCGCTCGAGTCAACCCCAAGTCCACGCTTGTATAGACGCGAGTCTTCTTTGTCTTCCTGCCTCCCTCGCCTCACTCCTCTCTGTACTACTCCCTCCGTTCCAAATTACTCTTGAACTAAAATTATAAAGAGTAATTTGGAACGGAGGGAGTAGTACCATCACAACTTCAGATCTGGAGCGAACTCGCCACCTCGCCGGAGCCGATCCGCCGGAGAGAACTCGTGCCCTCCCATTTTCACCCGTCCCACTACTACCTCACCATTCACCACAAAGCAGCCACCCGTCCACCTCACCATCCCCGTTGGAGACCAGCCGCCGGAGACCGCCACGCCACTAGATCCAATCGAGCAGAGCAATGCAGGTCGCGACCGGGGCGCTGAGCCCCCTCCTCCGCAAGCTCGGCGACCTGCTCGTGGCCGAGTTCACCCTGGGCAGCCGTGTGAAGAAGGGCGTCCAGTCTCTCGTCACGGAGCTGGAGATGATGTACGTCGTCCTCTCCAAGGTCGGCGACGTGCCGCCGGAGCAGCTCGACCCGCAGGTCCGGATCTGGGCGGGCAAGGTGAGGGAGCTGTCCTACAACATAACATGGAGGACGCCGTGGACGCCTACATGGTCCGCGTGTACGACGGCAGCCATGCCGAGCTCGGCCCCAACAACTTGAAGAACAGAGTTAAGAAATTCTTCAAGCGGACCAAGAAATTGTTCAGCAAGGGCAAGTCTCTCCATCAGATTTCCGGTGCCATCCAAGACGCCCAGGAGCTCGCCAAGGAGCTGGGTGAGCTCCGTCAGAGGCACGCGCCGACCGTGTGGGGAATGCCATTGATCCTCGCCTTAAGGCTGTGTACAGAGATGCCGCAGAACTTGTAGGCATTGAGGGCATAAGGGATGAGCTGATAGAGAAGCTCCTTGGTCAGGATGAGAGGTCCAAGCAGCAGCTCAAGACTATGTCTATTGTTGGATTTGGTGGATTGGGTAAGACAACGCTTGCTAGGGCGGTGTATGACAAGATCAGAGCAGAATTCGACTGTGGAGTGTTTGTTTCGGTGTCTCGGAATCCCGACATAACAAAGAATTTCAAGAAGATGTTGTATGGACTCGACAAAATTAAGTTTGCAAAGATCAGATAGGGCCATCAATGTTTCCACGGGGATCTATGCCCAGGCTTGAAACTCTTTTCTTCTGTGCCCGAGCGTCGCACATCTCCAGTGGTGACTTGGACGCCGACGTGCGGCACCTCCCTTCTTTACAGAAAGTCACGGTTCGTCTTTGGTCTGAGGAACACTGCTTGCCAGCAGTGCAGAAAGCGGCTGATATGTTGGAGCTCGCATTGGACGCCCATCCTAACCGGCCCACCCTTCGTTGCCAGCGGATTCGTAAGTCTTTTTCTCTCCCGCAGCTAGGCTTCTGTAGACTTTGACATAATAAGCTAGATTAATTCTCTTCTCTCTGGCCCAATAGTGCAAATTAATACTCATTGTTTTTTCTTTGTTCCAAAGCTTTACCCGAAGAATTAGTAGAAGAAGAGGAGCCGGCAGCAGTGATCACTGTAAACGACCGAGAAGGCGAGGCAGGTGTGCTGTAGAGCTAATTCCATCAAATACATAGGTAAGCATAAATTGATTTTAATATCAATCCACCGAATTCTGTTAACGCATTATTTGGGACATGGCTTAATGGGATTGAGCCTGACTTAGCGAATCACATTCGGGTTGGAGTTTGCACTTTGATGTGGACTATCTGGACTTGCAGAAATGATTTGGTTTTTAACAGAATATCATGTATTCATTTTTTGCAGGTTATATTCCGAACTACGTCACTGATCCGTTCGTGGTCGCTACTCACCCTGACAGAGGCCAGGGAGCATTTGGTTACTGGATCTTTCCGCTGGGAGATGGTAGCTCGGGATATCTTCAACCGGTTTGGATGGCGGTCATGTAATAGGATATGCATTTAGTTTACCTATCTAGTTTTAGCCAGCCGGTTGTGGCGTCTTTTCATGGCTAGTTGGTGTTTCTAGCCCTTTTTGGCTCTGTGTGAGCTTTCTTTGCTTTTTTATTACTTTTGGAGACCTTGGAACCATGTTCGCACTGCTTTATTTGGTTAATAAGATGGCCGTATGCATCATTCTGATGCAGAGGCCGGGGAGTCCCCCCTTTTCGAAAAAAAAGAAATTGATTTCTGCTCTAGTTGATGGTCACGTGCGGTGCTTTTGTGTTTTAAAATCACATGACAGAACCTAATAAGTAGTAATAAGTACAGAACGAAAAATTGTTTACATTCTATCTGACAGGAATGCTACATTTTGTTCATCATGGCTCAGGTAGCAGAGTGGTTTTTGGAGGAAGGCATGGCTGCAGGGCCCCTGGGAAAGTGTTGCTTGCCTCTGGACGATGCTTTCCTCATCCACCTGAAGTGCGAAAATGCCGAAGCCTCATACACCTATGTTTGGTTCTGTGATCTACTTATGGAACTGTGCTGGAGCTTATGTCATACGATCCCTGAAGGGTCTGCCTAGTGGTGTAGTGCTTAGTTTCTCTGATTACTTCTTTGGTTACATGTACCATCATCGACAGAGACAAAGTTGTGCCCGTAAAATGTATTCGAACTAGGTGGGCACGTGTGTGTAGCAGACTTAAAGTCTATGGATGAAATCACAGCACTATTGGCTATGCAGCTGGCTGTTTGTAATTGGCTGGGATCTCCATGTGTGTGATATGCAATGCTTCCGAGGGCGTAGATCACCTTTTCATTTCAATGCATTGTTTCTCGCCTTGTATGGTGCGTTGATCAGAAATGCTTTAGAGATGAGGGTGGATCTCTGAAGAAAATTCCTTCCAGGAGTCCTTTGCGCCCGCTTAACAGTGCAGTTTCCTTAATGCATGTTACAGTGGCAGAAGCCGGCGGGGTGTGTCAAGTGCAGCATGTATCTGAAGTTTCCATGGAGAAGAAAGATTGACGCGAGGCTGAAAAATGGTTAATCCTGGAGGTGTGCTGAGAGTGGGGCTGACCGAAAAACTCATTTCTTGCGCTCCTTTCCTATTTATATTATTTTGCTGTTTCTTGTGATCTACCTGCCGTTGCAGAGTGTCGGAGTATGCTCTTATCGTACTACGCAGATTCCAAGAATAAAAGGACTAATAATTCAAGTGTGCAGCACACTGTTAGTAGTAACCACATATCTGAAAAACAAGCAATGCTGCTCCAGGTTCGTCAGAGTTTGCAAGCTTGGCAGAATGAACTGTCCAGTCTGAACTCTGAAGTAGCAGCATTACAACGCTTGAGCTTTTTTTTCTCATATGTTCTTTCTTATTTGCTGGAACCAAACTGCAATAATTACATTCCAGCCTTTGAAGTAAGTTTACAAATGGCAGGGAAGAACTGATGTACTGACCTACACTACAGAAACATGTGCATGGTTTTCTAAAACCGCCATCATCATCAAGAAACAGGCTCTTGTCTCTCGCGTGCCAAGTTTTGCAGATGGTTGATCCCGTCCCGTCAGTCGATTTGCCGTGGTGATCGTCAGGCCCAGGACGAAGGAGAGATCCACCATATATGAGAGGACACTAAGAAGCTCAGCTATGCTGGCCATTGTGAGCAGACAAGTGTGGACATGCGTTTGAGTAGCTGTGCAGCTAGCAGACTCTCTGCACACGGACTGAATCGGCGTGTGCAATAACAAGGAGGAGGATGGAGATGAGAGGAGGTGGAGGGAGGAACATGGAGTGGGTGGGGAGCTGGCTGGCGAAGGCAGCAGGGAGCATTCAGGGCTTGCCCAATGACAACGGGGCGATGAGCTTGCAACGGGACGTGTGGTTGGCGTCAGCGTAAAATGTGGCCTGAGCGGATGCAGGGGGGGAAAGAGGGGGAGTGGAGTAAGTCTAGGAGAGGCCGGGGAGAAGGCGGGTTTCATGTTTGTACTGCTTCCCTGTCTTGTACCGTACTGTAGTAGCTTCCTCCTAATCATGGTTGAGGATTTCAGGTTCATCAAAAGTGAGGCAGGCTGACAGGCACCTGCATGCACGATGATGCACAAAATCAGTACCAAAACATCCGAATCATCAATCGTGCAACACCGAACACATGAACTGTAAATTACCTTTGATAGGGTCGATTATGCAGAACTGCGCAGCACTCTGTCAGAGGCTCACTGGTTACTTGTATTGTCGGGGGGACGGACAACCAACTTCAGAAGTTACTGTTGTCTGCAAATTGTTCTGCAGAATCCAAGTAATTAATCTAAGGTCAGGCAATTGATTGAACAAGGTAAAGGGAACTCGCATAATGTAAATGCTCAATTGATTACTTTGAGTTGGCACTGAAACTCTCACAGACGCCAGTGTAATAAACACCACATATGTGCAGTCTCCAAAACCTGCTCAAGTTGTTTTTCTTCTTCGATGTAATTGGCTCTCTCTGGTGTCATGTACTGTGTGCACAAATAATTATCCTGTACCGATGCTGTGCATGAATGAAACAGATTTTCGGAACAAAGGGCTAAGCAAACATTCTTTATCTGAACAACCAATGTGAATGGACAAAAGAAGGTGCGTTGCCTACACCATATACAACACCCTTATCATCTAAAACTGCTCAGAGATGAACATACCAGGGAATAAATTGTTGTTCCATCCAAATCGGTAACCTCATCAAACACGCAAGCAGCCGAGTCACTAGGAAGACAGCCAATGTGCGTTGCAAGAGAATAGCGCAACAGTCCAAGGAGGCCATTAATGACAGAGCAGTGTTGATGTCAAACCTGAAACATCAGCATAATCCAAATTAGATTGTTACAGATTTTTTTTTTGCGTGGTATCTCACTGTTAAGACCTTGAAATGCAATACGTACAGATGATGCTTTGTCCTACTTACTTAGGCCCTGTTTGGAATCTCTCCAATACGCGGAATTGGTGGAGCTCGGTTTTGGCAGCTCCGCCAAAGTGAGCTGAAGTTTGGTCCGCTCCGGGAGCGGAGCTAGAGGAGCGGAGAGGAACCGAACACTTCCTTAAAATGTATGGAACACTGAATCAGGAGAACCGCTCGATAGCTGTCTCCATCCACTTGCTCAGCCATTGAGTCACAACTTCAGCCACAACGTCTGGGTTGGTCAATAGATAGGGAGGGGAACACCTGAAGAATGATGATGCGACACGATGAATCAAACAAGTCAAAGTGTCAAACACCTGAATCATCATGCCACACTGAGAAGAGATCCAAGACAGAGGCTTCTGTTAACGTTATTCTTTGGGTAGAACAGTCAACTCCAGAATGCCAGCTGCAGAATTCGCCTTTCGCTGTAATAGTTCTGCACAATCCAAGGAACGAATGCAAAGGTCAGAGAAATGAACGAATGCTAAGGAATCCAATGAATCCAAATGCTCAGGTCTTTAATTTTGAGTTGGTCAACAGGTGAACCTGCCTAGTGAAACATCAGCATTTTTCCAATCAGCTCAAGGTGTACTAGGCAGCTAGTGAACAAATAGAGTGAAGTGCATCCTAGGTCCTCGAACTATTTCGAAGGTGTCATGTAAGTCCGCAAACTATGAAAAGTGTCACCTAGGTCCTCAAAAATCCTTGAAATGTAATAAGTGTGTGTATGTGTGACACCTACGAAATAGTTCAAGGACCTACCTGACACCTTTGAAATAGTTTGAGGACCAGCATGACACACATTGCACTGAGGATCTGGAATAGTTCGAGGACCTATGATGCACTTCACTCGAACAAATAATCAGCCTGTTCCAAAGTTGAATGACACGTATTTTAGCACTGAGATTTTCAGAAAAATAGGCTAATAGAACATTCTCGCTTAAAACCACGAAGAATGCTTTAAAACTTTGAGATGTATACTCAAACACAGAACTAATGCTTGCAACATAACCTGTGCTATTTAGGACTTATTGCTCAAATAATTATTCCTTCAGAGCAACTAGAGAAAAGAGGTGCTGACTATCTTGAATCAAGGCGCTGATTTAATATCTTCTTTGCTAGTATAATATATCAGGTGCTTGAGGAGTGTGGCACCGGCAAAGTACCTTTCTGGTGAAAAGAATTCAAGTAATTCAGGAGTGTGCACTGACAGAATGGCAAATTATTGCGTCAAGGACATACGTACCCTTGTTTTTTGTTGTTGTTGGTACTAACTGTAATTGCTTACCAGTAGTCAGTACATGGAACATGATGCCGTATCGCCATTCGAAGCTTCAAATTGTCCTCCTAACGGAAGTTTCATGGTGAGTGACACGATCTCAGCAGTTTATGAGAAGAATGTAAAGCAAAACTGAAAAAATCAGCAGCTTAGGTACCCGAATCGTCCTGTTGAGGTTGTCCCATACATGATGATACAGAATTAAATTGCAGAACCGATAGTTGATGCTCCATTATTCACATGTCTGTCTGCTTGCAGGAATGGAGAAATATGTATTCACATGCCTGTCTGCTTGCAGGAATGGAGGAACCGATAGTTGCATGAATGGATAAATTTGAATGCATATTTACACTTGAAAATATTTGCTTGATGAGATTTTATTTAGCAGTTAAAAGAAAGCACATAGATATTGACTCACCTCCAGGCCCATCGATCAGGTGTCGCCTTGGTCTTCAAAGTTCACCAGGCAGTTGTATAACATGAGAACAGTAATAGTCCATTTCGAATACCAGGTGTGACAGACCAATTCAGAGCTTCCAAAACTGCATACAGAACGAAGCTGCATAAGAAATTATATGCAAGCCTGGGTAGCTAGCTGTATGCGTGAGATGAAGAAGCGCAAATGAATGAAAAATCATGAATCATTGAGCACAAATATGTACTTACCATAAAACTGGCAATGGCAGAAAAAATCATGAATGGGTTGAGGTGTGCATGCGACATGACTTGCATCCACGTGCAGATATACAGACACATCTCACGCTAAGATATGGGTATGTTGTGCGTTTTAATTCCTTGACTTCCTCCGTTAGCTCTGCACTGCAATGTATTGCTTCTACCTGTTGCATGGAAGTGGGGAAGCCACCCTTGGGCAGCGCTCGGATTCCAAGACACTCGTAGACTCGCAGTTCCCTGAGAGAAGGAAGGCTGTGTAGCCCTTCAGGGAGGGATGGCATATCTTGGCAAAACATAAAATCTAGTTCCTGTAGGGAGATGAGGACCTGCAGCGCATTCTCTTCCTCTTCTGTGAAGCTTTCCTTCCGCCGATCACAGCTGATCCGTAATATGCGGAGAGTAGTGGCGAGGAGGGTGCAGATGGGAGCAACAAGCACCGCTGAGATGCTATCCACTTCAAGTGTTGTCAATCGGTGGAAGGAGCCTGCTGGCAGTTTCACTCTTGCCATCTCTGACAGCAAATCAGCAGCTACAGACTGGGCTTGAAAACCCTTAATACTATACTTACTATTGTAGACGCACAATTGCTTGAGGTTGACTGTGATAAGAGGATTGAACCCTTCCACTATTATATTCTCGCAGTCTTTTAGCTCTAGCCTTGTGAGAGACGTGAGGTTTGAGAGGAGAGCCAATGACTTCATGCTGGAGTCTGAGATAACTGAAAAATCACTGAGTGAAACATTGAAAACAGGCTTGATGGTGTGAGCTCCTTCTCCTGATTCTTCTATGGGCCACCCAAAGAAGTTGCCACAGTCGTATACTGTAAATGATTGGAGCCGCGTGAGGTCCTGGAGTCCATGGCACGTGATGCCGCATGACCAGACACTTAGTCTTATTAGGGGCCTAAGCTTGTTGAGCCGTGTCAACGAAATGTGTGATACACCAGTAATGCTCACAGTCTCTACTTTATCCAGGTTATGCAAGGCCAACTCCCTGTCATACTGCTTAACTTCCAACTCTTTTCCAAGATAATGCAATTTTGTGCCATGACGACATTGCACAGAGAAAGACGTTAATGTGGGAGTGTGAGGCATGGGCGGCAGGGACAACTTAGGGCAATTAGAAATTTCAAGTTGCGATAGATGAGTATAAGAAGAGCCAGAGCCCTCCTGAAGGAAGGGCAGCATACAGAGATTGGGACATTCTCTGCACTCAATGTATTCAAGTTTTGAGAAGGAATGAGCATTAGGAGCTCCAATCCACTCGGTAAGTTCTGGCAATGTATCAAGAACAATCCTCTTCAAATGCATAAAGCTTTTGTCCATAGCACCACCAAAGCCAGGTTTGATCTCACGAACATTATAAATATGCCTCACTGTGAGTGTCTTGAGAAGAGGAAGCTGACCAAAAGGTGGAAGAGTGCCCCATAACACACCGTCAAGGTAGAGGGAGACAAGCATTTTTGTGCTAATGTCACCACAAAACCAACGAGGATAAGTTGTGCAAACATTATTTGTAATGGATAGTTCTTGAAGATTAGGGGGTGGTTCGAGACCATCAATAACATCAGATTCTGTGATATGTTGGCCTGCATCCCAATGCCATCCTAAACTCAAAATTTTCAAATCCCTTTTCCACACTAATTTGGCTTCCATAGCCTCTTCCTTAGTGGACACCTTTTCTAGATTATATATACTCAGTTCTCCTCCAAGCTCTATTAGTTCCCCCAACTCACTCAATTCAAACCCAACACTCTCTTTCTTGACATAGAACACTTCCAACTCCTTTAAACACTTCATCCTTCCAACCTCGGGAACATTGGACTGGAGTTCATGATCTCTAACAAAAAATGACATAAATTGATAAGGTGGCTCATATCTTTAGGCAATTTATATCTACATTGACCTCTTAGTTCCAATAATTTTAAGTGGTAAAAACAGGATACTGTGCTAGGCAAAGGCAGCAAAGGCATTTCCTCGTGATCTGATGCGGTAATTTTGAGGTATCGAAGGTGGATAAGTTTTGAAAAGTTATGTGGCAAAGATTCTGGAGAGTCTACTACTATAAATAGGACACGGAGACCCTCTATTTCCTTAAGACTGTCTTTCAAAATCCCATCAATGGTTCCATCATATTCTCCAAAAATCATCAAGGCCCGCAAATTTCTAATGTCTATCTTGCTCCTCAATTTAATCATCTCTCTCCTAAAATTCTTGTCATATCCAAATTCCATGGTGACAGATAAGTGTCGAATGGTTTGTGGGATGACATCGGTTCTAAAATTTGAAGTACATATGTTTAGGCATTCTTGTGATGAAATACTCCGAGATAGTTCATGCAATAAATCATGCATCACATAGTATTGATTCTCCCTAATATCAACTCCCTTTATGAGAAAACCATTATCCACTAATTCTTCCATGCAGTTCTCATCTTTGTCTATGATTCCTAATGCAATCAAGAAATATGTAATCTCTAAGTTACTAAACCTATAATCTTCAGGGAATAGGGAAAAATAAGGAAAACATTTTTTCAGATGGAAAGGAAGGTAATCATAGCTGATTCTTAGGGATGGCATGATGTCGTTAGCATTTTTTTGTTTTTGCCATTCATTGTTTTCAAGAACTCCAATCCAATGTTCCCGAGAAAGTTCCTTCTTCAGTAGCCGACCTACTGTTTTGGCTGCTAGAGGCGAACCCTTTAGTTTATTGGCAATATTTCTTGCAACATCAGTTAAGTCATCTTGGTAATCCTTAGGTTTGTGTCCACCAAATATGAATGCTTCAAAAAATGTGAAGAAGACCTGAGGCTCCAGGCCTTCCAGTGCTATTGGGTTGGTTGTTTTCACCATTTCAGCTTTAGATGGAAATCTAGTTGTAACGAGAACCATGTTGCCCTTGGTGTCCCCATTGATGAATGGTGCTAACAAGTTTTCCCAACCCTCACTGTTGCATTCCCATATATCATCAAAGACAATAAAAAACATTTTGGACTTCAATTTCCTGGCAATAGATTCTTGAAGCCCGTTCAAGTTGGTTGTTTGATTTGCACTTGTGTTGCTTTCTTCTTTTTCAGTCCCAAGTATGCCGTCATAGATACGCTTGGTGAGCTTAAACACATCAAAATCAGTTGATACACACACCCAAACCTTAACATCAAAGTGTTCTTATATTCTTTTATCACTATAGAGGTGTTGTGTGAAAGTCGTCTTTCCAATACCCCCTGGACCAACTATAGGAAGAACAGAAAGGCTGGTTTCCGAATGATATGTACCACTGGTGATATCATCTAGTGTTTTCTCGAAAATAGTTTCCCTTCCGTAGAGTGTATGTTGGGTAGTGATTGATCCCATGCGAGACCGTGTCAGGGTCACACTTGCTGTGCTACTATGGTGTGGAATTATGTTGAGCAATTTGGAGACAGGGTCACACAGGGAATGTATTTCCTCTATCACAGACTTAATTTTCTTGGACATGGCTACTCTGTCAAACGGGAGCTTATCAACTGGAACTGGAGCATCATTCCTATTACTAGAAATTGTTGGATTGTGTGGGTTCTTCGTAACAGCAGCACAATCATCCTCTTCTTTACGGCAACAAGAAAAGCAGGGTAGCCAATTACCGACAGTGTGACGGACAGCATGGCCACCATGTCGAGCTTGACCTCGAAGGCCATCGCCCAGATCCGGCACCGCATACTGGGTGCCGTCGAGCTGGTCCTGGATGATGAAGTAGTGGAGCTCGTCCAGGGTGTCTTCAGCCTCGTCGGCCTTGCCGCTGAGCTGCTGCACCAGCCCCTGCAGACCGGGATTGTCGCTCACCCCCCTCCTCTGGGCCTCATGCAGCAGCCCTTGCGTCAACATGAGATCCTGTTTTATCTTCTTGTAGTTGAGGCCGAGCTCGGAGCTGGCAACATACGCCTCCACCAACTTATCGGAGAGCTTATTCACCACGCTGCCGATGAGCCCGCCTGCGGCCCCAATCGCGGAGCGAACTGCCGCGCCAATAGCCGCCTCCATCATCTCCTCCGGCTCCGGCAGAATTCGTTGGGTGGGGGTGTTTTTAGGCGAGAAAGGCTGTGCAAAGCTGTTTGTTCGTGTGTCTTTGGTGGATGGATCCTTTTATGGAAATAGCTTTGTACTCTCTTCAAGCAATAAGGAGCAAGGACAAAAGGTGTGTGGTCATTTGCGCACTGAGCCATTTTTCTTCTCTGTTATTGGGCATGTTAAGGTGCTCTCAGACAATGATTTGTGTTGCCTCTTGAATGAAGTATAGTATTCGAAAGGCCGGACGGCCATCCTCGACGCTTCGTTCTAAAGAGTAGGTGTAATCTTGAGTGTGACAACCATTGAATTCGTATTAAGCCAGAGGTGGTTTGCTAGGAATGACGAATTAAATATGAAGACTTGGCCGATTGTTCGGCGACTCATCCCCAGCCCAAGGGGTGCCTTATCCAGCTGAAAAGGATGGAACTTTAGCTTTTGTTGACTTGTTGAACCATTGGAGATTAGAGATCGTCATCAAGCTGACACGTCCAAAGGCTTGACTCGCGCATACATACACAGTCTTCAGTAACATCGTCGTGTTTCGTTACTAGTTAATGTAATCTTGAACTACCCCGCAAAAAAGTAAACTTGAACCGTTTATTTTTTGTTACTTGGAATCTCTACTAGTACTAATCTAGGTCTAGAACTCAAGTAGGATCTAGTACAGTAATCGAGTCTTCAGTGAAATTAAGGCAGTGATAAAGTTCGCCGGCGAGATTAAAATATGCTACTATATTACGTTCTTCTTTCTTGGTAAGAACTAAGAAGGGGCTGACCTAGATTGACTTGGTGAGACCATTCATCCATGGCCGATGCGTGGTGGGGGAAAGCGAGGAGCGGGACGACCAAGGAGCGAAGCACCGGCGGCCGACCGCGCCCCATCTGCCCCGATTGGGGAACGTCGTCGCCGCACCTCCGCCCGGATTGGAAAACAAAGATGAGGGCGGCGTCTGGTCCCTCTGATGCCTTTGTCTTATGACTTGTGGACCCCGCGCTCATGGCCCTCCTCTGCCGTTGAAATGTGTACATTTTTAACCCAATTTATTAAAAATGCAGCTGCATTATCATGAAATGGAGGGAGTACTCGGAAAGATCTGAAACTGAAGTTCAAGCAAGTATAAAAAAAATTAACAGCTCGAGGAGGGTGGTAGTCCCATTTGCAAATTAAGATGTATTTGGAGAGGAGCATTTGCTTATAAAGAACAGGGTGTCCCTCGGCAAGTTTTGCCGCATCGACCGCCTGGACACACACACCTTTGAGCACCTGGACACGCGCACCTTTGTTTGCTGGGTGTGGTGCCGGCGTACCACCGACATCCCGACGCACCACTTCATGTTTGCCTTCCCCGAAGGGGCCGCCCTCCCCTCCCCCCCAAGTTGCGTTGTCCCTCCGCCAGCAACTATTGAGCACCACACCTTGCTCTTCCACCAGGACAAAGTGGAGGACTGGACGCCAAGAGAGTAGCGGTCACCGTCCTCCGGGCATAGCAGCATGCCCTCTGCTGGCTACGACGGCGACGATGATGACCAGCCCTTCCCGCGCATCGAGCCTTTTGACTGGACTTCGACGTTGATCAGCACAGGCCGGTCATCCCCATTGACGAGCGCCCCCCCTCCCAGTCATCGCGCCGGCTCCTACTGTTCAGCGTGGTCGCCTTTCCCACGCGTCAGCTCCTCTGGATTTAGGGGCATGTCACAGGCTAGCCAGTGCCGCAACCATGACGGCGACGAGGGACACAACAAGCGCTCCTGGAAGGACACCCTCCCGGGCTTCAGGATGGCGGGAAGATATCACATTGTGCCGCACTCTTTGCGCGAAAATCGTCACCGCAGCAGGACACCTGCTAGCCGCCATCGCCAAGGCGGCCCTGATCCAACCACGACGCCCATGGCTGCTGCACCGCGCCAGTGGCGCGCCTCCGAGCGCCGCTCCCCCCAAGCACGCTTGGTGCGAGCTGAGCAGGCATGCCTGCTCGCGCCACCGTGCACTCTGTTGGGAAACGTAGCATAAATTCAAAATTTTCCTACGTGTCACCAAGATCTATCTATGGAGTCATCTAGCAACGAGGGAGGAGTGGATCTACATACCCTTGTAGATCGCGTGCGGAAGCGTTCAAGAGAACGGGGTTGATGGAGTCGTACTCGTCGTGATCCAAATCACCGATGATCCTAGCGCCGAACGGACAACACCTCCGCGTTCAACACACGTACGGAGCAGCGACGTCTCCTCCTTCTTGATCCAGCAAGGGGGGAGGAGAGGTTGATGGAGATCCAACAGCACGACGGCGTGGTGGTGGAAGTAGCGGGATTCCAACAGGGCTTCGCCAAGCGCTGCGGGAGGAGGAGATGTGTCATGGGAAGGAGAGGGAGGCGCCAGGGCTTAGGTCAGGCTGCCCTCCCTTCCCCCCACTATATATAGGGCCAAGGGAGAGGGGGGGGGGGCAGCCTTGGCCCTTCCTCCAAGGAAGGGTGCGGCCAGGGAGGAGTCCATCCTCCCCAAGGCACCTAGGAGGTGCCTTCCCCCTTTAGGACTCTTCCTTTCCCTTATCTCTTGGCGCATGGGCCTCTTGGGGCTGGTGCCCTTGGCCCATATAGGCCAAGGCGCACACCCCTACAGCCCATGTGGCCCCCCGGGGCAGGTGGACCCCCGGACCCCTTTCGGCACTCCCGGTACAATACCGATAATGCGCGAAACTTTTCCGGCGACCAAAACAAGACTTCCCATATATAAATCTTTACCTCCGGACCATTCCGGAACTCCTCGTGATGTCCGGGATCTCATTCGGGACTCCGAACAACTTTCGGGTTACCGCATACTAATATCTCTATAACCCTAGCGTCACCGAACCTTAAGTGTGTAGACCCTACGGGTTCGGGAGACACGTAGACATGACCGAGACGACTCTCCGGCCAATAACCAACAACGGGATCTGGATACCCATGTTGGCTCCCACATGCTCCACGATGATCTCATCGGATGAACCACGATGTCAAGGACTTAATCAATCCCGTATACAATTCCCTTTGTCTATTGGTACGATACTTGCCCGAGATTCGATCATCGGTATCCCGATACCTTGTTCAATCTCGGTACCGGCAAGTCTCTTTACTCGTTCCGTAACACATCATCCCGTGATCAACTCCTTGATCACATTGTGCACATTATGATGATGTCCTACCGAGTGGGCCCAGAGATACCTCTCCGTTTACATGGAGTGACAAATCCCAGTCTCGATTCGCGCCAACCCAACAGACACTTTCGGAGATACCCGTAGTGCACCTTTATAGTCACCCAGTTACGTTGTGACGTTTGGCACACCCAAAGTATTCCTACGGTATCCGGGAGTTGCACAATCTCATGGTCTAAGGAAATGATACTTGACATTAGAAAAGCTTTAGCATACGAACTACATGATCTTTGTGCTAGGCTTAGGATTGGGTCTTGTCCATCACATCATTCTTCTAATGATGTGATCCCGTTATCAATGACATTCAATGTCCATGGTCAGGAAACCGTAACCATCTATTGATCAACGAGCTAGTCAACTAGAGGCTTACTAGGGACATGGTGTTGTCTATGTATCCACACATGTATCTGAGTTTCCTATCAATACAATTCTAGCATGGACAATAAACGATTATCATGAACAAGGAAATATAATAATAACCAATTTATTATTGCCTCTAGGGCATATTTCCAACAGTCTCCCACTTGCACTAGAGTCAATAATTCAGTTCACATCGATATGTGATTAACACTCAAGGTCACATCCCCATGTGACTAACACCCAAAGAGTCTACTAGAGTCAATAATCTAGTTCACATTACCATGTGATTAACACTCGATGAGTTCTGGGTTTGATCATGTTATGCTTGTGAGAGATGTTATAGTCAACGGATCTGAACCTTTTAGATCCGTGTGTGCTTTACAAATCTCTATGTCATCTCCTAGATGCAGCTACCACGTTCTATTTGGAGCTATTCCAAATAACTGTTCTACTATACGAATCTAGTTTACTACCCAGAATAATCTAGATTAGTGTCAAAGTTTGCATCGGCGTAACCCTTTACGACGAACTCTTTTACCACCTCCATAATCGAGAAAATTCCTTAGTCCACTAATTACTAAGGATAACTTTGACCGTTGTCCTGTGATCCATTCTTGGATCACTCTTGTACCCCTTGACTGACTCATGGCAAGGCACACTTCAGGTGCGGTACACAGCATAGCATACTGTAGAGAGCCTATGATAAAAGCATAAGGGACGACCTTCGTCCTTCCTCTTTCTTCTGCCGTGGTCGAGCTTTAAGTCTTAACTTCATACCTTACAACTCAGGCAAAAACTCCTTCTTTGACTGATCCATCTTGAACAACTTCAAGATCATGTCAAGGTATGTGCTCATTTGAAAGTACCATTAAGAATTTTGATCTATCCTTATAGATCTTGATGCTCAATGTTCAAGTAGCTTAAACCAGGCTTTCCATTGAAAAACACTTTCCAAATAACCCTATATGCTTTCCAGAAATTCTACGTCATTTCTGATCAACAATATGTCAACAACATATATTTATCAGAAATTCTATAGTGCTCCCACTCACTTCTTTGGAAATACAAGTTTCTCATAAACTTTGTATACACCCAAAACTTTGATCATCTTATCAAAGCATACATTCCAACTCCGAGATGCTTACCCCAGTCCTTAGAAGGATTGCTGGAGCTTGGCATACTTGTTAGCATCTTACAGTATTGACAAAACCTTCCGGTTGTATCACATACAACCTTTCCTCAAGAAAATCGTCGAGGAAACAATGTTTTGACATCCTATCTGCAAGATTTCATAAATAATCCAGCAATCGCTAATATAATTCCAACAGACTCTTAGCATCGCTACGAGTGAGAAAGTCTCATCATAGTCAACTCCTTGAACTTGTCGGAAAAAATCTTAACGACAGGTCGAGCTTTCTTAATGGTGATACTTACCATCATTGTCTGTCTTCCTTTTAAAATCCATCTGCACTCAACAGCCTTACGACCATCGAGCTGTTCTTCCAAAGTCTACACTTTGTTTTCATACATGGATCCTCTCTCAGATTTTATGGCCTCGAGCCATTTATCGGAATCCGGGCCCACCATCGCTTCTCCATAGCTCGTAGGTTTATTGTTGTCTAGCAACATGACTTCCAAGACAGGATTACGTACCACTCTGAAGTAGTACGCATCCTTGTCATCCTACGAGGTTTGGTAGTGACTTGATATGAAGTCTCATGATCACTATCATAAGCTTCCACTTCAATTGGTGTAGGTGCCACAGGAACAACTCCCTGTGCTCTGCCACACACTAGTTGAAGAGACGGTTCAATAACCTCATCAAGTCTCCACCATCCTCCCACTCAATTCTTTCGAGAGAAACTTTTCCTCGTGAAAGGACCCGATTCTAGAAACAATCCCTTATTGCTTTCGGATCTGAGACAGGAGGTATACCCAACTGTTTTTGGGTGTCCTATGAAGATGCATTTATCCGCTTTGGGTTCGAGCTTATCAGCCTGAAACTTTTTCACATAAGCGTCGCAGCCCCAAACTTTTAAGAAATGACAGCTTAGGTTTCTCTAAACCATAGTTCATACGGTGTCGTCTCATCGGAATTACGTGGTGCCCTATTTAGAGTGAATGTGGTTGTCTCTAATGCCTAACCCATAAACTATCGTGGTAATTCGATAAGAGACATCATGGTATGCATCATATCCAATAGGGTGCAGTTATGATGTTCGGACACACCATCACACTATGGTGTTCCAGGCTGTATTAGTTGTGAAACAATTTCCACAATGTCTTAATTCTGTGCCAAACTCGTAATTCAGATATTCATCTCTATGATCATATCATAGATATTTTATCCTCTTGTCACGACGATCTTTCAACTTCACCCTGAAATTACTTGAACCTTTCAATAATTCAGACTCGTGATTCATCAAGTAAATATACTCAACATCTACTCAAATCATCTGTGAAGTAAGAACATAACGATATCCACTACATGCCTCAGCACTCATTGGATTGCACACATCAAAATGTATTACTTCCAACAAGTTGCTTTCTAGTTCCATTTTACTGAAACCGAGGCTTTCAGTCATCTTGCCCATGTGGTATGATTTGCATGTCTCAAGTGATTCAAAATCAAGTGAGTCCAAATGGTCCATTTGCATGGAGTTTCTTCATGCATATACACCAATAGACATGGTTCGCATGTCTCAAACTTTTCAAAAATGAGTGAGCCCAAAGATCCATCAACATGGAGCTTCTTCATGCGTTTTATACCGATATGACTTACGTGGCAGTGCCACAAGTAGGTGGTACTATCATTACTATCTTTTGGCATGAACATGTGTATCACTACGATCGAGATTCAATAAACCATTCATTTTAGGTGTAAGACCATCGAAGGTATTATTCAAATAAACAGAGTAACCATTACTCTCCTTAAATGAATAACCGTATTGCGATAGACATAATCCAATCATGTCTATGCTCAACGCAAACACCAATCTCGATGGTAGAGGGAGCGTGCGATGCTTGATCATATCAACATTGGAAACACTTCCAACACATATCGTCATCTCACCTTTAGCTAGTCTCCGTTTATTCCGTAGCTTTTATTTCGAGTTACTAACACTTAGCAACCGAACCGGTATCTAATACCCTGGTGCTACTAGGAGTACTAGTAAAGTACACATTAACATAATGTATATCCAATATACTTCTATCGACCTTGCCAGCCTTCTTATCTACCAAGTATCTAGGGTAATTCTGCTCCAGTGGCTGTTCCCTTTATTGCAGAAGCACTTAGTCTCGGGTTTGGGTTCAACCTTGGGTTTCTTCACTAGAGCAGCAGCTGATTTGCCGTTTCATGAAGTATCCCTTCTTGCCCTTGCCCTTCTTAAAACTAGTGGTTTCACTAACCATCAACAATTGATGCTCCTTCTTGATTTCTACTTTCGCGGTGTCAAACATCGCGAATATCTCAAGGATCATCATATATATCCCTGATATATTATATTTCAACACGAAGCTCTTAGCAGCTTGGTGGTAATGACTTCGGAGAAACATCACTATCTCATCTGGAATATCAACTCCAACTCGATTCAAGCGATTGTTGTACTCAGACAATCTGAGCACAAGTTCAACAATTGAGCTTTTCTCCTTAGTTTGTAGGCTAAGAAAATCGTCGGAGGTCTTATACCTCTTAACGTGGGCACGAGCCTGAAATCCCAATTTCAGCCCTCGAAACATCTCATATGTTCCGTGACGTTTCAAAAACCATCTTTGATGCCTCAATTCTAAACCATTTAGCATTACGCACTGAACTATCATGTAGTCATCAAAACGTGTATGTCAGATGTTCGCAACATCCACAGACAACGTTTCGAGGTTTAGCACACTGAGCGGTGCATTAAGGACATAAGCCTTCTATGAAGCAATGAGGACAATCCTCAGTTTACGGACCTAGTCCGCATAATTGCTACTATCAACTTTCAACTAAATTTTCTCTAGGAACATATCTAAACAGTAGAACTAAAGCGCGAGCTACGACATAATTTGCAAAATCCTTTTGACTATGTTCAGGATAAACAAGTTCATCTTATGAACTCCCACTTAAATAGACATCCCTCTAGTCATCTAAGTGATTACATGATCCGAGTCAACTAGGCCGTGTCCGATCATCACGTGAGACGGACTAGTCAACATCGGTGAACATCTTCATGCTGATCGTATCTACCATACGACTCATGCTCGACCTTTCGGTCTTCTGTGTTCCGAGGCCATGTCTGTACACATGCTAGGCTCGTCAAGTCAACCTAAGTGTTTCGCGTGTGTAAATCTGTCTTACACCCGTTGTATGTGAACGTTAGAATCTAACACCCGATCATCACGTGGTGCTTCGAAACAACGAACTGTCGCAACGGTGCACAGTTAGGGAGAACACTTTCTTGAAATTTTAATGAGGGATCATCTTATTTACTACCATCGTTCTAAGTAAACAAGATGTATAAACATGATAAACATCACATGCAATCAAATAGTGACATGATATGGCCAATATCATATTGCTCCTTTTGATCTCCATCTTCGGGGCTCCATGATCATCATCGTCACCGGCATGACACCATGATCTCCATCATCATGATCTCCATCATCGTGTCTTCTTGAAGTTGTCTCGTCAACTATTACTTCTACTACTACAGCTAACGGTTAGCAATAAAGTAAAGTAATTACATGATGTTTATGTTGACACGCAGGTCATAAATAAATTAAGACAACTCCTATGGCTCCTGCCGGTTGTCATACTCATCGACATGCAAGTCGTGATTCCTATTACAAGAACATGATCATCTCATACATCACATATATCATTCATCACATCCTTTGGCCGTATCACATCACATAGCATACCCTGCAAAAACAAGTTAGACGTCCTCTAATTGTTGTTTGCATGTTTTACGTGGCTGCTATGGGTTTCTAGCAAGAACGTTTCTTACCTACGCAAAGACCACAACGTGATATGCCAATTGCTATTTACCCTTCATAAGGACCCTTTTCATCGAATCCGATCCGACTAAAGTGGGAGAAACAGACACCCGCTAGCCACCTTATGCAACTAGTGCATGTCAGTCGGTGGAACCAGTCTCACGTAAGAGTACGTGTAAGGTCGGTACGGGCCGCTTCATCCCACGATGCCGCCGAATCAAGATAAGACTAGTAACGGCAAGCATATTGAACAAAATCAACGCCCACAACTACTTTGTGTTCTACTTGTGCATAGAAACTACGCATAGACCTAGCTCATGATGCCACTATTGGGGAACGTAGCATAAATTCAAAATTTTCCTACGTGTCACCAAGATCTATCTATGGAGTCATCTAGCAACGAGGGAGGAGTGGATCTACATACCCTTGTAGATCGCGCGCGGAAGCGTTCAAGAGAACGGGGTTGATGGAGTCGTACTCGTCGTGATCCAAATCACCGATGATCCTAGCGCCGAACGGAAAGCACCTCCGCGTTCAACACACGTATGGAGCAGCGACGTCTCCTCCTTCTTGATCCAGCAAGGGGGGAGGAGAGGTTGATGGAGATCCAACAGCACGACGGCGTGGTGGTGGAAGTAGCGGGATTCCAACAGGGCTTCGCCAAGCGCTGCGGGAGGAGGAGATGTGTCATGGGAAGGAGAGGGAGGCGCCAGGGCTTAGGTCAGGCTGCCCTCCCTTCCCCCCACTATATATAGGGCCAAGGGAGAGGGGGGGCGCAGCCTTGGCCCTTTCTCCAAGGAAGGGTGCGGCCAGGGAGGAGTCCATCCTCCCCAAGGCACCTAGGAGGTGCCTTCCCCCTTGAGGACTCTTCCTTTCCCTTATCTCTTGGCGCATGGGCCTCTTGGGGCTGGTGCCCTTGGCCCATATAGGCCAAGGCGCACACCCCTACAGCCCATGTGGCCCCCCGGGGCAGGTGGACCCCCGGACCCCTTTCGGCTCTCCCGGTACAATACCGATAATGCGCGAAACTTTTCCGGCGACCAAAACAAGACTTCCCATATATAAATCTTTACCTCCGGACCATTCCGGAACTCCTCGTGACGTCCGGGATCTCATCCGGGACTCCGAATAACTTTCGGGTTACCGCATACTAATATCTCTATAACCCTAGCGTCACCGAATCTTAAGTGTGTAGACCCTACGGGTTCGGGAGACACGTAGACATGACCGAGACGACTCTCCGGCCAATAACCAACAGCGGGATCTGGATACCCATGTTGGCTCCCACATGCTCCATGATGATCTCATCGGATGAACCATGATGTCAAGGACTTAATCAATCCCGTATACAATTCCCTTTGTCTATTGGTACGATACTTGCCCGAGATTCAATCATCGGTATCCCGATACCTTGTTCAATCTCGTTACCGGCAAGTCTCTTTACTCGTTCCGTAACACATCATCCCGTGATCAACTCCTTGATCACATTGTGCACATTACGATGATGTCCTACCGAGTGGGCCTAGAGATACCTCTCCGTTTACACGGAGTGACAAATCCCAGTCTCGATTCGCGCCAACCCAACAGACACTTTCGGAGATACCCGTAGTGCACCTTTATAGTCACCCAGTTACATTGTGACGTTTGGCACACCCAAAGTATACCTACGGTATCCGGGAGTTGCACAATCTCATGGTCTAAGGAAATGATACTTGACATTAGAAAAGCTTTAGCATACGAACTACATGATCTTTGTGCTAGGCTTAGGATTGGGTCTTGTCCATCACATCATTCTTCTAATGATGTGATCCCGTTATCAATGACATTCAATGTCCATGGTCAGGAAACTGTAACCATCTATTGATCAACGAGCTAGTCAACTAGAGGCTTACTAGGGACATGGTGTTGTCTATGTATCCACACATGTATCTGAGTTTCCTATCAATACAATTCTAGCATGGACAATAAACGATTATCATGAACAAGGAAATATAATAATAACCAATTTATTATTGCCTCTAGGGCATATTTCCAACATACTCTCCACATCATCGTGCACCCGGAGGCTGGCGAGGCGCCTGCACTGGCTGGCCCCAATGCCCCTGTTGCACCTGCTGCCACCACTGGCCCTGCACAACACATCTAGCCAGGACACAACAACGACGCCGACGACATATACTCGGTGGCCGAGTTCTTCGCCGACAAGGAGGACGTCCCTTCATCGCCACGCTGGGTGGACAACATGCTGTTTGAAGTCAACACAACAATCGGGGCAGCTCTGTCACAACCACTGTCCTTCACCCCATTAGGCAAGACCCCCGATCAAGAAGAAAGTTGGCACCACTTCATCAGTTGTGCCAATCCAAGGCCTAGTAGACACTGCCGATCCTGGTGTGCCCATGAGTAGCACAGCCATGTAGCTCGAGGATGTGACAAACCAGGTGGAGAATCTCGAGCTCAACTATTATGTTGTGATCCAAATTGAAGTATAAAGAGAAAGGCTAACTTCTGACGAGGGAGCAGAGCGAGGCTCGTCGCCAGTAGGCATGGGCCGAAGCGGAGCATACTAACAGGGACGCCTGGGGGTGCGAGAGGGGGGGGGGGCAAATCCCCCCTCCTCCTTTGTAAGCTGCCTAATCTAGGATCGGTTAGACGATGCAAGCTCCTCCGGCTGAAAGGCTGATTAGTTTCCCCATGTTAGCAAACCTTATGTATGCCAAGCAGAGGCCGATCTATGATCGGTTAGTGTTAGTTTTACTTCATTGTTCTCCAAGGTAGATGTAGGATCTACGACGCACCCGTGGGTCATTGGTGGTAGCCTCCGGTGTAGCAGTGTTTATGTATGGCGTGTGTACTCTGCGTTAGCTTTAGTATGCTTCTCTCTGGTGGTAATTTAGTTTATTAATGAGTGAAACCAATTGCACGATTATGTCCTGGAATGTGTGCGGGCTTAACTCCCCAGCAAAGCGCGCTGTTGGCCGACCTAGAATCATATGTTTGCAGGAAACCAAAATCGGAAATGGGAACTCCCCCTGGAGAGATACATTGGAGGCGGACTCCTTGACCAGTCCTTCCACCTCTCGGCGAACGGATCATGGGGTGGCATTAGCTTGTTTCGGAACAACAACTTAGTTAGTCTAACACTGCTAGTAGCCTACCACTTGTCCATTTTTGCCGTTGTGACGTCAATCCAATACAACGATCATTTCCTTCTGACTGCGGTCTACGAGACGATAGATGATGCTGGCAAAGATCAATTCCTTGCAAAGATGGGATTGACGGCACCACCCAGGGGTAACCCATGGATCATCTTAGGAGATTTCAACCTCATCTACGAGGAGAGAGACAAGAGCAAGTTAAATCTCAATAGAAGCATGATGGGTAGCTTTCGTGCTACTATTAACACGGCCGAACTGATGAAAATACACTGCAAAAACAGAAAATATACATGGAGCAATGAGCAAGAGAGGCTAACCTTAGTGGCACTTGATCGTGTATTCTGCAACATTGATTGGGATCACGGACACCCAAGCTACCTACTCCAGGCCGCCTCCACAACTGTTTCAGACCATGCATCCCTCGTGATGTCCAATGAAAACCCGCCAAGAAAAAAGAAAGCTTTCAAGTTTGAAAGTTTCTGGCCCAAGTTCTCTGGTTTCAGAGAAACTGTCATGCAGGCCTGGTGCACTCCGGTTCATTCTTCATCGGCATACATGATCATCAACTGCAAGCTGAAACGTACAACCCGAGTGCTAAAAGCTTGGAGCAAGGGTCTCTTCAGTGATCCCAGGATATAGTTCCACATGGCACAAGAATTGATCCTTCGCTTTAATGTAGCATAGGAAAGCAGAGCCCTAATAGATGCAGAAGTTACAATGAGAAAAAAACAGAAGATCAGGCTGCTGGGCCTCGTGGCTATCGAGAAGGCTAGGAAAATGCGCCATGATTATTGAAAATGCGGGCAACGATCTGCAGGATGTCGGGCGACTCCTCGGGCGGTTCGACGTGCGGCGGCTGTGAACCCTCGACGACTCCAATCCTGCCGGAGCCACCGCCGCCCATCTTGACGGCGGACGGGGTAAGGTTGGGTGCCGTCGGGAAGGGGCTTTCCTCTCCGCCGCTCGCCCACAGTGCGGATCCTCCGCCGCCGTCGCCCCGGCGTCTTGCGCCTGATCCGGATCCGATCCAAAAGGAGTGGAGGCCGGTGCCGGAGGCGGCGCCCGATCCCCCTCTCTGCTCGTCGTCTAGCCCGGATCCATCAACGGCAAATCGGGATTGGGATTTTTTGAATCATACAAAATGGTTTGTGCGTTTTCAGGACGAAAGAGGTGCGGGGAGCTGGATCAATGGCCTAATCTACTCGCACCCGTCCCGGTGGATGACGATCCGCGATGAAGAAGGAGACATTTTAGCCGGACGACATCTCTACGCCGGCGAAGATATTGCTGTTGGTAAGAGTTTTACTATTGATATTTTCAATATCGTAGTTCTTGAGTGTGTCCAGGCACCCAGAGAATGCGATGAGCAAATTGAGTTCGTGGACCTTACGACGGACGCTGAGGAACCCAAACCTGCGCAGCGGGTTGGGGGGCGTTTTTGGATACTAGCTGATGATGAAGAAGACGATGATGAGGATCTACCGGATGCGCCGGTGCGGTTACCATCTACCGTTGTTGACGCTACATCTACCTCGGGACCTAAAACTAAGGTGAGTGCTAAGAAGTCGAGTTCGTCGGATGCTTCGGTTCTTTCGCAGAAGTCGAAGGTGAAACCATGGAAGGGTCCGTTGCCAAAGGATGTGCTGTCGGTCATCACTTTGTCAGATTTTTTCCATCCCGAGTGCTGGACGAGATTGACTCGGTGAAAGAAAAAACGTGGTCCGATGGTGTCATAGAGCTCGCCGGCGGTGGCCGTGCCGTGTGACATTCGGGCGGCCAGATCTGAGCGTTTGAATGAGTTGTTGGGCTCTGTTGGGATGGCTGTGGGTGCTTGTGACGTAGGCCTGGTCGGTACTGGGCTTGAGGCCCAGGGGGCTGGCCAGGCAAACGACGCAGCGGGGGTTAGCGACGTGCATGAGGTGGCCTTGGTTCGATCGCCCCTGCATGCACGTACCCCCCTCCTCCCTCCGCTTGTCTCTGCTAGGGTTAGGCGCCACGGGCGTGTGGGTTTTCTTTCGGCCCCCTCGCGCCGTTCTTCGCATAGCTTGGCCGGAGTCGACCGGCGCCTGCCTCCAGTCTCTCGACGGGCAGCCATGCCGCCCAGGCCGCCGCCGCCGCGGGTACCTCCAATGGTGAGAGGCCAGTCCGGGGCCACGGGTGGATCGACCACTTTGGCGGCGGGCGCTGTTGCGTCGGGTCTCGCGCGTGCGGCACCTCCGCCCCGGGCGGGTCCGCCGCCGCATCGGGCGGCGCCTCCACCACCGCCGCCTCGGGCGGCGCCTCCTCCACCGCCGACCCGGGCTTTGCCTCCGCCGCCACAGCAGCCTAGGGCTGCTCCGCTGCCTCCGTCTAGGGCGGAGCCGCAGCCGAACCAGCCTAGGGCTGAGCTACCGCCTAGAGCTGAGCCGCAGCCGACCCAAAGGCCGTGGCCGCGGCAAATGGCGGCCGGCCGCGGTGGCCTTGGTCAAGGCCCGCTCGGCCGTGGTGTTGCGGCGTTGCAGGGAGAGGACCGGAATCCCCCGCGAGGCAAGTGGGGTGATGATGGTTACGACGCCTACGGTGCTGGACTGCATAGGGGTTCTTCATCCTCCGGTGGTGGCCGGGGTCATGCTTGGACGGACGAAGGCAATGCCAACCAGGGCTTTCAGGGTCCGCCCGGTAACTTTGTGGAGGGGGCGGTCGCTCCTAATAACCGCTCTTTCCGGGGCCGTTTCCGTGGAGGTCGGGGCGGGCACAGACGTAACTACCCGCCTAGGCACCCGAAGCCTACGGTTGAGACTGCGGTGGGGGCTGACGGAGGATCGGTTCTACCGCAGGTGGCGGCGGAAACGGTTCAGGCCCTGGCTGAAGTCACAGTGCCGGAACCCATGTAGACTGGTGATTCTGCTTCTGAGCATGGTACGGACAAATCTGAGGCTGACAAGTTGTCCAAGTGGGCGGCAAAGAAGAAGAAACTTACTTGTTTTCGATGTGGTGATACGGGACACTTTATGGCTGAGTGCACTGCGGAATTATGTGACCTGTGCCGGAAACCTAAGCATACCGCTGCCGAGTGCCCTCTTATGCTTGGGCCCAAGCCTACTGTTCAGATTTTCGGGGTATGCTGCTCGGAGTTGATGTTCTTCGAGTCTCCTAGTGTGGCACCTCTGGCACCAGCAGTAGAGACCTCTTTCGCAGGGGTGGTGAAGGTAGTTCATGGACCATTGACCGAGGCACAAATTATTCAGCAGCTGCGGGAACTCGCTCCGGGTAATTTTCAGTGGTCGCTGCTCAAGCTAAATGATACGTCTTACAAAGTTGATTTTCTGTCTAAGGAGGATCAGTTGCGAATCCTCAAGTTCGGTATGAGCAGGGTCCCAGGCACTAGTTTTGTGTTGCAGTTTGATGAATGGAAAAAGAAAGAGCCGCAGGGCACGCCATTGAGGCAGATTTGGGTTCGTTTCTCCGGGGTGCCATCTGATCCCCTGGATAGCTTCTTGGTGACGTGGAGTTTGGGGTCTTTGATCGGTAAGACTGGACAGGTGGATATGCCATTCACTCGGGCCAACAGGGTGGCGCGTTTACTTGTCAGTGTGGCTAATATTGAGTTCTTGCCGAACATGGTGCCTTGGACGTACGATGGTGTTCTGTATCAGCTGGACGTTCTGTATGAGGATCCTAATTTGTTCGATGAGTTTGAGGATGATATTCCTATGGACACGACTGAGGGAGGAGGTGCCCCGGGGAACCAGGATGATTCGGCTATGGGTGATGATGACGGGGCCAAGGAGCCGGTCGGTCCGACTGATTCTAGTGATACTGCTCCTGCTCGGTCATCTGGTGTGGCTCCGACATCCACCTTGCAGCTTGGGTCCTTGGGACCGTTCTCTGCTCCACCTCGGCTTCGGGGCGTCTATCCGGGTTCCGTGGATTCCGTGGCTCCCCTTTATGCACCGGCAGTTCTTTAGTTGGGAGATACCGAGGGGCAGGTGGCCCCTCCCACATCTCCTACCTCGTTGTTGGCTACCGTGGATGGTGATGTGCTTGCGGCTATGGCTAAAGGTGAAGGGCAGGTGTAGGATCGAAAGTATGTCTAGAGGGGGGGGATTAGACTACTTGACCAATTAAAAACTTAACCTTTTCCCAATTTTAGTTCTTGGCAGATTTTAGCTATTTTAGGACAAGTCAAGCAATCATCACACAATTCAAGCAAGCAAGCAAAGAGTATATTGGCAGCGGAAAGTAAAGCATGCAACTTGCAAGAATGTAAAGGGAAGGGTTTGGAGAATTCAAACGCAATTGGAGACACGGATGTTTTTCCCGTGGTTCGGATAGGTGGTGCTATCCTACATCCACGTTGATGGAGACTTCAACCCACAAAGGGTAACGATTGCGAGAGTCCACGGAGGGCTCCACCCACAAAGGGTAACGGTTGCGTGAGTCCACACAGGGCTCCACCCACGAAGGGTCCACGAAGAAGCAACCACCCACAAAGGGTCCACGAAGAAGCAACCTTGTCTATCCCACCATGGCCATCGCCCACACAGGACTTGCCTCACTAGCGGTAGATCTTCACGAAGTAGGCGATCTCCTTGCCCTTACAAACTCCTTGGTTCAACTCCACAATCTTGTCGGAGGCTCCCAAGTGACACCTAGCCAATCTAGGAGACACCACTCTCCAAGAAGTAACAAATGGTGTGTAGGTAATGAACTCCTTGCTCTTGTGCTTCAAAAATGATAGTCTCCCCAACACTCACCTCTCTCTCATAGGATTTGGATTTTGTGGAAAGAATATTTGAGTGGAAAGCAACTTGGAGAGGCTAGAGATCAAGATTCATATGGTAGGAATGGAATATCTTGGTCTCAACACATGAGTAGGTGGTTCTCTCTCAGAACATATGAGTTGGAATGGTGTATGTGTTCTGATGGCTCTCTCTTCGAATGAAGAGGAGGTGGAGGGGTATATATAGCCTCCACACAAAATCCAACCATTACACACAGTTTTCCAATCTCGGTGGGACCGAATCAACAAACTCGGTCGGACCGAAAATGTAAACCTAGTGACCGTTAGAGATTTTCGGTAGGACTGACATGCAACTCGGTAGGACCGATATGGTTAGGGTTTGGGCATAACGTAATCTCGGTGAGACCGATTACACAAACTCGGTGAGACCGAATTTGGTAATTAGCTAACCAGAGAGTTGGTCAGGCAAACTCGGTGGGACCGATTTGCTCTTTCGGTGAGACCGAAAAGTTACAAAGGGGAAACACTGAATTTACATTGCAATCTCGGTGGGACCGATTCGCTCTTTCGGTGAGACCAAAAAGTTACGGAAGGGAAATAGAGAGTTTGCAATCCCATCTCGGTGAGACCGAGATCCCTATCGGTAGAACCGAATTGCTAGGGTTTGGCAGTGGCTTATGACAAGTGAAACTCGGTGGCGCCGGATAGGAAGAATTGGTAGGACCGAGTTTGGCTTAGGGTTTAGGTCATATGTGGATATGGGAAAGTAGTTGAGGGTTTTGGAGCATATCACTAAGCACATGAAGCAATAGGCTCATTAAGCAACACCTCATCCCTCCTTGATAGTATTGGCTTTTCCTAAAGACTCAATGTGATCTTGGATCACTAAAATATAAAATGAAGAGTCTTGAGCTTTTGAGCTTGAGCCAATCCTTTGTCCTTAGCATTTTGAGGGTTCCACTTTCACATCCATGCCATGCCAATCATTGAGCTTTCCTGAAATAATCATCTTGGAATAGCATTAGCTCAATGAGCTATATGTTGTTATGAATTACCAAAACCACCTAGGGATAGTTGCACTTTCAATCTCCCCCTTTTTGGTAATTGATGGCAACATATAGATCAAAGCTTCGACAAATGATAATAAGCATGAAATATATCGTCGCTTTGAGAAGTATGTTATAAGTAAGAGCTCCCCCTAAGTTTGTGCATATTTAAAATTTGCTTTGGACTGCAAATGCACAAGGAGTTAGAGTCATGGGTTACTCTTCCATGTCACATACATCTTGGTGGAGCGCTTAAAATGATAAGAATGAAATACATGCACTCATCACCAAGAATAGTGAATGATCACATAAGATAGATAAGATAATAGCATTAAGCAAGCATTAAGTGTAGCTTATGATCAAACACATGATCATCAATCTCTCACAAGCAATGACATAGTATCTCAAGCACTCAAAAGCAACCAAGTTCGAAAAACCACCAAATAAAGCAAGAGAGAAAAAAACAACACTCTCTCTCTCTCTCTCGAAGCCTATGATCTATACATCTTCTCCCCCTTTGGCAACAAGTTACCAAAAAGTTCCTAGACAATGCATAGTGTTAGATCGACGCTCAGGCTTGATCTTCTGGTGGTTGTGGAGTCCGGATCACTCCAAGGACGAAGGCTTCTGTAGATGCTGAAGTAGACGCTGGAGTTGGAGCTGAAGTAGATGCTGGAGCTGGTGGAACTGAAGCTGTAGCTGGTGCAGAAGTGGTGGCTCTTGTGTCAGCAACTGGCATGGCAGACGACCTCGGACCTCGTGGCACTCTGGCAAAGGCATGAGTGGTAGTCCTGCCTCTCCTCTCCTGCATGTCATCCTGGAGCTGCTCCACTGCGGTCTGAATCTCTGTCACCTTGACATCCAAGTCATAGAACTTTTGTTCCATGATTCTCTCTAGGCTTGCCTGGTTTTGAGTTAGGGTGGCTAGTCCTTTCTCAATCCGTAGGGTGGATGCAATCAGGTAACCAAGCTGCTCTTGTTTAGTTTTCAAGAAATACTCAGATGCCTCCTCTTGAGTTGGCATCTTGGCAGCTTTCTCCTTCCTTGCCTTCTCCTTCTTTGCTTGTGCTTGGGCAGACGATGGCTCATTCTCAGTCATGACAACTTGATTGTCCTCAAAATCTGGACGGATGGGCAGGTGTTCCTTGTCCAATAAATATATGCCCGTGCCCATCTTAGAGTTGATGAGCTCCTAAATTTGAGGTGCATATCCACAGCTCCTCTTCTGATCTGCTGCAGTCCTCTTGATAGTCTCTACTATGAGACTCATGACCTTGAACTTCTGTGGCACATCAAAGACGTGAAGCAAGTTGATTGCATGGCCTCTGATCATCTTGTGATCTCCAGACTTGGGCAATAAGGTGTGCCTCAATATCCAATTGATGGTTGGCAGCCCTGACAGAAGATAATGCACTGAGCCAAATTTGAAAGTGTCAAGAGCTTCATTTGGAATTTCCTTGTACATGTTGGACATTGAGTTATGATCCATCTTTTTCTTGGCATAAATGTCCAAGTCATCTGCTTGCTCCTCTGGGGCATTGATCAGTTGAGCCCATTCAGCAACTGTAGATTGGTACCTCGTACCCTCAGACATCCAAGTTATCCTCCCATCTGGATAAAAGTGTGCCGTGGAGTAGAATTGCATGATAAGCTCCTCGTTCCACTTTGTGAGCTTCTGCCCAACAAAGTCAGCAAATCCACAAGCACTAAAGTTGTCATACACTCCAGGGTAGTGTTCCTCATTTTCCTTCATGTAGGTCCAGTCGACCCATCTCATGTCACAAACAATGGGCTTCTTATCTAGCAGCACTGTCTCATAGAAGTCCTGCTGTTCCTTGGTGTGAAATCTATAATCCACAGCAGTCCTTCTCCTTGAAGCATACGGGTCTGCTTCTCTCCACTTCCTCAGCCCTGAATCTCTCCTGAGCTTCATGTCCTCAGCCACAGGATGAGCATCGTTGTGGTCTGGGATCTTAGGCTTGAGCTTTCTAAGAACTTGCTCTTCATCCTCTTCTTCAGCAACAGTCTCAGGCACTGGGGCCTTGTTCTTCTCAGCTGCAGGAATGCTCCTTGTATTCCTCTTTGGTTTTGGCTTGGAGGCAGCTTTGGGCTTAGATGCAGTATCCCCTGATCTTATGGCATCACCCATCAGCTTGGGTGCCTTAGGTGCTGGTGCAGCTACCTCTTCTTCCTCTTCCTCTTCCATGATGGAAGCTTTTCCTAGCACTCTGGCTACGGTCTTCTTGACCCTTTCCTTCCTCTTCTTGCCTTCTGCAGCAACTGGCTCTTTGGGAGTGGGCTTCTCAGTTGAGGCTCTAGCCTTTGACATAGGCTGCCTGCCTGCTGGCCTTTTGATCTTTAGACCTGGCTTTGTGCCTTGAGCTGGCTCAACTCTCTTTGATGTGGCCTCTTCCTCTGCCACATAATCTTCATCTTCGGAGTCTGAAGTTCTCTTCTTCCTCTGCCTGGTGGCAGCTTTTGGCAGATTGCTTGGGGTACTTCTGCTGCCATCATCTGAAGAGCTGGAGGGACTAGTGCCCTCACTCATCTGCACTTGCTGCTCTAAAAAGTTCTGGCTGTCACTCTGATCAGACATGTTGAACAAGCTGACTGCTGACCCTGTGAACAGTTTAGAGATGAGGTAGAATAGATGAGCATCACAAAATGCAGAGATTTTTGCAAAAGAATGATCCAAAAATTTAGTTTTAGTTTCCCACTGAAATCATCTCGGATCTACCGATTTTTAAACTCGGTGATACCGAAGCAGTTTTGGAACCTAAACTAGTGAACTCGGTTGGACCGAGTCACATTTCGGTGGCACCGAGACTGCTAGGGTTTCACAGAGTTCCAAAATCGGTCACACCGATAAGTAATTCTCGGTCAGACCAAGTCTCACTTGTGCAATGGCATAAGCCAAATCGGTGGGACCGAGTTTTTCAACTCGGTGGGTCCGAGATGGTTTCGGCGGAAACCTAACCCTAAAATTTTCGAATCAAAGCTAATCTACGGGCGTATTGACTGGATAGGAGTGTTTCAATCGTGGCAAGAATCATGATGATCACAATGTGCTGAGAATTGGATTGGAGAATAGCACAAAGATCGAGTCCATACCCTAGCTCGGCGGAGACTCGCTACGGCGGCAACGGCGGGGCAGAATTCCCGTTGACGGCGACGGAGACCAGCGACTGGAGGCGGCTGGCGGCGAGAAGACGATCCGGAGACCACATTGGCAGAGCAGGCTATCGCACGGGCGAAGGGGTTCGGAGAAATTTCCATATTTTGCCCGTGACTATATATAGCCCGACCCTGTCGGTGTGACCGAGTGGAACAACTCGGTGGCACCGAGATTCATAACTGCATGCAGTTACTGAAACTCGGTGTGACCGAAATGTTCAAATCGGTTGCACCGAGATCGAAAACCTAGATCAACTTAATGATCTCGGTAGGACCGAAAGTGGGGTATCGGTCAGACCGAGAATCATAAAGAGGTTTTGGAAGTTTAAGTCTATGACGAATCGGGGACTCCGAGCGCTCCTCACACAGAGTGGTTCGAATCTGACTTGATCAAATTTTGTGATGCAGCATGAATAGAGTTTGAGACGAGAAAAGCATAGATAGCTAGAGGAGGTTCTTAGGCATTCTTGTCCATCCACTTGGCAAAGTAAATAAACCCAAACGATCAAAACAACAAGTGGATGTCCTCGAATGAGTAAAATATGCAACCAGCATGCTCACACAATAAGATGGCAAATGAAATATGTGGCAAGGCATGCACAACCAATTCTAGCATCTATCAAGCAATTTGCGATGACAAGGTCATCTATATATGAGTATATTGACTTAGGAGTCAAGTGAGAACACTTGATCATAGGTCATACTCATTGTTTAAGCTCAAGTGGGGTTACCACTTTTACATAAAGCATTGTTGTGTTCACATCTTTAGAGTTGCTTTAGCTCAAGTCTTAGAGTAAAGCTCCCCCTAGATGTGATATCCCCCCTTGGAGGGATGAACTAACCTTGGGTTTCGTCGATGATGACTTCATGTAGATGTTGAAGATGTGGATGCTCACTGTTGATGTAGATCACTTGGAGCTATCTATTTGAGTGAATTGCACTTTCAATACCTACATGGGTTAGTCCCACAAGGAACAAACAAGGATATCCATAGACATAGAGTGATGCACACACAAGATGATGTCCATGAAAACTTTTAGGTTACCTTGTCCCTTGTCTTACCAACAAGAGGGTTTGTGACTCCTTGAACTAGTGCAGGATGTGGAAGTTGATTGCACTTGTTCTTGCCAAAATGATAAGAGTGAAGTATGTTGGCGGAGTCACCCTCAAGGACTCTCTAGTTCTTCTTCTTTTGGATCCACATCATCTTGATGGGAATCCTTGGAGTTGTAGTCGTACTTGATGAAGTGGAACTTGAAGTAGTCTTGGGAATCCACTTGACTAAGGTCTTAGGAGCTTCTTCAAATGCGTCAATTTCCTCTTGAAGCTTGTCCTTGCCTTTTTGCTTGTAGTCTTGTGGTGGAAGATCATCTTGAGCTTGTGTCACCTTGAAAGAAGTATCATACTTCTCTTGTTGAGGAACAAACTTTGTCTTGGGGTATTGATCTTCTTCCCACGCAACTCCATTGGCATTGAACTTTCGTTCAAAACCAACGCCTTGATTCTTCCGGTGCATTCCTTGCTTGCGCACAATTTCCTCGAATTGCTTGCTCCCGGCAAGGCTTTTGTACACTCCTTTCTCTATAATTCCCTTCAATAAGCTATTTTCTTGCTCAAGTGTAACTTGGCTAAGAGAGTCATTAGTGGAATCAAGAGAACTACTAGAAGCAACAATATTGGATTTAGCATGATCATTGTTACTGCTAGAGGAAGAATCTTTCTTGTTCTTGTTACTAGACTTGACTTGAGGCATGTAAGTGGATAAGAGTAAACGCTTGGCAATGTAAGAAGAACTTTTCTTGCGGAGATCATCATTGATTGCTTTTAAGAACTCATGCTCTTGCTCAAGATTGAGCTTTTCAAAGCATAATTTCTCATGAGCTCTTAAAAGTTCTCGATGATCTTCGAAGATAGTTTCATGAGCTAACTTAAGAGTGTTTAGTTCTTTAGTTAGAGCCTCAATCTTTTCCTTATCATTGTCATTCGTTTTATCTTTATTAGCATGATTAATTGACATTTCATCATAGTATTCATCACTAGAGTTGTCAATAAGCAAATCATCACCTAACAAGTCATCTTCATCACTATTGAAATCAACATACTCGGGGTGTGTTACCTTAGGACCTTTGGCCATGAAGCATCTTCCAATTCCTTCATTTGGTGAGTCAAATATGTCGTAGGAGTTGGTTGACACAAGTGCTAGACCGGCAACACCTTCATCTTGAGTATCTTCAGAGTCGGAGTGATAACTTCTCTCGGAGTGGCTGTCGGAGTCGGAGCCGGATACCCATTCACCAACATGAGCTTGATGTCTTCGTCTTGTGTAGCTCCTTGATGATTTTTCCTTCCTTTTCGAATCCTTGCTTCTCCGTGAGTATCTTCGTTCATAACGATCATCTCTACTCCTTCTCTCTCTTGGTGGTGATTCTTTGCTTCTTATTTTTGGAGAATCTTCTCTTCTCTTGTAGGGAGCCGTACACTCATTTGAATAGTGTCCGGGTCTTCCACAACTGTAGCAGTTTCGCTCTTGACTAGAAGATCTTTTGTCATTGTAGGACCTTGACTTGAAGCTTCTATCTTTTCTTCTACTCTTGTAGAACTTGTTGAAGTTCTTCACCATTAAGCTCAATTCTTCATTGAAGTCTTGTTTCTCACTTGATGATGTAGGGGCTTCACATGAGGCTTTATAGGCACCACTTGATTTGTTGTGAAGTTCCTCTTTATCCTTAAGTGACATCTCATGAGCAACAATTCTTCCAATCACCTCCGTTGGCTTGAGATCTTTGTAATTGGGCATCATTTGGATCAATGTGCACACGGTATCATATTTTCCATCCAAGGCTCTTAGAATCTTCTTGATGATGAATCTATCGGTCATCTCTTCACTTC